>NC_091950.1:284848012-285448845 GCF_031021105.1 Erythrolamprus reginae
GAAAAAATAATTTTCAACAAGGAACATTCAAAGCAAGAAACTGAAAAACTGAAAAAACATAGAACACTTCCATTACATTACCACATAGTGTTGAACAGCTACAAAGCAGATGCAAAGAAACTCTGTAATTATCTGCTTGCTCAATGCAAGAGAAGGGTAGCCTAAGTACGAACTCTACCCCACAAAAGAGAAAGTTATGGATAATGCAAAAAGATTCTAAGGACCTGGACAGTGACCCCATAGGCTGGTAATTCCTCATCTCTGATTTATATGCATAAAACATCAAGATGAACAAGGCAGCAAAGCAACTGTCCAGGAAATAGAATGTAAGAAGCTGTGTAGCTGAACCAAAATGTGTATCAATCAATGCTATAGAAATGTTTTCCATTATGTAGGCTAAGACAGCTATATAAAAGGGAGCGTGTGTTATGTGCAACACAGATATTCAGAAATGTCTCATTAAGTCTATATGCCTTTAGAAATCTAAAATGCTTTCAATTGGTGTGAGTTTAACATGTGTGTTTTTAATACCCTGTTTAAATTGTGTGTGTATTGGGATTAGTTAGTAACTTTCTATTTTTTGTGTGCCTGTTTACAGTTGGAACTTTACCATACTATTATAACAAGAGATAAGCAAAACTCACGCTATAAAAAGTTTCATACAACTGATGCAGGCAGGCCAAGTGTGTATTTTAACTATTAAAAATACAAATCTGATTCATACACTTTAAATAAATTCAAGATCATTTGAACACTTTCAAAACTGAATTGGATGGAAGTCATAATAGATTCCATTTTACAAGCCTTATATAAATTTTGGCTTGCTATTATCCTTAAACTCTTATGGTTCTAACATATCTACAAGTTACAGCTAATTTGCATTCTCTCCTCCCCAATTTTTTACAGCAATTATTTATGTTACTTCTACTGCAGTCATTAATCAAATCATTGTAGGTTATTAAGCCTGACATTACATAACCTTGACTTGTGACCTTCTGCCGGCATCCCCATAGACTTTGTCAGAAACTTTGTCATCCACTGATAACATGACCCTAAATGATTATGTGGGATGCTGTAACCTTCATAAATGTATACTGGCTGCAAAGGATCCCAATCCCAATCATGCGATAACTGCATTGGCTGCAAGTTTAAGTACCAGTCAACAAACTACTTTTTCGGCGCTGGTATAACTTTGAACAGTCACTTAACTAGGCATTTGGTAAATGAGGATTACCTGTATAGTTGCAATATACTAACTATGATTTTAATAATGGAAACTGCCCAGCAGCATTTGCTATGAGATGTGTAGCAAATAAATACATAAATAAAATATCAACCTACTATTGTTCTGAAAGGCTATTAATCACATCCATTGATGGAGTTGCCGATTTTATTATTATTATTATTATTATTATTATTATTATTATTATTATTATTGATTGGGCTTATTATCAGGAAATGTCTTATTTTGTGAGAAATGTTTGTGTGTGTGTGTCTCCGTCTGTCCGTCCATGATAGATAGATAGATAGATAGATAGATAGATAGATAGATAGATAGATAGATAGATAGATAGATAGAAGCATGGAAGCCTATATTTTAAAAAAATACAAGCTGTCCACTAATATTTTCACATCACAAAAGATTATCTTTCTAGCTAGAAATGCATTGAACAGAGTAAACATTCATTTACTCTTTTGGCTTTATTCAATTAGTCAAGAGAAATGTTCTTTAATTATTTTGTATAAGTTTGAGTTAAGAATAATATTGCTTTCTATGATTTAGAAAGTTTTTCTCATGACCAACATGTCAATTATTGTTTACCCATTCCTATATTTGTTTTGGGAATGGGAAATAATTTTCACTTGATGATCACATCTGAGTTAATCCTTGTACAGAATGGGATTTTGGCTTATCCATAGGTATTAATCTGTTAATACAGTTATTCTCTCTCTACTATCTACTATCAATAGATCAAAAGACCAATACTTATATCCTAGTAAAAGCATGATTAAAAAGGTGATATACTGACAACTGTCAATCATAGCATTCAAATATGCATATATTTTCTGTCTCATTACAATATAAAAAATTAACAAGTACATTATGCATTAACACAAGAATTCTACATATAAATAATGCATTAAAATCATGCTTTCAATCCTTACATTTGATTTTTGGCAGCTTGTCTCTGTGCTTTCCGTTCTTTCCTTTTTTGATCTGGTGGCTTTGCAAACACAATTTCTATATTTTCTCCTTCTAAATCTTTGCCATTCATCCCTTCCATAGCCTATGAAGAATATAATTTGTAATCACTCTTACCAAAGTAGTCTTACAAATATAGCACAAAAACTATAAGTACAGTACAAAAAATACCAAGGGTACTATGTAGAAATACAACATCATCACCTCTCCCACTAAAGGCCATATTAGTCTATATCTTAGCGTTTCAATGTGTAAGATTTATAAATATTCTCTGCAAACATGAAAGCCAAGAATGAACATTAGGAGCAGAACTTCAGTATATTTTGGAATGAGTATTAACAAAGATAATAGTATCTACCTCATACTTTAATTCATAATTTTTTTAATAGAATTTGACACCTAGCGTAAAATCTGAAGCAAACTGATTTACTTAGTATAATTTACTTGAGTTTACCTATTTACTGTCCTGGCAACAGTTGGTCTTGTTAGTTCATTCTCAACAATTATTAATGACAATAAGAACTAATGGCACACTATTGAGAGAATAATTAAGCCTTCCCTTATTTCTTAGTAATAAACTGAAAACCTGACAACATGAAATTGAAGTATAAATTTTAACTATATGACAGATTTCTGAAGAAATTGCCACTAAGAGTCTATTCATGATTGCAGCAATATGATAAATACCTGAGAGCTAATTTTATGTAAGATACCAGGAGATCACAAATGCTGGTTCTGCCCTACACATGAAGGTAGGTGGGGAATATGGGATAGTCACGTCTTCTCAGGCCAAACCCACTTGCATAGTTACGGTGGGAAAATCAGGAAATGTATGCCACTTTGAATTCACTAAATCTAAATGAAACTGAATAAAAACATACCTTTACAGCACCATCACGCTCATCAAAATGAATAAAAGCATAATCTTTTAGTTTTTTCACCCTCTCCAGTTTTCCAAATTGACTAAAAGCCTTTTCTAGTATTTCTTCTGTGACTGAATTTGCAAGATTCCGTACAAATAACACTTTTACCTAAAACAAAGCATTGCGTTATCTTAGTGTGACCAGTATATTATTGCAAATAAACAAACATACATATTATATATACTTATCGCATTTTTCTGAGTATAAGATGCATCTTTTTCTCTCCTAAAAGAAGGTGGAAATGTTGGTGCATCTTATATACCAAATACAGCAATTTTTGCTGTCCAGAAGCCCTACCCTGTTTTTCTTAAAAATGGGATGGACAGTGTCTGGGAAGCCTGCAGAAACTCCTGGGTGCTGGCAAAAATGTCCCCAATTTTGTGAAAAATGGGCCAATCTTTGGCAGTTTTTTCCACAAAAATGGGGGCATTTTTGCCATCCCCCAGCACCCAGGACCTCTCTTTGGGCTTCTCAGACCCTTTGCCCACCCCATTTTTGCACACACAAAAAGGTGAAAAATGGCCAGTTTTTCATAAAAACCGGGGTCTTTTAGCCTTCTAATTACCCCATCTAGCATGACTGGAGGAGGAATTCTGGGAGTTGAAGTCCACAAGTCTTTTTTTGAAGTTCACAAGTCTTAAAGCTGTCAGGTTTGGAGTTCATAAAAAGTGTACATGTTTGTAAAAAGTAATCTGCTACATTGGTATTTTGTTAAATAGTGATGGGCGAACTGAACCCGCACAATTCGGGTCCGTACCGAATTATGCGGTGTTCGGTATGCCGAACATGAACCCGAAATTTTTCCAAACTTTGGGCAAACATGTTTATTTTTACGTGAAAGGACCGTCCTTTGCTTGCAGCGCCGCTCCGTCGTCATTTCACGTAAAAATAACAATGTTTATTTTTACGTGAAGACCTCCCTTTGAAGGAGCTGGGGAATCCCTCCCACAAAGAGATTCACGTCACTGGCAGGTTGCTAAGGATGCCAAGATGATCACTTCCTGGATTCCATGGAATCCAGGAAGTGATCACCTTGGCATCCTTAGCAACCTGCCGGTGACGTCAAAGCTCCACCCCCGGAATCTCTTCATGGGAGGGATTCCCCGTTCGGGTTCGAGTTTGGTTTCAGCCGAATTTTGCGTAAAATTCGACCAAACTTGCCGAACCCAAACACCGTTGGGTTAGCCCATCACTATTGTTAAATAATATATTACTACACCATTTGGTTCACAATACTTTTTTCCTTGTTTTCAACCTCTAGGTGCGTCTTATACAGTGGTACCTCTACTTAACAACTTTTCTAGATAAGAACCAGGTGTTCAAGATTTTTTTGCCTCTACTTAAGAACCATTTTCTACTTAAGAACCCGAGCCCGGAAAAATTTCGGAGAACATTTGAGAGTGGCACAAAGGCCCAGCCAGTTTCCTGCCATTCCCTCTTTATTCCTAGCCATCTTGGGCTTTTGTGGGTTGCCAGAGGAGCCTTTCGGTGGCGCTTAAGGAGGCTTTGGCAGTCCAGAGCAAACAAAGCGTTTTCCTTTCTCTGGGCGCTTAGAGAGGGAATAACCATTTCGCTGTGGTGACTCCCTCGCACTGCCTCCCATACACCTGACACGAGGTTGCCTCCCAGAGCATCTGGGCACGGAAAGGCAAAAGGGGGCACTTCGTCCCGGCTGGATCAACTCCGCTTCAGCCAAACCGAGGAGTCACCACAGCGAAGGAAAGGCGCCAGCTACAAAGCGAGCAAGAGGAGAGGGGAGCCCTTCAGCATGGGAAGGAAGAGGAAGCAGGTAGCAGCAGCAGCCGCCTTTCGGTCAAAGGAGTGGGAGGTTGCTCCCTCTCGCCCACCTGGGTTTCTCTCTCTGGTGGCAGCCGTGCAACGGGTGTGTGGGAGGCGCGTGCTCCTTCTTGCTGCCTTAGAGTCCCTTTTTTTAAGCCGTAAAGTTTTGGATTTTTTTTTATTCCCCTCACTTCACCTTCTTCTTCCTTCAGGGTCGACTATCCTCCTCCTCTTCTTCCCACCCAAATTCCAAGCTTTTATTTCATTCCTAATGAGCTTGCATGCATTATTTGCTTTTACATTAATTCCTATGGGAAAAATTGCTTCTACTTACAAACTTTTTCTACTTAAGAACCTGGTCACGGAACAAATTAAGTTCTTAAGTAGAGGTACCACTGTACTCCAAAAAATACAATATTTAGCTTTTCTCAAAAAGTAATTATGGGTAAGTCAAAACTGGACACAAACCAAATGTCTTAATTTACAAATAATTTTTAGCTGGGGAAGGAACATAGTGACTTAGAAGTTAAGACATTTGGCTTGTCATCTGGAAAACCAGCAACCCAGATTCGAGTTCCAGGCGCCTTGTGACAGGATGAGTGCCTGTCTTTGCTCTAGCTCCTGCCATCTAGCAGTTTGAAACCATGCAAACAGATAAACAGACTCTACGTTGATGGAAAGGTAACAGCGCTCTGTGATGTCATGCTGGCCATTTGGTGTGCAAATGTCTTCAGACAGCGATGGCTCATTAACTTTGAAAAGGAGATGAACACTGCCTCCTATTGCTATATTTGGCAATGACTAACGGAGTAAAATCCGCAGGGACTCCTTTACCTTTTTCTCTTGGTTTTATTGTAATTTCTTTGTTCAGTTTGTTATGACCTATCGAGAAAAATGAGTTGGGCAGCATACATATTTAATAAATTATTTTTATATTATCAATTTATTTATGAGCTAAGGTTTAATTGCTACAAGAGATGTGAAGATATTATTTGCTTTGGCAGAAAATCTCAAATTAATCAGGTGCTTGTTCCTGAAATTCTGAAATAAAAGTGGAACTTAACACCAGTAATTAACAAAAGTCCCACAAGTCACAGGTGGTAGAATTTACATAAATGAGGATATTAAGGCTAAACAGAATAGTTTCTCACTGAGACCAGAAGTTTAGGTCACTCTCGGAATCTGTGTCAGTTATGACTATTCAGCTCACCAGTCAAATTTATACACGCCAAGCAAAAAAAGCAGGACATTCATTCACTAATGAATAATAACTCAGGATTGAAGTAAATTTCAAGGTACAATGTCGAACTAATAAACTCTTAAAATACAAAATTCCTTTTTTTATTCCAAATCTATCAACATGACTCTACAAGGAGTATTTGCTCCTTCTAAGTTATTCCAGAATCAAAGGACTTTTAGAGACAATACTGGAGGGGATACAAAAGCTTTAGAAGGAAATAACACATCCAGGAGGGGAATAAATCTTTCCACTGAGTCAAACATTATTAATGAAGAGGAGCCTTTGTATAAATAAAAGGTGGACCCAGGATTCAACTATATTATTTGCACGTAAATTAACTTGCACACAAGTTTCCTGAAAAACTCATCATTGCTAATGCTGAATTTGAGCCTGTGAGGAATCCCTGCAGTTTGTGTTCACTGAAAAGCTTGCTCAGAAAAATCAAGGGAGGCAATCAAAGAAAACAGATCACATTGGGTACATAACATAAAAAACCAGAAATTTAAGAAAATAAAGTGATAATACTGAATACTATGCTATAATAGGGTTCACTGCCATAGCAAAAACGGGAATGGTGGAAGGTTGATAAAGGATCCCCCATTTTTAAAAAAATGCTCTCACACCTTTTGGCCAGGTCACACTCTAAACCCTGTAGGGAAAATAAAGAAACCTAGTGAACACTATTTTATCAACGAATTAAGGTTCTATGAGATTGCATAAGAAAGAAAAGAGCTTAGGGAAGATTTCATATTCCAAGGATGAAAATCTCTTTATGACATGTTAAATATCAAAATTTAAAAATGAAACAGCATCACAGGAGTAACCAATAGCTACTGGAAACTTCTATGAAAACAGATTATATAATTTGTATGAATTATTTTGTGTAAAACATCCCATTCATAGCAGGGGCAGTAAATGTTAAATACGTTTTTTTTACAGAACAGAATCTATGTCCTTATGGTGTATATCAACAGTCACAATGTTTGCAAAAGAGCAGAAAAAAATGCAGGCTGTTTTCCATTGCTCTTGTAAATGTTTACCTTTGCCATCACTTCAGGATCTGGATCTTCTATGGGGTCAGCCCATTCAACTGTAACAACATTACCCCAAACTTTCACTTTTCCACTCATTAACCTACGCCTGGCTTGAGCTGCTGTTTTGTGATCTTCATATTCAAGGAAACAAAAGCCTCTGTTCTTTTTTTTGTCATCAGGTTGGTGGTACAATATTACATCTGTGAGACCCTCTGAAATTGAAGCCAGTCATATAGATTTAACTGAACCATTAGTTATGAGCATAACATTTATTATAAATAAAAAGTGAAATACAATAAACAAACTGAAATTCCCATCTAAACTATTGTTTAACAAAGAGAATCAGCTCCAATTTCAAAGGACAAAAGAGTTGATGTACAAAGCACTTACATGGTTTTGGACATGGAGCCCAGTGAAACAGTTCAGTCAATAAATATGGTATTTACGTTACACTATACCAAACTAGACTACTAAAAACAAGTTGTGATGTCATGAAATTTTCATTTCCTGTATCAGGTATGTCCAAACCACCGCCCATAGGCTGCATGCAGTTCCACAAGTGCTTTCAACATTATGTGATTTATATCCATTAACTATGTTACATATTCTATATGTGGATCAAGGAATTTCCTCTTTACTCAATGCATCCCAGGCAAGCCAAAAAGGTGGACACCCATATTCTAAATGCTTTACAGCTTTTCTGAGAAGAACAAAATATCCCCTCTAAAATAATGACTGTTCCAAAACTCCATTGCCAGAGCATGCAATGCAAATGTTGAAATAAATCTGGAATGGGCTCTCAAACTTCTTATGATCTCAGTTTATAAATGCCATCATCATCCAACATCAGCCGAAAGATGGTGATAAAGTTCATCACAGATCACTTTAATAGTAATTACATTAGCAGCACCTAGCAACTTACCTGTTACTTTGCTAAATTCTTCTACAATTTGCTCCTTGGTTTTACTCTTAGGGATAGAGCCAACAAAGAGCCTATTATTGGCCACAGAGATACATACTCCAATGTGTTTCCCAGAACGAATTTCATGATTGTTATACTAAAAGAAAGAAAGTTATGTAACAAATTACTCTTACAGGCTAACTCTTCCACCCAATTATACTTGATGAGTTTGGCTCAAATGCTTTAGTGTCTTGAATGTTGTCCAACTCTTTCTCTTACATGAAAATTTGTTCTCAATTGTAAAGGCCATCAGAGGACCCTTTGCTGCATTTAAGAATATAGGTAACAAGAACACTAACAACAAAGAATTGTAAGGAATTCTAAAGACTAATAACTAGCACAGAATAAACTCCAGGCTACAAGCTGTATGTGCAATCCATTACTAATACAGGTTAAACAAAGTTTCCAAAATTCACTTCTAACAAGCAGATACATGGAAAAAATGTAGGACGAACTTGACCTCAGAACATGGAAAATCTGATACAATCTACAAGCAGCCAAATATCTGCTGGAACAAGTGGGATCTGAACAGTTAACCTGCCCCTCTTGATTTCCAATGACATTTAGCAATAACAGAACTAAATATTGGCTTATGTTGCAGCAGGTTTCCTACCTATTTAAGCTACATTTCTTCTAAAGTAAAATAGAGGCATTCTTCGGAATGAATTAACAAGAATGAATGAAAAAGAGCCAGTTTGGTTTAGATAAGTTCTTGACTAGAAACCAAAAACTGAGTTCCAGGCCTCACTTAGCCATGAAAGGCAGGTGGCCAACTTTGGGCCAATTTCTCTTAGCCAATCTACATGCCAGGGCTCCTGTTGTGAAGAAAAATAAGAGGCAGGATTATTAGGTATGTTCTCTGCTTTGGATGGATGGATACTTATCAATTTTGTACATTTAGTAACTAGACAACTCATTTTCACTGTCAACGGAAAAAGATTAATCTAAGGTTTGAGTCAGACTTCATAAACTCACTTGAACCAATGACACATAACATGATTGTGATTAATATTAATTCTCGCTTAGTTCAGGTAGAATTGTCTTACTAGTTTTTAAATAAAGCTGCAGGGACAAGGCCTGGTTACTGCTTAGATGGAAAACAACTAGAAAAATCCCATAAGAAAAAACGCCAGAAGACAATAGTAACAAATAATTTCCAAATTGATGTAAAGAAAACTGCATGGTTGTTTTCACCAGAAAGCTGAACATTTTTACTTCTCAATGTAAAATCCAGAGATTCAGTGGCATAACTAAGCCTAGGCCAAAACTATTCATTTTCACTGTCTATTACCTTCAGATTCTTTAATGAGGACATAAGTCACAAGAAACAATATGCAACTAGTCCCCAACTAGGAGTGTTGTTCAAGGCATTTCCAGGTTAAAATGATTAGTCAGTGACATCTTCATTGCTGGGGCCCATGGGGTTCCATTCATGTCCCTGTCAAGGAAGGAGCTAGAGCTCACCCCGCCATTAGAATTAAGGTCAAAAATATGGACTTGCTAACCTCCAACCCACATTCTAACCATGTGAACTCCTGCACTCCTATAGGTTTTACTGGAAACTGTTGTTTTTTTTAATGATTATTATTGAATGTTGTTTTAACAAAGTAAAGCAAATAAAAAAGCAGTAACTAAGAGGAAAAATAGAAAAGATTATAAAATGGCCCCCTATTTTCCTGATAGTAATTTAGATACATTTATAATTTGTCCCTTCTCTCCAAAGTTACATGGTAATTTCCTTCTTTTCCTAAGATACCCTTTCTAATCACAATTTCATAATCTATAAAGGATTTCCAAAAATTTGTTGGATTTTTCTCTAATCATAATACTTTTTTCTGTTCTTGGAACTAACAAATCCCCTGAATCTTTTTCCAATACAGTACTCAAATTCCATGCTTGCAATAGAACACCAAATAATATTGCCAATCACTCAAATCTGTAGCATCCAAGTTTCTATAGAATTCTATTACTTCCTAGAAGATTCCACCACCAAAGTCTGTTTCTTTTTTACCAGAGAATAAATCATATTTCACACCAAACCATAGTAAAACACTAATAGGACACTTTGCATAAGGGACAGAAAACAGCAGCACTATTTTAAAGTTAAGAAAGAAGGAAAGGTTACACATAGTAGAACTTGTAACAAGTTTACTAATATTTTCTCTATTCTGTTGGAAAATTGGGATATACTGTACTTAAATTTACTAATGGCCAGTCATGGCACTAGAGAAAAATACCAGTCAGATTTACCTAATACACAAACAATTCGAACATATTTCTGTAGTTTCTATATAATGCATATAGAAATGTAACACATTTACTATAAAATAAGCCCAATTGAATTTTTTTCTGAGTAAGCTACTTCTCAGGACTTGCACATATTATGTGTAAGATGCATATATTATTGAAAACTAGAGTGGGATAAATATTCCCCCCTCCTTAAAAATAAGCTCTCATTCCTGGCCTTTAAATAGATGTATGGCAAAAATACCATATGCTGAGTACTGTATTACAAATAGAAATGATAAAAGTAAGTCTTTATTTTTAATATGTTCAGTAACAATTCACAGATATCTGAAAGCCACTAGGTTTAAAAATCAATTCCATTTTATACATTATGACAAAAGCAGAAGATTAAGACATTTTACACAATTGGGAATCACAATAGTTGATTTTAAATTACCACAGAAATTATGAAAAACTTACCAATTTAACAGCTTCCTGAGCTGCCTCTTTGTTACAAAAAGTGACAAAAGCATATCCTCTGTTTAGACCTGTCAGGGGATCCATCATTAAGCGGAGATCCCAAATAGATCCCGCTTTTTCAAATAATGGAACTAGTTCATCCTCAAATAAGTCCCTTGGAATTTTACCCACAAATATCTGCAACAACAAATCAAACACATTTTTTTCAGGAACTGAGATTTAAACAGAGAAATATTATTATATTATCCCAATATGTCCCATCTCTTACCTCAGTGCCAATAGAAGGCTGTTGTCCTGAATAGACACACTCTGGTGGAGGACCACCATACTTCCGCTGTCCAGTTGTCACATCAAGTGTATAACCCGTTCTCTCCAAAAGAGCCTACAGAGTTATAAACCAAGTACAATCAATGAATACTAATGAAATATTCCATTAATATAGAGCTATTTATTCTGTAGGTTCTCCAACCTACGTTAAAAGCCTGCCTTAAACCAAATTTTCCCATTGGCTCATGCAACTGATATGTCAAGTGAGTCAAGCTGGAAAATTTAATATCAAAACATAAACCACTTGGGTAAGAGCCAATGTAATGCCAAAGGTAGAAATTTCTCATCTTTCTAATGTCAAATCTATTACACAAAGTTTCCCAATTGCTTGTAAAACATCTGAGAACTTGGATTGTGAAGCAATAATATAATAGCTAAAGAAATAATTATTGCAGATGTCATTTTCTGCAGAACTACACTACTAGATATCCATATGCATCATTTTACAGTACCCTTATTCAATTGCCTATTACATTTCAAATACTTACATTCTATTAGAAAAATCTGGAAGATTTAAAATGAAGGATGCAGAATCAGAGAAATTAGGATAAGACATGAGTTTCTGGTACAATAGGTGTGCAAGAGACGTTGTTATGAAATACCATTTTAACTTTCCCTCAAACAAATAGATAGATAAGATAGATGCTACATAGATACATGCATGCCTTAGACCAGAAGTATCAAAGTGATGGATGTGTTACACCCAGACCACACCCACCCTAGTTCCACGAAGGGAAAAATGTAGCTAAACATCACATAATGACCTAACACGGTTGAGTTTGACACCCATGCCTTAGACACTATTAAACATTTCAACCCTGCAAGCACATACATTTCAATTCCACTCAACAGTATAATTTAGTAATTCAGTAATTGGGAAGAAAAAAATGGAACCAAAATAAGAAAAAACAAAAATTAAAGAATAGATTCATACTATGTGTAAATGTTATGTTCAAATTATTTAATCATTTCATTGAGCATATTACTCTGGATTTTTAAATTGCAATAGAAATATTTTTTGTAATATTTCCTGGTAGAACCAGCTGAAATATTGTGAGTTACATTAAAGTGATTCAAAATCATGTTTTGAGGCATATTCTGTTCATTAACCACTGAAAACGTAGCAGTACTAGACTACTTGTACTATCAAGTAATGTTAATAGTAGTTACAACTGGTGGTTTATACATCAAATTTCAAGTTACACTGCTGAAGTGGCACTAGTTTCATGAAGTTCTTTATAACAGATATTCACATATATCAATGATGGTGAATCTTTATTGGTTCGCGTGCAAAATGTGTGTGTGTGTGTGTGCTGGCACGCGCGCACATGCCCACGCCCATTCTGTCTCCACCAGATGCACATCCCCCATGTGCTGCCACTGTGTATGCGCAACCATCACTGTCCTCCCATATGTGCAGAGGCCTCACTGAAGCCTGGGACAGTGAAAATGCAGCAAACCGGAAGTTCAGAAAAACAGGGTTTTGGTTTGCCTATTGTGTTGTTTTTCGGACTCCAGGGCCTTCAGGGAAGTCCCAGAGTGCAAAAAACAGCACAACAGGGCAAACCAAAAGTCTGTTTTCCAAAGTTCCAGTTTACCTATTAGGCTATATTTTTTTTTGCAGTCCAAGGCTTCAGGAAGCTCCCCTCAAACCTCTGGAGCGTGAAAAACAGCCCAAACTGGAACTCCATTTTCCAAACTTCTGGTTTGACCTTTAGACTGTTTTTTGCACTCTGGAGCCTGCAGAGGGCAAAACAGCCTTCCCCCAAGGGCAGAAATCAGCTGGCTAGCGCGTGCAGGCACACTGGAGCTTGCATGTCCTCTGATATGATTCCATGTGCCACCTGTGGCACACATGCCATCACATGCCACCTGTGGCACACACACCATCACGAACATATATCCTCCAAAAGCTAGATATAAATCAATCATTCAAATCATAGTGCCATCATAAAGTATAAAAACAGTATAGAATGCAGATTATACTGTCCTAGTATCAATTAACTTATTTAAGACTCCTGAAAAACATTATCAATGGCATATCCCTTAACAGGTATGAAAGAAAAACTGGATTTATATGGCAGATTACATAATAATAGGTACTAAAATGTATCCGAAGTATAAAAACTGAGCTGATAATCAGCACTGCAGGAAATATTATTTGTTTTGAATGACATCAATATTCAGAGGGGAGAAAAACAGCCTGTGGCTGTATTCATACTATTAAAAAAAGTTTCTTACAAACGTACCTTGATTTTTGCCTCATCTGGTCCTTTGCTGGAATCTGCCACTTTGGTCCCTTGTTTTTCTCGTTGTCTATATGTTTTCATGACGCCACATAAAAAGGCACTTTTGTTCTAAAATAAATGAGATGGATGGATTGAAAAAAATATGAAATGAATATCATAATGAACAGTCAAAGATCAAGCAGTTTCGGTATATATGCTGAAATAAATTGTACAGAAATACTTCCATGGTACATTACCTGAACATGAGAGAGATCACTGTCTTTAAATTGTTGAAGCACTGCCAGTGCACCTTCTTCATTAAATTCCTTTAAAGCTTCAATAGCTCTTTCATCTAAATCGCTGTGAGCAACTAGTCCTAGAAAAAGAAATATTTTATTCTAGGATGTCCCACTTAACTATTATGATATCCAGAAATGCATCTTCTAAAATTACTAGTTGTTATTAATTGCAGTGTTAGGAATTTTTCACATACTAAAATGCCAAAAACATTAATTGCTATTTTATTCCTTCTAGAACTTGAACACTTAAGAAATTCTGGAAAAACTTATTGCATCTAAGTAATTAGACAATACTTTTTTGTTTCTAAAAGTAACTGATGAAAACTCTCAGCCATTCTACTGCACTTCAAAACTATGCTTCAGGACATAACTGAAAACACTGTAGCCACTAAATCCAGGAATCCAAGCAGTGAATCAGAAAAAAGAGACATATGCAATTACTACTTCACTAAAGAGTCCTCCAAAGACACACAACCATAATCCAGTATGAACTATTCCTAAAGGTTTACATTCCAACTGCTTGCCCTCACCACCACCCCTTCATTCAATGCCAAAGGCTACTGTAAACTAACAGAAACATTGCATATTGATCACCCAAAAAATTAAGAAAACTGCAGTCCCCATACTTTTTTGTTTGGAAACCACAAAAAGTTGCTATTTTAGCCCAAAGCAAGGAAAGTCCAATAGAAAATAGTGAATTTGCAAGTTTTACATCTTACCTGCAACGTAAATTTCATCTAGTTTTTCAGCAACTTTCTGTGGTAAACCAGCATCAAGCAATGTCTGGAAATTCTCAGAATGGGCAACTGCAGCGGAAGTATCCATGGGCTCTTCAGTACCATTCCCATTAACATGTTCAGAAGCCATGTTTCCAGATATCTGTTCAAACGCAATAAGCATAATTAAGCTAGAGACCTTAAGCCAAACACTTCGGGTGTCAATATATGATGCAGCTGCCTCCAAGATGCTTGCAGAGTTTAACCCGCCTTTCCCTACTGCTGTTCCGAAATCAGAACGCTTAACAATCCTTTATTTTATTTTTCCAAATGAAAAGAACTAACAGCGCAAAGAAATATCCTGCAACCACTGCCAAACTCTCTGACTCATGTCTCTCTGAAGCACGCCCTAGAAAGCTCCGAAGCAGCTCTTCTAACTAGTAACAAGCAGCAAAGGGAGAGGGGGAGAGAAAAACGGGCAGAGGCCACCGCCAAATACAGCCATCCACCAGCTCCTTCCGCCCTCTGTACTGATCACCTCTCCACGAGACCCGATCCTCGACTACATTCAAAGTGTGTCGCCTTCCCGCCTTTCTGACAGGGCCTAAGCCGCCAGACCATAAGGAACAAAGCGCTCTCTTTAATCCGCGCCCAATCGAGGTGGCGGCGGTGGCAGCCGCCATAAGTCTGAGAGAAACACGTGCTCGGCGCGTTCAAATGTCTTACAACTTCCTCCAGCGACCGACTTCCCTCCCTCCCTCTCCTCCTCCACCATCACCCCCCCGTCCGGAAAAGCAGCCTTTCCATCCCCCCCCTCCCCCCCTCCGGGAGAAACATTGCAACACCCTGAGCCCTATTTCGCCACGCGGGATTGTGGGCGGGGGTTGGGATGGGAAGGAGCAAGCGAGAAGGTAAGAGGGGGAAAAATAAGCGCTCGACATCTGTCCGGCTCTTCCCTCCTCCCACCCCGGAACAATGCATACAAATCACAGCCCCCCGCCACCACCCCGCCATGCGTTTCCCACCAACCAACTCCTGTGCCAGGGGACTTCGGATTCCCAGGCGAGCTTCTCCGCCGGGCCCACCCGGTTTTTTTACGTGGACCCGAAACGGGCGGCAGCACACCCGCCCCCCCACATGTACACTGTTTAACCCCACCGCCACATCGGCGGCGATTGCCGCCGGGAGTGCCTGCCCTGCTCCTTCCTTCCCCACCCCACCCCGCCGGCGCCTCGTGGCCAATGAATGGCGCCCGGACAATGAGGCGCTGGGAGCCTGTTCCGAGGACGGGCAGAGGCAAGGCGAGCACGCGGATGGGGTCCCGCTTCCACGCCATGCCTTCGGGCCTAGCGTAGCCCCGCGGCCGCGAGTCAAGAATGCCTCGCAGGCGGCGGCGGCACTCGCTGCACTCGGACAGGCCGCTGGCTCAAATCGTCCTCTTTGTTTTAAGCCCCGTTTCGTTTATTTTTATTTTTTGTGGAGAGGGAGGGCGGCTATCCCTGAGGGACTCTTTCCCTCGCGGGGGGTTTCCAGCCCGCGGCCACCGCCGCCTCCTCCTCCCCGAGAGTTATATTTTTGGGGAGGGAGGGGGGGTCTCCTTTTTTTCCATGCCCGATTCCCTCCCTCCCTCCCCTCCGCCTGACAATCCCCGGCGGCGGCTGACCTGTGTGGGCGAGCGGCGGGGGTGATGAATGGTGAGCGAAAGAGCTCCGGAGGGGGTGATGGGGGCGCAGTGAAGGAGCTGCCCCTTCTCCGCTCCCTCAGCGTGTCCGGAGAATGTGCAGGAGCCTGCGTAAAATGGCGGCCGCTCGAGCGCTCACGCCGCTGCTGGCACCAGCCAACCCCAGCCCCCTTCCACTCGGCTCAGGGCTGGGAGGGGAGAGGCGAGGAGGAGGAGGAGGAGGCGGCGCTGCCGCGCGCACACACACGCGCGCGCGCGCGCCTCTTGGCGCAGCCCCAACGCCGGGGTCTCCCGAGCCGCTCCACAAGGGTTATCGCCCCGCCTGCTGATGTTGGGGGGTGGGGAGGAGGAGCCGAGCTCGGAAGCAGGCGGCGGCCAACCCGACGGCGCACGCGCGAGGCTGGATACGAGCCCTCGGGTAGTACGTTGCGTACTACGTCCTCCCCCCCCCCCTTTTTTTTTTGACAGGCGCCCTCGAGATCTTGAGCACTCCCTGATTCGAAGGAGTGGTAACATTATTCTCAAACTGCTTCTGGGACAGCCTCATTTGCCGGTGGGAGGGGGTGATGGTGGGGATGGGGCGGTGATATGACTTTTTGAATGGCTTTACTGTAATTGCTGAGGTGAATAAAAATACGAATCCATAGTAGGTGGCGTTTAAACATTGGAATAATTCAACGCTCAGGCTGGGAGGGGAGAAGCGAGGAGGAGGAGGTGACGCCGAGGTCTCCCGAGCCGCTCCACAAGGGTTATCGCCCCGCCTGCTCTTTTTTCTGGCGGGGGGGGGGGGGCTGAGCTGAGCTCAAGCAGGAGGCGATCAACCCGACAGCGCATGCGCGTCGCTAGATGCATCCCTCGCGTAGCACGTTGCACGTAGGAAGCTCCTCCTCTTTTTCACAGGCGCCCGGTGGAGGCTAGCTGAACATTCCCTGGCTCGAATGAATGGTAATTTTATTCTCAAGCTGCTTCTGTGACAGCCTCATGAACCGGTGGGAGGTGAAGGTGGAGGGGGATATGACTTTTTCAATGGCTTTGTTGTATTGCTGAGATCGTGAATAAAAATACAGGTACTAATCACAATCATTGCATGACATCCTTCAGTCTCGAAAGACCATGGTATCATGCTCTGGATGCCCAGAGATAGGGGGGAATCTATCTGCTGCTTGGGTAACAGTCTATCCTCCATACCAGAGGTCTCCAAGATTTGTGGACTTCAACTCCCAGAATTCTCCAGCCAGCTATGCTAAGTCTTAAAGTTGCCAGGTTTGAGGACCCCTGCTCCATACTAATCTCCCAGGCTTCATGCTAATCACTATAGGTGACGTGTAAATACAGTACTGGGAAAATACAACGGTGTATTTAGGGAAAATACATCACATCCTTTAGAATGCATTCAGATCATTACAGCAGCCTCCATGTCACCAGGGTATAGTCTCAAATCGAGTATGTAGTCCTAAAGTTACAAAAATTGGTTCCCAAAATTTAATTGATAAGTGAAACATTTGTTAAATGGGTTTATACTCAAAGGTGCTTTTTTCAAGAGGCAACTGGATTTTCTGGGTTTTTCTTTGAAGATGTTTTGCTTCTGATTCAAGAAGCTTCTTCAACTCTGACTTGATGGTGTAATGGAAGGTGAGTGGTGGTCCACCACCCAGTCAGAGCTGAAGAAACGTCTTGGAGGAGAAGCGAAATGTTTTTAAAGAAAATCCAGTTGCCTCTTGAAATAATACTTTTGGGACAACCAGGACCTGGGTGATTGAGAATCTCCATAGATATTTAAATGGGTTTACCCCATTTTCTTGTCCCAATTGTTAAATGAATCTTTGCATTTAATGTAGTAACATAGTTAAAAAGAATCTGGATTCCCACTGACTTTACTTATCAAAAGGTCTCAAAATCACAGGACCTCAGGACACTGCAACAGTAATAAATATGAACTGCTTGCCAAAGCAGCCGAATTTTGATCAGATGACCATGGGGATGCTGCAACTCATAAAGTGTGAAAACCTGTTGTTAAGTCACCTTTTCAGTGCCTTGTAACTTTGGAACAGTCACTAATTGAGGTTACCTATAATTCACATTATTCTGAATCAGTTAAACATTTTAACACAGCAGTAATGAAGCACAATGTGAACACAAACTTCTGTAAATTACTGTTAAAAATGGCTTCTTGTGAACATTTGATTATGTACTGTCAAGTAGTTTTCCACTTCTAGTAACCATAGTTTTCTCCATGATCTAATTGCTAGTGTTGTATTTGTGTCTTCCAACAATTACCCCTAATATTACAAAACTGAAGTGGGTGTTCATGTGAGGGTCAAGCAGACATTTTAATTGATCCCATTTCCACCTTAAAAATTCAGGAGCATGCATCTGGTTTTACCAGATTGTGAAAATTACAAGTTATGGGATGGTGCAAAGTACGGTCAAATGTTTCTGGAACTGAAAAAGCCCAGATTGCATTTTTCAACTCTACCCATAATTGAACCAGCAAACCAAAAATGTCAAATGAAGTCGAAGCCGATTTCTCCAGCACTGCAGATGAGGGAATGTATGTCAGTTGCATATGTTACTTTTACACATCAGAAAATGTTAATGTTCTGGCTAGGCAGCTCTCAAACATCAAAGCACAGAAGTTGGATCAACCAATCGTCACACATATCCACATGGGATTGGATTCAGGTTAGCCTTCTGCAACCTCCACTTATGCACAAATCCCTTTGTAGTATAGGTATGTGGCAAGGGCTATGCATAGTTGTGGCCAACCCTAACCCCTTTAGTAAGGACTGTCCTATTGGTTCATAGTACTCTCTGCATTAGTGAACTGGAGATGTGTGTGAACTGCCAGTTCTGCTGTGTGACACTTTCCCTTAAAAGTGGAGGCAGGCAATTTGATCCCGTGAAATACTTCATAGGTGCCATAATTTCCTTTAAATGAAAACTCTTTACAGAACAGCCATCTGCAGATCCTAAAAGTACTGCTACTCATGATTCAGTCTTTGTAGCCTTTTACCTAACAAAGTTAATTTAATAAAGCATTATAGATCAAATTACCACTTTGAGGCACTTGCTGTATCCAGTAATGGAAGACCACAATTCACAATCAAAAATGCTAGGGCTAATTCTTTTTAGTTGCAATAGTTATGTTGCTTTCAGACTGGGGAAATATGGTTTGTTTTGGAATTTTAAATCTCACCAATTACATTTAGAACTTCATTTAAGCTTGAGCAAAGGAACCTGCTGGCCAACAGGTTTCTTTTTAACATATTATCCCGGAACTCACGTGACTGAAAACCTGTAATTGTGGCTACATTTCAAAAGTGTCTGTTGATTGCATATTTTTTATTGGACAAATATAAATTGTGAAGATTACTGACTGGAACTTGAAACCTTTTAGTGGCACTAAATCCTCTTTGCTAACAATTCTTTCAGATTTCGGACATCCAAATGGTGTAGTTCTTTTAAATTTAAAGGTTTAAAATTCAAAACTCCTTTAAGGGCATAAATAAGTCCTATCAAATGGAATGTCTGAAACGTTTATAATTCTTTTCATAAGTCATTCTGTTAAGAAAATTTTATACATGGAAGCATAATACTTCCACCCTTTGGTCTCAATTACTAAAATTAATTATTCTGCTCCTTAAAATGTTTCAATTTATCCACCCTACCAACAAACTTTCATCAATTTGAGTCCAATCTGGTGCATTAAATCTTTATTTTGTTAACTTATTACATAGCACAATTACAAAAACATTCTGGTGAATGAAGAGTTGTACATTAACGCACTGATTTTCTTCAAATCTTCAAACATTAGAGATCATGTATGATGCTAACTTCGGCCAAGCCAACTTCAGATTACATTCCCCTCCGAATTCAACGCTGTTGATAAAAATTGACAAATGAAAGAGACAATGCATAATTTCTTGCCACATGCTTGTGTCAAAAATACTAATGAGGGTCATTTGAGGAAGCAAATTGCACTATTCAAAATTGTTTCACTGCTGTGTTTCACAAAAACATCCATTTAAAAAAAATAAATCTACAAAAACGTCTATATTCCCTGGTCCGGTGTTGATCTTTTGCATATATGGGCATTAACTATATAACATTTACAGAATTGTAAATTTTAAGTTAACATAAATATAGTAGTTATTCAACTGGCATACAGTTGCTTCAAATACTGTTTTCAAACAATGTTTCCGTTTATTCAATAGTCTGGCAATTGTAGTTCATTGGAGTCCTCTTATCAGTCTTGAATCCAGCTAATAGTTTGTGTTGTACATACCTTTTTTTCCAGCAGACTAGCTGACTTTAGTCTAAGACTGGTCCCATCTCACTGTTGAAAAGAAGTGATGGAATACTTTACTATACTGAGCAATGCAATGTTTTTTTTTAAAAAAATGGCTCCCCCACCACACACACAACTCATTCTTTTAATTCACAATTGGGATCAATAGGATAAGACTGCCCAACAAAAAGTGCCTATATGGTAAAGTGCAGCTCCAATTAGAACTGAATTTTAAAACCGAATGTTAAATTTGCAGAGATTGCAAAGATTTATTTCACTTTCATCTAAATTAAGCCTGGTAATAAATCAGAGCATAGTAATCAAAAATACTCTACTCACTTGATGCATGTTAGGAATCAGAAACTCAAGACCCAATGCCAAATGCGTCCCAGCTGCTCTCTGAATTACATCTAGAAGTCAAAATAGCACCTGTGTAAGAGAATATTCTAGCAGCAATGTTTCTGCATAACAAATTTCAGTTGTTTTAATGGCAGCATAACCTCAGAAGCCGGATCCAAATTGGCATTTTTTCATCAAGAAGTCAGGTTCGGGATAGGCTCATCACTGGTTTGGCCATTCCATATTATTTATTTCAGTAAAAACAATTCACACATACCTTCATCTTAATAGTGTTATCAGGTCTGAAAAGAGAAAAAGCAAACATACATTCTTATTCCACACTTTGGATTTCTAGTAAAGGACAAGTTGTTACAAAGAAGCATTCAAACAAGAATGGGTTCAAAAATTTTACATGGAATTTTAGTACAAATACAACACTATGCTAAGAAGGGGAAAATATTAATTGAATGCAAATTATGTCTTCCAAAGCCAGGGTTGCATTCTTTACATTCTTAAGAATTCTCCATCAGCAAAATTAATGTTGTTTCTATAATCTTCAAATTAACTCCAGAAGGCAGATTTGAGAAATTACATTCCACAGGAGAAATATTAACTATCAATGTAGGCCTAAATGATTCCAATAAGAATCTCATCAACAAGAATGCTTCAATTCTTACAAAGTGAAGATTTTTCCACTTGAATAACCCCTGGAGGGCAGTTTGGTCAAAGTGCTGGACTAGAAATCAGGGAGTGTGATGCATGATTCTGTCAGGCATAAAATCTAGCTGGGTTGACTTTGGGCCTCACACTCAGCCGAACATATCTCATAGTGTTGTGGAAAATAGTAGGCAGGAGTATTAAATGTTTGGCACCTTGAGTTAAGCTATTTTTTAAAAAAATCCCACTTTTTAAAAAATAGCTTAACTCAAGGTGCCAAACATTTAATACTCCTGCCTACTATTTTCCACAACACTATGAGATATGTTCGGCTGAGTGTGAGGCCCAAAGTCAACCCAGCTAGATTTTATGCCTGTACAACAGATTTGCCAAATTTCATACAGGTAGTCCTACCACAATTGAGTCCAACATTTATGTTGCTAAGCGAAATATTTGTTAAATGAGTTTTGTCCTATTTTATAACTTTTCTTGCTAGTTATGTTAGTAATATAGTTAAGTGAATCTGGATTCCTCATTGACTTTTGCTTGTCAGAAGCTCACAAAAACATGACTCCAGGACACTGCAACTATCAAATATGAACCAACTGCAAAACATCCAAATTTTGATCACTTGACCATAAGGATGCTGCAACAGTTGTGTGAAAAAGTCATAGATCACTTTTTTCAGTGATACTGCAACTTCAAACTGTCACTAAATGAACTCTTGTAAGTCAAGGACTACCTGTAGTTAGTGACAAAAGTACTTCACTTGGAATTCTCTAAATCAGTTTTGTACTTGAATGCAATATTACAAAGGATTGGCTCCAGTCTCTTCTTCATAAAACAAATATATTCACCTACAAATAGTGCAATACCTAAAACTAACATTCGATTGTGAAACATACCACGGAGTTCATTGTGTATAACAGCAACACCATCACATGTTTTAGGCTCATATTTTCTGGAACAAAAAAAAAGATTTTACTTTAAATCAAATGGCATAATCAAACTTTGTAGGTGAATCTTCTAATTTGGGGGGGGGGGAATAGTGGCTTCCTTTTCATGTTATCCAACTGCATGCTTTAACTGCCATGTGTCTATTAAAACATTCTGAATGACGCAGGACAAAATCATTAATTCAAATGGCAACGTTACACCCCACGTGGCCTTCAGCAAGCCATACTTCCCTCCCACCAGCAAAAATATGTGCAGTAGTCATTTTTAAAGTATTATAAACTGAATGACTACTCTTATCGTTGTGTAACCAAAATTTTCCCCTTTAGCCGATAATTTGAGTTGCAGCCCAGCATTGAAACCAAGTCTTTCTTGTTTAAATCATGCCCCTTAAGTCAGTGATATGCCTCGCTCCCACATCAGACTGAAGGTTTGCAATTATTACAAAGCAATTCCTGCACAAAGCCTGATCTTCACAATTTGAATTTTTTCAAGGGTTGCACGGGCATTCCGGCTCTTAATATCTCCGAATAGACCGTTTAATATTTCAATAACATTCAAGCCGGCAAGAAGCACTTGAATTGCGAGGAGCTGGACGACTCTTTCATTTTCCCGCCAAAAGTCGCGCTCCCGTCCAGCACTGCGGGCTTTTGGCAGGGAAGGGAAAAAATGTCCTGGGGGGGGGGGGATTTCAGATGAGGTTATACTTAAAAGGGAAGCCTCCCGTTTTCTCCAAGCCTTTCTTTTAAAAGCTAGCCCTATTACACGTTATTTGAGGCTGTCTCGGCGCCACCCAAAAACAGAGGTAAAATGCGCCGGATGAAGACTATCCACAAGAGCGGGCACTAAAAGGGACTGCCGCCCCCGCGCAAGTTGCCTTATTTATAACGGCCTTAAATCACCCCCCCCGCGTGGGGGAGGCCGAATTTTTTTTTTTTTTAAGGAGGGGAAGCCACGCACAAAATGGCGGCGCCCGTTTTTGTCCTTCCACCCACCCGCCACAAACTTACCACGCTCCGAACGTACAAGCGAAAGGGCGTGCGAGCTCTCTCAAGGCTTTATATATAAAGTCTCCAGGCGCGAAAGGAAGCTTGGTCACGCCCCACCATTCTGATTGGATACAGTGGCGGAGGGGGGGAGGCGGTTCTACAAGAGTTAATCCCCTTCCCCACGAAACGTAAAAGCTGCGCGTGCAATTTTAAATTCCTCGTGATTATTTTTTCCCCTCTTTTACCCCGATTGAGTGGGGGGTGGGGGTTGTCTTTCATTATTCTCTTTGTGGGAACTTTCTTCTATTGTTTCTCCATATTCAACCAAGATGGTAAAGAACAGAGCGGGGGATTTTCCCATTTGCCGCCGTTACGAAAAGCCAAGTTCGCCTGCACGGAATTGCTTTTAGAAGGGATTATTAGTGGTATGAATGGGTGTCCCTTCAAGTGAAATCCAAAGCATTTGCCATGTTGAACATAATACAATCTTTATATTGCGTATTAAGGGGCGTGCACAAGTGCACCACTGTGCCTACCGGCCCTGTCCTATTGTCCTCTTTTATCGCTACTTTTTACTTACGTTTATACAAACTACATGTCTGACAAATAAATATTGCATATTAATGATATAATTAAAACCTGGAAAGCGGTCGCAACAGCCACCGTTGTCATTTTTGTTAATATCAATAAACTATAGTTTTTTTATATTTTGTATGCCTTTTGTTCGTAGCAAGCATGCAAATATAGTTGGGGTTGAGAAGCGGCATCGCACAAGCTTTGGGAGGGGGCAGTCGGGGTTCTTCTGAGGCCCCTGCCCGCGGGCCCAGGTGATCAGCGCTGAGTGCCAAGAGCCAGTTGGGGGGCGGGTGGCCACAGTGGGTAGATGAGACGGCCAGCGACTGACGCCGGAGCCCCGCCACAACCCAAGAGGCCGCCGCGTCCCGTAGAGAAAAGAGGAAAGGGAGAGGAGAGGAGGAGAAGATACAAAAGGAGGAGGTTTTGGCGGGAAAGGAGGAAAATTGAGGATAGAAAAAGTGATAATTGGGATGGGTGAGGTTTCTCTGAGGTAAGCTTGAGGGACCCAGAGAGGGGGAGAGAAGGATTTTTACTTCTCTGTAAAAATATAATGTTTCTGTAACAGAATTATGGAAGTCTGGAATGCCCTTCCTGGTTCAGTTGCCTCAACTACAGATTTTCAAGTTACAGTCACAAATTGACTTCAGTGGACCTCACTTCATACTTAGATGGTCAGGAGAGGGTGTGTGTGTGCATAAGTGCCCTAAGGTGCCTATCATCCCTGTCATTGTATTTTTATTATTGTATTATTGTTCTCTTTGTTTCATCAATTGAAATACAGTAAATAAAATTAAATAAATAAGGAAGGATAGATGGAGCTTCTGTGGGGCACGCCTGAGGGAGATAGAGAAGATGATAAGACAGATGAGGGACATCTTCTGTGGGGCAGCACAAGGGAGGTAGAGAAAGCAATGGGGATAAGTGAGGTTTCTCTGGGGCATGCCTGAGGGAAATAAGAGATAAGGATTTGTCTTCCAAAGGTTTTTTATTTATTGATTTGATTTAATTTGATTTGATTTGGATGCCACCCCTCTCCGTAGACTCGGGGCGGCTAACAACAGTAATAAAAAACATATAAATCCAATATTAAAACAACTAAAAAACCCTTATTGTAAAACCAAATATCCCTACAAACAAACATAACATGCATAAATTGTAAAGGCCTAGGGGGAAAGAATATCTCAATTCCCCCATGCCTGACGGCAGAGGTGGGTTTTAAGGAGCTTACAAAAGGCAAGGAGGGTAGGGGCAATTCTAATCTCCCGAGGGAGTTGGTTCCAGAGGGCCGGGGCCGCCACAGAGAAGGCTATTCCCCTGGGCCCCGCCAAACAACATTGTTTTGTTGATGGGACCTGGAGAAGGCCCACTCTGTGGAACCTAACCGGTCGCTGGGATTCATGCGGCAGAAGGCAGTCTCGTAGATACCCTGGTCCGGTGCCATGAAGGGCTTTATAGGTGATGACCAACACTTTGAATTGTGCCTGGAAACTGATCGGCAACCAATGCAGACTGCGGAGTGTTGGTATTACATGGGCATTTTTGGGAAAGCCCATGATAGCTCTCGCAGCTGCATTCTGCACGATCTGAAGTTTCCAAACACTTTTCAAAGGTAGCCCCATGTAGAGAGCATTACAGTAGTCGAGCCTCGAGGTGATGAGGACATGAGTGACTGTGAGCAGTGACTCCCGGTCCAAATAGGGCCAAATAGGGCTGCAACTGGTGCACCAGGCGAACCTGGGCAAACGTCCCCCTCGCCACAGCTGAAAGATGTTTCTCTAATGTGAGCTGTGGATCGAGAAGGACGCCCAAGTTGCGGACCCTCTCCGAGGGGGTCAATAATTCCCCCCCAGGGTGATGGACGGACAAATGGAATTGTCTTTGGAAGGCAAAACCCACAGCCACTCCGTCTTATCAGGGTTGAGTTTGAGTCTGTTGACACCCATCCAGGCCCCAACAGCCTCCAGACACCGGCACATCACTTCCACTGGTTCGTTGACTGGACATGGGGTGGAGATGTAAAGCTGGGTATCATCAGCGTACTGATGATACCTCACCCCATGCCCTTGGATTATCTCACCCAGTGGTTTCATGTAGATATTAAATAGCAGGGGGGAGAGGACCGACCCCTCAGGCACCCCACAAGGGAGAGACCTCGGGGTTGACCTCTGACCCCCCACTAACAGCGACTGCGACTGATCAGAGAGGTAGGAGGAGAACCACTGAAGAACAGTGCCTCCCACTCCCAACCCCTCCAGTCGGCGCAGAAGGATACCATGGTCGATGGTATCGAAAGCCGCTGAGAGGTCAAGGAGCACCAGGACAGAGGATAAACCCCTGTCCAGGGCCCGCCAGAGATCATCCATCAACGCGACCAAAGCGGTTTCCATGCTGTAACCGGGCCTGAAACCTGACTGCTGGGGACCTAGATAATTGGCTTCTTCCAAGGACCGCTGGAGCTGGAGCGCCACCACCTTCTCAACAACCTTTCCCATAAAGGGAAGGTTGGAGACTGGATGATAGTTATTAAGTACGGCTGGGTCCAGGGAAGGCTTCTTGAGGAGGGGGCATACAAGCGCCTCCTTATAGGGTGCTGGAAAGGACCCATTCCCCAAGGAAGCATTGACAATCTCCTGGACCCAGCTCCGTGTCACCTCCCTGTTGGCCGAAACCAGCCAGGAAGGACACGGATCCAGTAAGCAGGTGGCGGAACTCACAGCTCCAAAGGCCTTGTCCACTTCATCAGGTGTCACCAGATCAAACTCTTCCCGTACGTGCCCCAGTCACCTTGACTGACTCATTGTCAGTCGACTCTGCTTTCCAATCGGAGTCCAGGTCCGCCCGAATCCGAGCGATTTTATCAGCGAAAAATGAGTTAAAGTCCTTGGCACTATTCTGCAAGGGCTCCCCAACTCCCCCCTGGTTAAGAATATGAGCTCTTACAAGTATATGAGGTTTCTGTGGTGCAATCCTGAGGGAGATAGAGAAGACGATAAGACAGATGAGGGACATCTTCTGTGGGGCAGCGTAAGGGAGGTAGAGAAGGCAATGGGGATGTGAGGTTTCTCTGGGGCATGCCTGAGGAAAATAAGAGATAAGGATTTGTATTCCAACACATAGGTGAGGCTTCTGTGGGGCAAGCCTGAGAGAGATACAGAGGATGATAGGATAAACGGACAGGAAGCTGGCCAAGTGGCCATGCCAGGAAAATCACTGCAAAAAGGGGGGAAATGGTCACAAAGGGTTGACAGGAAGATAGCCATGCTGGAAGAAAGGACAGAAAGTCCTCCCAGCTGAAACAAAGGGTCACCTGGTAAATCAGGTGATTTGTTTGGCACTCACTGTTTTTAGTACACGTTGTGCCTCCGGGAACCGACAAGTACCAGTGTAAATGAGCTAGAGATGAAATGAAAGCAACGTCATGAAGTGAGGAAAAGAAATGGTTGTGATCAGGAATGATTTGCCATGATAAAATGCAAATGGAGACGTGATTTAAGTACCATGTTTCCCCTAAAATAAGACCCTGTCATATTTTTTTAAACACTGAAGTAAGTGCTTGGCCTTATTGCCATGCACTCAAAGGCATCAGGGGATGTCTTATTTTGGGGAGAAATGGGAATAATTTTGAGCGAGCCTGTAACATTTAAAATAGATCTAGTCATTAAAAATACACAAATTGCTGCAAACATCACCTGTTTTAAAATAGGTTAATATTTAACACATGTTAGAAAACACACATGTGAATTTAAGCTTATTTGCCTTGCCATGTTACCCAATGTCTTCTCTGCATTGTTAGTTACAGTATATCCACACACCATATTTAGGTTCAGGTTGTTAGGAAAATAAGCTTATAATATCATGAGATATAATATTTATCTCTACTTATTCATTCACATACTGAACTCTAAAGGCCCTGACTGTTCTTAAACCCTCCAGCTGTAAAAGGAATAATATAGTAGCTGGGTCTTCTTGTCAAAGCCTCTTTGTCCAAAGTGTTTTGTGTAAACAAACTTGAGACAGCTGGACACAATTCTATATTGTCAAGGGTCAATGTGATAAGGCAGTAGTTATTACATAGTGAATTGAAACCATTATTTTAGCACTTCTGTTGCCAATTCCATTAACTGGAAAATTATGCATTATTGGAGGTTTTAAAACTTGACTGAGAAGAAATTCTGAATCTGCAAAGCAGTCAAAGATAATTTGAAATAATTTATTGCATATTTAGGTAAGACAGTTGCAGAGAGAGAGGAAAGAGATTAATCCTATCAAATTTCTTAATATTTCAACATAAGTGCAACTCTGAAATAGGATATAATGAAAGATAAAATGGACAGTTTATATGTTTTTGGGTGGTATTTTAAAGATCCAAGTAACCACAAATAATGTCTTAATCTACTCAATACTTCCATTTTATGAGGCCAGGCAGATAGGACTGGGCAGTAAGATTTTCTTTTGAGAAAAAGGACATTGATTAATAGAAATTTTGCAATAGCAATTTTAGTGCATGTTTCAAGGACAAATGCTAATAGGACTACTTTCCTAAAAGTAAGAAAAAGTGCTGCTCTGCTTCAAAACGACTTTGCCTTTTTCATTAGACTACCCTGAATACTGCTGGGTTGTTCTTTTCATGCCCCTTATACTTTTGGCAATTTCTTAAGTGGAACAATGAGGGGTGGTTAATATGTACACATGACTGCCTGTCCCCTGTCTCTTTTCTTATTTTTGAGATTAAAGAACTCTATGTTATGAGATTGAAAGCTCAGTGGTCAGGCTTGAGAGCATCATGAACTCAGCTGAGCCCAGATACATTGTATGGTTTGGAAGAGAACGGCTGAATATTGTTTGACTTCATCATGAAAAAAAGCCTCTAATTTATTTTGGAACATAGAGTGACGATTGTCAGATCTTTTATTGCTAAACTGCAATATTAGATTCTTGTCTGTAGTTAGTATCTAAGGTCAAGTTGTATCTAAGAGTTTAAGACAATTTAGAATAAAGAGCTGATTATCCAGATCAGTGGTCCCCAACCTTTTTTGGCACCAGAGACTGGTTTCATGGAAGACAAACTTCCCATGGACTGAGGGGGGGGAGGGGAAGTGTGCAACCTAGATCCCTCACATGTGCAGTTTACAGTAGGGTTCACACACACCACTCTCCATTCTCATTGCATGTAAAAAGCCCCTGTGAGATGCAAAGGTAAAATGACAATATATTGGCATCCTTTCAGCTTTTAATATTGGAATCATGCACCTGTATTTATCATTGTGTTCTGTCTCACATACCTGGCGTGGGACAGATAAATTCTAAACCCTACATATGTACAGGCTGCTAAACCTCAAGTTGGGTGAAGAGTATGATAGCGTTCCAGAGCTTGAAACCTGGAATTGAGTCTTCCTCCAATCAGAAAATTAATCATCCACAAAACCAGCAGAACAACAGCAATTCAAAAGAAAACTTCAGCTTTCCTTATTTCAAATAAAGAGAAGAGCCAAAAAGAAAGTGCAGTACTTCCATTTCCAAAAGTAGTTAGTATTGAGAAACTAAACAAGTCCAGAGTCAAAATGGTGCAAAACATTTCATGCGGAAATGCTACTCATAAAGTAACCTTCTATCTTATGATCTGAATCTGTCTTACCTCTGAGATTAATTAACCTTTCTCTCTCCCAGTAGCAAGCATAACGTAGCTTTCCACAACTTATTATCCTCTATATATGTGTATTGCAATTTGTCTAGTTCTGTGTCCACATCTCACTGGATGAAAAATCTGAAATTCTTAGTGGAACAACAACTGGGGGGGGGGGATTCTTGGGAAAACTTCTCTAGTACAGCATAAAATGACATAATTCAGCATAAACACCTGATTGCAAATTTTCATTCACAGAATTTGCATTATTTTGCTCTTTAAAATACTCTGACTATTTAGTTTAATGTCTGGAATAACTGTTTGAAAGTGATAGTAATGTATCCTAGAAGCAGCTGTGAATTGTCATTGAGAATCATACAATATTGAATGGAATTTGTCCAAATCAGCATGTTCAGAATTGGAGTGTCTTATCCCATAGTAGAGATTTACTATAGGTGTGGCTTTAGTTTGATATTAGCATACACTTTCATTTTATGACCAGTAGGGGGCAATTAAACACAAGGTATTTATTGTATTTCTCTCCAATACAATAAAAGCTGCTAATTAATTCACTCTATTTCTGTTTGAGAAAGAGGCTTTAATCTGTATTTTTTTCAGAATGCAAGTTGATCTGTACTACTGAACCTGAGTCATGGGACCAGAGAAAGAGAATAAGACTGTAATAACTGGATTTGACAAAAATTGCACCAAGATGCACAACAACGAGTCTATAATGGGATGGAGAAGGCTCATCTTTGACTCAAGTGTGTGAATGCATGCAGAATATGAATCAATTAATAAGGGCCAATGTTATCATAAAGAAAGACTTAATTTATAAATGTTTTCATTACTGACTGTGCTGAGACCAGTAGAGTCTCAATCCCTTTTAAGTAATTTATTTCTAACATTTTGTTGGGTTTGAAAGTACAAAAAAAGAACACCCAGCTCTAAAAAAGGGAATGACAACCAAAATTTGCAGGTTGTCGTAAATCTAGTCTATGCACACAGATGCACACACACCTCATAATGAGAGGTATAAGCAAGGGTACTTGATGCACAATATTGCACACCTTTTTGTAGGTGGATACCATCTGTTAAGCTGTATGTTGTAGGCTGAATCTCTAAACAGGCAAGGCCAGGAAAATTAAACAGTAGTCATGATTAAATAAGTTTGTGTGAAGCTTATGTGTGGATCTTTTATTTTTCCCCTTCTGTCACATTAAAAATTATAATTGGGTGATAATTTCAGGAGATGCTCTAAAGCATTTGTTTGCACATTCTTACCATGGTGTTTATAGGCACTTTATTTGCAATATAATTGATTAATGTCCATTTAATTAATTAAGCTGTTTTTATACCAGGAATGACATTATAGAAATTAGTTCATTCCACCAAATTTGAGATGATTTAAGTAAATGCAATTTCCCTTTAGCTGGAAAGCAATGAAGCACAACCTTTTGCATCCTGCTGCAGTTTTTCTATCTTGCTGATTAGGGTAATGAGAATGGATTTGTATGAAATCTTGCTGCCTTCAAACAAAGTGCCACCACTGCCGATTTCAATTAATCTCAAAAAGAATATCTAAACTCCTTTCTAGATTTTGAATATTCTATATTTAAGTCAAGCATAAAATTATAGTCAGGTTGAAAAAATGCTTTTATGAAATACTATGTATCTGATGTTGGTAATATAATTGAGATTTACTCATTCTGTGTTTGCTCATTATTGATGAAAGTAACTAGAGGCTGCAATTCTAAGAATACATACACAAAAACACTACTACACATTTTACACTCTATTGAGCAGACGTCTTTATGTGATGTAGAAAAAAGTTAAAGATGGTGGTTCGGAGTGTGTAAAGCTCAAACTCTTCATATAAGTATTACTAAGCCACTGGAGTGGCAGTGGAGAAGAGAAGCACCAATTGGGGATCTGGGGGGGGGCTTGCAACCCCCCCAAGAGCTGGCACCAGCCTCTTGGCCAGCAGCTGACGGAACGACTCTGTCACCATAGCTGGGACCAAATCTTTGTAATTGTCAGGGTCCACCTACTATGCCAGTTTGACAAATCCAAATCCAAAGACTAGACTCGGTGTGGCAAAAGATAAGAATGGTCCAATATTTTCTGCTCCCATCCCGCTGTCCAACTGGGTAGTCTTGTCACATTCTACTACTTCAGTTTAGTAGGAGTATATAGTGTCTTATTATGTAGTGATAAGATGTTAGAGTATGGGACCCATGTCAAATCCCTTCTTTAGAAAGCTAATGATTTTGGAGATAGGAATGTAAAGTGGCAACAAGCCCTCAGCATTGCACCAGGTATAAAAGGCTTTCCAGGTTGCTGCATAAATTCGCTGAGTCGAGTCGAGATGCCTGGATTATAAGGATAATGTCTTCATCAGAGATGGCCTGCTACCAGAATGGTCAGGTGCTACACTCTGGTAGCGATTTTCAGGATGTGCACACAGCTGCGTGTCCCTGACAGGTGTATGTGCGCTCCCGTATGAGATTTGGCTTCTGTGCATGCACAGCAAGAGAAATCTCGCCTGAAGACGCTTGCACAAGTGAGATTTTGGCAATTTTTGCTGATTTTTTGCTTCCGCACATGCATGGAAACAAAACTAACTGCGAAAATCACCAGAATCTCAATCGTGCATTCTCACACAAGATTTCACTTGCTGCACATGTGCAGAAGCCAAATCTCGTGCATGCATGCTCGCCGGACACTCACGGACCCACGACAGCCTCAGAGGGTGCGCCAGTAGCGCCGAAGGCAGCAGTCCTTCGCTGGTCTTCATCATACTTCTGGTTAGCTAGGGTGAGCCTTTCAATCTCCAGGCAATTAGTTGACACCAGGTACATCAGTGAATCTTGGGAGAGAAGTGAATCCAACCGAGGCAGTTGCCAATGAGGAGATACGATGCAAACCAAGTTTGTCTTGGCCAAAAGGGTGCAATCAGAATCAGTTTCACCTGTTCCTGTATCAGTTTTGGGATTACCTTCAGAAATACTGGCAGGGGAGGAAAGGTGTACAGCAGGCCAGAATGGTCAAGAAGTACAAGAGTTAATAAGTTTGGAAGATAAGCAGTGGGGAATAGGTAGAAAGAAAATTGAAAATTAAGGGTGGTAGACCCAGGCAATAAAAATAGGACGTAAGGAGGGAGCATTAAATAATAGTAGATACAGTATACCCAGAAGTCTATATTATTTATTTAAATCAGGATAAAGAATAGCACCGATGTTGGAATGTAGCCAGGATTTTGCATTGCTTGTCTGTTAACCACATAATGGATAAGGATGAAAAGCACTTAGGAAAGGACAAGAGGAAGGAAGTAGAAAGTAAGGGGAGAGAGGCAAGAGGGAAGTAGGTAAGAGGGAGAGGGAGGGGAGTAATATGAATTATGGAAGAAAAACACATGGGAGATAAAAGTATAAAAGGTGCAAATTTAGGATATTTGTTTATGGCATTTTGAATAAATGTATAAGTGTAATGTTTTGATATTATGATGTGTATGTATGTATGTATGTATGTATGTATGTATGTATGTATGTATGTATTCTGTTGGATCAGGCCGAAATAGCACTAGCCTAGTCTCCCTTAATTTTAAATATTCAGCAAAAATATGTGATACACACGCACACACACACACACACACAATATATATATATATATATATATGTGTGTGTGTGTGTGTGTGTGTGTGTGTGTGTGTGACATGGTTTTTTTTGTTGAATTTGAAAATTACGGGAGACTAGCATAGATCTATTTTGGCCTTATTTTGGCCTCATCAGCTAGCCATACCCACTGGGACTTGAACCTGCAATATATATATATATGGATGCAAAATTTGTAAAAAATTGAAAAAAGATATTCATGAGTATCAATGAGAGGTGGGACTTTTTATATATGTAGTTGTCAAGAAAAACCAATAGTCAAATGTGCTTGTTTAGGTTGATAGCAGTTAGCTGCTTTTTCTCATTGCTATGTTTTCTGCTGAACAATTTCCATGAAATGTGAAACTGTGTTCTAAAGCTAAATTATCCATTTCTTTATAGATGACTCTATTAACTATACAGCTTACAACAAAATGGTTTGATGTCTTGACCTGATATTTTGCTGTGAACCTATATGTACAGAAATACATGGTTTTTTTATGCTTGTTAATACTTCTAATGCTTCCAGGTGTATAGACAACTGCTTAAAATTCAACAGTTGCAGAAACTAAAAGAAATAAATAAATTAGATATGCATCTTACAGTATCCTCCTTCCAATTATAATATGATGAATTCTAGGATTGTGAGATAACAGAAAAATTATAATTCTCTTTATATTTCCAGTTCAAGTTATTTTTTCTCTCTCCAAGACAATAGCATTTGCTTTAAGATGTGCTCTAAAATTTAGCTCTCATTCTCCACTTACCTTTAATTATAAAGATGGATGACATTGGGGCAAGACTTAATAAAATAACATCATTCCATTAAGTCCATCCATTCCTAATCTAATTTACACTAATAGTAGTGATGTAATTATTTATCCATTTCTTTATTTATTTATGCTTCAGTGCTGACCAACTCTGGACAACTCACCATTTTTTTAAAAAAACAACAACTACAAATACAATAAAAGTAGATTAAAAATACAATAAAGGAAGCAAATGGTAAATCTGGACCACTGATACCAAAACACGTGAACCTATGAGAGACACAAACTAAGAGTTCCATCCACCAATACAAGACCTGGGAGATCTGCCAGACTTGATGGCCTATCAGAACAGCATCAAGGTAGGAATCGGGAGAGACCTTATTCCAGAGGGCAGGTGCCACAGAAAAGCTGCGCTTCCTGGATCCTGAAAGATATCATTGTTTAATCACAGGAACCTGATGCCAACCCCTCAGATGGTCACGCCCCATGCCATGTGATGCTTTATATAGATCATATATATAGATTTATTTTTTTTAGATTAGATTATTTTTAATATTAGATTTGTTACTTTGTCTTCTTTATTGTTAGCCGCCCCGAGTCTTCGGAGAGGGGCGGCATACAAATCTAATAAATAATAATAAAATAATCATAATCATAACCAGCAGCTTGAATCACACCCGAAACAAAAATTCATTTTGTTAAGTCCACTCTAGCAACATCAACTTTTCTTGTAGAAATACATCAAGAGCAGTTACTTCCCTTGTTTTCTAGCCTGAAAAATAATTATATTGTATGGTATATGTATAAAATGAAGTAGAGAAATGTCACACTGGCAAAGCATGGCTTGACTCCTTTAGATTCTTCTTAGCCATATCTTCTTTAATGAGGGAAAGTTTAAGATGGCTTATTTGCTTTGTTTAGCGGGATTTTATCTACAGTACATATTAGGTCTTAAAGACACAGGTTGAGACCTCTTCTGATCTTTAAATGAGTATGTAAGGATTGAGAATTGAATTTTCTGTTGCAGTTTTTGTAACTATAGAAAGATATGAATATTGTAACAGCCATTACAAAAATATCAGCTTAACAGAAAGACAGTAGCGGATTAGGGAGAAGCTCAAAACTGCCCCGCTTTGACTGACTTTAGCATAACACAACAAATACAATTTAAACTTTTTTTGACCCACTCATCTCCACCCTCACTGAGGGTGCCCTTTAGAGGCTCTCATTCACAACTATGGTTACAGCTCTTAGGAAAACTGCTTTTCTGTAAAAAATAGTGTCGTGGTATCATCACAACCTTCAATGGGAATTGATGCGCAGCAAGAATAATATCTTGGCCATTGGTTTCCCCTTCATACTAAACTTGTTTGGCAAGAGAGACCAAAATGTGCATGTTACATGCTCAAATCATAGAGGAAAGAGTTTAGCAATTGCCCCCATTTTTGCAGTGGGAGCAAAGTGATTTTTATTACTCAAAAACTACAGTAGCTCAGGGTTTTGAATCATGGTTCCTTCATGGAGGAAGCATGGTTCATGTTGTTCTCTGCCTTCAAGTCTAAAATTATGACAACGAATAACTAGAAGCACTGTAGATAGTAATGTTACCTAATAGCTAATATTTCTTCCCCAAAATATTAGCCAGTAGGTAACATTAAATATGAAAAATAACATGTTTCAAAAAGTTGAGTTTGGCTAATCCACAAGTGCCCCCCCCCCAAAAAACCCCACCATCTATGGTAGTGACAAATGAACAAAAACAGAGCAAGGTAGCAGATCCTAGTTGCTAAGGGAACTGTAGCAAAAGTATTTTCACTTTTTCTTGGAATCAACAGAAGCCCTGTGCAGAATCTGAAACTTGCATGAGTAGCTAAAAGAGCCATGGCAAGCCACAGATACACCCTTGGGACAGTTGGGTTTTTTTCCCCGTGCTTTGACTATTCAGATCCTTTTTCTTCTAGCCCTTTTCTCATGGCCGCCTTCTGTCTAGCTGACACATCCAGATATCTGAGATCACTCTTCAAGGAAATCGCACGGTGTAACACCCTGTCTGGAAGTACAGCTCTGCCCCCCCCCCGCCCTCCCCCCCTCCCCCCGCCATCATCTTTATCATCCAACAAACTGGGAAAGGTTCCTTGTGAGATGTTCCCTATAGCCCCATTCCTTCTGCAGGCTCAGCTGCCTCTCATCTGACTTTGCCTTGTCTAAGACTGTTAACTCTGTCGCCCAAGGTTATTCGCACATACCATTATACATGATCAATTATGTCCATGTGGCAAGTCATTGCCAGGAGGGATCCTAACATGTTTTTAGGCTCGTCTGCCATTTCTACACAGTTTTATTTGATTTAGGTTGGGTTCCACTTGGCCGTATTTCCTTTACCTTGATTATTTCCAAATTGGAGGACAGATAAGATCTAACAACTGTTCTGCTGCTGTATTTTCTGTAGTCCAAGAAGATATATCCAACATTTTTGCATTAGCATCCCTCGGTCTCGAAATAACATAGTATCATGCTTTGGACTCCCCAGAGCATGAAACCTGGGTAGGTTAGTATGGAGGATAGGCTGTTACCCAAGCAGCAGATTCCCTCCTCTCCACATCTCTGAAATAATCCAATGGAATGGCAAAGGCCAATACGATCGGTTAGAGCTACATTGCAGGAGTTATCAGAAGGTGACTGTACATAGTCATGAACTGCTTCTGGGACTCCAGCTCTGGAATTTGCCTCAAGGTTTACTCTTGAAGCCTTTTCCTATGATGGTTATAGCCACAAGGCAATAGAGGTTTGCAATCAGAGGTCCCTTCTCCTAGTTGTTGACCATGGCATCTTTCATATCTTGGCATGTTCTTAGTCTATCACATCGCTTACAGAGACCGTTATTACACTAGAGATGCTACCCCTCCCTGAGCTCCCCAAACACCCCATATATAGTATATCCAACATATATTCTTGATATAACAACATCACTTATACAAGATGGCACTGACGAAGGCCGGCTCAGGGAAATGCTCTCAAATTGTTTCTTTATTTTCTATTATTCCCTGCGATTCTTAATGGATTTCATACTCACAAGACCATCTGCTAAGAATTAAAGAACGTTTCTTTAGACTATAGTTCAGCATTCAACACCATCATACTAGACAGTCTTCTAACTAAACCAAATCAGCTAGCAATACCTGAACACACTTGTATGTAGATCACACGCTTCCTAACAGACAGGAAGTAGCAGGTGAAGCTAGTCAAAATCACATCAGATACCTGTACAATTAGCACAGGCGCCCTCCAAGGCTGTGTTCTCTCATCCCTTCTATCTATATACCAATGACTGCATCTCAAACAATTCATCTGTTAAACTACTGAAGATTGCAGGTGATACAACAGTGATTGGTCTCATTCGAGACAATGATGAAATCGCATGCAGACAGGAAGTTGCTCAACTAGCCTGATGGTGTGACCGGAACAATCTGGAACTGAACACACTCAAAACCATATAAATGGTGGTAGACTTTAGGAGAAACCATCCCATCCTTCCACCTCTTAGAATGCTAGACAACACAGTATCAACAGTAGAGACCTTCAAATTTCTAGGTTCTATCATATTTCAAAACCTAAAATGGTCACCTAACATCAAAAACATCAAAAAAGCACAACAAAGAATGTTCTTTCTTCTCCAACTCAGGAAAATCTGATACACTTCTACAGAGGAATTATTAGTCTGTCATCTGCACCTCTAACTGTCTGGTTTGGTTCTGCAACCCAACAAGACCGACACAGACTTCAGAGGATAATCAAAACTGCAGAAAAAACAATTGCTGCCAGTCTGCCTTCCATTGAGGACCTATATACTCTGGAACCAACTCCCCCCAGAGATTAGAACGGCCCCCACCCTCCTTGTCTTTCGCAAATTACTTAAGACCCACCTTTGTCGCCAGGCATGGGGGAGTTAAGTTATCCTTTCCCCGTAGGCTACTACAAGTTATGCATGGTATGTTTGTGTGTATGTTTGGGTTTTTTTTTTTTTATAATAATGGTTTTTTAGTTGTTTTTATTAATTGAATTGTTCATGTTGTTTTACCACTGTTGTTAGCCGCCCCGAGTCTGCAGAGAGGGGCGGCATACAAATCCAATAAATAATAATAATAATAATAATAATAATAATAATAATAATAATAATAATATACTGCACGAATCAAAATGAGGGCCATGAAAATATTTACAGACCCCTTGCGTCCTGGACATAAATTGTTTCAACTCCTAACCTCAAAACATCACAATAGAGCACTGCACACAAAGACAACTAGACACAAGAACAGTGTTCTCCCGAATGCCATACTCTGCTAAACAAATATTAAACTATTCAATAAGGCTGCTTGACTATTACTGTTAGTTTTTCTCATTGTTCCTGTCATCCACCTCCTCCCACTTATGACTGAATGACTGTAACCTGTTGCTTGTATACTTACGATTTATATTAATATTGTTTCCTGATTGCTTATTAGAACCCTATGACAATCATTAAGTGTTATTTGTCATGATTCTTGACAAATATATATTTTATTTTATGTACACTGAGAGCATATGCATCAAAGACAAATTCCTTGTGTGTCCAACCACACTTGGCCAATAATTTTTTTTATATAGGAGCAACATTTATTGGACTTCTTTTTCTCCAGAATAAATTCTAAATGAGGCAGGAGAAGGCATATCTAGTAGATAGCATATCAGCAGTTCAGCTTGATTTCTCATAAAGTCAGTGTATTAGTCATCCTTACTTTGTGTCTAAAATTTCCTAACTCCATCCAGAGAATAATAAAGGCCTCCTTGATTAAAAAGATATGCATAGCTTTGGTGGAATATTTTCTGATAATAACAGTGTTAAAAAAAAATTTTAATTGAGAGCTTCAATTAAGCAGGACTTATAGTTGAATAAAACCAAAGAACTTAACTATATCTCCCTGTTGCAGAGTGCAACATTTGCAAAACAATGAGCAAATTATAAAACTTTGGGCAAAAGCTTAATTTGTCAGTGTATTTTTTAAAGTGGTATCTTTTTCATTTGTTTAATTATTTAATAAATTAAGTGCAGGGAACTCCTTGCTCCATGAAAAAAAATGTTTTTGCTATTTGGGCCTCCACTGTAAAAGAAAAATACTTCATAAGCAGAATGCATACCTAAAACTTTCAATTTTTCTATACAAACACATTAATTGTTTACATTTCTAACATTTGCTAAGAGGAGAGGATTCTAATAAAAGGTTGTAATTTATTGGTTAGTTGTGCTTGTGAACAGAAATTATAATGATGAAAACAGATAATACAGTATTGGAAAATATGGTATGGCATCATTATGTTATGAACTGAGAGAGCCCATGTTAACAAGGCCAACCAGCGAATAAGCATAGCAATTAAGTCAGCCAATGGGAGCTAACCTGACTCTGTGCAGAGAATCAAAACTGAAAGCTTAAGCTTAAGGCTGGGTGTGGCTCACTTCCCACTCTGCACTTTATCCACTCTGTTCTCTTGTCCTCTCTATACTGCTCTGCTGCAATGAAACTAACTCCTGCTTGTATTTACTTGAAAAACTCTGCTAATGGTATTATTGTAAATTAATCTGTTATTATTTTTATAAAGAAGTTATTGAATCCAGTGAATCAGTAATCTGTGTATGGTTCCGGTTTTGATGTTGCAACAAACTTTTTTTTGAAGCTTTATTTATTTAATGATTTAATTTTAAAAATCTCACAATAATTTTGCACAGATCAGAGCCGATCTCTTAGTAACAAACTTTAATATATTAGCATAGACTTCAAATGTCTGATTGGTATAAATCTGTCTACATACCTACATCCAAAACTTTGACATAATATTCTTCAAAATTATAGTAATACATGAAAAGTAACTGAAATAGTGTTTATGGGAAGATTTCTTATACTAGATTGCATAGAGTGTTTCAACTATTGTGATACAGTCAGCAAGAACCATAAGTAAATCTCTAAGGTTTTAGACTCATCTGGAAATGCCAGAGATGTAATTAGGACTGTCAATAATGCTTCTGTGGATCCTATTGATTAAAGGTGAGCTAATATTAATCTTTCATTTAAGAAAAGCCTTTCTTTTTTAATCAAGAAATGTTAATCCACCATTGTCAATTTCAGTGATTTTCAACCTTTTTTGAGCCGCGGCACATTTTTTACATTTACAAAATTCTGGGGCACACCACCAACCAAAATGACACAAAATGACATTCTAAGACACTCTCCTCTCTTTTTCCATCCCTGTCTCCTCCCCCCCTTGTGTGTGTGTGTATATATACACACTCTTGAACCATTTCCAAAAACAGGTGAGGGCTGGGTTTTTTCTCTCTCTTATTCTTTGGGTGCTTTTTATCATATGCTTTAAATCAAGAGTCACTTCTCTCTCTTATGTTTCTCTTTTTCCTCTCATTCTCTGTCTCAATCATTTTCTCATTTCTCTTTTTTCCTCCCCTTTTTGCTCATTTCTCTCTCTCCCTTCCTCTCCTTTTCTCTCTCTTGCTTTCTCTCTCTCTTGCTTTCTCTCTCTCTCACTCTCTTTCTCTCTCTCAGCAAAAAGTTGCGAGAGAGCTTCCTTCTTTGCCGCACACCTGACCATGTCTCACGGCACACTAGTGTGCCACGGCACACTGGTTGAAAAACAGTGGCATAGATGGCAGCCTCCTATATAGCAAGTAGCAACAGGCCAAGCTTGAGGTGAAAAGGATAGAGTGATTTGTCAACAATAATTCCTAGTTCAGGAATAGCTGCAACTGGTACATAAAGTGAAGCTGTGCAGGTCTTTTTGACCACATCATTACCTGTCCTGAAGGTGCCACGAATCCTGGAAAAACCCCATATTGCAGAACTGATTTATACACTCAAAACCGTAGAAATGGTGGTAGACTTTAGGAGAAACCCTTCCACCTCTCACGATACTAGACAACACAGTATCATCAGTAGAGACCCTCAAATTTCTAGGTTCTATCATATCTCAAGACCTAAAATGGTCACCTAGCATCAAAAACATCATAAAAAAACCACAACAAAGAATGTTCTTTCTGCCCCAACTCAGGAAGCTCAAATTGCCCAAGGAGCTGCTGATACAGTTCTACAGAGGAATCATTGAGTCTGTCATCTGCACCTCTATAACTGTCTGGTTTGGTTCTGCAACCCAACACAGACTTCAGGGGATAATCAGAACTGCAGAAAAAACAATTGCTGCCAACCTGCCTTCCATTGAGGACCTGTATACTGCACGAGTCAAAAAGAGGGCGGGTAAAATATTTACTGACCCCTCGCATCCTGGACACAAATTGTTTCAACTCCTACCCTCAAAACGTCACTACAGAGCACTGCACACCAAGACACAAGAACAGTTTTTTCCCGAACGCCATCACTCTACTAAACAAATAATTCCTTCAACACTGTCAAGACTTTTTACTAAATCTGCACTTCTATTCTACTAGTTTTTCTCAACTTTCCTATCATCCTTTTCCTCCCACTTAGGACTGTATGACTGTAATTTGTTGCTTGTATCCTAAGATTTTTATTAATATTGATTGTTTCTTCATTGCTTATTTGACCCCCTATGACAATCATTATTGAGTGCCGAATCTTTGGAGAGGGGCGGCATACAAATCTAAGTAATAAATAAATAAATAAGTGTTGTACCACATGATTCCTGACAAATGTATCTTTTTCTTTTATGTACACTGAGAGCATATGCACCAAGACAAATCCCTTGTGTATCCAATCACACTTGGCCAATAAAATTCTATTCTATTCTATAAGCAGGAGTGCAACCATTTCCAAGGGATGATTTCCTCAAATAGCTTCATGTACAGTACATGTTAAACAGGAGAGGCCTCCAAGGCACCCTACATTAAAGAGCTTGAAAGCTTGACCTCTATCCTTCACAAACTGGAATTGGAACAGAAGAATATTATGGCTGTAAAGAAATCAAGCAGGATCAGGAGCATTACACTCCCACTACTTTATCTCCCGGGCCAACAAAAAATAATCAATGCAGCCTTAATCCTATAACCAGGCCTGAAATTTGAAAGAAAATAATTGAGATAATCTGTTTCTCATGATGTCTTCTTCACTTGCTCTATCACTTCTTCACCAATCTCTCTGAAGGGAAAGTTGGGGAGGACAGGTAATTAAGGCAACAAGGATGAGTGATTGTGGAGGGCACAAAACTACTCCCTTCAAGGCAGGTGGCATTACTTCTTCTCACAAGGTCATATTAACCACCATCTGCATCCAGCTTCCTCTCATGCTGGCAGCTTTCTCTAGCCAAAGGGAGTAGGAATCTAATCAACAGATTATGGAGCTTACATATCCCAGAACCACGACTTCTTCCTTGGCATCAACAAGCTCACACATAACCCAGATCTTGTCAATAGAATTTGTGTAGTAGCCAGTGCCAGGTTACATCATCTATTGATCATTAATTCCTGCTGCTAAAGTGTCAACTTCCACTGCCCATTTTTTTTCATTGATAGCATAACAATAAGCAATAACAATATCACTGGAGCACTGAAAATCTACTTTGCTTTTTTAGCAAGGGCTAATTCAAGTGATGTATATGGGACATCACTTGTATTTCAGCTGGGAGATTGAAACAGAACACAAGGCAGAAAAGCTGATGTTCCAATTCATGTTACGTATCAGAGTTGCATGGAATCACTTTATGCAAACTAATCCAGTCTTTCTTATTTTATCTTAAGACACCTTTGATATAAGGGAAATTGCCGTGGGCTCCATGCTGTGAAGCAATTTTTCAGCAATGTGATTTTTCCCACTTACTGGAAGAGATTGAAGGTTTTTATTCATTATAGATTGCATTTTTGTAAGTGATGGATAGCATGTGATTCTAGAGTCTGGAAGTTCAATAATATTGGGCCACTTCTTAATTTCATTAGTCCCTAATTTCCCATGGAAATTGTAAGTCTACTTAGGAACATATCACTTCAGACCATATTTTGACTTCACCTGAAGTAGTACTTTTTTAATAGAAACATAGAAGATTGACAGCAGAAAAAGACCTCATGGTCCATCTAGTCTGCCCTTATACTATTTCCTGTATTTTATCTTAGGATGGATATATGTTTATCCCAGGCATATTTAAATTCAGTTACTGTGCATTTACCAACCACATCTGCTGGAAGTTTGTTCCAAGCATCTACTACTCTTTCAGTAAAATAATATTTTCTCATGTTGCTTTTGATCTTTCCCCCAACTAACCTCAGATTGTGCCCCCTTGTTCTTGTGTTCACTTTCCTATTAAAAACACCTCCCTCCTGAACCTTATTTAACCCTTTAACATATTTAAATGTTTTGATCATGTCCCCCCTTTCCCTTCTGTTCTCCAGACTATACAGATTGAGTTCATTGTCTTTCCTGATACATTTTATGCTTAAGACCTTCCACCATTTTTGTAGCCCGTCTTTAGACTCGTTCAATTTTGTCAATATCTTTTTGTAGGTGAGGTCTCCAGAACTGAACACAGTATTCCAAATGTGGTCTCACCAGCGCTCTATACAGCGGGATCACAATCTCCCTCTTCCTGCTTGTTATACCTCTAGTTATGCAACCAAGCATTCTACTTGCTTTCCCTACCATCTGACCGCACTGTTCACCTATTTTGAGACTGTCAGAAATCACTACCCCTAAATCCTCTTCTGAAGTTTTTGCTAACACAGAACTGCCAATACAATACTCAGATTGAGGATTCCTTTTGCCCAAGTTCATTAATTTACATTTGGAAACATTAAATTGCAGTTTCCATTGCTTAAATAAAAATAAATAAATTGCTTAAATAAAAAAACTAAACATGAGAACTCCAACATATAGAACATAAGATGTTAGAACTAATTTAGTCTTTCCCTTGGTATATTAACTTTTTATACAATATGTATTAAAAAAATTCCTCTTGAGAAAACATTTATCTGGGAGTTTCTTCTGTTGGGAAGTGATACAGTTCAACTGTTGCATATACAGTAGAACCTCGACATACGAGCTGCTCCACATGCGAGTATTCCGAGATACGAGCCACGACGAGAGCGAAATTTCTGTTTGACACCCGAGCTCAAATTCGGGATACGAGCCGAACTTCCGCTCTAGTTGGCTTCCGGTTTTCTCGGCACGAAAAAAAGTCTCGTCTCGGTGGTGTCGGTGTTTAGAGCGAGTACTGTATAGACTTTTGTGCATGGCTCCCAAAAAAGTGTCCGATAGTGCAAAGGCCGCTGAGAAGAAGAAGAAGATGATGATATCCATAGAAGCGAAGCAGGAGATAATTAATTTGCACGATAAAGGGACTCGTGTTATTGAACTTGCGAGGATGTTCAAACGCAGTACGTCTACCATTTGTACAATCCTGAAGCAGAAGGACATCCTTAAAGGTGTTAAAGCAGCAAAAGGTGCGACGATAGTTTCCCAACTTAGGACGTCTGTTCATGAAGAGATGGAGAGGTTATTGTTAATTTGGATAAAAGAAAAGGAGCTGGCCGGAGATACAATAACAGAGGCGATCATCAGCGAGAAGGCTCGTGCGATATTCTCCGACCTAAAGAAAAATGAACCATCCTCGTCGGGAGATCCAGATGAGTTCAAAGCAAGTCATGGGTGGTTTGACAGGTTCAGAAAAAGAAGTGGCATTCACTCAGTAGTTAGGCATGGGGAGGCAGCGAGTGCAGACATCAAGGCAGTGGAGGAGTTTGTTATGCGTTTTGCTAGCCTGGTTGAAAAAGAAGGCTATGTCTCTCAACAGATATTTAACTGTGATGAGACTGGGCTGTTTTGGAAGAAAATGCCCCATAGGACTTTCATTACTGCCGAGGAAAAGCGCATGCCAGGACATAAGCCCATGAAGGACCGTCTAACCCTTGCATTGTGTGCAAACGCGTCGGGTGACTGTAAAGTAAAGCCACTTCTCATGTACCATTCTGAGAATCCTTGCGCGTTCAAGACGCACAAAATCCTAAAGGAAAAACTCCATGTCATGTGGCGCTCCAATGCAAGGGCATGGGTAATGAGGCAGTTCTTCATGGACTGGGTAAATCTTGTTTTTGGTCCTATGGTGAAGAAATATCTTTTGACTAATAAACTCCCCCTACATGCCTTACTGCTGCTCGACAATGCTCCAGGCCACCCACCCGCTCTTCAAGAGGACATCCTTCAAGAATTTCAGTTTGTAAAGGTTTTCTTCCTCCCGCCCAACATGACTTCAATCCTGCAACCAATGGATCAGCAGGTCATAGCTAACTTCAAGAGGCTGTACACGAAGCATCTGTTCCGCCGATGTTTTGACGTAACAGAGAACACCAACTTGACACTGCGTGAGTTTTGGAAGGATCATTTTAATATCGTTTCTTGCCTTAGCATCATTGACCTTGCCTGGCAAGAAGTGTCAAGGCGAAACTTGAACTCGGCGTGGAAAAAGTTGTGGCCTGCTGTTGTTGCACCAAGGGACTCTGCTGAGCCTGAGGGCGAGACCGAGGACGTCACCGAGACTGACACCCCGTTGGAGGAGATTGTGTCACTTGGTAAGTGTATGGGTCTGGAGGTAGACGAGGGTGACATTTTTTATTTTATTTTATTTATTTATTTGTCCAATACACAATGAGGGTTTTAGTGAGTATATATCAATATACACATAGTAAAATACATGATGAAGGTTATAGAGAAGATACTCATAGTAAAATATATCTAAGAAATAATAGAAAAGAAGATATAGGAATAGAATATATAGGAATAGAATATAAAGAATATAGGAATAGAATATATATATATATATATATATATATATATATATATATATATATATATACACATATACATATATACACACACATACATACATATATATATATACATATATATATACATATATATATACACATATACATATACACATATACATACATACACATACACATACATATATATATAGGAATAAAATCTATCAATGAAAGAATAGAAGAAGAGATATAGGAGATATAGGAGAGTAATAGGACAGGGGACGGAAGGCTTGTCGAAGAGCATGAAGAACCGCTCTCTACAGAGGACCTGAAGGCGCTCCATGAGATGCAACAGACGGAGATGACCCAAGAGATGAGCAGCAGTGAGGAAGAGGTACAGGAACCACAGGAAGTAATTCCTACCAGTGAAATAAAAGCGATGCTAGCGCAGTGGGAGAACGTTGTTAGTTTCATCGAAAAAAATCACCCAGAGAAAGTAGCCACGAGTCGTTCAGCAGCACTTTTCAATGACACCTCATTGACTCACTTTCGCAACATTTTGAAAAGCAGGCAAAAGCAGATGTCACTGGATAAATTTCTTATGAAAAGAGCTGCTCCAAGTGAAAGTGCAGCCAAAAAGGCAAAAACAGATGATTAGGCTACTGTGTACATATGTAAATTTAAAAGTTTAAGAAAGTTTACAAGTTAAGTGTAAGAAACTTTATTATTCATTTATATGTACATGTACATTTCTTCATTAAAAACATGTCTTTCTGCATAATTTAGACTAACTTTGTGAGTTTTTTGAGGGCTGGAACCAATTAAAATAATTTACATTAATTCCTATGGGGAAAAGTCGTTCGAGATACGAGTTGATCGACTTACGAGCCCAGGTCCGGAACGAATTAAACTCGTATGTCGAGGTTCTACTGTACTGTTAATACAGCACAAATCATAAAAATGAAACATATCACGTTATGAATGGCCTTGCCATGTAAATCTTATTGACAGAACAAAGGAGATGGAGAAAATATATGTCAAGGAAAAGAAGCACAGTAGGCAGAAAGCTTTGTAGACTAGATTAATCCATTTTTTAAAGTCAAGGCTGATAAATACAAAGGGAAGGGAGAAAAAGGGAACCAGGACATGCTACTCTAAATGAAAACTCAGATTGTTTTTTCCTATTCCATACTGTGTTCAATCAGGTTTTGTCAAATTGGAATCACATGGCTCACTGAATGCACGCAAATACAATTTAAAATAAAAAGGGAAATTATTTCCAGCATTTTCAAATCTATTTATATCTCCACGTCGTACCCATGTTAGTTATTGGAAAAATTGTTAGAGAAGTTCTTGGAAAACTTATTCAACCGGAACAAATTAAATAATCTTATATTAGACATAGAGCCTGACACTAGTTCAAAAAACATTTTCTCAGTAGAAAAATATCAGTCACTAAGAGCCAAAACTTGTGAGTTGAAAAACAATGGTTTTCAAACTAGACAGAACCATAAGTGAATATAGAGCAAATATCTCCTAAGTTCAAGACCATGCAGAGGGCCAAATTTCTGTTGACTAAAAATGCAGGAGAAAAAACTTCCAGAGATTTAAATAGTGTAGCCAATATATAAGAATTGATGTCTGTGAACTTTGATACACAGATCTTCTTACATACTTGTCTGCAGTGGAGCATTTTGTCTATCTGACATCCAGGGAAGAAATGGTGGACTGAAGACAGCTCCGTGTGCAGAATGAAGAGCCTGTGAATAGACCACCTCCTAATAATTCCTCTACAGACAAATAGAGGATTTGAGATTGCCCACAAGTTCTTCAGACAGCTGCTCCTCACAAGGAGAACAAGACAATGATCTCCTGCAGTTTAAAGCTCTGGAAAATGACCAAACTGTAGTCAGCACCTTTGAAAGGACCCCGAATTTGCATTTTCTAATCACTTTTGGAAATTGCTTGTTAATGACTATTTAGATTGACACATTTTACAGCACCAGATGTAATGGAATGACATTGATGAGGAGGAAAGATGTTGCCTAAGGAAAAGTTAGACAAAAACGGGAGGAGTCCACAAATGAGTAATAGGCAAAGAAAGAAACTTAGAAAGGACCTGCTATAACTAATCAGATGGTAAAACGAGATAATAATAATAATAATAATAATAATAATAATAATAATAATAATAATTTATTAGATTTGTATGCCGCCCCTCTCTGAAGACTCGTGGCGGCTCACAACAACGATAAAAACAATATTATAATGGTGGGAGATGGGACCATTGGCTGCTTCCCTGGGACTGGCGGCATTTGCGGTGGGGCTGGGAGCACAAGGAGGCTGCCATTTTGGGGCGGAGCTGAGGCAATCTCGCGAGAGGGAGCGAGATTGCCCAGAAGTCTTGTAAGTGGTGCACAGGCGCCAGTTTGCTTGTGGACAGGGCGGGGGAGGGAGGTATATAAGTGGCCTCCCCCACGGCGGTGCCCCTCTTCCCCGCCGGAACTACCCGGAAAGAAGACACACGCCCACCCTCCCTATGCCGAGTAGGAATTTTTGGTGGTCAAGGCAAATTGGCATCACCGTGACTGTTTTTTCACCTACTCCACACTGCGCTGGGGTCTGATTAGGGGTCGATCTTCCACCTAGTTACAGCAACGCCCCCTGTGGTCATTTGGGGGCCAGAAGGGATGGAAAGGGGCATAAGAAGCAACTATGTGATCTCCTTTAGGGCACCTCTGGGGAGGTGATGGACGGCCCCTCACCTGAACTAAGGGCTGGGCCGGTCTGGGTGAAGGAGGGGGATCACCCTTGGAGCGAGCCATCCCACATGCCAGGCAGCGTGGCTTGGGGAGGGTGGTAGGGGGAAGGAGCCCCCTCCTCTTTGCCCGGACAAGGAGCTTTTGCCTTAAAGTTGCTTAGAAAGGTTTTGATAGGAATTCTGCCCCGTTCTAGTTTTCACCTCCGCAGGTCATTAATTAAATATATAAATAAAGTGACCCCTTTTACCCATTATCTGTGTCCATGTGTTACTCTGCCTCCACTGCAATTGTACTTTAAGATTTACAAGATTCTGTGAATGTAGACATACAAGTACATCTTGTCGCTTCCTGCCTTATGCACTTGGGAGGCTGACCCTGGGTGAGTTTCTTTTAATCCTTTGTGAAAGTTTTATTTACTGTTAAATTTACACAGCATTCAAAAGAAATAATAAAAAAACTAAGGAGGAAACATAAGGATCAAAACACATCCTCTTCAGCAACTAACACCCAGATAAGCAGAGATTAACACTAGATAAAGAATCAAGCAGAAAATAACATCTTAATCAAGGAATTATCAAACCATATCCACTAAAATGGCAGGATAAGCTACGGTATATAAATGGATAAAATTCCACAGTTTTAATATTGATGATGTTACCTAATCACATAATAAAATGTCTGCAGATAAACAACCAAGCTCAGAGAGCACCAAGGACTTCAGAGAATACTTAAATTATTCCTGATATACCACAAAAGAAGGATCTTTTAGAAATATTCAAGTAGCCAGGAAAAAAATGGCTCTTTTTAAAAAACAAAATGGGGTTCTACCAATTTGCTAGTCCTCTGGGATGTATTTAAGACATTTTTAATGGATTTGCTATTACTGTCACTGAAAAAGTATCTCTTGCTTTTGCTCAAAACTCACAAAAGTATCACATCAAATATTTATAGTAGCTAAAGTTAAATTGGGGCTACCATATTCAGAGCAATTTCAATATTCTTCAATAAATTGTTAAGAATCAGAAGTAAATGCTGGAATGTTATAGACCGAGGGACAGAAATATCAAAAACAATGAAATTTTAAATCTGAAATGTAGGCAATCATGGTCAGTTGGGTAGAGAGACAAAATCTATTACTTGATGTGGTTACAATTTTTATATCAAATTATATAAATTGGAAGCATTTGTAACTGAACAGCAAATTATTAATTTCTTAGGAAATACTGACTGGAAGAGATCTCAGAAGATTTCTAAAAACTCGACACAAGCACTAACATTACAAGAAATTGTGGTACAAAAATAATACCTCTATGAAACTGGAGATAGCTGTGGATCCAATGGTTTTTCAGTTAAGTGGTATAGAACTTGGTATTAGCATCTGTATTGTTAGGATATTTGAAATCAATCAATGATTTAATGCATCATATTCAATATATTTAATATTTTTCTTCGATTCTGAGTGATCAATTAGCTGAGAAATCTAAAAAGGTGGCCTGGCTTTGTGTTTTTGGCTGGGGGGGGGGACAGGAGGGCCGGCCTGACACCCCCCCCCCCCCCAGTGCTTCGCCTCCCACCAGGCAAGCGGGCTTGGGAGGCAGGTTCTGCCGGCCCAGGCTGTCAGGCAGGAAGAAGGGGCGGGGAAGACTGGGAGGCTCAAGCCTCCTTCTGTGGTGGCGGTGCTTTGTGGTTTTGGCTGGGGTGGCAGGAGGGCTGGCCTGATACCCCCCACCAGCGCTTTGCCTCCTGCTGGGCAGGAGGAGGAGGAAGGGGGGCATCTCAACCAACTGCTGGAAAGGCAAGGGAAAATCCCAGGCACTTTGGCTGGCAGTAGGGAGCGGGGAATCCCGGCGGAGGCAGGAAACTAATGGGAAATCCCATCGGGGCAGTCACAAGGCAGGGGAATCCCTGCGTCAGTAAGAGAGCGCACGCGCAGTAAGAGAGCCCACAGACCCGGGCTCATGTTTGTAAGACGGAAATGGTTCTTAAGACAAGGCAAAGAAATCTTAAACCCCAGGTTCGTATCTCGAAAAGTTCCTATGACGAGGGGTTCGTAAGACAAGGTATCACTGTATTAAGGAATTTGCCAGGATATGCTCCCTGACTGACCGCACAACCTGAAAGTAATTATATAAACGTTTACACAATGTACTAAAGAAACTTTGAAGTTTGGTCTGAAGGTGATAACAATTCATTCTGACGGGGACACCAGCCATGAATGGCAAAAACATTGGAGCCCTTCCGGTTCTTGACACCAGACAAGAAATAACCAAACTCCACTGCAGTATTCATCTATGAATTCTGTGTACAGGTAATTCTCAATTAATAACAACTCATTCAGCAATCATTTGAAGTTATGATGGTGCTGAACGAGTGGTACTTACAATTGATTCTGGAAGTTCCATCCATCTCAACATTTGCCGTCATGTGATCTAGGCACTTGACAACCTGCTCCCACTTGTAATTGTTGCAGCATCCCACAGATACAAGAAAAGTGAATGTGGAATCTGACTAGGAAGGTCTCAGATCACTCTTAAGTTTCCCATCTCTAGCAGCAGCCATCTCCACCTTGCCATACTCATGCTATACCGCACCAGCCTCGTGTACTATCCCACCCAGGATTTCTGTTGCTAAGCAATGTGATCACATCACATTACACTTTTATGACTGCATAGCTTAGCGATGGGAACTCTACTCCCAATTATCCTCACTGGCAAGGAGTATTGGTAGTAAAGTTTTACAATTTGGTCATGTGACATCTGTGGCTGCCTCCATTGTTAACGATCTCCGTCGCAGCGGACTACAAAAAACATTTTCAAACATGTCTTCAAGAAGCAGAATGTAATGGCTTAATTTCTCACATGGAAATAAGATGGCTGAGTCGAGGATACATATTTTAGAATTTCATTACTATAAAAGACGGAGTAACAAAATTTATGGCAAATGAACTGAGAAAATTCAAAGACTCCAAAGATGAAGGATGGAACTGTGACTTTTCTTTTGTGATGTCTCAACTCATATAAATGATGCGAATCTGAAGCTTCAAAGAAAATACTGTATCAATTAATCTTTAAAATGTATGATTCAATAAAAGCATTTAAAATGAGATTGTATTTTTTCAAAAGATATTGAAAGGAGCCTTTGAAAAGGAACTTTCCTACAGTATATTCTTAATGCAATGCATATTATTACCTTCTCACTGAAGTAAGAAAAATGTGAACAACATGTTAGTCTTCTAATTTATTTTATTTATGTATTTATTAAATTTTTATGTTATCCAACTCCCTATATGATGATTGGGTGACTAATTGAAGAATTCAATGAAAGGGTTCTTTTGACTCAAAGAAGAAAAAAATCATGATTGAAAATCCATTTGCGGTAAATCCAGAAGAAATCATCAGATTTACCACAGAAATATCATCATTTTGTTGATGAACTTGTACATTAAAATTTAGGAAAATCCATTTGATTTTTTTCCAAATGTTTAGAGGAAGTAATTTTTTTTAAAGCTTATCAAGACTGCTCAGAGATCTTTGGGTTTTTTGGAATACATTTGTAAAATGTATTTGCCTATTTGAGAACATGAATAAAAACAGTTGTTTCATCACTAATGAACTTTTGCAAAACATTTTACAATATTTTGCAAAACATTTTACATCTAATTTAACTTGACAGTATAAAATTGTATTGTCGGAAAACAGTTGCAGCATATCACTTTGATATTTCCATGGTTTTTATACTTAAATGAATAGTGTCATATTCTTCATGGATTTTTAGTAATATACAGTACAGTGTTCCCTTGATTTTCACGGGTTAGAACTTCGCGAAAAGCCTATACAACAGTTTTTCAAAAAATATTAATTAAAAAATACTTTGTGGTTCCCCCCCCCTATACCACGGTTTTTCCTGCCCGATAACGTCATGTGTCATCGCCAAACTTTCGTCCACCTTTAATAATTTTTTAAAAAAATAAACTTTAATAAATAAACATGGTGAGTAATAATCTAAATGGTTGCTAATGGAATGGGAAATTGTAATTTAGGGGTTTAAAGTGTTAAGGGAAGGCTTGTGACACTGTTCATAGCCAAAAATAGTGTATTTACTTCCGCATCTCTATTTCGCGGAAATTCGACTTTCTCGGTTGGTCTCGGAACGCATCCCCCGTGAAAATCGAGGGAACACTGTACTGCTGTTTTCTTCAAAACTATTCCTTTATAACCCATGATTATTCATAAAGTATCAGTGGGGTGGGTTTTCCTCTCTGAGAGTTATGCAGGCCTGCTGTAGATGTAGGGAGATTGAAAAAGAAATTTGAAATTTCAGCTATATTCTTTGAGTGAATTTTTAATAAATTATTCTATACTTTGCCCTGTACCCACTAGTGGTCTTTTAAGGGATTTCAGATGATCCATGGAGGCTGAAGGAGAAAGTGACAGAGAATTTTGGTGTACATTTGTATGTGTGTTGGGTGTTTGTGTGTGTGTATGGGACACACACACACACACGTTACATGGTGTAGACACCTACATGTCAATACTATGCAATACTTTATGCATTGCTCTGTATCATATTCAATGTTGAATTATTATTCTAATGGTTTTAACCATTGGTTTACATAGCATTCTGTAAATTCTTCTGAAAATGATATCAAGTGGGTTGTGTGAAAGAAAAACTTGGGAAACTCTGCAAGAAAGAATATGAAGTAAATAAAATCCTGGGTTGTAGTACTCATTTTTTAAAAAAAAAAATTATAAGGCAGTTGCCTTAGTAACCCAGAATGCAGAATTAAATACAAGTATCTATTTTTATGGAAACATTTAATTATCTGAACGTATCTTAATGCTCCATATCACCATATCCAGATCTTGTATCTAGTTTATTTGTTTGTTTGTTTGTTTATTTATTGGATTTGTATGCCGCCCCTCTCCGTAGACTCGGGGCGGCTAACAACAGTGGTAAAAACAACATGCGACAATCCAATACTAAAGCAGCTAAAAACCCTTATTTTAAAACCAATCATACATACAAACATACCATACATAAATATTTAAAGTAGGTTGATTAGGGCAGTGATGGCGAACCTTTTTTCCCTCAGGTGTTGAAAGAGCTTGGATGTGTGGTATTACACATGTGCGAGTGCCCATGTCCATAATTCAATGCCTGGGGAGGGAAAGAACAGCTTCTCCTGCCCTCCGGAGGCCCTCAGGAGGTGGGAAACAGCCTGTTTCCCAATTTCTGTTGGGCCCAGTAGGCTCATGTTTCCCCCTTCCCAGGCTCCAAAGGCTTCCCTGAAGCCGGGGGAAGTAAAAATGCCTTTCCCTCATCCCCCTGGAGGCTCTCTGGAAGCCAAAAATGCCCTTCCAGAGCCTCTGTGTGAGCCAAAAATCAGCTGGCCGGCACACACATGTACGTTACAGCTGAGCTAGGGCAACAGCTTGTGTGACGGCCATAGGTTTGCCATCACTGGACCAGGGTGTGTGTCAGAGGTGGGTTCTTTCCAGTTTGCACTGGTTCTATAGAACTACCAGTTTTCCCTAAATTTTCACGGGGGATGCGTTCCGAGACTGCCCGCGAAAGTTGAATTTCCGCGAAGTAGAGATGCGGAAGTAAATACACTATTTTTGGCTATGAAGAGTATCACAAGCCATCCCTTAACACTTTAAACCCCTAAATTACCATTTCCCATTCCCTTAGCAACCCTTTAGATTATTACTTACCATGTTTATTTATTAAAGTTTATTTAAAAAAATATTTATTAAAGGCAAACGAAAGTTTGACGATGACATATGACGTCATTGGGCGGGAAAAACCGTGGTATAGGGAAATAACCTGCGAAATATTTTTTAATTAATATTTTTGAAAAACCGTGGTATAGACTTTTCACGAAGTTTGAACCCGCGAAAATCGAGGGAACACTGTATAGCAAACTGCTGGTTACAGAGATGGTTTTGTCGGTCCATGGCTGTCACAATCTTTCATTTATTTCTTTATTTGATTTTTTTTTTACTTTTTTGCTGATTTTTTCCTTCTGTGCCTGTGCAAAAGCCAAGTCTCCAGCATTAAGCATGCACCCCCCATCTTGTTTTCGCCTTTAAAAAATATAGCTAACTTTTGGCACTGCACATGTGCACAACGCAACTGCAATGCACATGCAACCATGCGGCATGGAGGAAGAGAACCAGTGGCAAGGTAAGTTAGAACCCCTGGGGTGTGTGTCAACATCATTGTCCAAAGGAAAACTCCACTGTCCCTTTCCCTGAAGCAGAGGATCAGACATATTAGACTTAATAGTTACTAACAAGGAAGACATAATTGAAGACATGGAAGAGGTAATGACCTTAGATGAGAGTAACCATGTAATCCTAGAATGCACCATCAAGATCAGCTAAAGAGGCCAAACTAGACTGAACAACTTAAGCAGATTAATGATTATCAACATCTGAAGACAAAATGGTTATTTCCTTTCTTTTTACAGAGGGAGAATAGGATTTGGTTTGATGTTGGCTATCGTTAGAGTATCCATTGCTTCAGAATTTTTGAGAAACGAATTGCGTCCATCAAGGACCAGAGTAGTGAAAATGTACATGATGTAGCCTGTAGATTAGTGGTTTTCATTTTTCCGCCTTTGGCAAGTGCCTTTTGGGCTCAGGTTTTCCATCTTTTTTAATTCTCGTGATCCATTGTAAGCTCTTTTTCTGGCTATTTCTTTTGCTTTCCCATCTGACAAAGCCATCATGTAATCCAACATATGAAATAGTATTAGATCTGGATTGCCTTATTTCATCTGAGTTTTACGTCTTGCAAAGGACTTAAAGGGATTAGCATCCATTGGGAACAAGAGAATAGAGAAAGTATTCATTTTCTGTTATGCATTTCTTTCCATTAAGTATTGGTCTCATCCCTTGCAGAGAAAGGATCTACGATTTTAAGCATAACTTATTTTATTATTGTCTGGTATGGTAAACTTCTTTTAAAATAGCACTCTCTGTTTCAGATTTTCCACACAGATTCTTCAAGGTGCAAAAAGCTGTCCGTCCTTCTTCAACTTTTATTTCCTAAGATAAGTCTATTTTATATATAGATCTAGCATAAAAGTGTCTAGAAACCATCATGTGACAGCATAATGAAGTAGATGGTGATGCCACCAGGACTGATGTGCTAGCTGCAACCATCTTGTGTAGTCAAATTTCAGGACAGTGAAATCTGCCTTGATCATACTTTGTTTTGAGGCAGCTAATCCCTGATAAAAAACTGACACGATGCTTACATTAAAATATCTGTAACAGTAGCCATTTGCTTTCAGGGAACACGTTAAGGCCTCATATTTTAAACCCATAAATGACTTCATGATTGATTAACTGAGGTCCAACCATTATGACTCTAGAATTTTCAGAGGAACTTTCTTTAAAAAACCATTCATGGTTTTAGTAGAAATGTCTTCTGCATTGTTGCCAGAATAGTATTTGGTCCTTCTGTTCCCTCTGCCTTTAGAAATTAATTTAAGTACGGTAAATAGGTACAAAAAGAAGGCTAAACCATTGATTTCCTATTAGGAATTGTCATCCCAGTTGTTAAGAGTTCAACCTGGCATCCAGTTTTCCCATAACAGGTTCACTTAGCATCAACAATACTAGTTTTTAAGCTAAGTAAATACCTTCTTAATTTTTCTGAGCATTTAGTCCTTACTTTGCCCTTATACTTTTTGCTCAGTTGCTTCTTTTCCATTTTATTTCTGAGCACTGTGAGAATATTTATCTAAGAATGACATAAATCTTTTCTCTGATAACTCAAGAAGCATGTAGGCTATGACCAGGATCTACACTATAGTATGAATAATTTTGGACTTTCAAGGAGATTGGGAACTTGATTTGTTAAGGAAAGGTTTCTGGCTCTCAAGGGTAACTCCCTTTGGAAACCAAGGATTTAAGATATTATATGGCTCTGGGAAAATCTCAGTTATTCATAGTGAAAATTCTAATGGGCATCCATCCAAGTTTTTCAAATGTATAGTGTAGATCTTTGAAATTCTCCTGTTCTGTCCTGGAATGAGGACAATGTAGTTTCTTTTGGTGGTATAGTTAAGGCAATAATTTTATGTCTACTCCAATGAGAATTTTTTTTACCATTAATTCAGGATGTAAGCTTTGTGATCAGTCTACCATGAAGAAACTAGTTTGCGTGAACTGGCCTGGTTTTCATTTGTGGATGTTAACAGCTGCTTCAGTGAGATAACATTTATAATGAATGCAGTATGTTCAAGGGCCAGAATAAGAAGCCATCAGTCCCCCATGTCTGCTTAAACATTGCTTAAGGGAACAGGTTGTCTGTGTTATTACCTATGAACAAAGCATAAAAATAACTTGGCAAATTGGGATATAGTAATTTCAGCTATACTATTTTTATAATCAGTTAAATACCGTTTTGTCAGTACTCAAAAATGTGTCATTCAAGTGTTAGTGTATTAAAAGATAACTAGTTTCTGTAAAGCAAAGAAATTAAATATTTGTATTCTGTATGCTTCTGAAGTTAAAGTGATTTGATGTAAACATAGCCCTACAGATTCAGAACAAGAGTCAACCGATTCTAGCAACCTGGACATTTCATCAGGGAGAAAGACTATAAGTAGGATTCAAAGGCAAGAAAAACTTAAAACCAAGAGCTTTGAGTGTAGTAGATCCCAGCAGAGTTTAGTTTGTACAATTTTATAAGGATCTATCAGAATAGGATGAAAAATAAAATAGTTGCTTACTCCTCAGAAAATTCCTCTATTGTAGGTTAAGGATTCCTGGAACTCCGGGGCTCTGATGTTCCAAGATTGGTTATCGTTCATAAAGCCTTATATGGGCTAAAACCCCTTATTTTAAAAACCAATCATACATACAAACATACCATACATAAATTTTAGAAGCCTAGGGGGAAAGAATATCTCAGTTCCCCCATGCCTGATGGCAGAGGTGGGTTTTAAGGAGCTTACGAGCTATCCTCCATTGTTTTCCCCATGTCATCTGTTACTTTATATATTTCTTCATATCTCACTTTTACTATTTGCATTAATAATTCAAAGCTGTGAACATACCAAATGCTGTTTCCTCCTATTTTCCTCATAACAACAAAATCCTGTAAGGTAACTTGGTCTGAAGAAAATATCATCTAGCTCAGTGGTTCCCAAAGTAGGTGGTATTGCTCCACGAGGGGCAATAGGATGACTTGGGGGGGGCACCAAGAGGTAATTGGGGTGGCAGAGGAATGCTGGAAGTAGATTGATTACCCTCCATTTAGAAACAAACAACCTACTCTCTAACAAACAATTTGGTTTCAGAAAAAATTATCCTGTAATCTGCAGCTCCTTGCAAAAACATATGGACTACAGAACTCGATCAAGGCAAAGCAATAGAAGCAATTTGCATAGACTTGTAAAGTCTTTGATTCAGTGGTACATGACAAACTACTTCTAAAACTGCAATCCTATGGCATTTCTGCCCCAATGAATAAATAGATAACTATGTCCCTGTCAAACAAGCAACAAGTGGTCAAAATATTGAACGCTGTATCAAATCCTGTACCTGTTAACAGTGGTATCCCCCAAGGCCTAGAGCCAACATTTTTTATACTTTACATAAATGACCTTTGTGATCATATGAAAGTGTTCTCTTCACTGATGATGTAAAACTATTCAACACTAAGGACAATGCTGCTATCCTTCAAAAAGACCTTGACTATGTGTCAGAATTGTCAAACAAGTGGCAACTTCAAATCTCAACCAACAAATGCTCTTTCTTACACATTGGCAAAAGAAAACAGAACTCAAAATACAAATTGGATGGACACGACCTTGTAGACAACCCTTACTTTGTTAAGGACCTTGGAATACTCATCTCTAATGATTTAAGTGCCAGAGCCAACTGTAACAACACTGCCAAAAATGCATTAAGAGTTGTTAACCTAATCTTGCGTAACTTCTTCTCTGGTAATATTGTACTTTTAAGTAGAGCATACAAAACATTTGCTAGAAAAATTCTTGAAAACCGCTCATCTGTCTGGTTTCTTGCCCAAATCCCCAAAACTTTAACCTCAGACTTCTACTGTTGACCTTGCCCCATTCCTAACAGGTCTGTAAGGGGCGTGCATAAGCGCAATAATGTACCTACCATCCCTGTCCTAATGTTCCCATGTACTCTAAATCATCACATGTATACATGTTTTTACTGTAATCTTATATATGCTTGAAAACATAAATAAACAAATAAATAAAAAATAAACAATTGTGTAATTTACAGCTCCAGAATGACCAAAACTTGTCAAGGCAAAATTTGCATAAGTAATAAATCACAAGGACATTATTAATAGCAATGTCATAACTTCAACAGGCTACAAATATACCAAAAAAAGGTTAAGGATAATTTTATAATTTGTTTTATTTTAATATTTGTATGCATTTTATTACCTTTTTTAACAATGTGAACCACCCAAGATTACATACTTAAGATATATGTGTAAGATATAAATTAAATAAATACATAACAAGAAAGATGTTGCCCAAATGGATTTACAGCACTGAAATCTTTGCTTAACTCTTTCTCAACTAAGGGGTGTCAGGCCTTTAAAAAACATCTAATCTTTTTTCCAGCTAAATTCATAATGGAATTTTCACATTATTTCCAAGTTCAGCTTAAAAAGACAAAACAATATTATAGCAATAAGATAGTTAATAGCCAAAACAGTGGTAGAAACCTGAAATCTTTTAAGATGTTTCTGAATTATAATTCACAACATTTCTCACTCTTGATAATATTGGAAGGGGCTTCTGAAAACAACCTTGGAAGAGCCACAGTGAAGGGCTACCAAAATTTTTTACTACCACATTGTGCGCGTGGCTTATGCAGGATGCCCTGTATTTTCTTTCAACATCTTTCAGTGCAAATTAGGTGGTCTGGGATGGAGCTCCGTTTTTGCTACCCCACTGCGTTCCTGCCCTCCATCCACGCAGCAGCCCACCCCTGGAGAGCCACAATGTTCATTCCAGCCTAGAAACCTTTGTTGAGTTGGAAATAAGAATAAAAATGGACTGGGAGTCACTGCTCACAGTCACTCATGCCCTCATCACCTCGAAGTTCGACTACTGTAACGCTCTCTACATGGGGCTACCTTTGAAGAGTGTTCGGAAACTTCAGATTGTGCAAAATGCAGCTGCGAGAGCAATCATGGGCTTTCCCAGATATGCCCATGTCACACCAACACTCGGCAGTCTGCATTGGTTGCCGATCAGTTTCCGGTCACAATTCAAAGTGTTGGTTATAACCTATAAAGCCCTTCATGACATCAGACCAGAATACCTTTGGGATCGCCTTCTGCCGCATGAATCCCAGCGACTGATTAGGTCCCACAGAGTTGGCTTTCTCCGGGTCCCATCGACAAAACAATGCTTTCTGGCGGGATCCAGGGGAAGAGCCTTCTCTGTGGCAACCCCGACCCTCTGGAATCAACTCCCCCAAGAGATTAGGACTGCCCGCATCCTCCTTGCATTTCACAAACTTTTAAAACCCCACCTTTGTCGCCATGCATGGGGAAATTGATTCCCCTCGGCCGCTTCGCTTTATGTATGGTTTGTTTGGGTTGTATGAGTGTTTTTAATCAAGGGTTTTTAACAGTTTTGTTTTTAATCTTTGTATTTGTATTTTATATTCCTGTTGTGAGCCGCTCCGACTCTCCGGAGAGGGGCAGCATACAAATCTAATAAATAAATCTAATAAAATAAATAAAAAATACAGTAGTACGGCAATGAAATCTGTGTTTTTTCCTCCTCTGCAAGGTAATATTCTCGATGGCCCCTTTAAACACTTGTATACCTCCAGAAGATTTCACACTGTAGCTTTTAATGATGTGTATCTAGGAACATGCATCATTCATTCATCAACCTAAGCTAGCAATTTCTCACTAGCTATTATTTTTTCCATGGGATGATTTCTTGCAGATATCAACTGTACTCATTAACTTTATTTATTTTTTAATATAACTTTATTAATTTTCCAAAACTACCTAACCAAATGATAAGAGGAAAGAAAAGTAAGTAATAGTAAGTACAAAAAAAGAAAAGCAAGGAAAAGAAGAACTAAAAGTATAACATGGAAAAAAGCTGTAAGAAAAAACATACGGAAAAAGAATAACTTCCAAATTTCGTAAATACAGATACAGATACTTAAGAAAACAACTCTTATTCTAAGTTTAAACAAAATTAAAGGCACAATGTATAAAGCAAAGATAATAAATCAGATTCTTTTAAAAACCTTAAAGAACTCTTACTCTAAGATTAAAAAAAATTAAAGGCACAATTTATAAAGCTTATAGAATAAATCAGATTCTTTTAAAAACCTTTTAAAATGAGCATAATACTTTTTTCAAGATGCCCAATGGAGTAAAAGCAGATGATATATTTTAGTTTTATCTGCCAGATAAATAGAATTATGATTGCTATTAATAATTCATTAAGTGAAATATTTCATTAATAACTTCTGCGCATTTAGATAAGTAATTGAAAATATTACTAAAGCTTGAAATTAAATTTTGATTTGATTGTAGGCCATGCTGTTCTGCTATTGTATCTTTCAATATCTAATATACTGAAGAACTGGTGTTGCTATTAACTATACATGCTCCTTTTACATCATAAAATGATCTTTGGAAGCATTATGATTATTACCGTTTTTGCGATACTGATCTGTACACTATAGTGGACACCAGAAGGAAAAAAACAAATTTGAATCATAGCTGTATAAGTAGGGCAGAGAAAGCTTCTAATGACTGAAAATATAATTCATGCTTAGTGAATTCTATGTTGCTCACAGAAACCTAAACCAATTCAATCACTAATGCACTCAATCAAATTAATGTTCTATTTTGAGAGCACCAATCTATTAGATTTAATTATTTGTAATTGTTTTTAAAAGCATCCTGTGTGGGATGCTTTCTTTTTTACTAGAGCAAACTCATAAACTCATGTGAGATTCAGAAATGAGTTCCTGAAACTAAATAGAGATTAGAAAAAAGGATAGCAATTTTTCTTCCTCCTCCTCCTCCTCCTCCTCCTCCTCCTCCTCCTCCTCCTCCTCCATCATTTTAATTTATAGAGGATTTTTCTGACGTAAAGCAGAACACAGCAAATATTAAAAAATATAAGAAAACACAAAATCTAGTAAAAACTGGATCAGAAAGAGAATGTATTAAATAAAATGCCCAGCCGGCGACTTAACCCCAGCCAGGATTTGCGGCAGGGCCAGGGAAACGCGACCCTCGGCGTAGCCGCCATCTTGAATGGCCGGGATCTCGCAAGATTTCGCAAGATCCCGGCCATGCCTTGTCATCGGCGCCGACCAATGATGTTGTCAGGGCAGGGCCTGCTAGCCCTTTATAAAGGGCTGTGCAGGCTCAGGGCTTCTTTTTCGCCCCGGACAACGAGCAGGCAAACACCTGCCTGCGCTCCCTATCTGTCAGTATGCTACAGGGGTCGCCCTTAGGGGGCCGAATAGGAATTTTTGGCGGTCTCGGGATTTTTCTGTGACCGTTTTTTCACCTATTCCACACTGCGGTGTGGGACGGATAGTTAGGGGGTGTTTTCGCTCCCCGATTAGTGCTAATTGGCTTACCTCTGGTCATTGGGTTGGCAGGTTAGGGGCGGAAATTGGGAGGTGTTTAGCAACTGCGTGTTCTCCATTGGGCATCTTTGGGGATGATTGGCAGACTCTCTCCAAGGGCTCATGGTGGCTTTTAAACCCGGCCTGAGCAATTGGGGAGAACCTGCCTCTGGGTCTCGCCCATTTCAATTCCCTTTTAGGGATTGGACGGCGAGACCTCCCACATACATGGCATGGCTGGGATCCAGGTGAGGGCGTGGCCCCTTCACCTGGATCAGCATGGAGCTACGCCCTAAGAGTCCCCGGAAGTTTTTACTACATCATTTCTGCCCCGGAAGTATTTCAGTTGACCTCTGCGGGTCCATGTTAGGTTGAATTAAATTAATTAATTTAATTAATAAAAATGACCCAGTTTTAAATCCAGCGCTGTGTCCGCATTGTTATTCCGCCTCTGCTGCAAAACTTACCAAACTTCCCAAACTCATTGTGCAATTATTTAATATTCTCCAAAACATAAAGATACAAAGGCTAATTAGGAGGCACAAAGATCAAGGTACCATGACTAAGGAAACCTTCATTGATAAAAAGCAGAACAAAGCAGTGCTACCCGAATTAAACTTTTTGGGTAGAGAGAATAATTTCTTGGTTTATAGTTGTAACCTAAACCTTGTAAAATTTTAAAGGCAAAATAATAATCTGAGTTGGCTAAAATTTGAAACCATCTTCAAATAATGCAACTGCAAAATGTCAAGCTCCAAATAGAAGGACAACATAATAAAGTCAGCACAAGGACCAGTAAGTTGGGCTTAGCCTGGGAAGATTCAAATTGAATTTCTCCTTCAGCCATGAAGTTTATATGATGAATTTGAGCCTATCGCAGTTTTTAATCTAACGTCTCATACTAGACTGTTTTGCAGGAAAAGAGATAATATTAATGTATACAGCAAACCGGGCTCATGAAAAAAAAAAGGATGATAAAATATACACTGCTCAAAAAAATAAATATAACTCCAAGTATTGATAATCAATTTCACATGCTGTTGTGCACATTCAACTTTGTGCAGAACAAAGTATTCAATGAGAATATTTCATTCATTCAAATCTAGGATGTGTTATTTGAGTGTTCCCTTTATTTTTTTGAGCAGTATATAATTGCTGACAACTTTCACCAATCTTATCACAGCTTTTTTACTTCCTTGGAAATTCATTACATGTTTCTCCCCATACAGGAATCTCCAAGAGTGCTTCAAATGTTGTAAAGCAGGTTCTACGCAGGATCCTTTTCTATGTGATAGACATTCCAGTAAATAATTCCTCCCCCATAAAAAATATCAGTCACTATTTGGTTTGAAAATTTTAATAAACATGTGCAGTGTTCTTAGGGAACATAGGAGGCATACCTGGAAAATATAGAGAGTTAAGAGGTAAGATGTTTGGTTTTGATGGGACGGAAGTATTGTGTTTCTTTAAAATCAAATGTTATGTGCCTAAATTCACAGCATTGCTCCATTCCTGTAGAGCAGGGTATCAAACTTAAGGCCTGGGAGCTGGATTTGGCCCACAGGGTGCTTAGATCTGGCCTGTGGGGCTGCCCTGGAAACAGCAAAGGACTGGTCCACAGCAAAAATTGAGCTGGCGGGGGGCACCATTTCACTGGCAGAGTTGCAAGAGGCCATCCCTGACACAAATGATTTTGAACTGGCCACAGCCACCCTGGCCACTCCCCTTCTGGCCCCCCAAAGTCAAACACAACCATGATGCGGCCCTCAATGAAATTGAGTTTGACATCCCTGCTGTAGAGTTTCTGTTCTGTCCCAGCATCGAGCCCCCCAAAATAAGATGCACATCACCGGATTTAGTACTAAAAGTTTTACTACTAACAAAAGTCTTAGCAGTTTTGAGTCTTTTTTAAAAGAAAGTAAAATCTAAAAAAGGCTTCACCACGCTTATTATAATGTCTTAGCAGCTGGCTAGGGTCCCAAGAATAAGTAAATGCAACAGTAATTATTAGATTGTAGCAAAGTTTCGTATCGCAGACTTGCAGAGGTTGGCTGGAAGCCCAGAGCTAATTAATGCTGACAAGAATGTGGTTCTTTTAAACCACAAACTGGAGACAAGAGCTGCAATAAGGTTCTGGAATGAAACTGTATAGTCCTCTGCACCAAAATGTTGCATGACTCCTCCTTAAATAGCGTGGCTCAGTAGCCAGCAGTGCTACTCATGAGGAAGCCTCCTCCTAAGTAACCACTCTTGCTTCCTATAGGCCCTACAAATCCTAGCATCAAGAAGAGGCTCCTCCTCCTGAGTCACTCATCTCAGGAGGTGAAGAAGTCCCTGGTTGCTCTTCAGCCTCTGACACGACGTCCTCTTCGCTGTCAGTCTTGGGTGCCAGGAACACAGGTCACTTGTACTGCGCCTCCACTGTCTCTGAGTCCTCTGGATCCATTGCTAATAGCACAGGATGTGAATGGGCCACAACAGTTTTCTTCTGAAAAGAAATCTCCCATTTCTTGCTTCCTTTTGCTGGATGCAGGAATTACTGTCACTACTTCCCTCACGTGCATTTTTAAATTGTTAGCTCTACCAGACAAACCAAAGAGCAAACAGACATGACGGGTCAGTTCTACTTTATTTCTGTGATTATATTAACAGACTTTTACACTGTATGAAAGTATAAACTTCTTGCTGCCACTTGTAATTGTTTGATCCATTATGGAAAATCCTTCCTAAGTTTCTTTCTCTGATTGTAAAGCTACTGGGAGTTTCTCCATCTTTTGTCTGATTGTAGTCTAGGCCAGTGATTTTCAACCTTTTTTGAGCCGCGGCACATTTTTTACATTTACGAAACCCTGGGGCACATTGAGCGGGGGGGGGGGGGGGCGGGGGCTAAAAAAAGTTTGGACAAAAAAATTCTCTCTCTCTCTCTTCCTCCCCTTCACTCTATTTCTTTCTCCCTCCCTCTTTCTCTCCCTTCCTTCCACTTCCTCTCTCTCTCCACCCCTCTTTCTTTCTCTTCCTTCCTTTCTTTTTTGCTCTCTTTCTCTCTCCCTCCCTCTATGTCTCTCTCTCTCCTCCCCCCTCCCCCCTCTCTCTTGCTTTCTTTCTCTCTTTTGCTCTCTCTCTCTTGCTCTCTCTCTCTTGCTCTCTCTCTTTCTTTCTCTTGTTCTCTCTCTCTCTCTCTCTCTTGCTTTCTTTCTCTCTCTCTCTTGCTTTCTTTCTCTCTCTCATTCTCTCGCTCGCTCTTTCTCTCTCTTGCTTTCTCTCTCTTGCTTTCTTTCTCTCTGAGCTTCGCAGCACACATGACCATGTCTTGCGGCACACTAGTGTGCAGCGGCACACTGGTTGAAAAACACTGCTCTAGGCAGTTCACTCTTCTCCTTGTCTCCCAAGGTCATTTACACATTTCATTACAATAAGGACAAGTGCTGCAAAAGCACGGACAATCACATGTGGAGGATATTATCAGTGTAAACTTCCTCTGAAATGTAGTGAATGAGACAAATGAATCGTTGATAAAATATACATTGGGAAGCATAACCAAATTTATCTCATTTTTAGAGAGAAAGTGGCAATTTAAATGCCAGGTCTTACCATTTCTAATGAGCGTATGGAGTAAATCTACTAATTATGGTAAATGACAAATAATATCCTTCATACATTGAATCAAAAGCCTTCTTTCATATATATTTTCCACACATCAGGATTTCAGGACTCCTAATCTTGGGATTTTAACAGAGATTTCGGTGAATAGGAACCATTCATTGTGGTGAGGTTACTCAGGTACATCAGTGGTGTGTTCTTTTATGTTAATATGCAGGTAGATTGATAAGGTTTATAATGGACAGAAAAATCACCCTGTGTTTATCCAAGAAGGAATTCATTAAGAACACTCTTCACTGCAACAATAAAATTAGCATCAACAATCATTAACAGATGGCTGGATAGTAGGGAGGGAACTGCAGCAGAAATTAAAAAGATGAGAACAATATTCAATTTTTTTCCAGCTTTTACAAAAGCAGCTAATGAAAGGACAGTCTTGTATATTTTACTGGCACAAAACAAGGCATATCTTCTTTTCCCTTTCCACTCACCCAAGCCTGTCTAAAGCTGTAGCGTGTTCATACTGACAGGTTGTCCACATTTAGCGACTGCCTCGTACTCTTCAAAGTTACAACAGTGACTTCACAACCAATCCTCTCATTTACTACCTTTGTAGGTCTGTAAAGCAAAGGAACGTTGATTGTAAGTACAGTCACGGTTTCACTTAGCTTCTACTTCGCTTAATAACTAAGTTGCCAGTCCTAACTGGAGTCATTAAACAAGGGCTAACTGTATTCTCAGTTGCTCCAGACAGTAAGATTAGAGCTAATGGGATAGAATGGTAGAATAGAATAGAATAGAATAGAATAGTGTTAAATCACTGCACCAGAGACTGCTGTTCATTCAATCATCGTTTATTAACAGAGTATGGTAACCAACTGTTCCTCTCAATAGCAATTCCCAACAAGGGCAACGGCTAATCCGTTGCCCTATTTATACCTTTTCTTATGCGCGAGCTTTTTTAACTGACAACCGTTTGTTTTTGGCGGCAACCTAAACTTAGCTGCGTCAACCAATCAGCGATTTTCTGTGATTTCTTTAAACAAACACAACAAATAGAATAGAATTTTATTGGCCAAGTGTGATTGGACACACAAGGAATTTGTCTTGGTGCATATGCTCTCAGCGTACATAAAAGAAAAAGATACATTTGTCAAGAATGATGTGGTACAACACTTAATGATTGTCATAGGGCTCAAATAAGCAATGAAGAAACAATCAATATTAATAAAAATCTTAGGATACAAGAAACAAGTTACAGTCTGTAGATAAGATGTTAAGACTGTAGATAAAGATTAGGACATTAAGAAGGACAAGGATTAAAAAGAACTAGGATGAGTCAGTTTGGTGTAGTAGTTAAGATGTTGGGCTGGAAACCAGGAGAGTGTCAGTTCTGGTCCTGCCTTAGGTACAAAAGCTGGTGGGTGACCTTGGCCAGTCATTCTCTCTTAGCTAAACCCACCTCACAGGATTGTTGTTGTGGGGAAAATAAAAAAATAAAAAAATGAAATGAAATGAAATGAAAATAAAATAAAATAAAATGAAAATAAAATAAATAAAATAAAATAAAATAAAATAAAATAAAATAAAATAAAATAAAATAAAATAAAATAAAATAAAATAAAATAAAATAAAATAAAATAAAATAAAATAAAATAAAATAAAATAAAATAAAATAAAATAAAATAAAATAAAATAAAATAAAATAAAATAAAATAAAATAAAATAAAATAAAATAAAATAAAATAAAATAAAATAAAATAAAATAAAATAAAATAAAATAAAATAAAATAAAATAAAATAAAATAAAATAAAATAAAATAAAATAAAATAAAATAAAATAATAAATAAAATAAAATAAAATAAAATAAAATAAAATATAAAAATAATAATTTATTAGACTTGTATGCCGTCCATCTCCGAAGACTCGGAGGAATAAAAGGGAGGGATAAAAGACTCGGATAAAATAAAAGGGAGTATTAAGCGATTAGGAAGTCATCAGTGGAATAGGTTACCTCATGGAGTGGTTTCTTACTCTTCACTGGAGATTATTCAAACAGAGGGTGGATAGTCACCGTGCAGGAATAGTGAAGTGAACCTGCAATTGGGCATGGAGTTAGATTTTATGACCTATGAGGTACTTCCAATTCGGTGAATTGGTGATGTTTCTGATTAGAATTCAATCAGACTCAGTTTCCTTTTTGTTTTTTAAAGAGATGTTGGACCCATTTCCTGAATAAGTTTGCAAATGTCAAGCAGGCAGTCGCTGACAATTATCAAGCTAGACAATGATTTTTTTAAGCCGTCAGAAGTCATCAAGGCTATAAATGCATGTGCTAAAATTAAGGACTATAGTCTATTGGAACAATCTATTAAATTGGTTTTATTTGAATGTGCCTGTTTCCTATTCCACTGAAATCTGTTTTAAAATACAGAGTTGTATTAATAGAAACATAGAAGACTGACGGCAGAAAATGACCTCATGATCCATCTAGTCTGCCCTTATACTTTTTTTTGTATTTTATCTTAGGATGGATATATGTTTATCCCAGGCACATTTAAATTCAGTTGCTGTGGATTTACCAACCACATCTGCTGGAAGTTTGTTCCAAGGATCTACTACTCTTTCAGTAAAATAATAGTTTCTCACGTTGCTTCTGATCTTTCCCCCAACTAACTTCAGATTGTGTCCCCTTGTTCTTGTGTTCACTTTCCTATTAAAAACACTTCCCTCCTGAAACTTATTTAACCCTTTGACATATTTAAATGTTTCGATCATGCCCCCCCTTTCCCTTCTGTCCTCCAGACTATACAGATTGAGCTCATTAAGTCTTTCCTGATACGTTTTATGCTTAAGACCTTCCACCATTCTTGTAGCCTGTCTTTGGACCCGTTCAATTTTGTCAATATCTTTTTGTAGGTGAGGTCTCCAGAACTTAACACAGTATTCCAAATGTGGTCTCACCAGCGCTCTATACAGCGGGATCACAATCTCCCTCTTCCTGCTTGTTATACCTCTAGCTATGCAGCCAAGCATCGTACTTGCTTTTCCTACCGCCTAGAGATTAGGGGTTCTGCGAACCTGATATGTGGAAATTACAAATGAAAAAAACTGATTTGTTTTTTCTTTTTATGACCTTATAATCCCTTTATTCGGGGTAGAGTCAGGGCAACTGAATGGAGTTGAACGTTTACTGGCCAGATACCCTTAATGCTTATGTGAAGTTTGCAGCAGATATTTTCTCTTTGCACCCTGAGCGAGAAATATTTGTCACTGCTTGAGTGGGAGACAAGAGTCTTCACTTCTAGGCCACCATGCCATTCAAATCAAAACAAAAAGAAAACAGATAGTGATTGACAGATTTAGAGATAAATTACAGCCCGTGTGGACTATAATGAATCAAATCAGAGAGTCGATGGATTAAAATAGAGAATCAGCTTTCAAACAGTTACTTTTATTACCAAAATAAGAAAATATAATTAATGCCTATCAGAGGCATCTTAGATGCGTGCTACATCGTTGCAGACAAACGCGAAATAGACAGGGCAAAATGGAGATTTTCAACAAGGAGGAAATGATGCATGTATGACATGGCAGGATTTTACATCATAATGGGTGGAGCTAATACAATACACACACTGTTAACTATTTAATTACTGCATAACTCTGAATGACTTAGAATGTCTCCGGGGCTGTCAATATTCAACATGACAGTGATACCTTGTCTTACAAACTTAATTGGTTCCGGGACGAGGTTCTTAAGGTGAAAAGTTTGTAAGACGAAACAATGTTTCACATAGGAATCAATGGAAAAGCGATTAATGCGTGCAAGCCCAAAATTCACCTCTTTTGCCAGGCGAAGCGCCTGTTTTTGTGCTGCTGGGATTGCCCTGAGGCTCCCCTCCATGGGAAACCCGACCTCCGGATTTCTGTGTTTTTGCGATACTGCAGGGGAATCCCAACATTGCAAAAATGAGCACTTCTCTGGCAACGGCAGTCTGGAGGTGGGGTTTCCCAGCGAAGGGAGCATTACTGAAATCGCAGCATTGCAAAAACACTGAAGTCCTTGAAACCCCACCTTCAGATCTCTGTGTTTTTGTGATGCTGCGATTTCACTGAGGCTCCCCTCGCTGGGAAACCCCACCTCTGGAATTCCGTTGCCAGCGAAGCACCCGTTTTTGCGATGTTGGGATTCCCCTGCTGGGATTCCCCTGCAGCATCACAAAAACACAGAAGTCCAGAGGTGGGGTTTCCCATCGAGGGGAGCCTCAAGGGAATCACAGCTGCACAAAAATGGGTGCTTCGCGGCGGTGGTGGGTTTGTAAGGTGAAAATAGTTTTTAAGAAGAGGCAAAAAAATATTAAACCCCAGGTTTGTATCTCAAAAAGTTTGTATGATGAGGTGTTTGTAAGAAGAGGTATCACTGTATTGTATGCTGAAATTGGCAGTAAATAGTCTGAAAAACAGTATAACAAATGAATGGTCAAGGAACTTGGCTATTACTCATGCTAACGTAGGATTAGCCTAATATCAGAGACCCAGAAACCTATATGCTTCATTGGGAGCATTGACCTGGTTGAGAGAGCTCTGTAAAATATATTAATTGTTGTCACTTAGTTGTTTTATTGAAAGTGGGATATAGATTGCTGCAACAAGGAATGATATAGGATGCAATCTTATGCAATTTTGTGGAAGAATATCCCGTTGGTTATAAGCAAGTTTAGGCTTCCACTGTAAGAAAGTGAAACTTTTTTTATAAGTGCAATCCTCTCCTTGTAAGATACTTCTCCTAGCAAACCAAACAATAATGCAAAAATAACTTATCCTGTCATTTACAAATTGGCATGATTTAATCAAGATCATATAATGGATCCATCCCAGAAGTGGAAGGCACAGATTTGGGAATTAGGTCTAATTCCTTGCTCAGTATGTATTGCTCAGTATAAGAAGACAAATTAGCATCTTTAAAGGTGACCATCCAACCTTTGTCTCAACATGTCTAGTGAAAGAAGAGCTCATTACATCTTTGGGTAATTGGTTTTGGAGTTAGGCTGTTCTTTTTGGAAGGAAGTTGGTTTAAATCCATTATTCTGATTCTGAACTCTGCAGTGTTATAAAACAGATCTTTATATCCTGTGTAATAATCCTTTAGGTATTTGGAGAGTCCTGTCACGTCTGCCTTCTTTCTTCTTTTCTCAAAGACTGTATATTTCCAGTTCTCTCAACTTCTCTTCACAAATCACAATTTTATTATGCATTCATGCCTGCTGCACCATCCATTCTTTGAAATACTTCTAAGTTATTTAACAGGCTTTTGAATCTTGGATCTTCACAATGAAGCTACAATTAATAACCAATCATTGTTAGGTGCAAATAGTCACCTTTCTCTGCAGCTTGTTCACCAAGTTCTGGTCCTCAAACGTCACTATGAAATGAATGCCTCAATAGTTGGAAGGGAAGGAAGACAGAGGGTCCCCCCCAATAGCTGTTTGCCAATGTTGTTTGGCTTGGTCTGCTGGATACATTCAGTGTATTAACAATGTTAAGTGCTGGTTATGACCTACAGAGCCCTACATGGTTAGGACCAGATTATCTTTGGGACCGTGTTCTGCCTCGTGTATCCCTGTGGCCAGTTAGGTCCCACAGAGTCGGCCTTCTCCAGGTCCCATCGGCCAGACACTGTCACCTGGTGGGACTTAGGGGAAGAGCCTTCTCTGTGGTGGCCCCTGCCCTCTGAAACAAACTCCCTCTGCAGATACCTCCCGCCCCCACCCACCTGGTCTTTCGTAAAGCTTCAAAAACCTACCTCTGCCAGTGGGCATGGGGGCCCTGAGTGATGAGACTGTCTACAGCTGATACTAGATACGATTGGACTGGATGAATGTGTGTGAGTGTACATGGGGTCTTTTAAAATGTTTTTTAGTAAATTTTCATAATTTTTAGTTATTTAGAGTTCTTATATATTGTTATATTTAATGTTGTATGCCGCCCTGAGTCACCTCGAGAAGGGTGGCATAGAAATCTAAGAATAAATCAATAAATCAATAAATCAATAAATCAATAAATCAATAAATCAATAAATCAATAAATCAATAAATCAATAAATCAATAAATCAATAAATCAATAAATCAATAAATCAATAAATCAATAAATGTAGATTTATATATTGCCCCATAGTGCTTTAATAGCACTCTCTGAATGTTTTACAACGTAAAATATTGCATATTGCCCCCAACAATCCTCATTTTATCAACCTTGGGAGAAGACTTGACACCTTAGTCAACCTTGTTCCCCATTAGGATCGAGTTAGGCAGAGTGGGTAGAGTTAGCCTGCAATACTGCACTTAGCCACTGTGCCATCAGGGCTGAGGTATTCCTTCATTTTCATGAAGCTGTTCAATAAGTATGTACTATACTGGTATATTCTTCCTTGTCTGTTTCTGGACCCATGTAATCAATAGAATTCAACTCATTCATTCAGACAGAGATACCAAACCCCCAACTTGGCTCTGCTTCTACTAAAAAGACAACTTACCAGTGGAGTCTGGTTTTGTTCCAGCAAAGCCCAGAAACCTTCTTCAGACTGTAATAAACTCCATCCATTGAAAGGTCACATTGGCAGGGCTCAGTCCTACAAATTGCTCTCATTTTTGGAGAATATAAAACTATTTCAGAGCCATCTGCTCAGATTTGTAGTTGCCAGAATTAATTTGTTATAAATAGTCTTACCACTTTCATTAGATTTACCTATGCATGACAATTAGCATCCCAAGAGATCTGCAGATACACTATTCATAAATTAAGCAATAAGATGAGAATTACACAAATATAAAAAGAGCAACATGTCCAATAATTGGAGGGAGTCAACGCTGCTGTAATTCTCATCAAACAGTTAAATGTCACTGAAGGATCACTTACAGAAGAAATTAATGAATTATTTTTCTTAGAACTGGTGGAAAATGAGAAATGCAATTAACATATGTCAGATTTGCAAAAATAATCATACTTTTAAAAGCCAATTTAGGGTAGTGGTTAAGGCACCAAACTAGAAGCCAGGAGACTGTGAATTCTAGTCCCAGTCTTTCTCTCTTGGCATTAGGAAGGTGATAATAATGGCAATCGATTAACTTGGCCAAGAAAACTGAAGGGATTACTCCAGATAATGAATAGGATTCAAGACCTAATCAAAGGCAGCAAAAACATGTAAATGAACAGATCTTACAATTAATCAGAATCTGTACATAACTCGGGGAATTGTCAATGAAAAAAATAAGTCCCATTTTGCACAATTGTGCGCACTGCCTTCTCAAAATGGTACTTTCTTTTTACATGAAATGTTTTCAGTTGCATAATAAAACCCTGAACTTGAAGAGTCTGCCACTCAAATAGTTTCCCACATGCAATGAATGGTATGCATAGAAGCTGTGAATCCAGCAGGATACACTTCTTAATATTTAGGAATGTTGAGAGCTAATGTGGTATAAAAATCAATATCTAGGATCAAAGAAACCCAGGTTCAGGCCACTTTCAGCCATGGAAAATCAAATCAAAATGTAAGCTGTAATAATCATTTCATTTCAGCTCAGTCTGCCTCACAGTGCGGTCAATAAAATTAAGGGAATGCCTCAGTTACCTAAACCATCTGAGCTGGAGGGAGAGAGGAAATGAGAGAAAGAAAGTGCTGGCAAAAAAACATGCTAGCCAACAACTGAATCATTAGCTTCTTATTTACTGCTGATAGGAAGTGAAGCAAACACTTTATTACTTTAGCACAGATAAAATTGGGCCTAAAATCGAATGTGAACTTCCACATTGATTCATAAAGGCAGGAGTTGATGGAAGGCTGAGTCAACCTGGAGACGGTGATGAGATTTGAACCACTGACCTACAGATCTACAGTTAGCTTCAGTGGCCTGCAGTATATTTCTGCATCAAGAAAATAGCAGAAAAGAAGGTATATCTGAAAGAGTACAGGCCAGCAAACTAAGAAGAATAACATTGAAAAGCAGACTTTTAGCACTTTAGGGGAAAAAATCCTTTTGAAAGTTTTTTTTTTTTCCAATTTCAAAAGTTTAGGAAACTTCATCAGGGCTGGAAGAAGCTTGTTCTTGCTCTCTCTCTGAGAGACAGAGGGGGAGGAGGGAGGGAGAGAGAGGGAGAGAGGGAGAGAGAGAGAGTGCGCAAGCGAGAGGCAAGAGTTGGGGTGGCGCAGCTGATAGAGTGCTGTACTGCAGGCCACTGAAGCTAACTGTAGATCTGTAGGTCAGCGGTTCAAATCTCATCACCGTCTCCAGGTTGACTCAGCCTTCCATCCTTCCGAGGTGGGTAAAATGAGGACCCGGATTGTGGGGGGCAATATGCTGGCTCTGTTAAATAGGGCTATTGCTAACATGTTGTAAGCCTCCCTGAGTCTAAGGAGAAGGACAGCATAAAAATTGAATAAATAAAATAAATAAAGTACATGCGCACCCCACGGAATTGGCTCGGCTCCTCTGGGCTGCTTCCAGCAGTGTTTCTAAATGCTCTCCTGCCTTTGAGGAGGCAGGGATTGATGCTCCTCTCTTCTTCCTCACAGGCAGGAGTACGTTTCAAATTGCCATAGGCAGAGCATAGAGGAGTCGAGCTAGTCTTGCGGGGTCTGTGTGCACCCACCTCTTGCTTGATCTCACTCTCGCTCTCCCAGCTGGGAGCTGCTCTTCCTGTGGCAGGCACTCTTTTGGCGAAGAGACGGATTTAGATTTAGATTTAATTGGATTTAATTGGATTTAATTAGATTTGTTTGTTTGTTTGTTTGTTTGTTTGTTTGTTTGTTTGTTTGTTTGTTTGTTTGTTTGTTTGTTTGTTTATTTATTTATTTATTTATTTATTTACTTACTTACTTACTTACTTACTTACTTACTTACTTACTTACTTACTTACTTATTTATTTATTTATTTATTTATTTATTTATTTATTAGATTTGCATGCCGTCCCTCTCCGAAGACTTGGGGCGGCTCACAGCATGTACAGAAAAACAAGAAACAGTAATAACAATCCAATTAATACATTAAAAAACAATCTTTAAAATTCAATATCATTCATTCAACAATCAAACTAAAGCATTCATTGGTCAAGGGGGAAGGTCTAAGGAACCCCAGGCCTGGCGGCAAAGATGAGTTTTTAAACTCTTTTGGAAGGTGAGGAGGGGGGGCAGTATGAATCTCCAGCGGGGAGCTGATTCCAGAGGGCCGGGGCCCCCATGGAGAAGTCTCTTCCCCTAGGTCCCGCCAGACGACATTGTTTGGTCGACGGGACCCTAAGGAGACCAACTCTGTGGGACCTCACCGGTCACTGGGATTCATGCGGCAGGGAGAGGGAGAGGGAGGGAGGGAGAGAGAATGAGATAGCAAGTGTGAGGCAGTTATGCGTACACCTCCAGCAGCATTATGAAACACGCTCCTGCTTGTGAGGAGGCGGCGAGGCAGGTATCAATGCTCGCCTCCTCTTCCTCGCTGGCAGGAGTGCATTTCAAATTGCTATAGACAGAGCCCAGTGGAGACGAGTTAGTTCGGCGAGGGGTGCACACACCTGCTTCTCACTTGCACTTGCTCTTGCTTTCCCAGGCAAAAGAGTGCCCACCACAAAAAGAGTAGCTCCTGGCATATTCCCCCCCTTCCCTGGAAAGTAGTTGGGGGGCATTTTTGGGGGAGACTGAAAAGACTAATTGGCCTTATGGGTAACATGTCTTATTTTCAGGAGGAAACGGTAATTCTGTTGTCACTAAGAAGCAACGCAGACTTGATGGCATTCATTCAATCAATTAATCATCAATTTCTGGTTTTATTAACCATGACTTATTGTGTAAATTATAATTGGTTCTGTTTGCAAAATGTGTACACCATAATATAATTTACGACATAATATAATATGGCTTTGGACTTAGCCTGGCACTGAATTAAGTCAATATTTTGTGGGAGTAAATTGGAGCAGAATGGTTAGTTCATTAGTTATTTTTCCATACAGAGTTGCTGAAAGCACACATTAAGTTTTTAATAAGACAGTATCATAAGATTAATATATGTTTAAAAAGTTTGTATGTCCTATGTAGATAGATTAACTATAAAACTTCTTTTTTTGTATCTCTCCAGAGCCCTGTTCTAAACCAAAACAAAAGTGGAGGTTTTTTTTTTTTAATGGCATGATATGTTAAAATTTGGCATTGGAATGCTCAGACTGCATGCAGTGTAAATATGCTCTTCAGATTTCAGAGCAAAATACATTTCCTAGGACTTTTTTCAGGTCAAACTAAGCACTCTGCAGTGTGACAAAAGCACTTACTAATCTCTCTCCATTTGGAGTGGATAAATCCGAAATATGCTTAAGGCTGATTGAATAGAGCTCACAGGACTAAGAGGAGTTGTTTCCTTTTTCTTTTATAATGAATAAACCAAGAATGCTTTCTGGATCAATTTCTTATTTGAATCCTTATTAGAATTTGTATTTGACATCTGACGTGCTTGTAATTAAAACATGGCAATGCAAGAAGACTGGGCAATTCTTATCATTTTCAACTATGCTGAATGTATGCTAAAGCTATTTATTTATTTATTTATTTATTTATTTATTTATTTATTTATTTATTTATTTATTTATTTATTTATTTATTTATTTATTTATTTGGATTGGATTGGATTGGATTGGATTGGATTGGATTGGATTGGATTGGATTGGATTGGATTGGATTGGATTGGATTGGATTGGATTGGATTTGTATGCCGCCCCTCTCCGTGGACTCGGAGCGGCTAACAACAGTGATAAAAAACAGCATGTAACAATCCAATGCTAAAACAGCTAAAAAACCCTTATTATAAAACCAAACATACATACAAACACACCATGCATAAATTGTAGAGGCCTGGGGAAAAGAATATCTCAGTTCCCCCATGCCTGATAGCAGAGGTGGGTTTTAAGGAGCTTACGAAAGGCAAGGAGGCTATTCTAATCTCTGGGGGGAGTTGGTTCCAGATGGCCGGGGCCGCCACAGAGAAGGCTCTTCCCCTGGGTCCCGCCAAACGACATTGTTTAGTTGACGGGACTCGGAGAAGGTCCACTCTGTGGGACCTAAATGGTCGCTGGGATTCGTGCGGCAGAAGGCGGTCCCAGAAATAATCTGGTCCGGTGCCATGAAGGGCTTTATAGGTCATAACCAACACTTTGAATTGTGACCGGAAACTGATCCGCAACCAATGCAGACTGCGGAGTGTTGGTGTAACATGGGCATACTTAGGAAAGCCCATGACTGCTCTCGCAGCTGCATTCTGCACGATCTGAAGTTTCCGAACACTTTTCAAACGTAGCCCCATGTAGAGAGCATTACAGTAGTCGAGCCTGGAGGTGATGAGGGCATGAGTGACTGTGAGCAGTGACTCCCGATCCAGATAGGGCCGCAACTGGTGCACCAGGCGAACCTGGGCAAACGCCCTCCTCGCCACAGCTGAAAGATGTTTCTCTAATGTGAGCTGTGGATCGAGCTACATTTTTCATGTGCTTCCTACTTCAAAGTATTGGAAAATCATGAATTCCTCTAATTCTGACTAAAGAGAAACCAGAAACTGAGTGAGACCTCAACTTTAGGACAATGCATGAATTCAGTCCAATTGTGGCTGAATAATGGTTTACTCGTAAACAAACTGTTGAAATTTCAGGTTTGCATATTTCATTTCTTATCCCTCTGTCTAAAAAGGAGGAAGCATATTAAAGATTTTAAGAATAATGTGGAACCAACAAGCATGTGTGAATATGTGAAATTATAGCTGGCCAAAAAATCCCGCAAATTAGCTCACCAAACTGGAAGGCATTTTAGGAGGAGAGCTACGCTCATCTGTGGCAGTCTTGTGGTAGCTCAAAAATCAGGCAGAGCCTATTAGCACCTTTTCAGATGAACACTTTGAGAGGGGCGGCATTCAAATCTAATAAATAATAATAATAATAATAATAATAATAAAAAGCATAAACATTTCTGAATTCTACAGTAGCCTATTTTATTAGATTAGTTAAACTAATTAGCCTGGATTAGTTTATTTATTTTATTTTTATTTATTTATTTTGTCCAATACACAATGAGGGTTTTAGTGGGTATACACATAGTAAAATACATAATGAAGGTTATAGAGGATATAATCATAGTAAAATATATCTAAGAAAGAAGATAAGATAAGATGTAGGACTAAAAACATATCAATGAAAGAATAGAAGAAGAAATATAGGAATAGAAGAAAGGAATAGGAGATATAGGAGAGCAATAGGACAGGGGACGGAAGGCATTCTAGTGCACTTGTACTCGCCCCTTACTGACCTCTTAGGTATCTCGATAGGTCAACCGTGGATAATCTTAAGGGTAAAGTGTTGGGGGTTTGAGGATGACACTATGGAGTCCGGTAATGAGTTCCACGCTTCGACAACTTGATTACTGAAGTCATATTTTTTACAGTCAAGTTTGGAGCGGTTAATATTAAGTTTAAATCTGTTGTGTGCTCTTGTGTTGCTGTGGTTGAAGCTGAAGTAATCGCAACAGGCAGAATGTTGCAGCATATGATCTTGTGGGCAATACATGTTTAAGGCATCTTAGTTCTAGGCTTTCTAAGCTTTAGTTAAACTGATGTAGGATTTAACTTGGAGCTGATTAGGTTTCTAATGTATAAGTAGTCTTCGACTTATGGCCACAATTTCTGTTGCTAAGCAAAACAAATTGTCAAGTAAATTTTGCCCCATTTGACAATCTTTCTTGTCACGGTGGTTAAGTGAATAAACTGCAGTCGTTACGTTAGTAACATCATTGTTAAGCGAATCTGATTTTGTTTGTCAGAAGGGTCTCAAAGGTGATCCCATGACTTCAGGATACTGCAACTGTCATAAAATATGAGTCAGTTGCTAAGGACTTGAATTTTGATCATATGATCCTGGGGATGTTTATAAGTGTGAAAAATGGTCATAATTTACTTTTTACAGTGCCGGTGTAACTTCAAATGATCACTACATAAACTGTTGTAAGTTGAGGATTAGCTGTACTGCTAATTGATGAGATACTTGTCAAATGTCTCATCTGAATTGGTTATCTATTTACAATAACCACCAGTAGTTGGTTCTGAATTAGTTTGCTACCTGTTTGCACATGCGCAAAAGTGTTCTGGGCAGGTGGGTGGAGCCTTCTGCTGCCGCCGCAACCCACTGCTAGTAGCCACCCTCCATTTCATCCCAAGAGTTTCAATTTTCAGAGGTTTAAAGTAATAATAATAATAATAATTAATAATAATTTATTAGATTTGTATGCCGCCCCTCTCCGCAGACTCGTAGAAAATGACTCCGCAGACTCAGTAGAAAATGATATTAAATACAATCCACAAAAGTATTTAAAAAATTGTTGGATTGGATTCAAAACTATGTAGACATAAAATCTGTTTCTTTCTCTGCGGTTATTTCTCTTATTGACTTACTCCCATATCACTTCTCCACGCTCTCTCCATCAGTTCAAATCTGATTTATTATCACTCTCACTTCTGCCAACCTTGAAATACAGATAATGATCATGAATCTGTCAATGTTCGCTCTCTTCAGACAACTCCTAAGAAAGAAGAAAAATGTCATTTAATCAAGGCCACACTCCCCCAGTGCTTACCCTCAATTCTGTGATCAGTCTGGAAATAACAAATCTCTCTTACCTGCTTTCATTCTAAAAAGGAAATAAAACGAACAACTACTGCCCTTTGTTATGATGGCGGGAAGCTATCCAAGGAAATGCCATTTGTAAACATTGCAACTTTGCCACCAATTTTATACTAAATTTAAGGGGGGGATTAGGTCCCACAGAGTTGGCCTTCTCCGGGTCCCGTCGACTAAACAATGTCATTTGGCGGGTCCCAGGGGAAGAGCCTTCTCTGTGGCGGCCCCGACCCTCTGGAACCAGCTCCCCCCTGAGATTAGAACTGCCCCCACCCTCCTTGCCTTTCGTAAACTCTTTAAAACCCACCTCTGCCATCAGGCATGGGGGAACTGAGATAACTTCCCCAGGCCTATATTGTTTATGTATGGTATGTTGTGTGCATGTTTTTTAAATTATGGGTTTTTAGTTTTAATTATTAGATTTGTATTGTACATTGTTTTTCTATTACTGTTGTGAGCTGCCCCGAGTCTACGGAGAGGGGCGGCATACAAATTTAATAAATAGATAGATAGATAGATAGATAGATAGATAGATAGATAGATAGATAGATAGATAGATAGATAGATAGATAAATTTTGGTCAGGGAGGGAGAAAATCAAAGAGGTTTCTTGATTCCTAACTGGAAAACAGACCACCTACAAGCTCTGCTGTGATGGAGAGAAAGCACCAAGTTCGCTTTGACATCACATATATTGGCAGGTTGGTAAGGACGCCAAGGTGATCACTTCCTGGATTCCATGGAATCCAGGAAGTGATCACCTTGGCGTTCTTAGCAACCTGCCGGTATACATGACGTCAAAGCTCCGCCCCTGGAATCTCTTCGTGGGAGGTATTCCCCAGCTCCTTTTGTGCCTCCCAACCGGCTGACAGCTCCCCAGCTCCTCCTCCTCTTCTCAGCAGATGACAGCCGGGCGGTGGCTTTCATGGTGTTCGGAATGAACGCCAAACCGAAGCACGAATTTTTTAAAAAAATTCTGGTTCGGGTCCAGCATGCCGAACACCACAAAATTCGGTACGGACCTGAATTATGCGGGTTCTGTTCGCCCAACACTAAAGACCACCTGTACTCTCCCCAGCTTTCTCTTCCACCCTTACAAGCATCTCTAAAAAATCCTTTTTACCTCTGCTGCCAGAATTTTATTTGCTTCCTGCTTCAGTGCTTTTAATATATTTTACTTTTAGATTATGTGTGCTCTGGAAATCTTTCATTGAACTGCAGTCTATAAGAGATCTGTCTGATTGATTTAAAAAATTAAATAAACAAAGTAACTGTTCACTAAACAGAGGAGTAATAGTTCCGCAAGAAGCCCTGAGCAAAGACTGAATGCGGTTTGTTCTGGGACAATATCAATAAGGACAATTTTATGCATGTTATTTTTGGTTGCTCTTTTTCCCCCCAACAGGCTGCATTGCTCTGCTCAAGAGTTCTTTCAACTTTCTCCCTTAAACCCATTGCCATACATATGCATTCTTCAAGTAATTCATGAAATGACATAATACTCACAGAAAAAGGAAGCTTTTATCTTTTTAAAAAATATTTTAGGAATAAGAAGCTCTGGCAAAAAAAGAACCTTATTTCTCCTGATGTTCTTTTCTGATTGTTTTCCCTATCAGTGGATAAAACTTGTGAAAAATGGTTTGAATAAACAGGCTAGGCAGGGCTTTCAGGCTTTATGGACCAATGATACATGCAGTGTCTCATCTAAATAAGGTCTTGGGAAGTCTAGAAAGGAGAAATCTTTAGTCTTTATGACCTTCAACCCTTTTTATTTGCCCCCCCCCCAAAAAATTAGTGCTAAATTTCTGGTTTGTGGCAGCATGCTGACTCTTGAGGAGAAAGGGAATTAAAGTATGAATGTGAAATGTCTGTAAGGTTTAGACGCACCTACTGTTAAGAAAAAAAATTCAGAACTTCTCCTCAAAGGAAAAAAAACCATTGGCCTCACACCTATCAGTAACATTGCTATGATTCCCCTGAGGACCTTGGAATAAGGTGGCACAGTGCCTCAGCGGTTAAGATGTTGGAAAGCCAACAGCCCAGGTTCAAGACCCAAGTGGTGTGCAATAGGATGAGCGCCATTTTCTTGCCCCAGCTCCTGCCAACCTAGCAGTCTGAAAGCATGCCAATGCAAGCAGATAAATTACTTCAGTGCATAGTTCCCTCTAAGCTGAGCAGTGAGCAATCGCTCACTTAAAAATCATCATCAACTCAGAGTTTTCCAAACCTGCCCAGAAGCTGAGAGGGAAAGAGTGAGAGGGAAGGAGAGAGAGAGGAAGAGAGATAAACAGATAGAAAAAAGAGAGGAAGGAAAAGAGAAAGAAAAAGAATGGGAGTAAGGAAGAGAGAAAGAAAATCAAAATCTAGTTTAAAACTAGCTCAACTATTTAAGTGGCATTTTGATATTGATAGAGTTGCCCTATTATGAGCTCACTGTTATAGACACACAGTACAGTATTTTATTTTGAAATTCTCTGAGGCAAAACAGGGTGGGTTTTTTATTTGCTTGTTTGTTTGTTTGTTTGTTTATTATTTCTGTGCCGCCCAGTCCCGAAGGGACTGCCGCTCAGACACTATACTTTTCCGCCCACCCCCCAAAAAAATTAGAGGGAACACTGCTTCAGTGTGGAAGTAACAGTAAGCCATGACATCATGTTGGCCACATGAGCATGGAAACATCTTCAGACAGTGCTGGCTTGATAACTTTGAAATAGAGATGAGACATATAGTCGACAACAGCTTGTGGTCCTTGTAATATGAAAAAGCTAACAAACAACCACAAATATGTGCCTACCCCTGTTTTAACTTTGGGATAAATTTCTCCAATATGGGTCCCTTCTAGTTTTTAGAAGCATAACCATGGATAATGTGAGCCATAAGATTAAAATGAGAGCCAGTTTGGTATAGTGATTAGGACATCAATTAGAAACTGGGAGACACGAATTCTAGTTTTTCCTTTGGCACAAACCAGTTGGGTGATCTTGGGCCAGCCACTTTCTGTTGACCCTAAGTGTCAACCCAGAAGCTGATCTGGCCATAGTCATCTTGGGGCTTCAGTGCTACCACACTGGAACTGAGGGATAGGGTGGGGGGGATTAGAGATAGCTATAAATAAAATACTTTCTCTTGGGAACTAAGGATGTTCTCACAGTGGCTGGAGGAAGGAGAACTGGTGTCACTAGATCAGTGGATGATGCATTTTATTTATTTATTATTAGAGTTGAAAGGGACCTTGCAGGTCATCAAGTCCAACCCCCTGCTTAAGAAGGAAATCCTACAGCACCCCAGCCAAATGACAGTCCAATCTCCTCTTGAAAATGTCCAGAGTTGGGGAGTTCACAACCTCTGCTGGCAGGCCGTTGCACTAGTTGATCGCTCTGACCGTCAGGAAGTTCTTCCTTATTTCTAGGTTGAATCTCTCCTTGGTCAGCTTCCAACAGTTGTTCCTCGTTTGGCCCTCTGGTGACCCAGAAAACAGTGTGACCCCCTCCCTTCCATGGCAACCCCTCAAGTATCTATAGACTGCTATCATGTCCCCCCTAGCCCTTCTTTTCTCTAGGCTATCCATGCCCAGTTCAATCAGCATTGATTGGACCATGATATTGACAAAATTGAACGGATCCAAAGACGGGCTACAAGAATGGTGGAAGGTCTTAAGCCTAAAATGTATCAGGAAAGACTTAATGAACTCAATCTGTATAGTCTGGAGGACAGAAGGAAAAGAGGGGACATGATGGAAACATTTAAATATGTCAAAGGATTAAATAAGGTTCGGGAGGGAAGTGTTTTTAATAGGAATGTGATCACAAGAACAAGGGGATACAAGCTGAAGTTCGTTGAGGGAAAGATCAAAAGCAACATGAAAAAATATTATTTTACAGAAAAAGCAGTAGATCCTTGGAACAAACTTCCAGCAGACGTGGTAGATTAATCCACAGTAACTGAATTTAAACATGCCTGGGATAAACATAGATCCATCCTAAGATAAAATACAAAAAATAGTATAAGGGCAGACTAGATGGATCATGAGGTCTTTTTCTGCCATCAGTCTTCTATGTTTCTATGTTTCTATGTGACTGATTGTTTATGATTGAGAGAAACACCTTTCCTTTTAATTAGGTGAAAATCAAGGGAACCTTCCAAGTCGGTTTTCACCAGATATGTGCCAATACAATATTTCCAGTAAGTTATTCTTTGAGGAATCTACTTGCCTCAGAGTTTTGCTTGCTATCGATCTATTACTTTGGAAGGAAGCAATGGCAAGCTAATCTTGCTAAGAAAACTACAGGGACTTGCCCAGGCGGCCTATGAGAATTGGGCACAATTGAATAAAGAAAGAAAGGTGAAAACATCTAAGTTGCAAGATGGCTGATAGGTTTAGAACTCTACTGTTCCTTTTGCTATGAGGCTCTGAATGTCTGACTCTAAATCCCTGCCATGCCAGAAAGTGCCACTAAAGGCAGAATATTTCTGAATGAATGTCAGAAAAAAATAAAGCTGGAAATGGTTTCCATTTTTATGCTTTGTTTATAAGCTACCTAATTAGCTTCCGTCAGAAACGAAATGCTGGATTTGATTGCTGTTTAATCTTGGCCATTAAGGTTATCTATATACCACAGATGATAATATGTTGTGCCCTTCTCCTTCCAAAACATCTTTCAGCGCGAGGGGGGCGTTCACCCAGGTTCGCCTGGTGCACCAGTTGCGGTCCTATCTGGACCGGGATTCACTGCTGACAGTCACTCATGCCCTCATCACCTCGAGGCTCGACTACTGTAACGCTCTCTACATGGGGCTACCTTTGAAGAGTGTTCAGAAACTTCAGATCGTGCAGAATGCAGCTGCGGGAGCAATCATGGGCTTTCCCAAATATGCCCATGTTACACCAACACTCCGCATTCTGCATTGGTTGCCGATCAGTTTCTGGTCACAATTCAAAGTGTTGGTTATGACCTATAAAGCCCTTCATGGCACCGGACCAGATTATCTCAGGGACCGCCTTCTGCTGCACGAATCCCAATGACCAGTTAGGTCCCACAGAATGGGTCTTCTCCGGGTCCCGTCAACTAAACAATGTCGCTTGGCGGGACCCAGGGGAAGAGCTTTCTCTGTGGCGGCCCCGGCCCTCTGGAACCAACTCCCCCTAGAGATTAGAATTGCCCCCACCCTCCTTGCCTTTCGTAAGCTGCTTAAAACCCACCTCTGCCACCAGGCATAGGGGAATTGAGATACTCTTTCCCCCTAGGCCTTTACAATTTTATGCATGTTATGTCTGTATGTATGTTTGGTTTTTATAATAATGGGCTTTTAACTGTTTTTAGTATTGGATTATTGTTATATGCTGTTTCATGTTGCTGTTAGCCGCCCCGAGTCTCTGGAGCGGGGCGGCATACAAATCCAATAAATAAAATAAATAATAAAATAAAACAGTTCGTGTGCCTATGATTCTACTCTAGGAAGCAAAAATAATAATCTTGTAACTTATAATGCTTTTTTAAACATCAAAATCCTTGCTGGATGAGTGAATTCTGAGCTAGATTATACAAATTCCAAAGCAATTAAAGACATTTATAAAAGGTTATGGAGGACTTAAAAGGTCCACAAAATGATGCAGTGGCTGGCATTTTCATTCAATAGATTTTTGTAACTCTCAGACAGATTCATTCCAGAAGGCAAGATGAATATACTACGCATTCAAGATTAAATTGTAGTAATTCCCTGATAAAAACATGAAAGAATTTAGATATGCAGCTGATAGAATAGCATAATAAATGATCAACTGAAATTTCTGTAGAGCAAAGCCGTACTCTATGAATATATAATTCTGTTTTTATCTATTCATAGGTTTCGGGTATATTGTTCCTAGTAATGTGTTAGATATTTCTGAACAAGTGAGTTTAATAAAAGCATTCTGTGTCTAGAAAGGCACTGCCCTTTTCAGAACATACTTCCTAGAAAATTCTCGGTGTTCCTTGACAGATACATAGGAAATGAAATGAGGACATTTTCTTTTATTGCAATTATCTCTGAGTTAGCCCATAGCCTTGAGCTAGCAATGAATATTTCCTCAGCAGAGACAGCTCTATCCTCCCTGAGATGCTTTTCTGGTCTCTATTGATTTTGAAAGCTGCACTTGATACTGAACAGGATCTGTATCTCCATTGGGACTACTAGTTGTATACAATAAGATCTTCAAAGATCTTGTTTGGAACCAATAATTCTAGAATACCTGTTCTGATATAAGAACACTCAAACACTAACTGCAAAAGCATCTCTCTCAAATGTATACAGCACAAAAAACCCAAGGGGAAAAGTATATTTTAAACATTGTTTTTTTTACAAGATCGCACTTGCTTGTTTGCCCTGATATATCATTTCACTATAAAATTGAAGAATAAAATATCTCAATGTGAAAATCAGAACTAAGAAAAATAAAAGCTGAAATAATAATAACGCCTTCAAGAAAGAAGAAGGCACGATTTCAAAGTTTTGTCATCTTACTCAAAGGAAAAAAAACCCCCACAGGACCAAATCTGTAAACCGCAAATGTCTTACTTCTTCCCATTCCCCCCCCCCATTAGTTAATTACTTCATTATCAAAATGCCTCACACCTTTTCAAGCCAGTAAACATTGCCCATGGATTTCTGGATCATTTCCACTTCAGGAAAGGAAAGGGCAACAGCACTGATGAATTTCAACCACATGATGTCAGGCTTGCTTGTGCCTTTCCAAGAATTCATAAACCCTGGGAATAATGTGCACCAAGTAGCAGTGGTGGGTTCTGAATTCATTTGCCTCGGGTTGGCGTGCGCATGCATGCTTACAACTGTCCCAAGTGGGTGGGCGGAGCCTCCCACTGTCGCTGATACCAGTTCTAAAAACTGGGAGCAACCCACCGCTGCCATGTAGTGATATTGACAAAGTTCAAAATTATTTGAAATACGAATTTATGAAGCCCTTTATCGAAAACTGTGGTAAAATGGAGTGGCATTTCCTGTAAAAGTTCATAATTTACACTGACTCAACTATAAATTAAGTTGTTTTTAATTTAGTGTTAGTATCCAACAAAACTAACCAACTTATAGAATTTATACATGGTATGCTTGTATGTATGAGTGGTTCTTTAAATTGGGGTGTTTTAGATTATTTTTAATATTAGATTTGTTTACATTGTCTTTTTATACTGTTGTTAGCCACCCCGAGTCTTCGAAGAGGGGCAGCATACAAATCTAATAAATAAAATAAAATAAAATAAATAAATAAACTACTGCATGGAATATGAGGAAAAAGTTTGGCTCTGGCATTTCACTTGATCATTGCTATGCTATTCTATCAACTACATATCTAAACTCTTTCTGTGTTCTTGTGCCTCAGTTAATGGTGATCACTTCAAGCACTTAGATAAATTCATGTTGATTTTTACGACAGACCAGGTAGTCTGCTGCAATTTAGTTATTTGTTTTATCAATCATTTTTTAGTGCATGCTCACTAAAAACATTAAATTCATTTCTAATTCCCAGGACACATAGAAATTCTACTGGATCTATATCCCGTACAACCAGGGGTGACAAACTGGCAGCCCGCGGGCCGGATGCATCACCCACAGGCCACACCCACACTGACAAAAGCTAAAAAAAATCACAATACATCACATGATGTCACATGAGACGATCAAGTTTGACACCGGTGCACTTATTTAAAAATCAACATTATTGTGTGTATTTCAGGAGAGATAACCTTTTGAAATTCCAAGGAGCTGTTCAACAGTGTGAGTGCTGAAAATCATACATCTCTGAAAATTAAAACAAGTACTGCCCCTTTAGCATATGAATATTTGGCCTCCACCACACAACCCACCATTTCTTATATAGACACTTTAAACGCTATAATTATTCAACCAGTTTTTCCTCAGCTGGCAATGGGTACCTTTAAACCAGAGGCTCTGAATTCAGAGCAGCAGCATTTTTTTGGAAAATTTCGTTACAAATTTAGTTAGAGAGTCGCAATTTATGTATAAAATTGGGACCAGAATCTGAGTCATTGAGTGAAATGGTTGTGGAGTGAGATGCCCCGCATGACTGCTTTACTTAATGATTACAATCCTGGCATTCTTGACTGTGGTCATTAAGCAATCTTATGGATTGTTGATGCCCATGGATGCCTCCATGTGTGTGTGAGACTCCATTTAGAAGCTAAAAATACTCCCTATCTAAATCCAAGCAGGATTTTCAGTCCCTGGTCAAATAGACACTCATGCGTGGCCTCTGCTGTGCCTCCCAGGGTGTCAGGCCCAAGCCCAGAGATAACACAGCAAAATCCAATTCAATCCTTTATTTGCTTATATCTATTGGACAGAATCTATCTGAAGTGAAGCTATAATTTCGTAGCCTGTAGTAGACGTATCCTGAGAGATTTCAGGAAATGGCTATCCTAAATCTTCTCCCTGTCCCATTCCAAACCTCTCTCTCTAGGAAAGCTGCATGTTGCCTGAAATGATCCAAGTAAACGGCTTGGAGTTAAAACGCTTTATTCTTTCACAGAGAAACAACAGCCGCGGCTTACTTTCACTGCCGAATGCAATCTGACAGGAGACGCGTAAGCCCGGTAGCACAGGAAAACTTTCGCCCGGCAACAAGCGACGCCTGACAGCTCTTTAGTTTGGCGCCCAAAGCCCAGCGGCCAATCAGAGGTAAGTAAACAGTCCTGTCTGACTCTAATGACTTTTGCTTAACAATAACTCTTTAACTAATTTCCCTGGTAACAGAAACTTCTGGATTTAACATCCCTCCCCCTTCTGGTTGATTTATTACAGATGTTCACTCAGATAAATATGTAATAAATTCGTCCAAACGGGCTGGTCTCCTGGGTGCCCGCTCAGACCTTCGTGGTTCTTGGAGGACCTGGGTATCCACCGATGAAGATGGCTCTTCCGGATGAGACTGTCCAGCACCCCCATGGCTGGAGCCTTGCGGAGCTGCAGCTGCGCTGGCTTGACTAGGAAATCCAGGTAAGTCCCAGTCTATTTGTTCCTGGTTCCTAGTAGGTCTTGAGTAATTTCCTGTGGGGTGTGAAGGAGGAGAGGCCCCATTACTTATGGCAGCCATATTGTCCCTTATACTGGCAGATGCCAATCTCCCTCTAATGTGATCTATGTGCCTCTTCCAGAGGCGGCCATCACTTAGGGCAATTGTATATGTTTTTGGACCTGTTTGCTCTGTGACTATTCCACTCTCCCACAATGTGCCCTTATCAAAATTTTTAACATACACATTTTGATCGATACATACCGAGCGTTCCGGAGTGGTGACATTTACCGTTTTTAACTGGACATAGGCTGGGTGCAGCCTATCCAAAGGTGACCTTAACTTCCTCCCCATCAGTAATTCAGCCGGGCTTCTATTTGTAGTCATACTTGGTGTGATATGTTGCATTAGAAGGAAAGTGTCCAGTCTGCCTTGAATTTCCCCTGGGGATGATCTTTTGATGGCCTCTTTGGCCACTCGGACATACCTTTCAGCCATCCCATTAGCCCACGCTGCGTGGACTGAGACCAAAGCATGTTTCACCCCCAACCCGGCGAGGAACATTTCAAACTCCTTGGAAGTAAATTGGGGCCCATTATCCGATACCAGAACATCTGGACACCCATGTGTCGCAAACAATTTCCGTAACACCTTTGACACTGATGTTGTTGTAGTGGACCCTAGTAACAGTATCTCCAACCACTTGGAGTATGCATCCACCACTATTAAGAACATGTTATTGTTCACTGGCCCCGCTAGGTCGATATGTATTCTTGACCAAGGGCCCCTAGGGGTGTCCCACTGTGCAGGGGTGGTTTTGGGAGGATTTGGTCTGGTCTCCTGACAGGACTTACATGTAGCAACCCAGTCCTCTATAGCCCTGTCCAGCCCTGGCCACCATAAATACCCCCTAGCCAAGGCCTTCATCCTGACCACCCCGGGGTGTCCTTGATGCAGCAGCTGCATCACTTGAGGCCTTAGGGAATGGGGGATGACTACCCTATCACCCCACAACACACATTCATGCATAACCGACAGTTCTAGCCGTTTTGTCTTAAACTCACCTACTATTGGGTCATCCCCATTGGCTGGCCATCCTTTTAGAATATAGTGAAGGACTCTTCCTAAGACCGGGTCAAGTTTTGTTTCCTTGGCTACCTCTTCTGCTGTCACGAGGGATGGAGTGCCTATGTCTATTAAGAGGACATCTCCAGCAGGGGCTGGGTCTACCACCTGCTGACCCAATGGGCAGCGGCTCAAGGCATCGGCATGATTAATTTGAGAGCCACCTTTATGCACTAGAATATAATCATAGCCAGCTAAAAATATAGCCCACCTGGACATGCGGGGGGACATGAATGGAGGAGTAGGTTTCCCAGTGGCTAATAATCCCAGCAACGGTTTGTGGTCAGTAATCAATTGGAAAGGGCGGCCCAACAAATAATTATGGAATTTTTTAACGCCGGCAACCAAAGCTAAAGCTTCTCTATCAATTTGGGCATAATTCCGTTCAGCCTGGGATAAGGTTCTTGAAAAGTAAGCTATAGGTGCCTCCTGACCATTTGGTAATAAATGGGCTAGGACAGATCCCACCCCGTATGGCGAAGCGTCGCATGTGAGTCTGAGGGGTAATGTGGGACTATATTGCACGACTACACTTTGGGAAGTCAGGAGTTGTTTGACAGCAGTGAAAGATGCCTGTTCAGTATCTCCCCATTGCCATTGCGCCCCCTTGTGGAGAAGTCTATGAAGCGGCTCAGCTGCAGAGGCTTTATGCTTCAGAAAAACTGAGTAGAAATTCAATAACCCTAAAAAGGCTTGCAGCTCTGCTTTACAAGTGGGGGCAGGTGCGTCTCTAATGGCCCTAATTTTGTCATCCGTGGGATGAATTCCTGCTGCATCGATTTTGAATCCTAGGAAATCTACAGATGGAGTTCCCCATACACACTTGTCAGGGTTCAGCCTCAGCCCTTTTGATTGTAACCTGGTCAACACCTGTCGGATTCTAGAGTGTAATTGGTCCCTTGTGTCCCCACAAATTAGAATATCATCGAAGTAAGGGACGACCCCTTTAAGCCCCCATAACAAGCGTTCCATCAGTCTCTGGAAAATACCTGGGGCTACACTAATGCCAAATTGCAGGCGTGTGCACCTGAAGGCACCTCTGTGGGTAACTATTGTCTGGGCTAAAGAAGTGGCTTCATCTACAGGAAGCTGTAGGTATGCCTGGGCAAGGCCCAGCCTTGCAAAGACCTTCCCAGACCCTAAAGTGTGCAGCAAGTGCTGCACAACTGGAATTGGATAAGAGTTGTGCTGTAATGCCTTATTCAAAGTGGATTTGTAATCAGCACACACACGCAGAGATCCATCAGGTTTAAGGGGGGTTACAATAGGTGTCTCCCAGGGAGCGTGCTCAATAGGAACCAAAATGCCTTGGGATTGGAGTTTGTCCAATTGGGCATCTAATTTGTCAAGCAAGGGCAGAGGTACCCTCCGAGGCTTCAATCTCAAGGGGGGAATGGCTGGGTCTAAGGAGAAGGAGATTGGGGGTCCCTTATATGTTCCCAACCCTGGTTTAAAAACATCTGGAAATTCTTTAACAAAATCAGGTGTGTTGGGTGCAAAAATTTTGTGGACACCGGTGATGGCTAATCCTAGGGGAGCCATCCAATTCAAACCCAACAAAGAATGATTGGCCCCGTCCACGATTAATAGGGGCAACCTATGGTGCACATTTTTAAAAGTGATAGGGACGCTAGTAGTACCCAACACACTAATTGGGTGTCCCTGAAAGTCTTTGATAACAATATCTGATGGCAGCAAAGAGTCTCGAGACACATCAGGTAAATAAAGTCTTAGTTTGTGCCACGGCATCAAAGTATATTTGGAGCCCGTATCCAGCTCCATGTGGCAGGGATGTTGATTTAATAGGAGAGGGACAACAATTTTATTAAGGGGAGAAGGAGTAGCTGCAGAAGCAGGGTTTGCAAGGTTACCTCGGTTGGACCACGGTCTCCTATTTCCCCGTCCTTGTTGTCGGAATGGCCGGTAGGAACGCTGGGCAGGGAACGTTGGCAGCAGGTCTTGGTTCCCTGAGTTGTCATCAGGCAGAGCGGCACGGCATACAGCAGCGATGTGGCCTCGTTTGTCACAGCGGCGGCAGAAGGCGTCCTTGAAGGGACATCTAGAGCGTGCATGTTGACCTCGGCAGCCAGCACAAGCAGGGAAGTTTTGGCGGAGTTGCTGGTTAGGGGGTCCCCGAATCAGGCAGCAGTCGTCGTCCTGGGCATCAAAAGCAGCGGTGTAGTAGTCCAAAGAAGAGGTGACTTGTGCGCGAGGATGTGCAGTGAGTTTGCATACCGTTGACAGCTTGTCGTTCGATTTCAATTCAGCGGCAGCAGACTCTGCCACTTCAGCCGTCTGGGCAGCTTTGATCACATCTTGCAGGGTAGAATCTTCCGTTGCTAACAGCTTATTTCTGATGGAGACATTCTTCATGCCGAAGATAATGGCATCTGTCAACCTCGCCTCAGGGTTATCAAATTGACATTTTGCCAATATTGTCCTGAGGCGAGTTGCGAACTGATTAATTGTTTCCCCTTCGGCTTGGGCCGTGCGGGAAAACTGGTGTCGGTAAACCCTAGCGGGCTTAGTTGGTTTGAAATGAGAGGCTAATTTCTCTTTCAGAATTTGCCAAGAGACGGAATTGGCAGGCTCTGGGTCTGTCAGGGTGCCCGCCAGCTCAAAAATTTGAGTGCCGCAATAGTTTAGGAATAAAGCTCTTTTGCGGCTGTCCGTGGCATCTTGCATGCCGGCTGCTTCCAAAAAAATTTCAAATTTTGCCATATAGGCAGTCCAGGTTGACCGTTCAGGGTCAAAAAGCTCTGGCGGCTGAATGATTGACGGGGTAGACATAATGATTTAAGGAGAAAAAGCAGTCCTCAAGACCCTCGTCGCCAATGAAATGATCCAAGTAAACGGCTTGGAGTTAAAACGCTTTATTCTTTCACAGAGAAACAACAGCCGCGGCTTACTTTCACTGCCGAATGCAATCTGACAGGAGACGCGTAAGCCCGGTAGCACAGGAAAACTTTCGCCCGGCAACAAGCGACGCCTGACAGCTCTTTAGTTTGGCGCCCAAAGCCCAGCGGCCAATCAGAGGTAAGTAAACAGTCCTGTCTGACTCTAATGACTTTTGCTTAACAATAACTCTTTAACTAATTTCCCTGGTAACAGAAACTTCTGGATTTAACATCGCCCAAATTGTCTCCCACTGCTCCTGCAGGTGAACATTCCATCACATCACGCCTCATCTGCCCACCTAAGGCACCTCACATTTCTTAACTTACTACACTGCTTCTCCACTTGCTATCTGGATTTCAGCTTTAACTTCTCTCTGGGTGCTGACTTAAAGAGCTGTCTGCTGAAGGATTTCAGCTCCTCTCAGTGCATAGAAGGGAATTCTTTCAGTGAGTGCAGGAATGGAGGCGAAATCTTTATGAAGGAGTTCAGCTCCTCTTGGCTGGCAGCTCTTTCAGCCAGCCCCAAAAGATGAGAGGGCAGCAGCAGCTTACAATTTTCCCTGCTGGGTTTCCCATTCATGGGGAAAACAGAAGAAAAGACTGCAAAAGGCAACCACATGATCATGAAATGTTGTAAGTGGTTGTAAGTATGACCAAGTTTTCAACACCCAGGCTGCAATTATGTGACTGAGGGGTGATGTTGCATCATTAAATGAAGGATAAGTCATTGACTAGCTGGCAGACCCGGGAAGGGCCTTCTCTGTGGGGGCTCCAACTCTATGGAACCAACTGCCTCTGGAGATTCACATTCTTCCCACCTTACTTGCCTTCCACAAATCTATCAAGACCTTGCTCTTCCAGCAGGCCTGGAATTGTAGAGTGAATGGAATCCTAGATTACTAGGTATGTGACTGTTGGCTGGTTTTATTAATGCTTATACTATTTCTATACTATTTTTATATTGTTTTTAGATATTGTCTTATATTGTTTTTATGCATTGTTTTTTATTCCTGGGAAGCCGCCCAGAGTCCTCTGGGAGTTGGGCAGCATACAAAAATGACAGACAGACAGACAGACAGACAGACAGACAGACAGACAGATAGACAGGCGATGATAGATAGATAGATAGATAGATAGATAGATAGACAGACAGACAGACAGACAGACAGACAGACAGACAGATGATAGATAGACAGATGATAGATAGATAGATAGATAGATAGATAGATAGATGGATGGATGGATGGATGGATGGATGGATGGATGGATGGATGGATGGATGGATAGATAGATAGATAGATAGATAGATAGATAGATAGATAGATAGATAGATAGATAGATAGATAGATAGATAGATAGACTGTAAGCCACAGTTCTGGCTTTAAGTAGCCAGAATATCCAGTTAAATGGATATTCTGACATATAGACAGAACTGGAGACAAGGAGGCAATGGACTTTAGATGAAAGTTATATTGCCAATGTATGCATATCTACTTTCAGGAATTCAATGGGATTTCCTCTGAGGGAAACGTTTGGAGAAAGTCACTTAAACACAGGAACAGACTTGGCAACTGCCTAGGGCTGGTTAGCAGCCAAACAAACAATCTAGTTTGTGTGTAACTCACAACAGAAACTTACCCAAGATTATTCACAAGATGCAAGCAGAGGAAGCATCAAAATTAAATTAAAAAACCAAGGCTCCCAAACCAGTCAGCATATTGAGGAAAGGCCAGAAATGCTGAAAACCAGACGTTTTGTGCTGGTTTGACCTGATAGGTCAGTAATGATTAATTAATTAATTAATTATTTAGATTTGTATGCCGCCCCTCTCCGCGGACTCTAATCTTTTTCCCCTCAGGTATTAAAGTGTGTATGTGTGCACTATTGCACATGTCTGTGTGGCCACACCCATAATTCAAAGCCACCCATGCACCCATGCCTCTGCGTATGCATGCGTGATACTCCCGCTGCTCCACTCCCTGCACATGCGCCCACAGTCCTCCACTCCCCCACTCCCTGACTTCCAGTAATTCCAGTAGGCTCCAGAGGCTTTCTTGGAGCCTGGGAAGGATGAAAATGACCTTTCCTGCCCCCCAGAGGCCCTCTAGAAGCCAAAACCACCCTCTCAGAGCCTCCTGAGTAAAAAACCAGCTGGCCAGCATGCCCATGAATGCTGGAGCTGTGCTAGGTCAATGGCTTGTGTGCTGACAGATATGGCTCCATGTGCCACCTGTGGAACGCATGCCCTAGGTTCGCCATCAGAGTGATAGGTTATAAACCTGAGTTTGACATTGAGTTCTAAAACCACAAGTTCCTGTATGTTGTCTGTCACACTGTCTGGGGAAAAAAAACCCTTCATGAATTGGTCCCCTGTCCACATGGCCAACTAGCCATGGGGACAACTGGGAGCAGTCAAAGGGAGAGTCAGGTAGGTATTATTATTGTTATTTGTTGTTGTTGTTGTTGTTGTTGTTGTTATTATTATTATTATTATTATTATTATTATTATTATTATTATTATTATTCAGATCGTGCAGAATGCAGCTGCGAGAGCTATCATGGGCTTTCCCAAAAATGCCCATGTAACACCAACACTCCGCAGTCTGCATTGACTGCCGATCAGTTTCCGGGCACAATTCAAAGTGTTGGTCATTATCTATAAAGCCCTTCATGACACCGGACCAGGTTATCTACGAGACCGCCTTCTGCCGCATGAATCCCAGCGACCGGTTAGGTCCCACAGATTGGGCCTTCTCCGGGTCCCGTCAACAAAACAGTGTCGTTTGGTGGGACCCAGGGGAAAAGCCTTCTCTGTGGCGGCCCTGGCCCTCTGGAACCAACTCCCCCTGGAGATTAGAATTGCCCCCACCCTCCTTGCCTTTCGTAAGCTCCTTAAAACCCACCTCTGCTGTCAGGCATGGGGGAACTGATATATTCTTTCCCCCTAGACCTTTACAATTTATGCATGTTATGTTTGTTTGTAGGGATGTTTGGTTTTACAATAAGGGTTTTTTAGTTGTTTTAGTATTGGATTTATATGATGTTTTTTATTACTGTTGTTAGCCGCCCTGAGTCTACGGAGAGGGGCGGCATACAAATCCAATAAATAAAATAAATACTTATTATTATTATTATTATTATTATTATTATTATTAATTAGATTTGTATGCCGCCCCTCTCCGCAGACTCGGGGCGGCTCACAGCAGTAATAAAACAGTATACAGTAACAAATCTAATATTAAAAGTCTAAAAGGTAGGTGATTGAGTGGGCAGAACACAGTGGCAATGCAATAGGTGTTCCCATTTCTCTCTCTCTTTCTTTCTTTCTTTCTCACACACACACACACTGTTGTTGCCATCACACCAAGTTCAGAGCTGTTTGGCCGCAGCGGCAGTAGGCAGAGTGGGTGATGGGGAGGCAGCAGCAGTCAGGAGCATCCTATTCTCACACCCACCATCACTACCGCCACACTGAGCCCCAGCCCACCTACAGTGAGTTGTCCCCATGGCAAGTAGGTGGTGTGGAGTTGGCGCCGGTGATTTGGCAGAGGTGACTTGGCAGTGGCGATCTAGTCACAACGAGTTGTCCCATTCCGACTTTATTGTGCCAGGAATATAATCAATTTGATTTCTCTATGCCCCATTTGTTTTAACAATGTAAAATAAGTGGATTTCCAAAAACTCCTTGTTCTTTTGCTTCCAAGATGATGCAGTTCAACTAAGTTTTCTTCCTTACTGTTTCAAAACTTTGGAATTCTAGGCTCTGGTTACAATAGGACATCTTGTTGCTTGCATGTTCTGCCGAATTTCAGATTGAGCTTGTCCATAAAACTCATCAACCTCCTCTTGTTCTGCATTAGTGGTTGGAGCATGACCTTGGATAATTGTCATATTAAAGGATTGTCTGCAGTCTAATGATATTATTTAGTCACTGGCTGCATTGTATATTAGCTATATCCTTCCTGTCATAGTTGCTTTTTGTGTTTCCTGTTTTGAAAAGTAAACACTGCAGTCCTCTGTCTGAACGTGTTTGGTCACACTCAATCTCAATTTGCTTATGCCTAAGATGTCAATGTGCATTTGATACATTTCATCTTTTGCTTTCTGGAGTTTCCTTGTGTTTGACTTTTTTACATTCCATGTTACCCCTTATAATTGCACATTCAGATACTTTTCTTGAATGGCACTGTCAGCAACTAGATAACCCAAAGGCTTTGATCTAGCCCTGTCATAAAATACTATTAATACTCCAGAAGCGTCTTCCTCAACATCACATTAAGGGCCATCAGACCTGAGGGGCCCATCCCATCATCTGGCACTATATCATCAATCACTTTGTACCACTTATCCATGTAGTTTTATTAACACACAAAAGTGGTTTACCATTGCCTCCTCTCACATAGTATGAAGCAATGCCTTTGTCATTGTCACTGAAGTGATCATCCATTTTCAGCATCTTCATGTGTCACTGCAGTCCAATATACCTGATTGCTTTAGTTAGGTATGCCTTGAGTATATACACTTGTGGTATATTTTCACCATTCTTATTTATCCCTTCCAAGAACACTCACCGTCACAGTAAAGCAGCATAGCACAACTTGGAAGGTCCTAAAAATAGCAGAGGGAATTGTACAATTTACATTCCCAAAATATCCCAATATTGCATGGGTGTAGTATTATCATTTATCTTCTGTTATCTTCTTCATTCCCCTTTCTTATTTGGATGATCATGATCATGATGGTTCTGTTGCTTTTCATTGTATGTTGAGAGCTTCCACACTATACACAAATTCTTTGTACGTCTAACCAAATTTGGCCTAACAAAGCATTATCTTCTCTTCTCTTCTCTCTTCTCTTCTCCCTTCCCCTCCTCTCCCCCCTCCCCATCCCATCAAATGTAAAAGATTGACATAAACATATCTCAAAGCTAGTCAGTCTTGTGAGGCAATCCATACAAAAAACACAACCAGAAGTATCAGATTATTGAGAAGTTGTTGAGGTTCCAGCTACCAGCCAAACTAAATCGGAATCCAGGTCAAAATGCTCCTCAAAGTTCCAATTTATTGCTGGAGCTATCCTGGCACCAAACTGGGAAACCTGAATCTGAGTTTCCCACCCAGTTGAAAGTTCACATCCCTTGTCCCCCACCCACAAACTTATCAGATTGTGCCAGCGTGGCAAGTCCTTCCTTCGCTTCTACTCAAGTGGGTGGGCATAGGATAGCCTTGAACCACTCAACATAATGTTTTGTGACTGCATCTGTTTCCTCATGAAAATCACCCCTCCCAAGTTCCCATAAACATAAGAACATAAGAAGAGCCATACTGAATCAGGCCAAAGCCCATTGAGTCCAACATTCTGTGCCACATGGTGGCCCACCAATTGTCCATGGGGATCTTGAGCAGAAAGAGAAGGCAAAACCCTCCCTTTCTCTTGACCCCCAACAAATGGTCTCCAAGGGAATCCTGCCTGCCTCAACCAATATGGAGGCGGTACTTGGACATCCGTTTCAATAACTACTGATACACTTGGCATCAATGAATCTGTCTAATCCTGCCTTGAAGCTATTGAGGCTGGCAGCTGTCACAACCTCTTCTGGAAGTGAATACCATAAGCCAATGACCCTCTGGGTGAAGAAATATTTCCCTTGATTTGTCCTCACTTTGTTACCTATGAGCTTAGGGAGTGCCTCCTTTTCCTAGTATTGTGTGATAGAGAAAAGAATTTTTCTCTATCCACCTTTTCTATCTCATGCATGATTTTATAAAGATAGTGTGGCAAGCTATCAATTTATCACCAACTTCTGCACCGGCTTGGCAGAAATTATGTTAATAGAATCTTTTCCATTGGTGCACTTAGCTGCTATTTGCATGACAGTCGTCTAGTCTGCAGCTCTTTTTTCTAGGATTGGGATTAGGGTTAGGATTAAGGTTAATAACCTTCTTTCTCCAGAGGTGATTTCCATGTACCATTACAAAACCTGCCTTAGATACCCTGAAAGGCTCATTCTACGGAGAGGGGCGGCATACAAATCTAATAAATAAATAAATAAATAAATTCTTTCAGGAATTATTACAACAACATTCATAAGCACTCCATCCTTAGACCATATGCTGGCAATAGTTCAGATAACATATCGTGATTGTGTTGGGTGAACCGAACTTGCAAAGTTCGGGTTCGTGCTGAACTTTGCAGTGTTCGGCATGCCAAACCTGAACTTTTTAAAAAGTTTGGGTAAAGTTCGGTTTCGGTTTTGGCATTCACTTGAACACGGTGAAACGATGACGCCCAGGAGGAGAGTGGGGAATCCCATCGTGGGATTCCCCACCTATTTTTGCTTGCAGCACCGCTGCGGCATCCTTTTCTGTAAAAATAAAAGGAAGCAAAAGGAGGTGGGGAATTGTTTATTTTTACAGAAAAGGACACCGCAGCAGCTTATTATTATTATTATTATTATTATTATTATTATTATTATTATTATTATTTATTAGATTTGTATGCCGCCCCTCTCCGTAGACTCGCTTGCTGCTGCTCGGGTTCGGTTCAGGTTCGGGTTCGACGAACTCACCCGAACTTCACAGCAAAGTTTGGGTGAGTTCGCCGAACCCGAACTTCGTTGGGTTCGCCCAACACTAATCGTGATGAAACCAGACTCAACTGCTACTGCATTTTGACAGCATAAATGAAAGGTTCCCTGGGAAACTCAAAAAAATTAAATTTAGGACAAGTAAAGCTTGCAGGCTGCACTTTCTCCTGTTTTATTGGCACCTGGGGGAAAAGATAATAAACCTAACTTCATTGTTTGTATTAACTTTCCTCAAACTGTGGATCTGTTTATTGGCTGATTATGGCTATTAGTAAGTTTATGATGTATTTCTCCTACTTCGTCTACTTTACAGTGTAAAGTGCTTTCAACAATTTGTTTTTTGTTTATCAAATATAAATATTTGTTATTACTAGATGTACCAGTTTATGAGCTATTCCCTTGTTCATTAGGTACAATATGTTCGGTACGCGCATAGGAAGTTCAAGAGAAGGATGTCACTGCGAATGTTGTTTATGTGTTTTTTCCAGAAGGCCAATTCTCAGTGGCAGCAAACTGCTGGTAAAACAACAACATGATTAGCATGTTGAAGTCATCAACCGGAATCGATAAGACATTAAAATGATAAAATAATAAAGCTGTCTAAAAATCCTTCCAATGATCTCTCTGTACAGTTTTAAAACAGAAAGAAGATAAATTCTCCTACATGGGATTGCCTTTTCAGAATAGTTTTGGAAAAACATATGATGCAAAACCCCCACATCAGCGGTCCCCAAACTACGGCCCACGGGCCACATGCGGCCCGCTGAGGCAATTTATCTGGCCCGCGGATCTTTTCTAAGGCTGTACTGGAAAAGCAGTGAGAGTTGCTAGCTCCCGTTTTCTGAATGGGGATTGAATGGGAGTTCGGAGGGTGGAGGCTTGTCGGGTGAGTCCTCCGCGGGGAGAGAAGAGGGAGGGTGAAAGAGGGCAAAGAGAGAGAGAGAAGTGAAGAGAAAGAAAGAAAAGGGAAAAAGAGCGAGGGAAAGAAGTGGAGAGGAAGGAAGGAGGGAGGGAAGGGAGGGAAGAGAGGGAAGGAAGGAAGGGGGAGAAGGAGAGGGAGAGAGAAAGGGAGGGAGGGAGGAAGAGAGATAGCAAGAGAGGGAGTGAGAAAGAAAGAGCAAGAGAGAGAGAGTGAGTGAGAGAGAAAGAAATAAGGTATGTGCAGTGTGAATAGGAATCTGTTCACAGGTTTTTTTATAGTCCGGCCCTCCAACAGTCCGAGGGACAATGAACTGGCCCCCTGTGTAAAAAGTTTGGGGGGCCCTGCCCCACATTGTTAACTGCAACTAATAGCAATAGCATTTAGACTTATATATCGCCCCATCTTGTTTTACAGCATTGTCTAGCCAATTTACAATGTCAGCATAATTTGCATATTGCTCCCATAAACTAGATCCTCATAATAAAAATGATCACCATCTTGCAGTAATATTCTCAGTGATGGGATGGTAGGGTTGCATTTATTGTATAGCATAATTGATTATTTCTTGACAGCTTCTCTAAATCACAGCAATAGCATAAAAAAAGATGTCATAAATGCAGAAACACTGCAGTAATGTTTGAAAGGTTACCTCATGGCATAGTCAACCTCAATAACAGTTTCAGTGGATTATAAGCCACAGCTACATACGAAAATGACAGTTTCTTAAAATAAAGCCAAAATATGTATTATACTTCAGCTTCTATAATTGCCATAGCATGGACAACACAACTATAACTACTGTAAAATATGGAGGACAAATTAATCTGAGGGGACCAATTTGCCGAAGTCTTAAATGTACTGAATTTTAAAATGTTGTTTTTCTGTAGCTCAATGAACAAGCACAAAGATTCCTGTAGCAGTCGTGGCATTCATTTTACCAGCCTCAGTTATAAAGATCATTTCATGTGATTTGCAAATTTTACTAAAGGTTAGTTGCTTCCCCAAAGTAGAATTTCTACAAAAGAGAAACTTGGTTATGGTTTTCACAGACAGCACTTCGGGAAGAACAGAAATGAGACATATTCACTGATCCAAACACGGGATCAGACTATTAATCTGGACAGCTCCCATCACACATCTGGAGAAAAATGCAAGATAATTCTTCGAGAGCAATCCCCCGTGCTGCAGTTTGTCATTGACCACATGGAGAGTCAAACTAGTGGGCAATTTGCACAAAGAATTTTGTTTGTGATGCACGCCTCACACTGAGTGGATTGAAACCATGATTGTATTGTATGTATATGATTACACAGAATTCCCTTCATAAGGAAACACTGTCGTAGAAAAATCATCGAGCAGTATGTTTTCACTGTCATAAATTGTGAAGATCCATTCTCTGCTCTAGAGAACATTTCTTTGGAACAAATGAATTTCATACTGGCAACCCTTTAGTTTACAACATTTTGTTTGAAGTCGTAAGGGGCCTGCAATTTGTAAATTGGGTCTCTCTCTCTCTCTCTCTCTCTCTCTCTCTCTCTCTCTCTCTATCTATCTATCTATCTATCTATCTTCCTGCTTTTCTTTATGTTTTATATTTATTATCTTTCCTGAATAATTCTTCTAAGCCTAATGAACCAGTCCAACTTCAGGTTTATCTCTTTGCATAAAAATTATCTCTCTTTCTTTCCTTCCCTGAAAGGGTCAAAGTGCATGCAAATTTTAGAGTATCTCTCTGTGCTTGCCCTGTTGTTCTGTGTGACCCTCATGCTCCAATCAATCTTGGCTTTGATATCACAACATCTCAGCACTCTTTCCTCATTAACATCTACCAACCTTCCTTTGATATCTGCTCTTTCATTGTTCTCAAAGTGAACATAACATTTCAGAAATGGCTCTTTCTTTAAAAAGGAAGATTTTGCTACAGGTTATTCCAGAAAGATACTACTTTTTAAATTCAGAGATGAGGGCAGGCTGGCTGACAGACACATACATACACACACACACACACACACACACACACTGAGTGTGTGAAAAGAGCAGTCTCCGCTTGTCATGATAAAAGCCATCTCTTCACACTGTGTTCACCTTGATAATAGCTGTCACTGTTGGCATAAAATAGGAATCTGATCACAGCAGCAGCTTCCCAGCCAGCCAAACCTGAGAATTATATCTATCAATAAATTGGCATGAGTAAAAGTAACCGAGGGGCTCTTCAGTTTGTGTCGGCAGTGTTGTGATTTATCCATAAATTCCCCTTAACTTAAAGGTGAGTTGAAATTGGAAAATCTGCATTATCTTTCTGAATTACTGTTGCCAGACAGTATTACTGCCTAATTAATAATTATTATTTCCAAAGGTATCTGGAGATAGCTCAAAGGGATATTTTTAACACTCACATTTTACGACGTGTAGATGTTCTGCTTTAGCACAGTACAAAATAAGAGAATTGAAATTCTGTGCCCTTTGCGTGCCTTTTCCACCTTTAATTCAATCCAGGATTATATTTTCTATAATGATATATGGGGAACCTCTGATCCATATTTACATTTAACATAATAGCATCACTTGCTGTTGTTGTCCTGCAACTGATATTCATATTTCCCATCTGGTCCAAAGGGTTGTCATCTTAACTAACAGATCTCAAGGCTATAACTCACTTTCTCATTGAATAAAATGTTGTTGTTTTTTACTTCAGTCCTTTCTGTTTGTGTAGGGAAGTGAAAGGCCGCTTTGTCCAGAGGTGCAGCTGCTATTGGAGATAAAATATCCCCAGTCCTGGCCCACCCATTAGGCATGGTATCCAATGAGGGAGTTGTTGAACATTTGACAAGGTTGATGAAGGGCGGAAGGGGGCTCAGGCATTGGGCAAAAGGGCAGGGTTGGCATCATGACATGCCTTGCTGATACTTTTACTCCATTTCAATTTGCCATGGTCATCTGCAAAGATGGATTTCTCTTTACATGTCACTGAGGATACTGTTTCATGGCAAACAACAACAACAACGACAGAAGAAGCTCACTAGCATTTTTTCTGACTAAGAAATATTATTAAAAGGAATAAACTCTGGTGATCTGCTTTGGTATTTTGCCACAATAGGCTAACATGGGTCTCATCTTACAAGTAAAAGGCTTAAGCCACCATTTAAATAAGAATCAGCTGTCACTTTTATATATGGAATAAGAAAGAGCCACTTTTTAACTTTTGCTTTAGGCAACAAAATATTGAGGGGTTGATCCTGGGGGGCAATTAAGCACCAATTTTTCTGCACTAAAGTGCTTTGCTGGCAGAACTCTGCAGGATAAGATATTGTTTCTCATAATGTTGGGAATATTCAGGAAAATAAATAAAAGCATTGCAAGGTCACAATTCAAAGTGTTGGTTATGACCTATAAAGCCCTTCATGGCATCGGACCAGAATATCTCCGGGACCGTCTTCTGCCTCACGAATCCCAGAGACCGGTTAGGTCCCACAGAGTTGGCCTTCTCCAGGTCCCGTCGACTAAACAATGTCATTTGGCGGGCCCCAGGGGAAGAGCCTTCTCTGTGGTGGCCCCGACCCTCTGGAACCAACTCCCCCCGGATATCAGGGTTGCCCCCACCCTCCTTGCCTTTTGTAAGCTCCTTAAAACTCACCTCTGTCGTCAGGCATGGGGGAATTGAGATATTTCCTCCCCCCTAGGCTTATAAAATTTATGCATGGTATATCTGTATGTATGATTGGTCTCTTAAATTGGGGTTTTTAAAATTATTTTTTATATTAGATTTGTTATATTTGTCTTTTTTACTGCTGTTAGCCGCCCCGAGTCTGCGGAGAGGGGTGGCATACAAATCTAATAAATAAATAAATAAATAAATTGTGGAACAGCTACAGCTAAACATTTACAATACAGCAAAGAACTCAGAATGGGAAAGGTCCAGGGTTCAATCTCTAGAGACTAGGGGAAAAAACAGGACTGAAATCCTGGACAACAGCTCTCTATCAATAGCCAGCTTGGTTCATAAGACTATACCATAATATAATTGGTTTGATTGTGGATTAACATAGCACATAAACCAAACTCATTATTAATTGGCCCATGTGCTAAATCTAGTCATTGATCATAACATTGAGTTACACAGATCAATACGAGGTGGTTTATATACTATCACCTTATTTTGGAAAGATTATTCTTGAACAGTTACCTACTTCTAAAATGGGATAAGACATTTATCTAAGAAGCATAGAATAGATTTCCCTAGTCACCCATATCTGACTTTAGAGGGCATGCTCATCTCCATTACTTGGCTAAAAGACAACAGCCTTGTTCGAAGGCAAGTTCCGTGGTGATGTGGCCAGCGTGGCTATATGCCAAAAGCACACAGAAGATTGTTACCTTCCCACTAAAGTGGTACCTATTTATCTACTTGGCTTTGCATGCTTTCGAACTGCTGTATGAGCAGGATTACATATGTACAATCCTTATGATGTATAATGTTATATGGTATCATAATGACATCATATAATCTAATAATCTAATAATTATGTAATGTATAATGTATAATAAGTATGTAGATTGTTCTGAGTTCGGGTTTTGCCCATGTAATATTTTGCATGTCTATGCAACGTTTCGGTGAAATCACATTCACCATCATCAGGCTGAAGTTGTAAGCTTCGTGCTGCTGTAGATATAGTTTGTTTTCAACTGCCATTTGTTCCTTATAAATAGTGGTGCGGGTGGAGATTTGGTTTGAATGTAGCAAGTAGATTGGGTGGCTATGTTTTAATGATTTGATTGGTTGGTGGAATCACATTTAGTTGAAGGATTGACATGGTGATGATTATGATATGTTTTTTTGTTTAAGGCTGGTTTCCAAATTTCTGGTAGGCGGGACATGTCATCACGTTTATTATAATTATATATATTAATTATTATATAATAAGTATATACCTATCTAAGGAAATTATTATATATTATTATATAATGAATATATACCTATCTAAGGAAATGCAAAAGAGCTACTACAATGTACCAAGCTATGGTTCGTCAGAATTCTATTAAATATCTGTATTCATTTGCACATTTCATACAAAACAGCATGTATATTTGTTGAACCACCAATGCCTAGTAAACCTCCTTTATATCGAATTTCAGGACTTTCCTCATTTTTCCAAGGAAAATATTGCTACCTCCCTTTTCTTCTCCTGGCATGCCTTTCCTTTTTTTTAAAAAAAAAAGAAAATCTTTTCATCACTGTCCTGTTTAGCTTTAGGGTTCCAATAGACATCGCTGAGTCATTCTTGATACACACTTTCTGTGTAAACTGAATCAGATGAACAACTCTAATGGCAAGCTTAGAAACGCGGTTGTGCAGGAGCTGTACATCCTGTTCCTATGCATAACTAATTATAAGATCTTGAAACTATTCCAGTTGTGGTTTTCAATGTTTAGCAGGTGGAGGTATTCAATTTTCAAATGCAGAACCAGCACGTATCATTTTTATTTGGGTTAGGATTCTATCTCATTTTAATCATGTGAAAACAAGCAAGAAAATGTCAGTTATTAGAGTCAATTGCTTTAAGCAACCCCCACAGACCTTAAAAAAGTGCGCAATCCCATTTTCTCTTGTATGTAATTGGTTAAAAAAAAAATCAAAATTAGTTCCAAAACTCTGAGCAAGTTGCCTCTTCAGTTTAGAAACATTCCACTGGCAGCCAAGTTCCACCACATTTTCTTTTTCTTTTCTTTTTTTATATTTATTTTTATTACACTTTTTTTCTTTACAAATTTAACAAATCAGACATTATTTGTACAACTAAAATCAATATTCGGTACATTATATACATTCTATTTCCAAAGGTTCTAGTCCTTTATGTACATTTTGATTTCTTATTTCTATTTCTATCCATTCATACGATTTCTCCCCTACTGCATAATATTCCGAATCATCATTTCCCTTTAACTCTAATGTGAGTTTATTCATTTCTATGCAATCAAATATTTTTTGAATTACTAATTTCTCTGGAGGTATACTATCTTTATTCCGATATTGCACAAAGGCAATCCTTGCTGCCATTATTATATGTAACATCAAATAATTTATTTTTTGGTTATATTTTGCCCTAATTATCCTCAGGAGAAACAACACTTATTCCCTTTGTCTCTGTAATTGTCTGAAAGAAGGATTTACCCACCTGATATCTGTCTCTCCTTCACTTGAGTCGGAGCTCATAAGAACATCCTGTGGTTGGTCTCCCCCTTCTTCCTCTGCCTGTAAATCAGGACTGTCACTAATTCATAAACACTATCCAAATCAGAATCTGCAAAATCCTCAAACTGAACAGGGGGTGGAGGAGAAACATGAAAACTTGCCTTTTAGTTTTGGTTGATATGGCTTTTGCAAACTTAAATAAAACATTGTGTCATTTGAAGTACCCTATTGAAAAATAGGGTTAAAATTAGCAGATACTAGACAACCTATTGCCCATTGGATAAATCTTTGTCAATATTCACTTACCTAAAATGATGAACAATTCATCACAGGCAGGCAAAAATGCAAGCAATTTCTGACGTCCTGATAGTTTCCCCATTGACTTTGCTAGTGGGAAGTTGGAGGGGAACATCAAAGAATCATGATCATGTGAGAGCAGCTTACCACAGCAGCATGGCAGCAGTTACTGATTGTGAATATACCTTAAAATTTCAATTCCACAGGAGTAAAAGATTCCAGATTTGGGACACATTCTTTAAATTACCACATTTGAAATACCTTGATTCAAAAATTGTCACCCAATGATGCATCATTTCAGCTAACACTAAGAGTTTAATAGTACATAGTAAAGTCAGTAGTGTCTGCTTCTATGATAGACGATATCCAAAGATCTTAGCGAATGAATTCCAGGTATGAGATAAATGTTGCCTAATGTGTAACTACTGGATAATTTTTTTTAAAATGGATCAGGCAGAGAAAAGTAGAAATACAACTGACATGCCAAGAGGATGACCTGATAAAGACTTTCTAATGGATTTACAAAAGAAATTGGTGAAAGCTTTTAAGATTAAAGTGTAAATACAAATTATAACCTAAGGAAAAAGAAAGGAAAAGAAGAAACTAAGAAAAAGGAAAAGAGAAGGGCAATGTACCAAAGCAAATTTATTTTGGAATAAGATCGGAATTTGGATCGATGAAATGTTAAATTTAACACTTGACAAAACTCCTGAATGTTTTTTATTGGGCATAATCAGACAAAATCTATCGAAATCCCAAGTACACCTAATCATTCATTTAGTAACCGCAGCTAGACTTTCATATGCGCAGTGGTGGAAGAACGAAGAAGTACCCCCAAATGAAGTAATAATTAAAAAAATATTATACTGTGCAGAAATGTCAAAATTGACTTCACAAGTTAGAAATGAATCCTCGGCTACGTTCAACGAGTGTTGGGACCCTTTTTATAACTGGCTAGGAAGCAAAAGCGTGAACAATAGGCTATAAGATTGTGATTTTTGACTACACTTCGAACTGTCACAAATCTGGTATAAACCATTTTATTATCTCATAAAATAACACGAGACGTTATATATATTTAGATATGTAGATTTATTATTATCTGTTAACTTCTCCGCAATGTGTTTATTTCAACTCTGGCATTGAACCCTTCTGATACAATCCTCGAAACATGGTAATGAGCATATACAATTTGACCCAATTTTCGTTCTCAATACAACTCCCCCGTTTACTCGCCGACACTTTTACTCGTTATGTCTATAGGTTTTTCTTTTGTTTTTCTTTTTTTCTTTTTTTTTCTGTACTGTTTGTCCTTATGTTTCGAATTGTATCTTATGTTGTATTATATGATGTAAATGTTTTCATTTTAATAATAAAACAATTTAAAATTAATATTAAAAAAAAAAAAAGGAAAAAGGAAAAGAAAAGAAATATTTACATAAGTGGCTTCTAATGCTAAACCCAACAATTAGAAAATAACTTCATAACTTTTCTCCCCCCTATAAGATTATAGACAAATATATCTTCTTCCTATAACCCGTGTGCAAATCCATAAATCAACAACTTTTCCTGGTGTCAGTAAAAAGTCCATGAAGGTTCCCAGAGCTTTACAGAAACAACTTTTATTTTAATCTTGGTTAAACAAACCAACTTTATATTCCTTCCTTTTACTTTTGACAATCTTGATCTTTAATTTGTCCAGGTGTTGCCATAGGATTTGATCTGTCACCAAGAATTTTTTCTCATCCTAAAGGCTTCTTTGGGATTTTAGCAAACCTCTTTTATTACACATGCACACCCCTCAGAAATCCTTATCCAGGTCATTCTATCTCTTTTTCTCTTCGAGTTTTGTTTGTGCTTTTAATATTGTAATTAAAATTTTCATATTTTCTAAAAGAAACTGTCAACTGAACCCAAGGAAATAAAATCCCACTGTTTTGGAAATGTCTCTAGTATATCTGAAAAGGTAAAATAAACTGACCAAAATCTATATTTGTCTGGATTTGATTGTAGTCTTATCCACATTTACCTGCTAAAAATTACACTGTTTACTTTGTTTCAATCTGTCACATGAGTGGAGAATAAAGGAGTAATTATTTCTGCAATTTTGTTAATAAATATCTGAGTACGCATGCTGTTTCATAATTTACAGTATACACCCAAATCATTTATTTTATTTTCCTCCCATCCTGTCTCTTTCATATGGCAATATGGCATGATATGAATCTCAAACAACATTTATTACTGCAAACTGCTATTATTAGTAGCACACTAATAACATTATCTAATATTTCGAAAGGTCACAATGCTTTCTGGCCCTGACATTTTCAAATCTGGCATTCTCCCTTGATCTATTTGACTTGTTATGCTGCTGTGTTATTGTTGTTGTTGTAATTATGCCCTATTGAGTCATAAACAATTCCTGGTGACTCGGTGGATTAAAATCCTCGAAGACGTCCTATTTCTAACTGCATTACACAATTCTCGCAGTTGCATTTCAGTGACTTCTGTTCCATCTACCTACCTCCTGCACTGTCAACTTCTTCTCCCTCCATCAATTTTGACCAGCATTTAAATATTTTCCACAAATGCACTGTTGCTTTAATGAGCATTCTGGATTGATTTCCTCTAGAAATGAAAGGCCAGGCGAAATATCGCCTGGACGAAAATTGCCGATGGCGGGAACCAACTCGGCTCCCCCATCAGCTGGGGGGCGTTCCCCGCGATAGCGTGGGAACGCCCCTGAGCAATCAGCGGCCGCTCGGGCATTCTGGGAAAGCCGAGGGGCGGGGCATGTGCCCTTTATCAGGGCTTGCTTGCCCTCCCCTGGCTTCCCTTGCCGACGAGCTCGCCGCAAAACGGACCAGCGAGCCTTTTCTTCGCGATGCAGCTAGGAAGAAGCTGAAGACGGTGACTTTTCGGAGCCCCTGGGATCGCTAACGATCGCCAGGGGCAGCTCAGGTTTGCTTTGCTGGGGGAGAGGGGGAAGGTGGCCGGACGGCTTGCGGGGGCCGACGGCTCCCCCCCCCCCCTGTGTAAGTGGCGGCGGGGCGCGCAGGGACTTCGCCGGCTTGGATCCTGGTGTCTGACGGCCCGGCTGAGGACGGTCTCGGAGCTTTCCGGTGCCGGGCGGCCAGGATGAGCGCTAGGGAGGGAGCGGCAGCAGCAGGGAGGCTTCTCCCACGTGGTTTGTCAAGTTCGGAGGTTTTCGGGCAGGCCGCACACAGGGCGACGCCGGGGGGTGTGCCTCATGGCGAGCCTCTCGCACACACACCGTCCCCGGCGTGGCACGTCGCGCCTGGCTTTGCTTTTGTGCGGGGGGGGGGGGGCAAGGCCTGAATCGAGCATGCCGCCCCCTCCCCCCCCCTCCCTTCACTTGATGCGTCTCAAGTGGACGCTGTTCCGCGCGAGTGGTGGGTGGCTTCCAGTTCATTCCGGTTCAGTGGACCGGTAGTGGCCATGGTGTTGAGTGAAAGGAGAGATTGGCGCTCCCCTTGGTAGGGATGGAAGAGGCCCTTGTGGTCTTTACAACACGCGTACGGTTAAGGCTCTGCCACTTACTTCGTGGCATCTAACCAGTGTCCATCATTGTTATCAGCAATGCTGTTATCTTTATCCTATCTTTATCCACACCCAAAAGGGGGGGGGGGAAGGAAAAAGGAAAAAAAAAAGAAAAAAAAAAGAATCATCTAAAACAAACATTCTTTGTTTGTTTATATTACCTTACATTTGATGTATTGCCCATCTCATTGGGGCAATTCTGGGCAAGTCATGATTTCCCTTCAGTCTATTTACTTCATCAGGGAGATTATTTGATGAAGTATGGAATAAACTATCATCTATTTGGTGCTATTTTAGATGGTCAGTCATAATAAGTAGGCCATAAAATTATTGCTAAAAATAAATGTTAAAATGATTTAATTTATTTAAACTGTATACTTGAAGGGGTTTAGCATAAATTGATTGGTAAAAAGATTTATTTATTATGTCAGTATAGTGAAATTGATTGAACTTGAATTGAATTATTAAAATGAATTAATGGATTTAAGTCAAGAGACTTGAATTGATCGAACTTAAAATGAATGAATTCAAATGATCTAATTTAATTTAAGCTAGTATACTTGAATGAATTGATCCTAAGAGGAATGAATTAAATGAGCTAAGTTATTGAAACGATTGTATGCGAACTGGTTGAACATAAAGTGATTTGGAAAATGATTTAGGTTATTAAGTCAGTATATGGGAATGGATTATGCTTAATGAATTATCAGAATGGTTTAATTTATTAAGTTACTATATTTGAATTGAGTGAGCTTAAAATGAATTAATTTGAAATTAAACTGATTTACTGGGGGTCACAACACATGGGTTGTGATATTACAGCGGGGGGGCAAACTCCCCCCCCCCCTCTGCCCGCCCCACCAATTCCACAGGGCAATGGGAGCATCCCCTTAAGGCAGTTTTTAGAGTACACAAATTTGGAGCAATAAGGCTCCTGCATGCCAGTTAAATATTGGGGTAGGCCAAACAAGCCACTAGGTTATGAGCATTGGTTAGAACGAGACATAGAATTGAACCATAATGTGGTGGACATAGAAATGATATGGGGATTAAAAATTCCATATTTGAAATGCTTTTCAGCAGCCTGGTCTCACTACCATTTGATAACAGTTCTTTCATACCCAGTGGATGATGGCGCCCTCCTAGGGCATTCTCTCACAAGAGAGACATTAACAATCAGGGATAGTAGCCACGGAACCAGGTTAGGTGGTGTTTGAGCAACTGGATCTATGGAAAGACTGCTTTGTCAGGAGAATGTCTTGTAGTGATCAAAAGACTGTAACATTACTATAGACCTTGCCCCCCCCCCTTTTGTCATCATAGCTTCAGGGGACTTAGCTGGCTTCTGACAGCAACTTGGCAGTTAAAACCTTGGCTTCTGCTCATAAGCGGGTTTAGAAGAAACATTACAACAAATGATGAGGGTTTTCTGCTACTTGGGAGGCTGTTAACCTTGTATTACATTTTTATCAAACATTATAAATTTCTGCACTTCATTTGGAACAGCGCTGCTGAATATAAAGGATTGGTTTCTTCCTATGTAAGGATCTCCTACCGAGAGCACTGTGCAGAAATATATCTTGTCCTTTCTTTGAAGCACTGTGGAATAGGGACCTAAGAAGCTGTTTGGCAGACAGGTCTGGCATATGTTTCTTTACCACATTGAAAATAGCAATTAGGTTATTGGGCGGTAAGTAAACATAACCTCATGCTGCTCCCTTACCCTCATTTTAAAATAAATAAATAAATAATTGCTCTCACGCTTTAAGAAGGGTGACAGTGTTAATATAAACTGTTATGGCAGGTGAAACAGTGAGCTATGTTCTACACCTTACATAGAAAAATTTGTTTATTAAAGCTTTTGTTGAGAATATATGCACGTTATCAGGCCGGAGGTTTACTTTTGTATGTCTTCCTCTTCACTTTCAAGTTGGCTTAATGGCAATCCTCCTGGTCAAATATACCCTGAGGAATTATCTTTGTTAATTTTATGGCCATACTTAACTAGTGATGTACTGCACTAAAGGAGTACTTGGTAACAGGGGGGTTTTCTTATGTGCTTGCTCCTGGGTATTTATTATTGTTATTATTATTATTATGATTATCATGATGTGCCAGATCCTGGAGCAGTTGCGCATGGAAGTCATTATGTCTCCCTGAATGGTGCTACTAATATTCTGAATTTTGCCACATTTCCAAATGTGAAGTTATTGTACTGGAGGCTACAACAGTACGGGTGTAGTTGGTAGCAAGCCCCCCCCCCTTTCTGGACAAGCAAAACTGAAAGATACTATTAATACCATAACTACAGCCTGCAGATCCCCATGTCATTACCATGCTGAAGGTTGGAAATCTCCCAAATTCTGGCTAATCCTCTCATGAGTAAGACAATGAGGAACTGGATTGAGGGGGCAATAGCCTGGCTCTGTTTAAAAGTGCTATTGCTAACATGTTGTAAGCCGCCATGAGTCTAAGGAGAAGGGCGGCATAAAAATCGAATAAATAAATGAATAAATTAGTCGGCTTATCTCAGCCCCTTTAGTTTTTTCATAAGAAATGGTATAGTCACTTACCGGAATGGGGGGCTTGCAAGAACGCTAAGCATTGAGGTCATCTGAATCAAACTCACGTTTGAGTTGATTTTAAGCTTAATATAATTATTAAGCATTATATTAATTGTTTTTAATGAATAATTCAGAAAATGTTATTATCATAAACAATATTGAAGTCGTGGTGCCAGGATGGTACCATTAATATTATGGTTATATTGATTAAGTCATGTTGGTAAAGCTAATCCATGCGCTAACGGTAAAGAAAGCATTGGCATGGGCCTTTGCTTATCTTCATAAATTTCTTGCAATTATTTTACTCACTGGATTAGCAAGCAAGGCCACGGAACATATTGGCTAATCCCCCTGGCATTTTAATGCTGGAGGAAGAGTATTATGATTTCCTGAGAGGAATACAGGAACATGGGACTGCGACTATGGTGTACAGCTGGCCCATCAGTGGAGTGAAGCGAGCCAGCAACAGGAGGCCCAGTCTGTTAACAGGGAGTATGTGTGCATGGGCAGGCGGTTGGCAGCCACATGGCATAGGCTGGGGCGCAGGGTACCCAGAATTGGGGGACGGCGCCATCGCTCAAGCAAAGGAATGAAGGTTGGACCACATGGTTACATGCCATCATGTAGGGGCAACAGGTGGGCTTAGCTCTCCTAACAAAAGACCTCGGCGTCAAACTATTTGAGGATAGGGGGAATGACCAAGAGATGGTCCAAGGAAAGGACTCAGATTGGGGAGAAATTACTAAGCTGCTATACATTGCCCAGTTTCAGGGGCAACGGGCATTGGATGAGACCCAGATCCTCACCCAACGAGGCGAGGCTGTTGCACACGACAGCCATAAAAATGGCCTTTGGGACATGGTAGGTCTGCAAGGTGCTGTCATGATCTCATAGTAGTGGATCATGCAAGGTTCCCTGGGCCAGCAAACTGATGTTAAATAGCGGCTGCGGCAGCCGCGTTGGTTACACATGGTGGCTGACCAATAACGCAGATGGTGGATTGATCACTGGCCTGGTATATCAAACAAGGATAGATGCCGAGGTATGACGGACTCAGTGCAAGTAAAGCGATGAAGCCAGGGAAGGGTGCCTTTTAAAATAACAGTTAGGGGCCGTTACAGGAGGATCGGCAAGATATCGGGTGGTATTCCCTCAACAATACTGAATGCAGGTTTCAACAAGTTCTCAGCAAAGTAATGAATCCGGTGGCAGATGGAAGTCAGTGGCTTTCATAAAGTAGATTCAGAGCACCTGAGTACAAGCACTCTTGGGATCGGGTGGCTAACACTGTCTTTGTATCCTTATCGTTTCTCTAGGTCCTGGCCCTGCTCCACTTTGTTACGTGCGAAGTGCGAAGGAGCTGCCCTTCCGTTGCCCACAGTAGTGAACTGCAGCCACAGCGTGGCTTGGTGGCTGAACATTGAGCTGCAACATTATCTTCAGGAATGTGGAGGTTGCTGAGTCGCTGGGGCTTCAGCGGAAAGGCTTGAGCTCGGAGGTCTTCGTTTGAGACGGGTCTCTTCCGTTGTGAAAAGTCGGGAGCAGTGATGGGCCGGACCCAGATTGTTGGTGTTGCACATAGGTGGCAACGACCTGGTGATGGTGAAGGACTTGGCTCAGTGGCGTCAAGTCATGGCAGTCCCCCGGGGTTGGCAGAGCATATGGAACAGATTGTTGGTGTTGCACACGGGTGGCAACGACCTGGTGGTGGTGAAGGACTTGGCTCAGTGGTGTCAAGTCATGGCAGCCCCCCCGGGGCTTGCAGAGCATATGGAACAGATTGCTGGTGTTGCACACGGGTGGCAACGACCTGGTGGTGGTGAAGGACTTGGCCCAGTGGCGTCAAGTCGTGGCAGTCCCCCGGGGCTTGCAGAGCATATGGAACAGATTGTTGGTCTTGCACACGGGTGGCAACGACCTGGTGTCGGTGAAGGACTTGGCACAGTGATGTCATGTCATGGTGAACCACCGGTCGTACGGGGCCTACGGCCGTGGTGTGTGGTTCTGGTGTATGGTTCTAATACCCCCACATGGAGGGGACGCGGAGTTGCCGTCACACCAACAGCTGTTGACGGGACCAGGTTATGGGTTAACATGGCAGGGGGAGGCAAAGTGATCTGACACACGGGCATGTGTTTTTAAACCCCCCCCCTAGCTTTCACTGGGTCAATTTAGGAAGATGTCAGGAGTGGCAATTTTTACACAGACCTGCAGTGGTGCCTGCGTGAGCTGGGGCAGGCTTAGGAGGGGAGCAGGGGGCCAAGATAGAGATCTGACCCCCTGCTGTGGCAGAAACGGGGCGGAAAGGGTATCAGTAGCAACTGTGTGTTCTCCTTTGGGCATCTTTTGTAAGATGATTGGCACCCCCATTGCACAACTCACGCTTCCTCCACGGACGGAGAGGTGCGAAGGGAGTGCCCTTGGGGCTCACCTACGTCATTTCCGGTTCCGGGTCATGCAAGGTGAGCCCTCCCACATGCTGGGCGTGGCTTTCGGGTCGGGAGTAGGCGGGACACGCCTCACCCTGACCAGGCTTGGAGTAACGCCCATTTAAGTTGCCCAAGTATGTTGTGTTCAGGAAACTCCGCCCCATTTAGTGACCCCTGCAGGTCTTTCTGTTAATATTTAATAAAGTGACCCATTTTACCCAGCTTGGTGTCCGAGTGTTCTTTTCCCGTCCAAGGCAAATGAAAGGCCAGGCGAAATATCGCCTGGACGAAAATTGCCGATGGCGGGAACCAACTCGGCTCCCCCATCAGCTGGGGGGCGTTCCCCGCGATAGCGTGGGAACGCCCCTGAGCAATCAGCGGCCGCTCGGGCATTCTGGGAAAGCCGAGGGGCGGGGCATGTGCCCTTTATCAGGGCTTGCTTGCCCTCCCCTGGCTTCCCTTGCCGACGAGCTCGCCGCAAAACGGACACCCACCCACCCTCCGCTCAATCCAGGATGTTTTTATAGGTCGCCTGGTTTGGGGCCGAGTAGGAATTTTTGCAGTCTTAGGGCATTTGCTACAGATTGTTTTTCGCCTACTCCATCCTGGACGAGGGTAAGGATTTGTGGTTACGGGGTGCATCTGTATGTAAATAGGTTCTGATTCAGCAATTGGATGTTTATATTCTTGGTCACTATATGGCAGAAACGGGGCGGAAAGGGTATCAGTAGCAACTGTGTGTTCTCCTTTGGGCATCTTTTGTAAGATGATTGGCACCCCCATTGCACAACTCACGCTTCCTCCACGGACGGAGAGGTGCGAAGGGAGTGCCCTTGGGGCTCACCTACGTCATTTCCGGTTCCGGGTCATGCAAGGTGAGCCCTCCCACATGCTGGGCGTGGCTTTCGGGTCGGGAGTAGGCGGGACACGCCTCACCCTGACCAGGCTTGGAGTAACGCCCATTTAAGTTGCCCAAGTATGTTGTGTTCAGGAAACTCCGCCCCATTTAGTGACCCCTGCAGGTCTTTCTGTTAATATTTAATAAAGTGACCCATTTTACCCAGCTTGGTGTCCGAGTGTTCTTTTCCCGTCCAAGGCAATTGAACGACTGGTCTTCATGATTGTCCAACAAACGAAAAACAGATTTCTCCAGCATCAGAGCTCAAAGAAGCCCTTTTTCTTTCTCTTGTGCAGAGTGCATCCCTCACATTCATACATCATGATTTGTGCAACATTCTAGCTTGTGTCTTGATTGATTGAAATGTCCGTCTGTCCCAATGGCTTTTTGCTCACTGCTTCGGGGGTGGATTCTAACTTATCTCACTGCCAGTTTGAGCTGCATGGGCAGTGCTGAAAACTCTGATTCTCACATACGAAGAAGCAAAAAACAACTTCTCTGCATGTGCAGAAGCGAAAAACAATACATGGGCATCACCAGCAGACCATCTCTCCTGGTTCAGCAAGTGGGTGGAAATTCCCACTACAAGTTCTAGAGAACTGGTCCGAACCAGGAGGAACCCATCTCTGCATTGCTCCTCATCTCTGAATGTCTTTTTCAAATCTGCCATTCTTCACAATTTTGGACCTAGAGAAATGTAGCCTTCTCTCTCTCTCTCTCTCTCTCTCTCTCTCTCTCTCTCTCTCTCTCTCTCTCTTACAGACACAGACACAGACACACACACACACACACACACACTTGGATTTCTGTGGCATTTTGTAGAACTGTCTTCCCCCAGAGTTTACCACATCGTGTTGATATTGCTACTCCTGGATTGTGATCATGGAATACAGTACAGTGGTACCTCAAGATATGAACCCCTCGTCTTACGAACAACTCGAGATACGAACCCGGGGTTCATAAAAAATTTGCCTCTTCTTACGTTCGTAAGACGAGGTATGACTGTATATCCTGGTTATGTTGCAGATTACAGAATACAGAATAACAGAGTTGGAGGTCTTCTAGTCCACCCCTCTGCTTGAGCAGGAGATCTTATACCATTTCAGACTAATGGTTGTCCTATCTCTTCTTGAAAATCTCCAGTGATGTACCACCCACAACTTCTGAAGGCAAGCCATTCTACTGATCAATTGTGCTCACCATTAGGAAATTTCTCCTTAATTTTAGATTGGATCTCTCTTTAAAGAGTACTTATTTTGCCCTCTGGTACTCTGAAGAATAGGTCAACCCACTCCTTTCTGTGGCATCTCCTCAATTATTGAAAGACTGCTATCCTGTCACCCCTAGTCCTCTTGCTGAAGGAGTCAATGTTTCATTGTGATTTTTAATAGTCTCAGCCAGAGTTTTTAAAGTTCAATGTACTGGAGTCATTATCTTCAGATCTGCAGGCTCTTTGACTATCTACCATTTATGAACACACTGCAGTTTCCTGAGCTAAAGCAGAAGATCTGTTGGACCATACTTTCCACTATGGGGTATATTATATATTGCACTGAACCATACTCTGGTTTAGGGTTCATCAGAATTAAGTGAGTTTCTTAGGAAGCTGTTCGATAGGTCAGTTCTATAAATTGTGGAACAGTTTTTTGCTACAGTTTTAGCCTTCAAGCTAAATGGGTAGAAAGATGGAAATAGAAATAAATTGAAATAGGAAAAGTAGGTTGAAAAAGTAACTTCTCCCATCTCTTCTCTCATCTGTCAAACTAGATGAACCTGCTGCATTACCAGCATGGCCATAAATTTTAAATGGGCTGGCTACAATAAGCCTTTGTATTGTATTGATACTTCATATTTTGCATTTGCCTGAGACTATATTTAGAGTGTACTGTAGTTTCTATTTTTTACCCTCCAATATTTATTCATCTTTATCCCTGCTTTTTTCTTCCACCATATGTCCTTTATTGTTAATTGATTCTTTTTAAAAATAATTTCCTTTTCATCACATTCCACTCAGCTGTAAACACTGTAATCATCAGTTTATTTCTTTCCACTATGTACACTGAAGCAACGATTGTTGACTTGACCCTGAAATGAACAGAAATGAAAGTACATCCCTTTGCCTACAGCCTGAAATTATATTTTTGTTTTCAATTCTTTCTTTGCCTTTTCCATGAATTACAACTTCTTTCTGCCTCCACCCACCCCCACCCCCTTTGGAAGGCATTTAAATGCATTCTATACATTTACCGTGATCATTATTGGGTTTTAAATGATACAGAGCAGAACTGAAACAGTTTTTTAAAAAATTGAAATATGCTATTGTTGATATATTTAAAAAAACACCAGGAAAAAGAGAAAACAAAGGAGAAAAAGCAAGGCGAAAACGATTTTATTCAACAGTATTCGGAAATAGAATTATACTCATTTGAACTTACAATTTGGGTTTATCTGGAACAGAGTATCAAATCCCATTCACTGTTTTTATTCTGATTTTATTTTGTTTTTACTATTTTGAAAAAAGCAAAGTCAAACTGGGAATAAAATTTAGACTTTATTAATTCATATATCATCTGTTGTGGTTAGCTCTGGCCCAGCTCCTGCCCCAAGGAATGTGCAGGTGGATGTGGGGGAAACATCCACATGCCACAGGCCTGTTTTGCTCCCAGTAGAATCTGCCGATGAAGTCTCCTCTGACTAAAGAAGCGTGAGTGACAGGGAAGAGGGGAGTTTGGCAGACAGCCAAGGAGGAGATCAGTCATCTGTACCATCCCTGGATTCTGAACAAGAATTAATTACACATCCACGCATGCATAGAGTGATGCATAGGAGACAACAACTGAAGGATTATTACAAGAGAAAATGAGGCCACCTGTGGTTGGGTGGGGCTGCTGTAATTAGTGCTACAGATAAAAGTGCAGCCTGGTGTTTTAGCCTCATGGCAGTTTATCTGATTCATTGTTTCGTCAAGATCGTGGTTTTTGCTGTTCAGGATTGTGTGTGTGGACTCTCTGGACTTTAGAATTGGACTCAATTTCCCAGTTATTGCGTGAGCAATTGGACTGTATTTAACCTGTGCCTTGTGTGTACCAGAAAATCCCTTTGACATTTAAAAAGGGAGCTGTTTCTGTTTTTCTGTTTGTAAAACCTTTTGGGTTTTCCTTGTATCGTGTGGTGTGTGTCTTCCTGGACTAATTACCCTGTAATTAGGGGCGGTTGAGACACGCCGGCAGAACAATCACCATAAGCTCCAATGTAGCTTTTGCATGGGTCAACCATTGTGCCTTACAAAACATAATTTATTATTAGCACATTAGGCAGACACGGCTACAAAAAAATAACCTATTCAATAAATCATGATGAAATAAAGCATGCCTTAGTGTGATATCTGAATATATAAAAGCCAAATGCCACTCATGCATCATCATGAAATCTACAGAACCATAAAGCTTACAAACCTGAAACTTGTCACATATGTTCCTCTTGGCTTCTAGGTGCTCATTAAGAAAGGATTGTTTGAAGTGACAATTAGATCATTAGTTATTTCCTATATTATTATTAACATGCTCTGAATGGAGTTAGATGTTCTACTCCCCCTCCCCACCTGAAAAGAACTCTGTTCCAACTGCCAGTGGCCATGGCTAGCACGTGACTCATCTGGCCTGTAGGTTGGGAATTTAGACATTCTACTCCATGCTAAGGAGTTCAGTTTCGTAGCGAACCGTGGGTATCTAGCTATTAGTGTGAATATAGTTTCATTCAATCATTTTCACTCAACCAACCATGAGCTGAATTTGCTTTACATCATGAAGTATAATAAAACAAATTCTCAGTCCTGAGTATGTGTTAGCAGCCAAAAAGGCCAATGCAATCCTAAATTGCATTAGCAGAAGAATTGAATCAAGATCCTGTGAGGTACGTGTACTGCTCTATAAAGCATTAATAAGGCCACACTTACAATACTGCATCCAGTTTTGGTCATCACACTATAAAAATGATGTCAAGACTCTTGAAAGAATGCAAAGAAGAACAACAAAGATGATTAGGGACCTGGAGGCTAAAACATATGAAGAATAGTTGCAGGAACTAGCCATGGCTAGTTTAGTGAAGAGAAGGACGAGGGGTGACATGATAACAGTGTTCCAATATTTGAGGGGCTTTCATAGAGAAGAGGTGGACAACTATTTTCCAAAGTACTTGAAGGCCAGACATGGAACACTGGATGGAAACTGATTAAGGAGAGGTTTAACCTAGAAATTTTCTGATAGTGAGAACAATCAATGGAACAGCTTGCCTTCAGAAGTTGAGAGTGCTTTATTGTGGAGGTTTTCAATAAGAGACTGGACACGTCAGAAATTGTATAGAGTCTCCTGCTTGAGCAAGAGATTAGACTAAATGATCTACAAGATCCCTTCCAACTCTGTTATTCTAAGTTTATAATGTGTGAAACCACAGTGTGATAATTTGGTTAAGACAATATATGTTAGTATACATTATCATTTATAAGCCATCATTTGTGGTTTAGCATTCAATATGAACCCACTCATTATGCCCTACACAGTGAACTGTAGTTGAAGCAATCCATAGCTTAATGTAATGCAAGAACCGAGCCTCAGTTATATACTGCTGATACTGAAAAGTTGCTGGCCCTTCACAGATGCATTTTCTTTCATTACCTAGGAGTAAGGAATATATTGTGTCTTTCTCTGCAATGCAGAGTCCTGTATTTGCCATGGATTCCTCTCCTATGCAAGACTGGGCCAATCTGGAATCAGTGCTGCACTCTCAGGATATACTGGGCTTCCAGAAGCCAAATTAACTTTTGGCTCTGCCACAGCTGCAGAGCCACAGGAAATGCGGCAGAAGCATTGCATTGGATGCAGAATGAAGACACAGACACAGTAGCTGGGTAATAAGGGTCACTTTATTGACATATATAAAAGGACTAGCAGAGGTCGCTAAATGGGGAGGAAAATTCCTTGCATCAACATACTTGGGCAACTATGGGTGTAACTCCTTGCCTGGGCAGTGCGAGGCTATGACTAGCCTAAACCCTGCCTTTTTACTGCACCCTCTGGCATGTGGGAGGGTTCACCCCCATGCCACTGAACTGGAAATGGTGTAAGTGAACCCCCAGGGCACTCCCTCTCCACTACTCTGACCCAGTTGGCACTTGAGTTTGTGTAGAGGGGCAGCCCATCATCTTCCAAAAAACGCCCAAGAGGAGAACAAACAGTTGCTACTGATACCCATTTCTGCCCCTTTATGCCACCCTAGTGACCAAGGTAAAGTAGCCAATTATTGAGCTGAATCTCCTATTTGAGAGCCTGTACACCCCCTAACTAGTGATGGGTGAACCAAACCCGCACAATTCGGATCCGTACCGAATTTTGCGGTGTTCGGTATGCTGAACACGAACACAAAATTTTTTGAAACTTCGTGCAAAGTTCGGGATCACGTTTGGCGTTCGGAGCTTTGATGTCACTGGCAGGTTGCTAAGGACGCCAAGGGGATCACTTCCTGGATTCCACATCGTTATTTTTGCATGAGAGGACTGCCCTTTGCTTGCAGCACCGCTGCGGTGTCTTTTCACGTAAAAATAACAATGTTTATTTTTACGTGAAGACCTCCCTTTGAAGGAGCTGGGGAATCCCTCCCACGAAGCGATTCCGGGGGCGGAGCCTTGACATCCAGGAAGTGATCACCTTGGCATCCTTAGCAACCTGCCGGTATACGTGACATCAAAGCTCAGCCCCCAGAATCTCTTGGTGGGATTCCCCGTTCGGGTTTGGGTTTGGGTTTGGTTCGGGTTTGGCCGAATTTTGCGTAAAGTTCGTACGAACTTGCCGAACCCAAACACCGTTGGGTTCGCCCATCACTACCCCTAACCAAATCCCTTCGTCATCCTCCAGTGTGGAGTAGGCAAAAAAACAACCTTGACATAATTGTGCCATGGTTGCAAAAAATTCCTATTCGTCCCCCTTCCTGATGCCAAGACCATGGGGCCACAATTCTACCCCCTCATCCCACCTACTGGATATAATATTTATGTTTCTTTTCTCTGCTGGACAGCCGGATTCTCCTTCTTCGACCTCTCCAGCCCCAGGGAGCATGGCAAGAACATTAGGGAATAAGGGTGAAATGCTACCGGTACAGCCTGGTCTGGACGTATCGGTAGCAGCAGCCACCAGTGGTTCAGAGAACCAGTACTGCCAGCAGCGCGAGGCTCCGCCCACCCACCCGGATGTTGCTATTTTCATATTTTTAACCCTCTGTGTTGTGCAAAGCCTTCTCTGCATGCGCAGAAGGTGAAAAAACGTGCTTCTGTACCGGTAGGGAAGGTAAGTAGATTTGACTGCTGTTATGGAACAGGGGAATTACATGGCTCTATGAAAATGCCCAAAGTTTATAAAGCTTTATGTACATAAAATCATTCAGGTCACATTCTATCCATCACACATAGCAAAAAAAAAAATGCAAAGGAAGCCATTTCCTCTACTGCAATGTAACCTTGCATCCTGCACATCCCATTGTGCATATCCAATGAAGGACTATGTGTCTTACCTGCTACCAATGCGCTCTCTGAGGCCATTGAAGGCGCCCAGGCACCCATCAGTGCAACATTTGGCTTCTATGCATGCACAGCAAGCAAAATCTTGCATGAGGACAGGCGTGTGAATGAGATTTTGGCAATTTTTGCTTCTGCGCATGTGCAGAAGCAAAAATCCTGGCAGAAATTGCTGAAATCTCGCTTGTGCAAGCATCCTCATGCAAGATTTCACTTGCTTCTTGTCGCACAGGGGCACATCAGGAGGGCGCAACTGCATACGCATTCCAGAATTTCCTACTGGGACAGAGCACCTGACTGCACCAGCTGCTGCCCATCACTGTCATATCCAGGGGTCGGCTCTAGCCGGAACACTAAATTGGGCTTGCTGCAGTGGCTGGTGAGTGCTTGCGGGGCCAGCATAATTTTGCTGCTGCACCTGTGGAGGTAGCAAAATCACACACAGAGCCACAGGTGCGCCCGTGTTTTGGCATGTGCGGAAGCAAAGAAACCTCGCTGAAACACAGGTGCACCTGTGGCTCCATGAATGATTTTGCTACCTCCACAGGTGCAGAAGCAAAATCGCACTGGCCCCGCAAGCACTCACGAGCCACTGTGGTGAGCCCAGTTTAGCATTCCGGCTAGCAGTCCACCCCTGGTCATATCCCACAGGATAGGCACATTCCAGATTCCCATTTTGAAACCATGGCACATAATGGCACCCAGGAAGTATTTCTCTGTTGCGGCACCTGCCCTTTCGAGTTTTTTTTCCCCCTTCCCTTTTGCAGGCTTCCCATGGTCACAAATGGTAGGAAGGGCAGCATTCGAAACCTTTTGAATAAATAAATGCAAAGATCTTTTCTAAGCACAGTTTGCGGGAAAATAATTAGCCTCAGAATCTGGAAAACTAAAATACATTTTGCTCCTACAAGTACTTAGAGTTCAGAGCCTCACTAAGATTCAAAGGAATGCTGATACGTATTGAATTATTCAGAAAAGAAAAAAATGTACATGTGCTTCACCTCTTTAAAGATGCCGCCTTGAAATTATGTTCATATTCACTGGAGGACTTCCATTGAAGTTATCTCAAGGCCCAGAAAAAGACACATTATGTTCCTTGCTTCCAGTCAGTTTCTATGATTTAGAGTGGATTTTTACATTCCATAACTTGGATTTTTACATGCTTAGTCCATCGTTTTGTATTAATCCTCCCATATATTATTTGGTTTAATAATCACAAACTGGTGGGAAAAACTCTAGCTGCCCAATTTTCATTTGTTGATCGGCTCAAGGTGTGAGAATTATCTATAGAATCTAGGCATCTAAGGCCTAGATAGATACAAAACACTCTATTAGAGTACTAAACTTCTGACCTTTTGGACAGCGGACCTTGCCAGGAAATGCAAAAAGTACAAAAACATGTTTACATCCTGTATCAGAGATGAAGAAATCCTATTTTTTTGGCAAAGAAACATTCATAAAGGCAGAACAACTTGATGGATTAATCTAGAGAGTTCCAAGGAACTATGATGAAATTGGATGCAAGACAACCCCATATATGGACAGGAGGAAGTGGGTGTAAACGAGACCCATAGAAAATTCTATATAAGATGATTCTTGTAGTTAGGTACTTTACCTTTTGAGGTTCACGGGTATTTTTCCCGTGACTTCTCTTGGTCCCTGTATGATACTCAGGGCCGCCATCAGGAATTTTGGGGCCCCATACAGCCTAAGTGTCTTCCCCCCCATTTTTCAATTTGGCCGGGCCCCTGACGCCAGTAGCAGTAATACTGGCCTATTGGCGGCCATGCCTATATCTCCTATATCTTCTCTTCTATACCTATATCTTTTCCTGGTATTCTCTAATAATTATATTTCACTCCTTTATTTTCTCCTCTATTCACCCTTTAATACATTCTACCTGATTATATTCTCTTTAACCCTCATTGTGTATTATTGTGTATTGGACAAAACAAATAAATAAAATAAAATAAATAATCAGTGGAACAACTTGAGGTTGTGGTGGGGGTGGGATGGGAACTAGCCTCCAAAAGTTGTGCGTCCTCCAACATTGGAAGATTTAAAGACGAGATTGGATAACCATTTCTGAAAAGATAGAGGGTTTCCTACCTTAGTAAGGAATTTGACTAGCAGACCTCCAAGGGTGCTGTTCCAATTCTATTTTCTCTATTTCCATTCTGTTGCAATATATTGTATTCATTATATTGTATTCTTCTATTTTTCTATATTCTACTTTCCATTCCATTCTATATTCTATTCTGTTCCTATTGTATCCCATTCTATTCCCTATTCTATTCTTCTATATTATATACTCCATTCTATTCTATATTCCATTCTATTCTATTCCTATTGTATCCCATTCTATTCCCTAGTCTATTCTATATGCCATTCTATTCTATATTCTATTCTATTCCATTTCGAAAGCCCTGGGTAGCTTTGAGAAGGGTGGCATAGAAATATAATAAATAAATAGAATAAGTGAATTCTTCTATATTCCATTCCTTTCTGTATTCTATTCTATATTCTATTCCATTCCATTGTATTATATTGCAATGAACCAGAACCAATCTCAGTTCTTTACCCTTCAACCTAATGAGAAACATGTGCAGCTTTTCCTGCAGCTGATGTCTTTTCCAGCATACCCATTCTTACGGTCCCGAGTCCATTAAACCTTGGTTAGAAAGAACCCTTTTGCCTGCCTCTTTCTCCCTCCCTGAAATCAATTACTGTCCAATATACAGTATTGGGAGAAAGGATATTCGATCAAACTTTGATTAGGGTTACACCGAACTGGGATCCTGGCAAAGGGCAGGAACAAACATACATACATACATACATACATACATACATACATACATACATACATACACCCGCCCCACCTCTCTTGCTCGTAGTCCGGCCTGGGTCTGCTCCGCCCGCGGCGGCCTTCCCATTTCCAAGGACCAGAGGAGCTCAGTCCGGCTGCTCGTGCCCGATTTTGTCTCCACAGCGTTTGGGAGCCGCCGCCCGCCTGCCTCATCCTCCAGGCGGAGGCTGCTCCAGAAAGGCCCCCACTGCTCTCGCCCGGGGACGTCACCCTTGGCAAGACGGCAATGGAAATGGACCGCCTGCGGGCGGTGGCGACCTTCCTTCCTCCCGCTCGCCCTCCAGCCATTCCCTTCGGTTGCAGCCGGGCCCCTCTGACAGCCCCCCCCTGTGGGAAGCTACCAGCGCAGCCCTCCTGTCCGCCAGCCCCCCCTCGCCAGCTGCTGACTGGGCGCTAGGAGGCCGGCCGGCGGGCCCCCCTAATTGCTCAATTTGGCCGGGCCCGTTATGCCACTCCCACTAGTCCCAGTCTATCGGCGGCCCTGATGATACTGTATGATCATGCTGGCATCTTTAAGATCTTTATGTTATGTTTGATATATGTTATATTTGATATATGTTTCTATGATATATATATATCATGTGGTTAATAAAGTTTTTTTAGCTTTTATTCTCTTGGTCTGGGGAATTTTTCTTACACAAGGTAAAAGGGATGAAGGCTTGCAGGTAACACATCTGATCTAGTATAGGCAGGCCATTTTTGTGATTTGTTAGGTTTTAACTTAGCATTTTGCATGAGCTCAGCTATTGCGATTTACAAATGATGGCTTAAGGTTCAACAAGATTTGTTCAATAAAGCATTGTTCTAATAGTTATGGTTTTAGTACACTTTAATCATGATTCAGTTTTTCTGACCCTATGGTGTGTAGCAGGGGTGAAATTTTGCAGGTTCTGACAGGTTCTGGAGAACCGGTAGCAGAAATTTTGAGTAGTCTGGAGAAACAACAAATACCACCTCTGGCTGATTCCAGAGAAGGGTGGGAATGGAGATTTTGTAATATCTTTTCCCCAGGAGTGGAGTGAGAATGGAGATTTAGCAGTATCTTTCCCCTGCCTTTCCTCACCAAGCCACGCCCACAAAACCGCTAGGAAAAATTTTGAATTTCACCCCTGGTGTGTAGGTAGCAAAACCTACCAAGATACTGTATCTGTTTAGAATGACACATTTTAATTTTGGAATGCATCCCATATTTGGTTTCTCTTACATACTCCTTGTTCTGAGCCTCCGGCTAAGGCCACTGATAATTGGAATAAAAGATTGCTAAATGCATATATTTGTAAAACACCACATCATCTTTATTTTTCTTTCCTTTGTTCCACACTGAATCACCTCAGCACGCAGTGCTAATCTCTTATCTTAAACTTCGGTATGCAAGGCAACATCAAAATCATTAAAACATTCCACAAGTCATTCTAAGATTTATGGCTAGTCAGAGTTAGCCCAGAGTCATAAAAACTGCAATTAAAAGCACACAAGGCACAGCTTACATTCGGAGCTGCTTGAAAAAACCTCCATATTTCTTAACTGCAGATTGACGACTCAACTCTTCTCTTCCGCTGACACCTGGACGTGACGAATTAATTACTTAATTAATTAACCCGTTCCTCTCCTTAATATTTCTTCTCTGACACTTGCTCTCTTCGCCTCTGCAAGCATCTGAAATAAGGATTTACCCCTCTAGTATTTGCTTCTCCTTCACTTGAATTTGAACCCATAGAAATGTCTTGTGGTTGGTCTCCTACTTCTTCTGCCTCTAAATCATAACCACTTTCTGAATCAGAATCTGAAAAATCCCCAAACTGAACAGGAGTATACACAACCCTCCTAAAACAACTTGGGGTTTCCAGGTAACATTTAATTTATAATTAAATGTATAATCTGTTTTACCATTCATGGAAGTTTATGGAATGGTGAGTCAAATGATACCATCTTCTACATATAAACCTCTGGTACTTTTCCAACCATTTACTCTGACTTTTTATTTTTTTAATCCACCCTCTGTCACAGATTGGAGGAGATGGAGGAAAAGGAGAAAAAGTGCAGATCTGTTCGGGGAAAAAGTCAGAAATGATGAATTACGTCCTTTAAAGCAGTGGTTTTCAACCTTTTTTGAGCAGCGGCACATTTTTTACATTTACAAAATCCTGGGGCGCAACACCAACCAAAATGGCACAAAAGGACACTCTAACACAATACATATTATATATATAGTTAATAATGTAGTTTCTAAATATCTATATACACCATCAGGATAGACATAACCAGCTGAGGCTGAGGCTTCATCTAGTGGTGGCAACATTTACCTCGAGTCCTGACCAGGATTAGAAATCGTGACCATGGAGTAGCAGCTTCAATTACTTGCCGTGGCCACACAATGACAAGTGTGCAGCAACCCAAGCAGGGACCTTCCTGGGTGTGGATGAGAGGTGGCCTGCTATTGGTTCATCGCTAGTGGTCAGGATGAATCCTAGAAGATGATTGGTCAGTGAGCGTTCTCTGTGCCACCATTGTTTCTGTTGCTGATAGCTGGAGGGATTATGAGGGGAATGTTTATGTTCAGATGGAGGCGGCTGACGGCGGGCCAGATAAATGGCCTCCATGGGCCGTATCCGGCATGCAGGCCATAGTTTGGCGACCCATGTTTAATTTCCCCATGGCACACCTGACTATGTCTCATGGCACACTAGTGTGCCGCGGCCTAGAAAGTTTAGAACTAAGACGCCTTAAACAAGATCTAAGTATTGCCCACAAGATCATATGCTGCAATGTCCTGCCTGTCGGCGACTACTTCAGCTTCAACCACAACAACACAAGAACACACAACAGATTTAAACTTAATATTAACCGCTCCAAACTTGACTGTAAAAAATATGACTTCAGTAACCGAGTTGTCGAAGCGTGGAACTCATTATCGGACTCCATAGTTTCATCCCCAAACCCCCAACACTTTACCCTTAGATTATCTATGGTTGACCTATCCAGATTCCTAAGAGGTCAGTAAGGGGCGAGTACAAGTGCACTAGAGTTCCTTCGGTCCCCTGTCCTATTGCTCTCCTATATCTCCTATGCCTTTCTTCTATTCCTATATCTCTTCTTCTATTCTTTCATTGATATGTTCTATTACTATATCTTCTTTTCTATTATTTCATAGATATATTTTACTATGAGTATCTCCTCTATAACCTTCATCATGTATTTTACTATGTGTATATAGATATATACCCACTAAAACCCTCATTGTATATTGGACAAAATAAATAAATAAATAAAAACAAAAACAGTGCTTTAAAGGATAGCACTAAAAGTAAAGAAGTGGAAATATTCTTAGGAAACTTTAGCCTTTGAATTTAATGTGAAACAACTGAAACAAGGAAAGGGAAAGGTGTGTGTGTGTTGTGGGGGTGCTTTTATTTCAAACACACCAGAAAATTCAACAATGGGGGCACCTGAGTAGTGAGGTGGTTCTTGTTATGCATCCTTAGACCCTCAATAAAAGCACCCTTCAAATAAATAGAGGCCTGGCACCCTTTTGTTTCTTAACAGCACACACAGCGTTTCAAGTACTGTGAGGTGAAATAAAATCTTTTCCTCTGGTTTCTCCTATAGAGAACTTTGTGAATAAAACCATTTTCCAACATACTTTTTTTCCCCTTTGCGGGTACTTACTTGAAAACCATTCCCCCCTCCCTCCCGGTTCAGACACTTGTAGGCTATAATTTTCTTTTTTGAAAGGTTTTGGGTGAAGGCGTAGAAAAGAAAGAAAGAAAGGAAAAATCTTGTTGAATTTTGTTCTGCAAACACTGAAAGAACTGTAGTAACTGGCAATGTGCAAGAAATGCCAGTATGTTCTTTCTATAAACTTGGTGGCAGCATACCAATGGCAAATCTGTGTGGCTTTGAGTTTTAAATTTCATTTATAATTATACCTTCCAAATGATGGTCATTATCTGGCCTATAAATATGCAGAGCACCATGGTGATTCTTTTGAAGTCCATCTTCATCTTTCTGATTTATAACTACACCATATTCTGAATATCTTTAAAAACTAAAGACATTTCAAGACCAGCCTTTTATAATACCAAATCTCTTTAAAAAAAAAAGAAAAAAAGAATAGAATTCTTTATTGGCCAAGCGTGATTGCCGCCAGGCATGGGGGAATTGAGATCCTCTTTCCCCCTAGGCCTTTACAATTCTATGCATGGTATGTATGAATGTATGTCTGGTTTTTATACTAATGGTTTTTAAATCGTTTTTAGTATTAGATTACTATTGTACACTGTTTTATTGTTACTGTTAACCGCTCCGAGTCTCCGGAGAGGGGCGGCATACAAATCCAATAGATAGATAGATAGATAGATAGATAGATAGATAGATAGATAGATAGATAGATAGACAGACAGACAGACAGACAGACAGACAGACAGACAGACAGACAGACAGACAGACAGACAGACAGACAGACAAACAAACAAACAACAAACAAATAAATAAATAAATTTGTCTTTGGTGCATATGCTCTTAGTGTACATAAAAGAAAAAAGAAAAGATTTTCCTTTTTCTATAATGAAGACTTGATATACATGCTTCTAACTTCTAATTAACTGGGGAAACAAGGAAGGAACACTTCAACTGAGACATTCAGCAACCTTTACAGGTGGAAGGAAACTTCAGCACAGCCAAAGCATGAGCTCTGGAAACAAAGCTAGAATTTCCAGGTTAGTTTGATAAGATCAAGACATTTTCATGAAACTTCTTCACCCAGGGGGAAAAAAGCCTTACTGGAATCATTGGGGTGTGCGGGGTGTGTGTGTGTGTTTCACCTTGATGCTAAACAAAATGGATTTAAAAACTCATCATGCTAAGTGAACTGACAGCCATCCAGAAACACTGATGAAGAGGGGCAACTATAGAAATGGAAGAAATATATAAATCTACAGCAAAAAAAATAAGATGGCAGTTTAGCACAGCAGTAAACTATATGAGGAGGTTAAAGTTTCTCCCTCCAGGACAATGGTCGGACAGATCGAATAGTCCTTAGAAGGAAATGCCCACAGCCACTTGGCCTTGTCTGGATTGAGCCTGAACCTATTGGCCCCCACCCAGACTGTCAAAGCCTCCAGGCACCGGCACATCACATCCACTGCTTCACTGAATTGGCATGGGGTGGAGATGTATAACTGGGTATCATCAGCGTACTGGTGATAGCTCACTCCATGCCGTCGGATGATTTCGCCTAGATGTATACTAAGGGTCCTCCCAGTCTGTAAAATGCTGCAGGAGAAACTACTGAGAGCACCAGTGGTATTTTCCATCTACGTGAGCCCGGGAAGTGGTAGTAAGTAAGTGCCAGAAACATGGCTTCTGCGCATGTGCAAAAGGAAAAAAAACCAGGAAAAAAATATTTTTTTTTAAACTACAAAAAATTTGCAAGATGGCAGCACCCATGGACCAGCACTGATAGAACCAGTTCCATGACAGCGGGTCGCTACCAATTCAGGCAAACCAGTCTGAATGGGAGGAACCCACCCCTGGACAAGAGACACTCTTGTGATCAAGATCCGCAGTCTGCATTGGTTGCCGATCAGTTTCCGGTCACAATTCAAAGTGTTGGTTATGACCTATAAAGCCCTTCATGGCACCGGACCAGAATATCTTCGGGACCGCCTTCTGCCGCACGAATCACAGCGACCAGTTAGGTCCCACAGAGTGGGCCTTCTCCGGGTCCCGTCAACTAAATAATGTCGTCTGGCGGGACCCAGGGGAAGAGCCTTCTCTGTGGTGGCTCCGACCCTCTGGAACCAGCTCCCTCCTGAGATTAGGATTTCCCCCACCCTCCTTGCCTTTCATAAACTCCTTAAAACCCACCTCTGTCATCAGGCATGGAGGAACTGAGATATCTCCCCCTTGCCCATGTTGTTTTTTGGTGTATGATTGATTGTGTGCTTGTTTTTATATATATTGGGGTTGTTTTTATGCATTTTTTAACCTAAAACTGTAATTAGATTGGTAAATATTAGATTTGTCACTATGTACTGTTTTTGCCATTGTTGTGAGCTGCCCCGAGTCTGCAGAGAGGGGCAGCATATAAATCCAATAAATCTAATCTAATTTAACCTAATCTACATAATACAAAACCTTGAACATCAATTTACACAACAGACAGAAAAAGCAACACCCAAACCAAACAGTGACTGTCAAACTGACGCTTCTTTTTTGCCTTTTCAGTACATTGTATGGAAGAGCAGTTGAGGGAGACTTCTCAATGTCCTTTGAGTCCAGGCACTATTGGGAGAATGAGGCAATTTAGGGAAAAGTAAGGTATGTAGAGTTAAGGTTCAGAGGTGTGTGAATCAAGTGACTGGAAATTGAGCCAATTGAGCGAAACAAGGTTCAAGTTTAGGAATAACAAATGCTTATTGATCAATTCAAGGACGGGTGAAAAATAAAATAACACAGTAGGGAGAAGAGGCTGTTAGAGGGTCAAGGAGTTATTGTTTTAGCAGTATTTTTACCTTTTTATCTCAGCTTTATACACACAAATGTACACTGATCAAAATGGCTTTTGAATGGATGAGATCATTTAGAAGTGAACTTTGCCCATGCAAACATAGCTTTTCTTTTCTTTTTTTTTATCAAGAAGAAAGCTTGTTTTGGGTTGCTATGCTTGAATTACAGTGCAAACTTTGTAGTTAACTACTAGACCTGAATGAAAAATTTCTGATACATTATACAATTATATTTTGAGCCACGGTGGCATAGAGTGCAGTACTGCAGGCTATTTCTGCTGATCACCAGCTTCCAGCAGTTTGGCAGATCGAATCTCACCAGGCTCAAGGTTGACTCAGCCTTCCATCTTTCCGAGGTGCGTAAAATGAGGACCCAGATTGTTGGGAACAAAATATGCTGATTCTGTAAACCGCTTAGAGAGGGCTGTAAAACACTGTGAAGTGGTATATAAGTCTAAATGCTAATGCTAATATTTTGTTAGATGCTGGGAAGGTTTCTATATCGGAGATAAGAATTCCAATATCATAAATGTTTCTTACAAAGAATCTATTTTTTTTTTTAAAAAAAAGAGGAACAGGTGGTTAAATCTTGTGGCATTGTGGTGGGATATTGATATACAAAATAAACATGTTACACAAAGCAATAAACAATAATCCCTTCCACATCCATTCCATGTATTTCATTCAACCCTTTATGAGTTCAGAAAAATATTCAGAGTACAGTGAGACGTCTTAAGAAACTTTTATAAGATTCATTCACTCAAAGAAACCAAAACAAAACCCCACCTGTTGTGCTTTGCCTGCTGATTTATGCACCTTCTTAATTAAAAACTTCAGCAAGTTGCCCTAGAAATAATCATTGTTATTCAATAATGAATGTGCCATTGAAATCTATAGGTGTAACATCAGGGCTTTAGATCAAATATTTCTGTTTTATTTTTTATATCAGTGTTTCCCAATCTTGGCAACTTGAAGATATTTGGACTTCAACTCCCAGAAGTTGAAGTCCAGATATCTTCAAGTTGCCAAGGTTGGGAAACACTAGTTTATATCATCACAACAGGTAGTCCTCAAGTTACGACTAAAATTGAGCCCAAAATACAGTATATGCTATTAAATGAAACATTTGTGAAATGAGTTTGCCCCATTTTACAACTTTTCTTGCCACAATTGTTAAGTGAATCATTGCATTTGTTAAGTTAGCATCATGATTATTAAATCCATCTGGCTCCCCCATTGACTTTGCTTGTGAGAATGTCACAAAAGTTGAACACAATACCCCAGAACATTGCAACCATCATAAACATGAACCAGTTATTAAGCATCTGAATTTGGATCATGTGACCATGGGGATGCAGCAACAGTCATAACTGTGAAAAATGGTCATAAGTCACTTTTTTCAGTGCCATTGTAGCTTTGAAAGGAGACTATCTATGTTAGATATGGGCATGAAAGAAGGAACGACATACAGGAACAGTTCAGTACTTTTTATTCCCCTAGCTGTAGCAATACGAACCAGAAATACCTGGAACTGCTGCTGGACATGGCTGATGATGGACTGGCGTCTTTGTCCTCCACTCCCGGTTGATGTCGCTGGACTCTGCATTTGCAGGTAGGGGGCTGTGCTCCTACTCCGGGCTTGAGAATAGGGCCTCTTGATTTCTTGTAGGTAGGGCTCAGATATCAGTAGGGCCTTCTCGTTCGCTTGTTCTGTATGGCCTTCAGGGCAGAGACTCGTGTTGCTGTGAGTTCTGCAATGCACTTATTTGCAGTTCCACCACACTCAGCCATTGTCGAGTTTGACTTGATAGGACTTTGGCCCCGTGATTGCTATTATTGTGGCTTTCATACACTTAGGATCCCCTGCATAGTTTTGTGTGAACACTAGCTTGTCTGTTGCTAGTGTCAGCGTCAATTTGGTTGAATCTATGGGTGTCTCCAGATGATAGCTGCGGTTCAGCCTGTCCATTTGGGACCTTAGTTTCCATCCCATCAGGATCTCGGTAGGGCTCCTATTAGTGGCTGCACATGGTATGATGTGTTGGGCGAATAGGAACTGGTTGATCCTTTCTCACCAGTTCCTTGGGTCTATTCTAATTTAATCAGGAGGTTGTGAGTTTGATCCTAGGTAGAAGCAGATGTAGGGTTTCCTGCTTGGGCAGGGTGTTGGACTAAATGACCTGCAAGATTTCTTCCAACTCTATTAAACCTGCAAAGTCTCTTTGGTCATTCTCACCATTCTTTTTACCCTGCCATTGCTAGCCGAACTGAATGGTGAGACAAGCACATGCCTTATGGTCACTTCCATAGTCAAGATGTGCATTATCATGACCTCAAGCCATTTTGAGTAGGCATCCCACATGATTGAAAAGGTCTGCCCCACCATAGGTCCAGCAAAGTCTGTGTGGATTCTTGACAATGGAGTCTTGGGTATTTCCCGCCCCGAGTCTACGGAGAGGGGCGGCATACAAATCTAATACATAAATAAATAAATAAATTTCCCATTCTAGTGGAGTAGTTTGTGGCGGAGCCTGTCAGGTTCCTTGGCATGGCATGCAGGTCATGACCCATCTGGTAATGTCCTGATCCAAATTTGACCACCACAGGTAACTCTTGCAAACATTTCAATGCATATTATTTTGGGGTGCCCTATGTGCAGTGTCTCTATCACTCTTTTCCATAGGCTCTGGTGTACAACAACACACTCCCCCTACAGTAAACACCCCTTCAGCACTGACATTTCAATCTATTTATCTTGAAACAATTTAAATTATTTCCCCTCTTCTTCCTGTGGCCATCCCCTTAACACCCAGTTCATTACTTTGGACAGTACCTTGCCTTTCTCTGTGTGTTGTGCAATGTCACGAGATGTGACTGGACTGCTTTTTTGTTGACCAATAATATTTCAGACACAAGTGTAGGGTCTTCCATGAAGTTGGATGGGGGGCAGTGGCTGACTATATTGGCATTTCGGTGGGTCAGCTTGTAGCTGCAGCCAGACAGGAAGATTGACTAGCACATCATCCGAGGTGATATGTATTGGGGTGTTTGCTAGTTGCCTGCAAGAAACCCCAGTAATGATTTGTGGTCTGTTATGAGTTCAAATTTGCGGCCGTATAGGTATTCATGGAAACGCTTGATTCCAGCCACTACTGCAAATGCTTCTTTGTCCAGTTGGCTGTAATTCTGCTCAGCTGGGTACAATGGTTTAGTCTAATAGGCTATAGGAGCCTCCGATCCATTGGGAAGTTGGTTGCTGAGGACTGCCTCCACGCCAAAAGGGACACAATTAACAATAGGGGGAGGTTCTCATTGTATTGAATGAGGACACTGTTTGACTATAGTAAGTCTTTTATGGCTGTAAAATCATTGGCTTTCCTAGGTCCCCTTGTCCATGTGGCCATCTTTCCCAAGAGCCTGTGGAGTGGTTCAGCAATTGCCGCCCTCTGTTTCAAAAAGATGGCATAAAAGTTCAGTAACCCAAGGAAAGCTTGCAGTTGTTAAGTGAGTTTTGCTTCATTTTACAACCTTTTTTGTCACAGTTGATAAATGAATCAGTGCAATTGCTAAATTTTTATTTTATTTTATTTATTAGATTTCTATGCTGCTCTTCTCCTCAGATTAAGGATGGCTCACATCAAGAAAAAAAATACAACATCTAGAAATCTAAAACTGAAAACATCCTAAAATCCCAATTTCTTAAAAAACCCAATTTCTTAAAAACCAGTCACTCACATTCATCCAGTCATGGATATAAATTCATTCATCGGCTGGGGCTAGATGTTAAACTTAGTGGCCCCAAGACCAGTGTTCCCTCTAATTTTTTTTGGGGGGGGGGGCGGAAAAGTATAGTGTCTGAGCGGCAGTCCCTTCGGGACTGGGCGGCACAGAAATATTAAATAAATAAATAAATAAATAAATAAACAAACAAATAAAAAACCCACCCTGTTTTGCCTCAGAGAATTTCAAAATAAAATACTGTACTGTGTGTTTATAACAGTGAGCTCATAATAGGGCAACTCTATCAATATCAAAATGCCACTTACCGGTAAATAGTTGAGCTAGTTTCAAACTAGATTTTGATTTTCTTTCTCTCTTCCTTACTCCCATTCTTTTTCTTTCTCTTTTCCTTCCTCTCTTTTTTTCTATCTGTTTCTCTCTCTTCCTCTCTTCCTCTCTCTCTCCTTCCCTCTCACTCTTTCCCTCTCGGCTTCTGGCCAGGCTTGAAAAACTCTGAGTTGATGATGATTTTTAAGTGAGCGATTGCTCACTGCTCAGCTTAGAGGCAACTATGCCCAAGACTAACAGCAGAGATAGGTCTTTAAATCCTTATGGAAGGCGGGGTGGGTGGGGGCAGTACGAATCTCTGGACAGAGTTCCATAGGGCCGGGGCCACCACAGAGAAGGCTCTTCCCCTAGGCTCCACCAGTCAATATTATCTATCTGACAGGCCCTGGAGAAAGCCGGTTCTGTGGCTAGATCCTCAATAATAACAAACAATAAGTCTGGGGAACTCAAACGCCAACCTGGCTACCTCCTCGAGTAACGCAGGCAGGGCTGTTGACAGGCAGCTGGGAGGGAGGTACGTGAGCAACAAGCCTATGTGAACCCCTAGGTCCAATTTCACAAAATAACATGGTTATTAAGTGAATCTGGCTTCCCGTTGACTTTACACAACGTGGTCACATGACCCCAGGAGACAGCAACCATCATAAATATGAATCACTTGCCAAGCATCTGAATTTTGATCACATGGGAATGCTGTAATGGTTGCAAGTGTGAAAATAAATCATAAGTCCCTTGTTTCAGTGCTGTTATAACTTCAAAGGGTCACTAAACAAATTGTAGGTCAAGGACTGCATGTACTCGGCATTAAGTAAGGCTTGTTTAATCATAGTTTATTTAAAAACAAAACCAGTGGGACCAGTCCACAGGTTGCTACAAAACGCTGAAAACATTTTCCCAGCACAGTATTGTACAACTATATGCTATTAATTTAACAGATAAGAAAGCTGAGTATTTCACTAAATAATTCAGAATGCTAAGCTGGTGTTTAAAAGGCAAAATCTACCAATGCTCATTAAAAAGCCGCTGTGAAATAGAAACTCAATTTTCAAACAATGCTTTGATAACTGGTTAGTTATTTCTCCCTTCCTGCACTCCCCTCCATTCCTATTTTTTAAACAGCTCATTGTCTGCCAATATCATTCTTTGTCAGCCCAATAAAATATAAGATGCTCCTGATAGTACACGGTAACATTTTAATTAATTAAGCAGTCCAGCCTGAAGTGCTTTATGGAAAAATCAAAAATAATATTCCCCAGTTTTATCTGGCACTAGCAAGCCACAAATAAATGTTTTGTTACTTTGCTTATCTTAAAAGGACAGAGTTATCCTCCTCATTTGTTAATGCCTATTTTAAATCCTCCGATCAGTAATTACAGGATTGCCTTTGTGGGGTACTTCTGATTAATGCCTTTGCTTGGTCAATGGAAAAGCAAGGTAGAAGCAGTGGTGAAAGAATATTACTTAAAAAATGTTTTTACAAGGATTGGTATTTTTCCAAAGGTTGATTAAAGAAAAGGAAGGCTCTCTTTTTAATAAAAGAAGAGTGGAACAAGCAACGTGGAGCATTCAGCAATTCTAAAAGTTCAGAACAGCCAATTGGCTGATAGTTTTGGCAAGAATTGAAGTGAGCAGACCTACTGTCAGCACCTTGTAGGTGATGATAGACACTTTCCCCTCGGTTGTCCTCCTCCTTCTCTATTCCTCCACCCCAGCACTTGGAGGATCTAGCCACAGGCAGACTTGATGGATGCTCTATTTTGCCACAATGTCTTATAATATGAAACACCACTCCGAAGTATTGTTGGAAATCAAGGTGGATCTCCTCAAACCAAAATAGAATGGAAAGAAATGTACTTCATTGATCAAGATAATATTTTTGTTAGGTATAACATGTGAAAATTGGGGGGGGGGATCAATTGTTTCTAGCCCTCCACATAACAACAGCAGCGAGAATAGTACTTGCACAACATTGGAAAAACAGAAATTTGCCTAACGAGGAAGAAATAATTGAAAAAATCACGTAGTGTGCAGAAATGGATAGTTTAACCAAAGAAATAAAAATTATAGATGAACAACAGTACATTAACTGTTTTATCACTGGATGGAGAAAAGAAAAAAAAGTAAAATCAGAGAATTAATAAATATTAGATAATATGGGAAGTAAATGTCCGAGAATCGGTCACAAAAGGAAAACCAAAAGACATACCAAGAATAAAATATTTGCTAAAATTCTATGTATATATGTAAATATAATTCCTGTAATAGTAAATAAGCACCATTAGATTTGTACTACAGGCACGTCACAAAAATGTCCAACTTTTATTTTAATGTTTTGTTTCTTTTCTATGTGAGTTTGATTGTTTGTGTTTTGTGTGTTTAAATAAAGTTTAATTGTATTAAAAAAAGAAAAAAACAATACAATATCCAACATTGTTAATTACTTATCAGTAATATCCATTTCTTTGACATAGTATATAATTGTAATTATTTTTATCAATATACATTTTACATATATCTAAATAAATATATTTCCTTTTCTCCTTAAAAAAAAAAGATAATATTTTAACAAAGTTTTATTTTATTTTTTATTTATTTATTTTGTCCAATGCACAATGAAGTTTATAGAGGATATACTCGAGTAAAATGTATTAAAGAAAGAAGAGAAAATATAGGAATAAAATATTCTACAAGAATGGTGGAAGGTCTTAAGCATAAAACGTATCAGGAAAGACTTAATGAACTCAATCTGTATAGTCTGGAGGACAGAAGGAAAAGGGGGGACATGATCGAAACATTTAAATATATTAAAGGGTTAAATAAGGTCCAGGAGGGAAGTGTTTTTAATAGGAAAGTGAACACAAGAACAAGGGGACACAATCTGAAGTTAGTTGGCGGAAAGATCAAAAGCAACATGAGAAAATATTATTTTACTGAAAGAGTAGTAGATCCTTGGAACAAACTTCCAGCAGACGTGGTAGATAAATCCACAGTAACTGAATTTAAACATGCCTGGGATAAACATATATCCATTGTAAGATAAAATACAGGAAATAGTATAAGGGCAGACTAGATGGACCATGAGGTCTTTTTCTGCCGTCAGACTTCTATGTTTCTATATCTATGAGAGAATAGCAGAAAAGATATAGGGATAGAAGAGAAGATATATGAGATCTAGGAGAGACTATTGCTGATTTGCTCAGGAATGCGCCGGGTGGTGACTTCCGGGTGGAGCCCGATCGTGCCGGAGGAGCGGTGGCTGAGCTCCGGCACCGCAGTCCTCCTTTCCAGCTTGCAGGACACGGTTTCGCGTTGTGCCGACTCTGGAGGGGTCGGCCCAGGACAGGGGGTCTCCTGGTCACCCTGGGACGGATCGCTGCGGTCCCGGGGGTTAGGGATAACCCCGCAGCTGCAGACATGGAGAGCTGTGCCCGGGCGGCTACCCGGACACAGCCATAGCGATCGCCGAAAGCGGAAGGTCAAAAAATAGAAGAAGAAGTCTACAAATAACAGATCAGCAGATAAAGGAGACTCACAGCACCACACGGAATTCCTTTGGTATCTTTACAAGTTTGGGAAAAAGAAGATTTTAAACTCTAAGGTGAATACAACAAAAGAAAAAAAAACTGTAAGTGATATCCATCCGCGGAGGAGAAGATCAGCCGGAACTAATACATATATTGATGGCGGCACGAATAACATTTGCGCAGAAATGGAAAGAAAAGACGATACCGAAAGACACTGAGGTGTTCAAAAAAATTATAGAGTGTGCAGAACTAGACATGATGACTAAACGTTTGAACAATCAAACCGAAACAGAATTTTATAAAATTTGGGATAAAGTATATGATTGGTGGAATGTTAAAAACAGTATTAAAAATTAAATATATAAGATAGAATTATATAGTTTATATTATAACTAACTTAGAAGTGTTTATATTATCTTCTTTTTGTATTACTAATAATTTGTTTATTGCTCTTTGATATTTATATATACATATAAGTACATTATTATTTTTTAAAAAAACATAAAGAAACTTAATAATCTTAATTTTAAAAATTTATAATTAAATTTAATGATAATGTAATCTGTGGCTTTTCTGCTTAGATCTGATAATAGTTAGAGTTTTTTATATTCTGTATTAGTTAGACTTCTATGATAAGCGGAGCAATGGTAGCTCCTTAAATGTTCAATGTTGTATGTCTTTGTTCGTTTTCTTTTGAAAATAATAAAAAATATATTTTTTTTTTTAAAAAGGAATGCGCCGGTTGGGTAGGTAGGCATGCACACGTGCAGTATTAGGTTGCTACCGGTACAGATGAGGACAGTGCACCGGTAGCGAAAGTTGCGCTGCATGCACAGCTTCTGTTCTGCATGTGTACGCGCATGTGTCCCAGCATGTTTTTGCTTCTGCGCATGTGCAGGAAGAAAAATCTCACGAGAGGATGCACATGAGAGATTTTGGCTATTTTTTGCTTCTGCGCATGCTCAGAAGCAAAACACCCTGGGACACATGCACGCACATGAAGTTGCGTGCACAGCGCACCAGTAGTGGATGCAATGGGAATCCGCCCCTGCACACGTGCATGCACATTACTAAAAAAAAAGCTTCTGTGCATGTGCAGAAGCAAAAAATAAGATTGTGGTGCCTACAGCACGGTCAAGAGAACCCGCTTGGGGGCATGGCAGGCCTGGGTTGTTGCCAACCCTGGCTGCCATGTTAGTAAGAGTTCTATAGAACCGGTCTGAACTGGTAGGAACCCACCTGTGAACTCTATTTAGATTAACAACAGTAAAGAAAAATATACTAGGGTAAGGTAGGTATCGAAAGCAGCTAGCACAATTGGGCACCAATTACTTGGAATCCTCTTGCCTGTTATCCTGATAATATTTTATTTCCTTCTTTCCCTTAGATAGGTTTCTTTATTGAAAGGCATAGCAGCTCTGGAATGGGAGAGGAACTGAAGCAGCTTCTCATTTTTAGATGGCAGTGGAACATTGACATACTTTATCTCCCACCATCACAGGCTTGACATCTAACAACCTGGATTTCTGGATGAACATCCAGTCAATCCTAACGTTAGTCCTGTGTATTATAGAGCAGTGATGGCTAACCTTTTTCTGATAGTATGCCAAAAGTGTGTGTGGACGCACACAAGAGCACACATGCCTGTCAGCACCCATAATGCAATGTGTCTGCTCATCCATGCATGACCCCCGCAGATACATATGTAATCCCCCATGCTCCCCCAATCCCTGCGACCTCACCCTGCCCCCATTTTGGGCCTAACAAGCCTCCCTGCAGCCTCTTGAAACCAAAAATGGCTGTAGGCGGGCATATTGTCCCCCCTCTGCATTTTGGGCCTAGCAGGCCTTCCTGAAGCCTCCTGGGACCAAAAATGGGCCGTGGAAGAATAGAATAGAATTCTTTATTGGCCAAGTATGATTAAACACACAAGGAATTTGTCTTTGGTGCATGTGCTCTCAGTGAACATAAAAGAAAAGATACATTTGTCAAGAATCATGAGGTACAACACTTAATGATTATAGTGGACAAATAAGCAATCAGGAAACAATCAATCTTAATAAAAATCTTTAGGATACAAGCAACAAGTTACAGTCATACAGTAATTAGTGGGAGGAAATGGGTGATAGGACACAACACACTCCTTTGTGCTCCCTCCATCCCCTGCACATATGCACGTGTGTCTTCGGCATGCATCCACACACACACACATATCTTGAAAATCAGCTGATCAGCAGAGGAGCATGTGTGAATGCACGATGGAGCTGAGCTGGCGATAGCTCACATGCCCGCAGAGCATGAACCCATCTGACATGCATGCCATAGGTTCACCCACCTGGTTATAGAGTAATTAAAGCCCGCATTTTAATGTTTTTTTAAATTGTTTAAATGGTTTTTACTGTTTTTATTGTTTTAAAATGTTTTAAAGATTTTTAGTGTAACGTCTTTCTGAATTGTGAACTGACCAGAGTTGTTTGCTGAGATGGATGGTTATGGAAATCAATGAATGAATGAATGAATGAATGAATGAATGAATGAATGAATGAATGAATGAATGAATGAGCGAGCGAGCGAGCCAACCAGGTAGCCAGCAAGCAAGCAAGCTTAACAATAAATTCCCAATTTAGTATAAAATCATGTACCTTAAAGAAGATTTCCTTAACTTGATATATACTCTAAGTCTGTTAGATTCAATGTTTTATAATTCCCAGCCAATATTGGCTATTCTCCCCTCTCTTTCCATGTTAGAGAAAACCATATTAAATTCTTATCATTTTGATCAGTTTCTAGTTTACTGTCACTTAACAAATGTATTTGCCATATCATAGAACCCTGGAACAATACTGTAATTTCATCTGCACACTAATTTCACATCTCTGTGTTATTTATCTAACTATATACATAGGTTAGAGGGAGAAAGAGGGGGTTTAAAAAGAAAATTTCCATAAAAACCAAAGATTCATTTAGCATGAGATTTTATTTTCAGTGGAACCTAAGCAGGGTTTGGGACAACCATTTTTAAAAGTCTCTTTGCCACCAGCAATATGATTCCAAACTTAATATCAAAATGTCATTACTGAAAACCACCAGTAGATTCTTTACTCACGGAATATATACAGAATGTATACATTTAATGTACTACATTTTCTCTTTTAAAAATCTGGTGGAGCATTTTTCCCTCTTTGGCCACCACTACTCATTTCACATTATTAATATTCTTTTGTTCCATTCTAGACATTCATTTCTTGCCAAGCCATCAGCAAATTCAAATGAGCCAGATTCTAAACATTTATCTCCTGCGCCCTCTTCAAATTATGTAAGACAGCTAACCATCCAATGATACAACATACAATTAACAGCTCTCAATCTGGTAGAAAGTGGCATAAAATTGCAATTCCACTTATCTGAGAGATGCACAATTTAAATGGGCAAGCAAAACTGTTGCCAAATTCCGCTTTTCCACATTATTTATTATTTCATGTGTTAGATTTTTATTCTTCTTTTGTTGCTTTAGAACAGTGGTTCTCAGTCTTTCTAATGTCGCAACCCCTTAATACAGTTCCTCATGTTGTGGTGACCCCCAACCATAAATCTAGTGCCAATTCTCCCAACAGAGCTTTAAGCTGATTGGCAGGAAGGTCAGAGGGACACCCCCACTGTAAACGTCTGATTGGTCTGATTATAAATTATGTTCCAGGGTGCCAGAAACTTTAGTTCCTAACTCCATGGAAAATTTGTCTTTTCCCATAGTCATAAGTGACCCCTGTGAAGCAGTCATTTGACCCCCAAAAGGGTCCCAGCCCCCAGGTTGAGAACCACTGCTTTACAATGAACATAAAGGAGTGAGCATACTTAATATCCCACCCTCCTATTTTCTCCATAACAGCAGCCATGTGTTGGACTGAAGAAAGTGATTGTCCAAAGTCACTCAGCTGGTTTCATCCCTGAGTGGGATCTTGAACTCTCAGTATCCTGATTTCTAAGGAGCTCTTTAACACAAGACTGACTCTGGTGGCTCAAAGTGTATCTTATTCTTTTTAACCTTTCCACTATTGAAGCCAATGTTCACAATATATTAAATGTTGTTATTTACTTGAAAAGAAATACAATAATACCTATTGTGAGTAATTAAGAATCTGTTGCACTGTTTACCATCTTAAAGCAGACACAGTGATACCTCGTCTTACGAACCCCTCGTCATACAAACTTTTCAAGATATGGACCCGGGGTTTGAGATTTTTTGCCTCTTCTTCCTGAAGTAGACCCAGAGACAGGGTTTTGAGCAATCGGTACTTTTATTCAGCTCAGAGAACAAGTGACAGCTCAGCAAGGTAAAGTGACAATTCAGCGAGTACCGACTGACTCTGCCTGGAGAAACCGCTCCTTTTATATATTTGCGGTTCCCGCCAAAGCTAGAGCCGGCCGCGTCTGAGCCAATCAGGAGCGACTTCCTGCTTGGGCTCAGACAGCGCTGAAAGAGGAACAAACTATTTACAGAGTTACAAGGTAGCCATTACAGGATACAACACCCCTCCCCTCATAGTTGGACACATCCATCAAGAAAGCCATGTGACAAAGTCGTCCAATCGGTGGGGCCTCTGAGGAGCTCGCGCTGACCTGCGCAGTTCAATTTCTCCTTCGCCACCGACTGTGGAGGATGGCTCGCCGCTGTTCTCCCGGTGTGGCGGACTTGGCCTGGCGGGCCCAACGAAGGCTTCGGAGGACGAGGATGGTTCGGCGTCGCTGGATGGTTCCCCCTGGCCCGATAAGTCTCTTTGCGTGTCTCTTATTTCGGGCAATGTACTAAAGTCTGTTGAAGGGGGAGAGTCCATGTCAGCGGTTTGTGGCAATTGATTTTCTGTTCGCTTCCGAATGTGGTCTATGTGTCGTTTCCACAAACGACCATCCTCTAGTTTAACAACATAGGTCTTAGGTGCATTTTGCTTAACAATAATTCCCTTCATCCAGTTTACATTTCCATCAAAACTTTTTACATATACATTTTGTCCCAAATACATTTCTCTTTCAGGTTTTGTACACATTTGGTTATTATTAACACAGAATCTTGGGTTTAACCTGTCTAGTGGTGACCTCAACTTCCTTCCCATCAATAACTCTGCAGGGCTTACATGTGTGTGCGAGTTAGGGGTAATGTGTTGGGTGAGTAAGAATTGGTCCAAGTTCTGTTGCACATCCCCAGGGCCTGACCTGCGCAATGCCTCCTTTGCCACCCGTACGTAACGTTCTGCCAATCCGTTAGCCCAGGGCGAATAAGGCGAGATGAGGGCATGCCTGACCCCTAGGCCATCTAGGAACAATTCGAATTGCCTGGCTGTTAGCTGTGGCCCATTGTCAGACACTACGAGATCTGGGCAACCATGGGATGCAAACAGTCTGCTCAATACCTTGATAGTGGCACTTGTGGTTATGTTGTTCATTGCTATTATTTCCAACCATTTGGAGAAGGCATCAACCACTATTAAAAAATACTGAGACCCCACTGGGCCAGCAAAATCAATGTGGATTCTAGACCAAGGACCAGCAGGCTGTTCCCACTCAGCCGGAGTTGTTTTGGGGGGACTGGGCCGTGACTCTTGGCACGGATCACACTTTGAAACCCAACTTTCAATATCAGCATCCAGCCCTGGCCACCATAAATGCCCCCTTGCCAGGCTCTTCATCCTGACAATCCCAGGATGGCCCACATGTAACATTTTGAGTACCTTTCCCCTTAGGCTTTTGGGGATGATCACTCTATCCCCCCACAGCAAACAACCTTTTACATACGATAACTCAAGTCTTTTGTTTTTAAAATCACACAATTCAGGTTTCACAACATCATTTTGCCATCCCTTTAGAACACAGTTCACCACTTGTTTAAGGATTTGATCTTGCTGCGTGTGTGCAGCTACCTCTTTTGCTGTGGTTAGTGGGTTTTCCTCGAGTTCTATCATTAACACATCTGTGGAAAGAACAGGGTCTTCCACTAAGTCTGTTATGGGGCATCTGCTGAGACCGTCTGCATGATTGATTTCCTTCCCCCCCTTGTGGGTGAGCTCATACTGATACCCTGAGAGGAAAAGAGCCCATCTGATTAGTCTTGGAGACATAAAAGGTGGAGTGGGCTTGTTGGGGGCTAGCAGGCCTAGTAGGGGTTTGTGGTCAGTGACTAACTCAAAGCTTCTTCCAAAAATGTAATTGTGAAACTTCTTTACCCCTGCCACTAATGCTAGAGCCTCCTTGTCTAACTGGCTATAATTCCTTTCTGTGCTGGTCATGGTTCTTGAAAAAAATGCTATTGGGGCCTCTGTCTTATTAGGTAGAACGTGAGCTAGGACTCCTCCTATGCCGTACGGCGAAGCGTCGCACGTGAGCCTAATGGGTAGTGAAGCACTATATTGGACTACTACACTTTTAGAAGTTAATAAATTTTTTATTTGAGAAAAAGCTTCACGTTCAGTTTTCCCCCATGTCCAGCGGGCTTCCTTCTGGAGTAAACGATGGAGAGGCTCTGCTACTGTTGCCTTCTGCTTTAAAAAAACGGAATAAAAATTAAGGAGGCCCAAAAATGCCTGTAACTCATTCTTATCTCGTGGCTCTGGGGCTTCTCTAATTGCTCTCAGCTTCTCTGTTGTGGGGTGGATACCTTCCTTATCTATTTTATATCCTAGGAATTCTATACTGTTGGTTCCCCAGACACATTTATCAGGCTTGATTCTTAAACCTTTGTCCTGTAACCTCTTAAGTACTTCCCTTATTCTTTTGTTTACTTGTTCCTGGTTTTCCCCTGCAATTAAGATGTCATCAAAGTATGGAATGGCCCCATTTACCCCTGACAATAGGCGTTCCATAATGCTCTGGAATATTCCTGGGGCTATGCTTACCCCAAACTGTAACCTCGTGCATTTGAAAGCCCCCCTGTGCGTTACAATTGTTTGAGCGTTTGCTGTTTGTTCATCGACCGGAAGTTGCTGGTAAGCTTGCGCCAGGTCGATCTTTGCGAACCTTTTTCCCTCCCCCAGGGAGTGTAGCAGTTGTTGCACAACCGGGATGGGGTAGGGGTGGTGTTGGAGTGCCTTGTTTAGGGTCGATTTGTAATCAGCACAAACTCTTAAAGAGCCATCTGGCTTCAGAGGGGTAACTATGGGAGTTTCCCATGGCCCCTGCTCCACAGGGACCAAAATACCTTGGCTAATGAGTTTGTCCAGCTGTATGTCTAGTTTGGGGAGGAGCGGCAGGGGGACCCTGCGAGGTTTTAGTCTGATCGGTGGAACCTTGGGGTCAATAGAGAAAGATATAGGGGGCCCCTTATACAAACCCAGTGTGGGGCTGAACACTTCAGGGAACTCTTTCACAAAGTTAGGCATATCATAACAGTTTACATTACACACACCCGAAATCTCGATCCCCAGTGGTTCCATCCATGCTAAACCCAGAAGAGAGTGCTTGGCCCCTGTTACAATAAGCATGGGAAGGGTACATTTAACATTCTTGAATGCGATAGGTACATTTGCTGTTCCCAAGACCGAGATTACCCCCCCCTGAAAGTCTCTAATCACCAAAGAGGTTTGATTTAGGTCAGCCTTAGATACATTAGGCATATACAGTTTAAATTTTTCCCAGGGCATGATGGTATATCTAGAGCCCGTATCCAGCTCCATTGAGCAAGGTTGGTTATTGAGTAACAGTGATATAACAATTTTAGCCCCTTTTTTGGTTGCCGTGTTATTCACGGAAAATTGAGAGTTACCTCTATAGTAGTCGCGGTTAGCGGTTGAGTAGTTCCTTTGACCCGCGTTGCGGAATGGTCTCCTTTCTCGCGCTTGGGGGGTCTGGTTTTGAGGTCGCTGGTATTGCGGTGTGGCAAATGTTTCCTCTGGCGCTGTTGCTCTGCATGCGATGGCGATGTGGCCTCTCCGGTTGCAACGGCGGCATGTAGCGTCTCGGAAGGGGCATCGATGGCGCTGGTGATTTCCCCGGCAGCCCGCGCAGGGGGCTGGGTGAGTAGCTCTCAGGTGTCTCGGCTGGTCTTGCACCAGGAGGCAGTTGTCTCCGCTGGGAATTTGTTGGCTGTTGTCTGTTTCCACGGCGCTGGGAGACGCGGAGTCGATTTTTGCAATGAGTTCTCGCCTTCCGTGCTCTTTCAATTCTCTCGCCGCTGCGTCGGCTGCTTCTGCGGTTTGCGCCAGTTTAATCACGGTTTGTAGGCTCGGCTCTTCTTCGATGAGGAGTTTATTTCTCACCGTGCTGCTTTTCATGCCGAAAACCAAGGCGTCGGTGAGGCGAGCTTCCGGGTCTTTAAACTTGCATTGAGCAAGTACCGTTCGAAGCCGCGTTGTAAACTGGCTGATCGACTCGGTTTCCCTCTGAGCCATCATGTGGAATTGATGCCGAAAAACCATGGCTGGTTTGGTCGGCTTGAAATGGCTCGCCAGTTTTTGTTGTAGGACGTCCCACGCTGTGGCTCTTGCTTGTTCCGGTTCGGTGAGAGTTTGGGCAAGTCTACGGATTTCTGCGCCGCAGTAGTTAAGGAAAATAGCCCGTCTGCGATCGGCTTCGGCGTCCTGCATTCCCGCCGCTTCGAGGAAGATCTCGAAGGTGGCCATGTACTCGTCCCATGTCGATTTCTCGGGATCGAAGAGTTCCGGAGCCTGGCCGATCTGGATTTTGTCCATGTTGCACGCGAAGTTTCTTCCGTCCGTTCGTCGCCAGTGAAGTAGACCCAGAGACAGGGTTTTGAGCAATCGGTACTTTTATTCAGCTCAGAGAACAAGTGACAGCTCAGCAAGGTAAAGTGACAATTCAGCGAGTACCGACTGACTCTGCCTGGAGAAACCGCTCCTTTTATATATTTGCGGTTCCCGCCAAAGCTAGAGCCGGCCGCGTCTGAGCCAATCAGGAGCGACTTCCTGCTTGGGCTCAGACAGCGCTGAAAGAGGAACAAACTATTTACAGAGTTACAAGGTAGCCATTACAGGATACAACACTTCCGAACTATTTTCACCTTATGAACCCCCCGCCACCGCTGGGATGCCCCACCTCTGGACTTCTGTTGCCAGGTGAAGGCTCCCCTCATTGGAAAACTCCACCTCCAGACCTTCCATTGCCAGCAAAGCCCCCATTTTTGCGATGCTGGGATTCCCCTGCTGGGATTTCCCTGCAGTATCGCAAAAACGCAGCAGTCCAGAAGTGGGGTTTCCTATGGAGGGGAGCCTCAGGGGAATCCCAGCAGTGCAAAAACAGGGGCTTCAGCTTGCTTGCATGCATTAATCGCTTTTCCATTGATTCCTATGGGAAACATTATTTCATCTTACGAACTTTTCACCTTACAAACCTCATCCTGGAACCAATTAAGTTCGTAAGACAAGGTATCACTGTACTTCTAACTCCAATTATGATGTCAGAATCCCCTTTCCACACAAGCTATGGGAAAAGCTGACTCTTGTGAATGTTTCAGGATGTGGATTTGCAAAAAAAAAAAAAGTTCTCTCTCCCCCTCCACCCTTTCTTCTTGGTTTTTGAAATCAATATTAGGGGGAAATAGCTATGTGAATGATAGGGACATTTCTGAAAAAAAAAATCAAGTCAAATCATATGAATCAACACACTAACTAGGCATAAGCAAAACAAGTGTTTGGAAATTAAAACAGTGACTACATAAAGGGCAGCAAGAGAGATTTGGACAGAGAAAGGTTGAGGTTTCTTCCCTACATTGGAACTGGGGTTGGCAATAATCAGAAGAGAAGATGAACATTTTTAGATAAGGAATCCTGAGTCAAGCTCCATTAGGGAAAGGTATTTATTTAGACAACCTACAGTATATCATGATACAATAACTGAAGTGATTATTGAGTGTTGTGATGGTTCTTTATCATGAAGCTACCATACATTTTGGAGTATAAGACGCTCTATAAGATGCACCTACTTTTTTAGGTGAGGAAAACAAGAAAAAAATCTGCCTCTGCCTCCTAGCATCCATCTGGTATTCATGTGGCCCATATGCTGTGGCCCATTTACCATGGCCCATTTACCACCACCCATTTGCCACTGTGGCCCATTCACCATGGCCTGTTTGCCGTCACTTATTCGCTGCTGCCGCAAAGGCCCATTCACCAGCACCCATTCATCGCCATGGGCCATTTGCTGCTTCCTATCCATCTTGACCCTTTTGCTGCCACCCATTCACTGCTGCTATCTCTTCGCTGCTGCCAGGCCCATTTGTCTCTGCCCATTTGCCATGGCCTTTTTGCCACCACCATCTGGGCCCATTCTAGAACACCTGACACCGCACCAAACCCCACCGCAACATTCACCATATAAGATGCACTGAAATTTTCACCCCCTTTTTTGGAGGGCGAAGTGCGTCTTATACTCTGAAAAATGTGGTATATATCACTGATGGTGAACCTCTGGCAGGTGTGCTGCAGGTGGCACGCGGAAACATATCTGAGGGCACATGAGATGTTGCCATATGTCAGTGCCAGCATGCTGGCAAGCTGATTTTTGGCCTTTGAGAGGGCAAAGGAGGCAGTTTTCGCCCTCCCCAGGCTTCAAGAAAACCTCTGGAGGCTACTGGAAGTCCAGAGGTTTTAATGAGGCCTGTGCACATGCAAGGAAAAGCCTAGTGCATTGTCTTTGTCAAGGGGTGGTGCAGCAGGTAGAGTGCTGTACTGTAGGCCACTGAAGCTGACTTGTAGATCTGAAGGTCAGCGGTTCAAATCTCATCACTGGCTCAAGGTTGACTCAGCCTTCCATCCTTCCGAGGTGGGTAAAATGAGGACCCAGATTGTGGGGGCAATAGCCTAGCTCTGTTAAAAAACTGCTATTGCTAACATGTTGTAAGCCACCCTGAGTCTAAGGAGAAGGGTGGCATAAAAATCAAATAAACAAATAAACAAATAAACAAATAAACAAATAAACAAATAAACAAATAAACAAATAAACAAATAAACAAATAAACAAATAAACAAATAAACAAATAAACAAATAAACAAATAAACAAATAAACAAATAAACAAATAAACAAATAAACAAATAAACAAATAAACAAATAAACAAATAAACAAATAAACAAATAAACAAATAAACAAATAAACAAATAAACAAATAAACAAATAAACAAATAAACAAACAAATAAACAAATAAACAAATAAACAAATAAACAAACAAACAAACAATACTCAGTAATACATAGGGAGAGCGCAGTGCAGGGGAGCTGTGTGCACATGTGGGGAGGGAGGGCACTGAATTATGCGTGTGGGCATGCATGCACACACTATCCCACATGAGCGCAAGCTTTTGGCACCCGAGCAAAAAATAGGTTTGCTATCACTGGTATATATGATCCCCTTAAGTACAAAAAGTATAAAGAAGGAAATTGTTCTGGCAAACTGGAGGTCATGTTATTGACAAAAAGATCAAAGTGATTCTTGCCCTGCTTTATTTTTCTTGGTGATTGCTTTATTCCTTTTCTTTTCGTTCTGTTTTATTAAATAAAGAAAGAAGGAAGGGGGGAAGTATAGGCACTGTTCGACTTATAGCCATTCACTTGAAGTTACAATGGTACTGAAAAAAATGACTTTGAAAGTATAACTGTCATATGACCACATGCACTTATGAGCATCCCCACATGATCACGTGATCAAAATTCAAGCACTTGGCAACAGGCAGGTACAGTGGTACCTCTACTTAAGAACACCTCTACTTAAGAACTTTTCTAGATAAGAACCAGGTGCTCAAGATTTTTTTGCCTCTACTTAAAAACCATTTTCTACTTAAGAACCCGAGCATAGAAAAATTTCCCAGGAAATTTGAGAGTGGCATGAAGGCCCGCCCAGTTTCCTGCCATTCCCTCTTTAATCCTGGCCATCTCGGGCTTTTCTGGGCTGCCCGAGGAGCCTTTCTGTGGCACTTAATGAGGCTTTGGCAGCCCAGAGCGAATGGAGCATTTTCCTTTCTCTGGGCACTTGGAGAGGGAATAAACCACTTCGCTGTGGTGACTCCCTCACACTGCCTCCCATACACCCGGTGTGAGGTTACCTCCCAGAGCGTCTGGGTGCGGAAAGGCAAAAGGGGGCGCTCACCTCACCTTCTTCTTTTGTCAGCGACTGTCCTCTTCCTCCTCTTCTTCCTCTCCTCCTCCCACCCAAATTCCGAGTTTTTATTTCTTTCCTAATGGTTTTGCACGCATTCTTAGTTTTTACATTGATTTCTATGGGAAAAATTACTTCTACTTAAGAATGTTTCTACTTAAGAACCTGGTCATGGAACGAATTAAGTTCTTAAGTAGAGGTACCACTGTATTTATAATGATTGCAACATCCCTGGGTGATGTGGACCAGTCCCAGGAGTTTCCTCGGCAATGTTTTTCAGAATCTTTGTCATCAATCCTTTTCCTAGGACTGAGATGGAGTGACTCAAAGACACCCAGCTGGCTTTCTGTGTAAGGTGGGACTAGAATTCCCAGTCTCCCAGTTTCTAGCCTGGTACTTTAACCAATATACCAGACTGGTTCTCTGTACAGATTTGCTGTAATTGATCAAACAAATAAACGACAATGAACAAATATATTCCCTTGAAACCAATTATACTTTTCTAATACTATTTTCTTCATATTACGGAGCAAAATAAATGGTTATAATTTTAAGATCTTCAATTTGTGCTTAATATCGCTCTGCTTGAAACAAGAAAGCTATTTTGCTTCTATCCGAAAGCTCCGTGATCTGGTTTTCTTTAAGGCATTTAGCCAAGAGAGTAAATAATGAATTTAGTTAGCTCTGAGGACTGAGGCATATTTGAGGTTAATTTTTAGGTAGTTAAAAGAAATGCAGCAACATTGCTAGGCTTCCCAAGTTCAATATCTGGGTCCTGGATTTCCTTGATCAACTTTGTTTTATTTTAAAGAAAGAGATAGAGAAACTGAGACAGATGGACAGGGAAGACCACACAAGGCAAGGATGACAGAAGGATTGTGCAAAATATCAAGGAATACAAGAACTTTTTGTTACAAAGAGGCATCATGCAGTCTGAGGGTTGGAAAAGGGACTCCTTTTTTGATATCAGTGTCTTGGATAAAAATGAGAATAGATTGCAATTGTCAAAGATCTTTTGTTATTTTTTGCTGTTGTCTTTGTTCTCGTTTCTGTTTTATGAAAGTTTCCATAAATAAGAGGAGAAGTGGAAGTGGTGGTCAGAGCTGATGCCTTTCAAATATTGTCAAACTACATTACATAAAATAAAACAATAACAATGCCATATCATCAAATGCACAATAATACAGGAAATAGGGTGTCTTGGGGAAAAAAACAACTCAAGATAATTTAAATAAATTGAGAAAGATGACAGCATGAACCACAGTTTTGTCTGAAGAAATGAAAAGAAATGCATGAATAGAAAAAATAAAATAGCCTAGCAACAGAGTTAAAATCAGAAGTGGTGGGAAAGAGTAAAGAAAAACATTAATTCAGGATGCACTACAGTTGACTGGCTGTGATTCTCAAAGGTCTTGATGAACAGTATTTTTCAGACTTACCTAGAAATGCCTGCTGAGCTAAAGCTAACACTGTCTCCAAAGATACATTTTGATATACAGTACTGATGATGAGACCCTCGAGTAAAAAAAAAAGTCTGACAAACAAACAATCTGGAACCTTTTCCAACAAACCCGTTTAATTGATAAGCATAATCCACACTAACAGGACAGGCATACTACAGGATCAGGACAAAGGGGTTGATAGAGCCAATCAATCAATTCTAATTGGTTGAATTTAGCCCCCAAAAAATCCAATTTTCCATAAGGTAAGTTAACTCCATCCCATCAGCCATTGTTGTGAGAACATAAAACTCACACAATTGTCTAGTTGAGCCTTTCACAACTTCCAAGTGAAAAAAGAAAATGGCTGAAAAAGCAAGCCTCTTCTTTGCATTGTATTGTATTGTATTGTATGGCATGGCATGGCATGGCATTCATTCATTCATTCATTCATTCATTCACTCATTCATACATTCATACATTCATTCATACTTTTTTTTGTTTGTTTCTTTGTTTGTTTGTTTATTTATTTGGATTTGGATTTGGATTTGGATTTGGATTTGGATTTGGATCTGGATTTGGATTTGGATTTGGATTTGGATTTGGATGCTGCCCAACCCCCTAGGGACTCTGGGCAGCCAAAGTCTGCAGTCACAGATCCCTTTCCCTCCGCACTGATTGGCTGTTCTTACCAAGCCCTGCCCATTGCAGCCTGGTTGGCCAATAAGGAAGCCCTGCTAATATTTTCCAGTTGAAATGACTTGATAGAATAGGAGTAGAGAACATGGGCACAGATTTGTATACCCCACCCTCACCCTCAATACTGGATAATTATAGGTTGTCCCCATTTAGTGGTCACAATTGGGACATCAATTTAATCATTTAGTGGTTGCTAAGTGAAACTGGGACTGTGCTTATGATGTTACTTCAGCTTTCCTCTGCTTTAGAGATTTGCAAAGGGTGGAAAATGTGAAGATTGGTTGCAAAGTTATTTTTTTTCATTAGAAAAGTGAAAACTGTTATTAAACAAGGCAGCCACAAAAGGAAGAATAGCTGTACAGGTAGGATGATGTGCTGCCAAAGCTACTAGTATCGAAATCTGATTGGATTAATGGCACGAGGAATGCGTTATAGGAACAGAGCTATTTTCAACACACATCGAACTGACCCATGAATGGCTCCTCCTCTTCAATTTTAAATACCTGTTAGTAGGAGGGAAAGAGAAAAGATATTCCTCTGTCATTTTCTTTACTGCCTATCTTCTAAAATAGATAGAATTAGAGGATAGAGAGATGAGATTTTTTAAAAAAAAGAATATTAGGGGTGATTGACGTCTGAAGTTCCTGAAGTTTCAATATCCAATATTTACTGTGTAAAATGTATTTGAAAGTAATAACTGAACTCTCTCCCCCACTCCCCCTCTCTCTCCCTCCAGAATATATACTAATATAAATGTTCATTTCCTTCTTCAACCAATCTTTATTGAGAGTGTAAAATCCTCTTTCCCCAGAAACTGCAGTCTAGATAAACTTATTATCTTGCCAGGACATAAGCTGGTTGGACTTTTATTAAGGATCGTTGTGATACCTGCATTCTCTCTCTCCCTTTCTTCCTTTTTTTTCTTTTTCATTTTCTTTTTCTCTCTCTTCTTTCCCTCTCTCCCTCTCTACCCCCCTCTCTCTTATTTCTCTCTGTCTCTCTTTTTCCTTTCTCCCTTCCTGTGAAGAACCCCAGAGGGTCATTGGTAGCAGGAAGAAAAGCCAGATGTTTTGAAACTGGGAACATGCCCATTGACTATCTGGCATTCTTAGCGCCCCACTGTTGATTAGCTTAGCTTGAGCAAGGATAGCTAGCAGCCACTTACAATAAGCTCTCAACTCAAGCTCAGTGCATGTAGGGATCCCCAAACAGTGAAGGTTTCTATCTTTCTCCCTTGAAGCCTCCCCTGGTCCATTTTTGCTCCTAGGGAGTGTTCTGGTTGCTGGTAGAAATTTAGCAATTACAAATAACTCTTATTAAATGCATTATTTCATGAATAAAGAAACTCCATTTATTTCTCTGCTCTTCTGGAATTCAAACACATTTCATACAGGCAATTATCTGTTGGTCCGTTATCTCCCTTAACTGCATTTCTCACATTCCTTCTCCTTCTCCACTTAACAAGATTTATTTTCCTAACAGCATGATTTCTAAAACAGCAGCCCTGACTGTTAATCAACACAGAATACTTTTGCTTACTTGGGAGTGGCAAGAAAAACCTCCATTTCTCTTCGGCAACGTTGAAACTCCATCCTTCTTCCCCACTGACCCCCTGACGTGCCAAATACATCACTACAATATTTAACCCATTCCTCTCCTTAACCCTGCTGTTCTGTTCGAAAAAAGTTCCTAATGTTATGTTCCCGGGTCACCCTGACCCGGACCGAAAACTCTTCATTTGCAGTGCTTATGTTTGGTCTTTTTGAAAGCTTTTTTCACCTGGAAACATGTTTGAACATTTCTGCACACAATGGAATGAAAATTGAACTGAAAAAATTAATCCTTATTGGTTTATTTTGCACATAAATGTGCCTCCCCCCCCGTTTTTGTGAAAGTTTTTTCAATTTATGGATAGTTTTGCTTGCAAAATCCATTCTATTTTACTAAAGTTGGTGTGGGATTGGTAGCTTGAACATTTCTGCACACAATGATATGAAAATTGAACTGAGAAAATTAATCCTTATTGGTTTATTTTGCTCATAAATGGGCCCCCATGCTTATACTCAAATAGGCTTATACTCGAGTAGGCTTATACTCGAGTATAAAATGATATGGTCTTATATTCAAAAATAAACCAATAAGAATCATTTTTTTTCAGTTCATTTCTATTTTTCTTATGTTTAGGATTGTTCAATTTAGTATATCAAAACCTTTGAGTTTATTGATAATTTTGCCTGCAAAATGCATTCTATTTTACTATTCTATTTTGGTGTGGGATTGGTAGCTTGAACCTTTCTGAACATAATGATATGAAAATTAAACTGAAAAAATGATCCTTATTGGTTTATTTTGCTCATAAATGGCCCCCCATGCTTATACTCAAATAGGCTTATACTCGAGTAGGCTTATACTCGAGTATAAAACAATAAACCAATAAGAGTCATTTTTTTCAGTTCATTTATATTTTTCTTATGTTCAGGATTGTTCAATTTAGTATATCAAACCTTTTGGGGGAAAATTCCTTAGGGATTTGTAGCCTTAAAAAATATAAATTGACACGAAATTCAAAAAGGATGGGGGGAGGGGCTTTTTGATCAAAATAAAAATATAAGTCTCAATTTTTCCAGTTCAATTTTCATATCATTATGTTCATAAATGTTCAAACTAGTTTTCCAGTGGAAAAAGTTTTCAAAAAGACCAAATTCAAGTACCTAAAAAAAATCATTTTGATCCGGGTCTATATGACCCGAACAGAGTAAATGTGACTTTTTTTTTGCCAAGAAAAAAATTTTCCCCCCACCCCCACAAATATTTTTTTGATGATCAGCATTGTTAAATTGAGTAAATGAATGCGTAAGATTTTAAAGAATATTTCGGATTTGGAGCATAAAAAAATAAAAAGTGAAAATTGTTGCAAGCAGCCAGGGGGGGGGGGGAGGCCTTATTTCTGATGTTAAAAAAACAGTAAGAATCATTTTTTTCAGTTCCTTTATATTTTTCTTATATTCAGAAATGTTCAAGGTACCATTCCCACACCAACTCCAGTAAAATAGACTGCATTTTGCAAGCAAAACTATCCATAAATTGAAAAAACTTTCACAAAAACGGGGGGGGGGAGGCACATTTATGGGCAAAATAAACCAATAAGGATTAATTTTTTCAGTTCAATTTTCATTCCATTGTGTGAAGAAATGTTCAGACTACTTTCCAAGTGAAAAAAGCTTTCAAAAAGACCAAACATAAGCACTGCAAATGAAGAGTTTTCGGTCCGGGTCAGGGTGACCCGGGAACATAACATTAGGGAGTTTTTTTTTTCAGCAAGAAAGAAACCTCCCACCCCCCCAAAAAAATTCTCATAGAGAGAACCCCTGAAATGATGAAAAGTCATGAAATTTCAAGTTTCAGATATGCAGGGAAAATTTTTTACAGGGTCTCAAACCTTGATTTCGGGTCTCACAGACCCGAACAGAACAGCAGGGTTAATATCTTCTTCCAGACACCTATTCTCTACGTTTTTGGTCCCTTCTGAATTTAGGGTTAATCCAGCGAGCGTCTGATTCTCCCTCACTAGATCCTGAACTCATAGCCCCATCCTGTGGCTGGCCTCCCACCTGTTCTACTACCTGTAACCCCGGGCCCCCCACTAATTCATAAACACTATCTGAATCCGAGTCCTCAATATCTTCATCATCCTCCAACTGACCAGGAGTATGTACAACAGGGAGCTGCAGGGACGCTAGCTAGGCACACCCCCCGCATCCTTTTTTGGACCTAGCAAGCCTCTGGGAGCCAAAATGGTACATGTGTGAACTCCTGGAAGGGATGGGGGAAGATAAGATAAGGTGATGAGGTGATGAGCCCAGTTGGGATGGGTGGGCACAATCTGGGGGGTGGGCTAGCACAACTTACCTATAGGCAGGAGGAGCCAGCTCAGTTGGGGCGAAGGGCAGGCATCATGTGGGAAGGCAGCTTAGGCAGACAAGTCATCCAGGAGGTGAGGAGGAAAAGGAAGTGGGTGGGGTGGCAGTATTTAAAAAAAAGGTTCTGCACATGCGCAGAATGAAAAAACAAGATGGCACCACTGGTACCACTGAGAGAAATGGCTCGAGGGCATGGCAGGCCTGGGTCGCTGCCAGTGTCAGCGATCCAGGCTGCCAAGTTACTAATGGTTCTATAGAACTGGTAGGAACGTACCTGGTAGGAACTTACCTCTGTAGCTATGGAAGCAGCCACAACATTGCCAAATTTCAATTTGGCCAGATTCCTACAAAGAAATTAATGGGAAATCTAGCAGGTAGTTGAAAACCGCATCCAATGATTTTTTTTTTGCCTGTCTCTGGTCATCCTGTTTGTCTTTTTAGTTATGTCTGAAATGATGACCCAACAGGCAACAGAGAGTCCATCCATTAGTTAAATGCCTGGCTGAAGTTTCTAAGTCTGGGAACAACTATATCTGAAAAGGGAGAAGCATGGGGAAGAAATACAGTGTTCCCTCGATTTTCGCGGGTTCGAACTTCGCGAATAGCCTATACCACGTTTTTTTTAAAAATATTAATTAAAAAATACTTTGCATTTTTTTTCCTATACCACAGTTTTTTCCACCCAATGACATCATATGTCATCACCAAACTAATAATTTTTGCAAATAAATAACAAAAAAAAATTATTGTTAATAAATAATTATGTTTATAAATATCAGGATCACTAAGTGTCTTATTCAATGGGGAGTACAGTGAACCCTCGAGTTTCGCGTCCTCAAGTATCGCGAAAGGGCTATTTCGCGAGTTTTCAACCCGGAAGCGTTGCTGGGGAAAGCGCGCGCGCTTGGGGACATCCCAGCTCCGCTCCCCAGCTGGGAAGCGGATCTAGGGAGTCCCCACCGCGCGCGCGTTGCTGGGGAAAGCGCGCGCGCTTGGGGACATCCCAGCTCCGCTCCCCAGCTGGGAAGCGGATCTAGGGAGTCCCCACCGCACGCGCGTTGCTGGGGAAAGCGCGCGCGCTTGGGGACATCCCAGCTCCGCTCCCCAGCTGGGAAGCGGATCTAGGGAGTCCCCACCGCGCGCGCGTTGCTGGGGAAAGCGCGCGCGCTTGGGGACATCCCAGCTCCGCTCCCCAGCTGGGAAGCGGATCTAGGGAGTCCCCACCGCGCGCGCGTTGCTGGGGAAAGCGCACGCGCTTGGGGACATCCCAGCTCCGCTCCCCAGCTGGGAAGCGGAGCTAGGGAGTCCCCAAGCGCGCGCGCGCACCCCAGGCGCGAGCAACGGGGTGGGCGGGCGAAGGGCGGGCGGCAGTGGAAGCAAAAACACCATCTGCGCACGCGCAGATGGTGTTTTTACTTCCGCACCGCTACTTCGCTAAAAATCGATCATCGCGTGGGGTCCTGGAACGGAACCCTCGCGATGATCGAGGGTTCACTGTACCTGTAATAATGGTGAGTAAAATGGTAATTTAGGGGTTTAAAGAGTGAAGGGAAGGCTTGTGATACTGTCCATAGCCAAAAATGGTGTATTTACTTTCGCATCTCTACTTTGCGGAAATTCGACTTTTGCGGGCGGTCTCAGAACGCATCCCCCGCGAAAATCGAGGGAACACTGTATACCACAAAAATATCTATTTCCTGGAAATCTGAATTCTGTAACAACTAACGAATTCATTCCTGCACTGCAGTTAGGAATGCACGCCGTAAATCATAACCTTAGCTATGTATCACTACCACCGTTATTATAAACAACATATTCAGGAGAACAAATGGAATGGCAGATTTTCATGCTGATATCTTAAGAACAGCAATCTAGCTTCCATATTGTGATAGAACTAGCAGTGATGCTTATCTCAGTTTCATACATACTTCTTACGTAGAAGAATTACCAGATTCCAGTGTAAAAGCACACCAGAAACAAAAAGTATCCCACCTTGAAGCAGGTTGATATTTTATACTAGGTGATAAGGAAGTGTTTACATTGGAGCTGTCAATGCAACCAATTGTGTGAAAAAATTGTAAACTCTGTGGGTTCTTTTTAAAATGGGATTATATAAAACTGGTAAATTCTGGCAGTCAAAAAACAGATTGCTGTATTTGCACCGTGTAGTTTTCAGGCAATCAGAATACAGTGGAACCCCGACATAAGAGCTGCTCTACTTAAGAGCAACTCGAGATAAGAGCTGGGAGGGGAGAGATATTTTTGTTCTACTTACAAGCCCAAATTCGAGATACAAGCGCCAAGGAGCTGTCTCCTGAAGCCAAACGCTAACTTCCGCGTTCGGCTTCAGGAGACAGCTGCGAAGCGGCGCGCATGTTTTAAAAGGTTGCAGCCGGCCTGGGGGGCTCGGGGGGGTGCTTGCAGCTTTCTTTCTTGCTCTTTTTCTTTCTCTCTTTTACCTTCCATTCCTCTATTTCTTCTTTTCTTTCTCCTTCCCACCTTCTTCCCTCCCTCCCTCCCTTCACTCATTCCTCTCTTACTCTCCCCTTTCATAAGTTTCCTTGCTTCCTTCCTCTGTTCCTGTCCCTTCCCCCTTTCTTTCTTTCTTTCTTTCTTTCTTTCTTTCTTTCTTTCTTGCTTGCTTGCTTGCTTGCTTGCTTGCTCTTTTTCTTTCTCTCTTTTACCTTCCCTTCCTCTATTTCTTCTTTTCTTTCTCCTTCCCACCTTCTTCCCTCCCTCCCTCCCTTCACTCATTCCTCTCTTACTCTCCCCTTTCATAAGTTTCCTTGCTTCCTTCCTCTGTTCCTGTCCCTTCCCTCTTTCCTTCCTTCCTTCCCACCCTCCGTCCATTCATTCACCCATTCCTCTCTTGATCGCTTAAAGCTGGTCCCTGCTGCAAAAAGGGTTGGGGACCTCTGTCCTACAGGATTGGGTGGCAGAGAAGTTGAACATATGTAAATTTAAAAGTTTAAGAAAGTTTACAAGTTAAGTGAAAGAAACTTCATTATTCATTTATATGTACATGTACATTTCTTCATTAAAAACATGTCTTTCTGCATAATTTAGACTAACTTTGTGAGTTTTTTGAGGGCTGGAACCAATTAAAATTATTTACATTAATTCCTATGGGGAAAAGTCGTTCGAGATAAGAGCTGCTCGACTTAAGAGCCCAGGTCCGGAACGAATTAAACTCGTATCTCGAAGTACCACTGTATGTCTTTATCTCCCTTTCCTTATTCTCCCAGGCTGGTAATAATATAAGAGGTGTAAAAGCACTTCCATTAAAATCAAGAGTTTGTCCTTGGAAGCTCAACTTCAGGAATCAGAACAAAAAGAGTAGAATGTTAATATTCAAAATAAATATAATTTTGTTCCTTAAATCAGCAAGGAAACATAATTTCAAGATGTACAGCTGGAGGTGTCATCTTGAATGTCTGCAAATACCCTGCCATATCTCTTGGAGAACAGATTTATTTTTTCTTTCTTGTTATTCTTCAGTATAGTTCAGTATAAGGTGACCAGACATCCCACTTTTGGCGGGACAATCCCAATTTTTAATAATTTGTCCCGCGTCTCGCAGGGTTTTCAAAAAGTACTGATTTTCCTTTTTCTTGACTGCCCAGAGTGAATAAAGCGTTTCCTTTCTCTGGGCGCTGGAAGAAGCATCCTCCTCCCAGCGCCCAGAGAAAGGAAATGCTTTATTCACTCTGAATGGCTTGGCCTAGTGCACATTTGAAAAGAAATAAAAGAAACATTTAGAAAAGTCAAAATGTTTCTTGTATTTATTTTCGTATATGCACTAGGCTGCAATGGCTTTAAAATCTAGATCTTTTTTTTTAAAAAAATCATAATTCCTTTAAAATACTCTATATTCTTTAAGTTACAGTTCAAAGAAAATTATTAAATGCCTTTTTTCTAACTGAATATCTAGAATCATTGGTATCATGAATTTATAAATCTAATTAAAGTTGCTTGCTTAATTATAATTACTTTTGGGATTTTCAAGGCAACCACCAGGCTACAGCCCCATCACTTTTAGGTTCAAAACAACCTGTCCATACAGCTACTTTATTTTGATGTTTCACAAATGTGTTGCTTCATTTCAAGTGATAAGCTCCATTGCCAATGCAGGTGTTTTATTGCTTCCAGTCCAACTTATTTTTCTAATTTTTCTTCAACTTAACACTTACCTAAAGATAATAGAATTCCTTTCTTCTCTGTTTTCTCTATTCATTCCTAAGAAAAATGAATCTATATCAAGTACTTATGACTAAGAATGACAGAATCATCTAGCAATCCTCAACGCCTTTCTTAAAAATAATGTTATTTTTGTATTACCATACACACACCACACACACACACAAAAGCACCTGTTCTCTTTTGTATGAAACCGTGCAGTCTTTTTCAACATAACAACCATGTTGAAAGTATTTTACTTTAAAAAAACACAATGAACAAAGGTCCTATAATTCCATTTTGGTGCTGTTCAAGCAGATGGTGAACAGTCTGGGCTGTTTGTCATTGAAAGCAATCTTGAGAATCTTGTGGGAGTTGATGATAACTGAATGCAGTTTAACTGCTTCAAAAGAATCCCTCTCCAAACTTTCAAGTATTCTTCCATTCATATAGACGTGCGTGAGAGCAAAATGCAGCGATATCTTGTTTGCCCCGACATTATCACCACAAACCTAATCTATTATGGAAATTGTCAGTTATCATTTTGAATATATTCAATGATCAGGAATATTACACCGAATCAGTAATAGGCTGCTGCCCCCACGGGGGGGAGGGGCAGTGGGGGTAGTACATTTATGCATATTTATTGAATACTTAATAATTTTTTATTGTCCTTCCTTCTCTAGTACCTTAGATTGATCCTTACTTTTAAAATAGGAAATAATTAAATAATATGTTTCTACCCATAAACACCTTAATCGTTTTAATCATCATCTTGAATTGAACTTTTATAACAATTAAAGAAAATTGAGCTACTTGCCTAATCTGTTATCATATTGAACCTTGTGGGTTCAGTACAAAACCTTAAAATGTGACTGTGCTTCTCAACAAATAATGCTGTCTATCATTTGTCCTTTTTGTGGCTGTTCAAATAATGTGACTTTATCAATTGAAAAAGAGTCCAAGCACCTATTTGAAAACTGATCTTGCTCAGTAAGCCACTCCCACCCAGTCACATGACCTTTAACCCACCCTCGGCCACATGAGTGTCAAGCCACTCCCAACTGGTCACATAGCCAGCAAGCCACTCCTACCTCATCACATGGCCACAGCAAGCCACACCCACAAAATAAGCCAGGCCCACAGCGTGGCAGTAAAAAGTTTGGCAGCCCATCACTGGGTACAATGAATCTTAAACATCACTAAGTCATAACCAACTGAGTTGGATTCCAACAGTTTGAGAGTCAGTCTTATTTCCCACTAACTGTGGCATAAAGATGGCTCATCAACACCTTTTAAGGGAAATATTTTCATGATCTTGCCTTCGTCTCATCAAAGGCATCTTAAAATTGTCAACAACTTTTCTAGTTTCAAAGTCGTGTTTTCTCATTCTCCCAAAACAAGACTGGCCATACAAATAATGCACAATGTTTTACTGGCACTGCGATGAAGAGCAAATCAAGGGTCTTAGAATAACTTTATTGTCATTTTAAATGTACACTAACTGGCATACATTAAAGTGAAATGTAATGTAAACACAACTCTCAAAAGGTCACCACCTCCACTACATAAACACTATGTGCTACATAAACATGACAAACAAAAAAATAAATATCCATACACCCACATATATCATTATATGACACAGAGAAACAACGCAGTCTAGTTCAGATGTATACATGTACATGGCGAGAAAAACAAATCTTGTGAGTTTACCAGACAAATGGCACAGGAAACAAAGCTGTTACAGAATCTGGTAGTCCTACTAGAAATACTCTGAAACTTCTTCCCAGAAGGGAGCAACAGAAACAGATCATGAAGTGCTTCGAGCTTTAAGCACATAGTGCTTATAAGCAGTATCCTGAATAATGGGAAGTGAACTTCCTATAATCTTCTTGGCTATCCTTACCACTTTCTGGATGGACCTTCTATCTGTTCAGCTCAAGAGCTACTTGAGGCCTTTCTCCTCAGCAGCTGGGATCGTCTCTCCATGGCTCCTGTAAGAAAAAAAATCAAACATCTGGTTTCCACAGCTATATTGTGCCGAGTAACATCTGACCAGATATTTTTAGAGCACTTGTGTTCCACCTGTTCCTTATAAACCAGGGTCCCTGCTGCTTTAAAAGAACAGATGTCATGTGTTTAAAATAGGACCATAGCTCCCTGACAGTGTGCCAGTCCTTAAATAGGTATGTATAGGGGTCTCCAACCTTGGCAACTTTAAGATTTGTGGGACTTTAATTTCCAGAACTCTGGGAACTAAAGTCCACAAGTCTTAAAGTTGCCAAGATTAGAAACTCCTGTTTTAGTATAAGAGTGCATTGGTTGGGATCTTGTTGAATATTGATGAGGGAGAAGTCTTCCTCATTGGTCCATTCTCCAAGAGAGAAGAAGGAACCAGTGTTAGTGGCTGAAATATCGGACAACAGCTCCCGGTATAAGAAGAGCTGTCAGCACTCCTGTTGTTTGTCTTTTCACCGGACCCAAATAAAACCTTTACGTTTACAATGCCTGCGTGTCCTGCCTTTTCACTCAGACCTGACCTCTAACAGATCTCATTCAAGAGTTTTGGAAAAGGGAAGGTGGGATATTCTTTCCTTTCTTCTCCAAATTTAGGGCAACCAAAACAGTGAAGGGCTGCAAGACTGACGAATAGTATGTGTGGAAGATTACTACTAACATTTTAACATCCAATTTAAACCTTGTCCAGTTGGAATTCTTTCTCCTTACCTTTGTGTTAATATTGCAATAAAATAATTAATTTTCTATGGATTTCATTTGAATAGATAGTATAAAGAACAAAGAAAAGCTATTTTTGCAGAGGTCATCTAGGAGCTTCATTCTCTTTTTGGGGTGACATCAAAGCATAATCCATTTTCTCATTCAATTACTCAGCAGTGGGAATGAGAGCCCTGAGAACCAGTTGGGGTAGTGCAATGAAGGCCTGCAAAAAAAATTACTACCACACTGTGGGTGTGGCTTATTTTGTAGGTGTGGCTTGCTGGCCATATGACCAAGTGGGAGTTGCTTGACGATCATGTGACTGGGGGTGGCTTATAGATCATGTGACGGGCTTAAAGGCGGCCAACTTGATGTCACTCATGTCAAGGGTTTGGGTTGGGGTGCCTGGCCTCTCCTCACCTCAAAGAGATACAATTTCCCTATCTATTTACTATTACTGAACATCCAAAATATACTATCTAATTCTATGTATATATGCCATAAGTGTACATACATATTACACACAGGGACACAAAAATATGCACTATCTACTATATAAACTGTATGTGTATAAACAGAGAGAGAGGGGGAGAGGGAGGGAGCTCTTCTAAAATTATAAATATTCAACCTCATTTACTGCAATAGGAAAAACCTACCCAGAGCCCAGAAGGAAAAAAAGAAAAAAAAATCATTTTTTTCTACAAGGTCTGCATACCTGACCATACCTGTAGGAGCCCTCCACTGAACCAAAAGCAGGAGAGGTATCTCTGCGCCTATGCTCACTTTCAGAGAAGCAAAGCTTGCTATATTCTTGAGGGAACTGGGGAGAGGAAGGAAAAATATCCCACCAATTGCAAAGGTCACTTTTTCCACTTGAGACCAGGCGTTGTTTATCTGCCATAGTTCCCACCATTTAGGAGCCTTGCACTGACTGGTAGGTAAATGTTCATCCTGGGAAATAAGCAACAAAGCCGTTTTATACCTGCTCGTTCAGAGAGGCACAAGAAAGGAGGGAGGAGCATGTTATGTCCATGCATGAGATACAGACAGGAGACCACAACCAATTTGGATTAATCTCCAAAGGATTTTAAGCTGGGGAAAAGCCATACGTGAAAAACAGTGCATTTCTGTTGGAGTGATTAAATCTAAACATACTTATCTGATGTTCAAAACCCACTGCTGCAGCTGCATTTCTTTCATCAAAGCTCTGCAAAAGAACAGTAGGATGTCTCCAAAATGGTTCACAATCTTAAGATCTCATTTAATTATTCAAGATAGGAAGGAAGGAAAGGGTGTTTTGTTTTTGTTTGGTTTTTTTAAAAAATAAAATCTATGCTTCATTTCAAACACGGGATTTTCCAGTTCCCTTTTTTGTTGTTTTCTTTTCATCTAAGATGTGCAAAGGAAACAAATCTTCCTTAGGAACTAGGGGTCCCTTTGTGTTACTAAACTACAATGTGATTTAGTTGCAGCTTAATCTATTCTGCAAATCTGGGCCATTGTTAAAATGTAGTTTGAAATGTGATTCCAATGAGTCACCTCCATGAGTGATTATAGCATATGTGAACAGATTTGATTTTTGAGAAACAGGAGGCAGGAATAGTACCAGGCAAGTCAGGTCGATTTGAAATGATCAAGAGAAGAGCCCATGTCATGTCCTATATCTTAGAAAGAGCCCGGAGAGATAGGCTAAGGCCAAAGCAGCAAACCTCAACTGGTCGATTTTATGCTTTCTGGTTTTCATAGCTTAGCATGATTTTCCTTGTGTGACTCAGGTTTCATGCTGAAGTCAATAATCAAAAAGTAATTGGATACTTTTGGGGTGAATAATTACATTGTCTTAAAAGAGACTTGTAACTTCTTATAATTGCACATTCAACGTCTTTTCTCTCATGCTGGTTTTTTTAGCAGCAATTTCCTTATTTGTATTCATTAAAAAGCTTGTCTATCTCAAGAATTGCGGAAGTGTTCTATTTCGCACGTACTTGCTTTTTTTCCTTTTAATTCTAATCTGCAGAGATCAAGATCATATGCTGCAACGTTCTACCTGTCAATGACTATTTCAGCTTCAATCACAACAACACAAGAGCACGCAACTTAATATTAACCTCTCCAAACTTGACTGTAAAAAATATGACTTCAGCAATTGAGTTGTCGAAGCGTGGAACTCATTACCTGACTCAGTAGTGTCAACCCCTAACCTCCAACATTTTTCCCTTAGACTATCCACAATTGACCTCTCCAGGTTCCTTAGAGGTCAGTAAGGGGCGTGCATAAGTGCACCAGTGTGCCTTCCATCCCCTGTCCAATTGTCTCTCCTTATCTCATTTATCTTTTCTTCCTTTCAAATATGTTCACCTATACTTTTATATCTTTTCTTCTATTCTTTTCTTTTCTTATATTATTACATATCTTTCTCTTCAATGTGTATTATGTATTGGACTAACTAACTAACTAACTAACTAACTAACTAACTAACTAAATAAATAAATAACTAGATAGATAGATAGATAGACAGACAGACAGACAGACAGACAGACAGACAGATAGACAACTTGTAGATTGCCAGAATCTATGAAATTGTGTCATAGGACCATGGGATCGGGGAGTTTGTAATACAAACCAAAGCTTGACTCTTCAACAATTTATCATATGCTTAGGAAAGCAATGGGTGCTTATTTTTTTTGCAAGTGAATGACTTCAGATAAGAAGAGAAAGGATGGCAGTAAACCCACCAATCACTGTCCAGAAACTATTCTACATTAAATTGTGTAAAGATAGCAACACTGCCCAGTCTCACTGTGGGTTGCTGTACAAATAAACTGTGAAGGGCATTGCAATTTTTTTTGTTATTTTTTCCTCCTAGTTGAAGGGCAGGAGGAAAGCACATTCTATAAATCACTAGTGAGAAATGGCCTAACTTATGCTAAACGGAAAACTAACTTATCACTTTTTGGCTTAGCAGGGTGGGTATCACACCAGTGCAGTAAACGCCGCCGTTTGTGTTTAAGCCACAGGAAAGATAAAGAGAAGCTCTTTAGATCTGTTTGGCTATTCTGTATTGGTCATGTGTTTGGGTAGATCACCCTAGTTTTACCCTGCCATTCTGATTAGTGCATAATTTTATTTCTCATACCAAAATTATACTAATTCAGATTTATTTTCATAATTTCATTTCCCCCCCTCCCCTTTTTATAAAGCAATATTAAGCCTGGTTGGTTTGAAATACGTTTATAATAGAAATAAGAAGTTTTTAAATTAAACAAAACACTTAAATTATACTCCCAATTTAATCCACATACGTTGTCTTGAACAACTTAATTTAAATAAACTCTACTGAATGATACATTTAGAAAAAATATTCATTGTATTTATTTGCTAGGCAGAGAATTTTAAATTATTGAAATGTAGAGTGTAAAAGACCAAAACATATTTATCCATTCAACATAATTGCAGCTTATGTGCTAATGCTATATTTGTGAGAGTCCTAAATAGGCTCCCCGGAGAATCTTACATATATTTATGGCATCAAAACAAATGTTGGAACTAGTAGCATAGCTGTGGCTTTTATCAATATTTATTCAGATCGGGAAAATGGATCCTTGTTTCCAAAACTCCTGATCTGCTGCTGTGACACTGGTTGCATGATGATAAATCAAATAAATGCATGCAAATATGCTTCTTCGTAAAACAATAAGCAATAAACAATAAAAAAAGCTTTTAGAATTTAGTTGACTCAGCGTTTACTAAATTCTGAGAGTGGGTGAATATTTGAGATCATAAACTGAGGATCAATTTAGGGAAATTTTTTACTGTCCCAAATAATAATTGTAAATTGTAAGAGAGAGAGAGAGAGATAAAAAAAGATGAGAGAGAAAGAGAAAGAAAGAAAGAAGGAAGGTATGAAAGAAAGAAAGAAAGAAAGAAAGAAAGAAAGAAAGAAAAGAGAGGGGGAAAGAAAGAGAAAGATGAGAGATGACTGAGAGGAGATGAGAGCAAGAGAGAAAGAAAGAAGGAAGGAAGGAAGGAAGGAAGGAAGGAAGAAGATGAGAGTGAGAGAGACGAGTGAGAGGAAATGAGAGAGAGAAAGAAAGAAAAAAGAAAAAGAGACAAGAGGGAAAGAGATGAGAAAGATGAGAGAGAGAGAGAGAGAGAGGAGATGATGAGAGAAAGAAAGAGAAAGAAAGATGAAAGAGAAAGAGAGGGAGAGAAAGAAAGAGATGATAGAAATAGAGAAATGAAAGAGAGAGGGAGAAAGAGAAACACAGAAAGAGAGAGAGAGATGCCTGTTTAAAAGAAAATACTGGGAGCCACAAAATCTGGGTAGGCATGGCTGGTGGGGAGGTCATGTGCCTGGGGGTGAGTGATGTTGAGTTGGCCACAACTCCCAGTCACATGACCATATAGCCACCCCCAGTCACATGATCACCTAGCCATGCCCATCCAGTCACACTATCACCTAGCCACACCCACTCAATCACATGGGCACCTAACCATACACATCTAGCCATGCCCACCACTGTTAACACATCATGTTTTAGGATTTGATTCTGTAGCTCAAAATAAAGCGTTTGTGTTGACGGTGGGATGGGGTGGGATGTGAGCTGCCTCCGGATGACAGCACATCCTTGAAAATATCAGGGCAGGACTCAATTAGCTAGGCAGTAGGAACACCATCTTGAATGCCTGTGAGTACCATTCTGAGAGAATGAATACGAAGCCTGAGGAAAGTGTGTGTCTGTAACTGACTGCAGCTCCTTTTGAAAAGACCAGACAGCAACCACAGCTTCTCTCCCTCACACTGACATAAACATATCCTTTACACATACAATGGAGAATTGACATTATTAGATGAACAACAATGGAATCAGATAGACAAGAGAAAAGAAGCGCAAGTCAGAAGTCCAGGTATGAATTTTCCTCTAAGAAATCCAATTCATTGAAGTTATGTAAATAAGCACTTGAGGAGCTCTAGTAAAAGATAAAGAGACATGCAAAAATCAAAGAAGAATGGGAAAAAAACCCAAAATGTCAAAAAGAAAAAGATTCAAGCTGCTTTCAAAACAATCTGTCAAAATAACCAAGAAATACAGAGAGTGAAAGCTGGGAGCAATAAGAAGATACAACAAGTAAATGCAGAGTTCCAGGGTCAAACTAGAAAACACAAAGACAGTTTGGTATTTTTTTAAAAATGAACAAATGAAGGAATATAATGGGGGGGGATATTCAGAACTTGGCTCTTCATGTCAAATTCCAAATATCCCCACCTTACTATATTCCTTCATTTGTTGATTTTTTTTAACAAAATGTCTTTGTGTTTTCTTTCTAGAAATTGAAGTAAGGTAGCAATAGATTGTCAAATAAGAAAAATTCAGGTTCAAATGAAATTCCCACTGAACACGTAAAAAGATGTATGTTGCAGGACCCTTCTTGGGTGATGGGTTTCTAAGCATCTGCAGAGTGCCAAAAGAATAATTAAGTATCAGCATTTTCCACTTAAAAAAAATAAAATGCATACCAGTATATAATCAATTGGTTTAGATACAGAGCACCAGTTTAGACTTCCTGTCAATAAAGGCTAGCAGATATTCATTGCAGTAAAAGTTAGATTGATTAAGAAACAAATAGCATTGCATGATGCGACAAAAGCACAAGAAAAAAAGTTATCCTAAACCAATGATGGCAAACCTTTCTTTCCATGGGTGCCGAAAGTGCATGCGTACATGCTGTTGTGCATGCACCACACCCATAGTTCAATGCCTGGTGAGGATGAAAAAGGCCTTCCCCTTTCCCTAGAGGCCCCCTGGAAGCAAGAAATGGCCAGTTTTGCCCTACCCAGGCTCTAGAGCAGTGATGGCGCAGCTGGGTGCCACAAGTGGCACACAAAGCCATATCTGCTGGCACTCGAGCCGTTGTCCTAGTTCAGCTCCAACATGCATGTGTGTGCCGGCGAGGTGATTTTTGGCTAACACAGATGCTCTAGGAGGGCATTTTTACCTCCTCCCAGCTCCAAGGAAGCATTTGTAGCCTGGAGAGGGTGAAACACGAGCCTACTCGACCCATCAGAAGTTGGGAAACAAGCCATTTCCGGCCTCCAGTGGGCCTCCGGGAGGTGAGAGAAGCTGTTTTTGCCCTCCCCAGGCATAGAATTATGGGTGTGGGCAATTGTGAATGTGCGATAGTGCACACCCACACTCTTCCGGCACCAGAGGAAAAAATGGTTTGCCATCACTGCCTTATACTAAACCATGAATTTAATAAATAGGATTTTTCCAAATAACCCACAGCTGACCAGAGTGGGCAGATTTTCACAGATTGGGCTACCACTCTCCTTGAGTATTGTAGATAGCTGTCATCAGAAAGGTCAGCTGTTATGCTGGACTTCACCATACGAGCCCCAATTAGGTCAGGAATGTAAATTCAAACACACACGCTGTTGTAAAGTAAACAGAAAAGCAGTTTATCCAAAATAAAGCTATGCACACGTACTTTAAACTGAGCAAATTAGCTCACACATAGATAACAAAAACAAACAGAGCAGATAAGAGCAGCTGTGAGAGCGTCACAGCCAAACCTCTTCAAGTGAGTCCACAAGATTTGCTTAACTGTGAAATATCCCAAAAAGTCTGTGAAAGTCCAGGAATAATGCAAACATGATCTATCTTTCTCCAAACGGATAAATTCCCACATGTGCTCTCTGCAACACTGGTAATTTATCAGCAACCCCATTAGCCTAATTGCCTCAGCCACAGGTGTTCTCCCTTATCTCCAACAATACCTGCGCAGTTGATCCCTTCTAGCCATGAGCCTGCACATTCTGGCATCTATCCACCGATCCTCTTCCAAGTCCGATGACCCACTAATGGGGTCATTACCTAATGGGCTGGCTGCACTCATCTCTCTATCTGATTCTTCTTCTCCCCCAGCGTCTGACCTTGGCAATGAATCCTCACTGTCAGAAGATGATGGCAGTAAGACAAGTCTCTGAGAACCTGAGGACTCTGCACCACACCCATTATTCAATGCCTGGTGAGGGTGAAAAAGGCCTTCCCCTTTCCCTGTAGGCCCTCTGGAAGCCAGAAATGGCCATTTTTGCTCTATCCAGGCTCTAGAGCAGTGATGGTGAAGCTGGGTGCCACAGGTGGCACGCAAAGCCATATCTGCTGGCACTCGAGCCGTTGCCCTAGTTCAGCTCCAACATGAATGTGTGTGCCAGCCAGCTGATTTTTGGCTCACCGGGAGGCTCTGGGAGGGCATTTTCAGCTTCCGGAGAATCTCTGGGGGCATAGGGGAGGGCATTTTTACCCTCCCACAACTCCAGGGAAGCCTTTGGAGCCTGGGGAGGGTGAAACATGAGCTTAGTGGGCCGACAAGAAGTTGGGAAACAGGTCATTTCCAGCCTTCAGAGGGCCTCCGTGGGACGGCTAAAACTGTTTTCACCCTCCCCAGGCATTTAATTAGGAGTCTGGGCACTCGCGCATGCGCGAGAGCACATGCCCATGCTCTTTCGGCACCCAAGGAAAAAAAGGTTTGCCATTACTGCTCTAGAGGCTTCCTGCAGGTCCACTGTGAGCTGAAAATGCCCTCTCAGAGCCACAAAATTAACTAGCCAGCATACACATACACTTTGGAGCTTAGCTAGGGCAATGGCTTGTGTGCCAGGAGATATGGCTCCATGTGCCACCTGTGGCACCCATGCCCTAAGTTTGTCAACACTGTCCTAAAACAATTTAACTAACAATAGGTCAGGTAAGAGAGTAGGGGCAATGTATGAAGACTTTTCTACTTATCTATTGCTTGCCATTGTCCTATTGATCAGAAATCTCTTGGACACAATGCCATTTCCAATTCTACAGAAGAAAAGTCATTTAGGATGCTAACAGCACTGTATCACTATAGAAATTTTTCTAAATACAGTGATACCTCATCTTACAAACTTAATTGGTTCCGGGACGAGGTTCTTAAGGTGAAAAGTTTGTAAGATGAAACAATGTTTCCCATAGGAATTAATGGAAAAGTGATTAATGCGTGCAAGCCCAAAATTCACCCCTTTTGCCAGCCAAAGCGCCCATTTTTGCACTGCTGGGATTCCCCTGAGGCTCCCCTCCATGGGAAACCCCACCTCTGGACTTCTGTGTTTTTGCGATGCTGCAGGGGTATCCCAGCAGCGGAATCCCAGCATCGCAAAAACGAGTGCTTCGCTGGCAATGGAAGTCTGGATGTGGGGTTTTCCAGCGAAGGGAGCATCAGTGAAATCACAGCATTGCAAAAACATCGAAGTCCTTGAATCCCCACCTCCGGACCTCTGTGTTTTTGCAATGCTGCAATTTCACTGAGGCTCCCCTCACTGGGAAACTCCACCTCTGGACTTCCGTTGCCAGCGAAGCGCCCATTTTTGCGCTGCTGGATTCCCCTGTAGCATCACAAAACACGGAGGTCTGGAGGTGGGGTTTCCCATGGAGGGGAGCCTCAGAGGAATCCCAGCAGCGCAAAAAAGAGTACTTCGCTGGCAACGGAAGTCTGGAGGCGGGGCATCCCAGCGGCGGTGGTGGGTTTGTAAGGTGAAAATAGTTTGTAAGAAGAGGCAAGAAAATCTTAAACCCCGGGTTTGTATCTCGAAAAGTTTGTATGACGAGGCGTTTGTAAGACAAGGTATCACTGTATAGAAAAAGATCATGTGCTCTAGAATGCTGGCTGGGGAATTCTGGGAGTTGAAGTCCAGATATCTTCAAGTTGCCAAGGTTGGGAAACACTGCCCTAGAGTGTCCTAAAACATTTATGTATATTATTTCAACATTTACATTGGAAATAGAAGAGAATGTGCAAGTTACTGAACCATTTCATTAACTCATCACACAAGCAAACTTTCAGTGAATAATTTACAATAAAGAATTCACATGCAGAGAGATCAATGTCAAATTAATAGGTAGCTTTCAGAAAAGGCAGAGGAGAATGAGATCAAATATGTAATATAAAATGGAAATAGAGAAAATGGAAGACTAAATAAAGGAAGATTGCCTTTGTTTTATTGATCCAGAGTGAGGAAATCTAGACTGAGTATTATTTTGATGAATCTTTGCAATGAATAAAAAAGAATTGAAAGAACTGAACATGGAGAAAAACTGATGTGCAGTAGGGAAGGAAATAAAATGGTATATTTGAAATATGAAATACTATCTTTGTATCTGCTTAAAATGCAAAGTGACTCTATTGTAAGAATGGCAGGATAGTAAATAGTGACATCTGGGATCAGAACTGGGAGCCAGTGACACCATATTGTTAGCTGAAAGTAAACTAAGAATAACTTGTTATGAAAGTCAACATGACAAGTGAAATATTTGTCTTAATGTTAAGTATTAAAATGACAATGATAATTCAGCTGACAAGACTGATGAATAGTATTGTGGAAGGTTACTACTAACATTTTAACATCCAATTTAAACCTTGTCCAGTTGGAATTCTTCCTCCTTACCTTTGTGTTAATATTGCAATAAAATCATTCATTTTCTATGGATTTCATTTGAATAGATAGTATAAAGAACAAAGAAAAGCTATTTTTGCAAAGGTCATCTAGGAGCTTCATGCTCTTTTGGGGTGACATCAAAGCATAGTCCATTTTCTTATTCAATTACTCAGCAGTGGGAATGAGAGCCCTGAGAACCAGTTGGGGTAGTGCAGTGAAGGTCTGCAAAAAACTTTGCTACCACACTGTGGGCGTGGCTTATTTTGTGGGTTTGGCTTGCTGGCCATGTGACTAGGTGGGAGTGGCTTGACGATAATTTGACTGCAGTGGCTTAAAGGTCATGTGACGGGCTTAAAGGTGGATAACTTGATGTCACTCATGTCAAGGGTTTGGGTTAGGGCTAGAGTGCCTGTCCTCTCCTCGCCTCAAAGAGATACAAATGCCCAGCCGGCAGTTTGTAAAGCTGCCAGCTGAAATTCCCTACAGGGCGGGGGGCGACGCTGAGCTAGCTCTTTTCAGAGCTCAGCACTTCCGGGTTCATTCGGAACCCGGAAGTTCGGCTTCTGGCAGCGCGCCAATGAGAGCGTGCTGCCGGCTTGCCATGCCGGGTCCCAGATCGCCCTATTTAAAGGGCGATCTGGAAGGGACCCCCCATTGCCTTGCCAGCGAACAACGGAGGAGCGGACAGACGTTGCTGCCCGCTCGTTACGGACCACGTGGCGGGGGCCTATCGAGGCCTCAGCTCAGGCTTGTCGGGTCAGGGGTTTACGGGCCTCTGACCCTTTAAATTTTATAATTGCTTTAGGAGTGGTTGGCTTTAGGAACGAGAGGGTGGCGTGGCCTACTCTCGGGACGGGTGTGGGGGTGGAGAGATAGCGAGGCCTAGGGGGCCTCACCCGGTAGAAAAATTTTCCTTAATTTATTTAAGTAAATTAAATTCATTTTGTAAAAAGCAGAAATAAAAATAAATTCATTTGGGGACGGGATCTTGTTGGCATCGGGGGTTAGCGGGCAGGCCTCTCCCCCCCTTAAGGGGAGTTAACACCCCACACACACGCACACACCACTTTCCCCCCCTGCCCCCCCCCCATTCTCCACCGGGGGGTGTTTTACTAAGGTGGGCTGGTAAGGGCTAAAGAAGATAGGCCACTTGTTTTGGGACAAGGGGATTTGGGCACTTCGAGGCAAGGGTGGCCTTTGTGCAGGGCAGTGGGATCAGGTACCGCACCTAGTGGTGTGATCTGGTCCCAGGGGCCCCCTGTTCGGGTGTCTTGGCCTGGGTTGTGGGGGCATCCAGGTTTTCCCTTTTAGTGGTTTCCCAAGGTTTCCAGAACCCCAAGACTTCCCTTCCGGGTGGGTGGGGGTGGGCTGGCCTGGTTTGGGAGGGATTGTCAGAATGGCTCCCAAGAGGCGTGCCCCTACCCAGGGCCCCCTGGGTCCTCGCCCTCGGAGGGCGAGGGTCCCTTCACTGTGGGCTAGGGAGGCCGGGGAGATAGTCCCTACCCCCTGTGCGCAGCCCCCTCCTGTCAACCAGGCCACTCCAGGCTCCGAGCCCATTATCTCGGCTCAATCCTTTTCTGCTTTACTAGATCGCCTGGACCGGATGGACGCCCGCTGGGAAGCTGCCTTCGGGGCACACAGCGGATCCAGGCCCTTGGCAGCGTTGCGAGCCCCTCCTGTCAGCAGGGATACGCAAGATCCAGCTCCGGATCAGAACAACCCGAGGGTACAGGATGCCAGTTCGGCGGCCGGGGCCCTCGGGGCCCCATTGGATGGCAGGGGTGAGTCAGTATCCAGTGCACCCACACCGGTTGTACGGGGGTTATCCACCGTAACCCCCCCGGCGGGGCCGGCCGGCATGGCTCCCCCTTTGGGGTCCAGCACGCCTACGGTATGCTCCCAAGTTTGGGGTGCAACCTTGCAACCGGCTTTGGTCCCGGCCGGGGCGCCAATGGTGAACACGGTGTCCACCGCGGGGGGGAACCCAGGGTAGTATTTCTAATACACAGTGGCTCCAACCATTGCCCGGATCTTCGGGGCCAACCGGGTCATCGCTCAACATGACTGGCAGTGGAGGGCCCCAGGTAGCTCCTGTTGGGGTAGCTGGGTCGGTGACAGTGCCAGGTTTTTCTTCCCTTGCGGCGGCCTTTTCTGTGGCAGGGATGGCCAGTAACAGTGTGGCCACCTCGACCAACCCCATGGCTGCTGCCATGGGGGCGGTGCCTGTAGGCCTTCCATCAACCCCCTTGGGATATCATTTGCACCCCTCGATTAGGGATAAGATTTGGAGGGGAGAATATATCGACCTCTATACCCTGTTAAATAGGGAGGTTCCCAAGAAGGAGAGGGATGAGGAAGCTCAGACCGATCGGGCCAAAAAGGTCAAGGTCCCCAGAAGTTTCAGGTCTTGGCTGTATGCCTTTTTGACCTATGCCACCGTTATAATACAAAAGGAACCGAGTAGGGCTACGGCGCTACTTAAATACATCGACCTCATTGCCATGGCATACTTCGAGGTCAAGGGGGATGCCTGGCAGAACTATGATGAGGCATTCCGGATGAGGGTGGCTTTTGACCCTTCTCTCCCCTGGGATCGGGAAGTGCCCGACCTATGGTTTCAGGCGACCCGTAAGAGCGGGTCGGGTCAGCGGACCGATAGCGGTCATCTAATGGAGGAGGAGCCGGCTGCACCCCGCGCTGCTGCGGGGCAGGGTGTTCAAACCACCCAGCTTTGTTTTGAGTACAGTGCCAAGGGCTCTTGTGCACGCTCCTCTTGTAAGTTCCAGCATGCTTGCGGTAAGTGTGGGGGTTCCCATGCCACCCACATGTGCACACGTCCCGGTGGAAACAGGGACAAAAGTAAGCCAGCCGTTCCTGCGATGCAAGGGCCCCAGTCCGGTCAAGCTTGAGCGCTTGGCCGAACTCCTGCAAGGGTACCACCCACCATAGAGGGCGGCTGCTATCCTTTGGGGCTTTTGTGAAGGCTTTAGTATCCTTTATCGGGGTCCACGTAAGGCCTTTATGTCAAAGAATTTGAAGTCAGTTTTGGGTAATGACGATTTAGTTAGAGCTAAGATTAAGAAAGAGGTAGACGAAGGGAGGGTCCTGGGCCCCTTCCCCCCCCCTGTGCCTAATAGGAGGGTCCCCCCCCGGGTGGTGCCCAAGAAAGCCCTAGGGGAATAGCGGCCTATTCACCCCGTAAAAAGGTAACCCTCAAACAGCTTCAGGAGCTCACAGGGCTGCTTAACTTCGCATGCCAGGTAATTGCTCCCGGTAGGGTGTTTTTACGCAGACTGTATTCCTCCATGCAGGGATTAAGCTCGCCCCATCATCGTGTGCAGCTCAATGCAGGGGCCAGAGAAGACTTGCGGGTAGGGCAGACATTCCTGGCCTGATTTAACGGGATTTCCTTCTAGCAGCAAGATTTGCTTCTCCAAGCAGACTTGCCATTGCACTCCGATGCCTTGGGTTTCCTTGGCTTTGGGGTGATGCTAGGAGGAAGGTGGCGCCATTCAACGTGGCCAGCGGAATGGGAGGCAGCAGGAATTTGTAGGGATCTTATGGAGCCTGGCGGGGCTACAGAACCAGGGAGGCAGGAGGCAGATCGGGCCATTGGGCTGTCAATAGCTCCAGGCACCCAGGCTGCATACCGCAGGACAGGTAAGGAATTTTGGAGTTCAGGGCTAGCAAGGGTTACAGGCAGGCTTGGCCATACCAGTCGACCAGTTGTTGGAGCACTGGGTGCCATACAGTAGGCTTCCCCGATAGGGACCCGGGTATTGGCCGTTTTAATTGTTTGGTTTGTTGTTTCAGCCGTTGCTGTTTTCCGGCCCGTGGTTTGGCTTTTGGGCCGGCTGTTTTGCTGCGAGGTCTCCTGTCGGATCGCAGCTTTCCCTGGGCGCCAGGATGGACGTCGTCTGGATGGGCCACAGGGAAATGCGCTGGGAGGGGCTCGGCCCCCTGTTTTTGTGAGCAGTGTCGGTCCGGGAGAGCCCCCGAGTTGCTGGTGATGCACCTCGGGCGCAATGACCTCGGTGTTTTGAGTGGCTTGACGGTGAGCATCCAGGCTCGCGTAGATCTGCAGGCCATCACCACTGTATATCCAGGCACACGCATAGTGTGGTCTGAGATTCTCCCCAGACTGGTCTGGCGGAATGCTATCTCCCCTAAAGCTGTGAACAAGGCCAGGTTAACGGTCAACCAGGCCATTGGAAGGGTGGTGGGGGAGTTGGGTGTGTGTGTGTAGTGAAGCATCCCCTGATAAAATTTGGAACCCCCTGGCTCTACCGGGCCGACGGCGTTCACCTCTCAGATGAGGGGAATGCCATTTTCCTGTCGGACCTGCAGAGGCGCCTCCAGGAACTAGTTTAGGAGGCTGGGTGGGGGTCGGGGGGCCAAAATTGAGATCTGACCCCCCCCCCCCTCCGTGGCAGGTTGGGGGTGGAAATGGGCAATTAGAAGCAACTGCGCATGCTCCTTTCGGGCATTCTTTAAGGGTGATGGACCGCCTCTCTCCAGGAACTAGAGGTTTGAGCAACGTCGGGAATTGGAGAGAGGATGTCCATGGGAATCACCGGATCCAATCTCCCCCGGGGATTGGAGGGTGAATTCCTCCCACATGATGAAGGGGCGTGGTTTGATCCAGGTGAAGGTGGTACCTCCACCTGGTTCAGCAAGGAGTTCTTGCCCAATGTTGCCAAGGAATGTTATGGTAGGAATTTCCGCCCCGTTAGTTTGGCTCTGCAGGTCCTTAGTCTGTTTTGAATTAAATATTCAAAGTTACGTATTTAAATTTACTTAAAGTCATTTAAATTTATGATAATTAATAAATGACCCTTAATCCACAATATATGTCTCAGCGTCTTTACTCTGCCTCTGGGGGGCAAATGCCCAGCCTGCAGTTTGTAAAGCTGCCGGCTGAAATTCCCTACAGGGCGGGGGGGCGACGCTGAGCTAGCTCTTTTCAGAGCTCAGCACTTCCGGGTTCATTCGGAATCCGGAAGTTCGGCTTCTGGCAGCGTGCCAATGAGAGCGAGCTGCCGGCTTGCCCTGCCGGGTCCCAGATCGCCCTATTTAAAGGGCGATCTGGAAGGGACCCCCCATTGCCTTGCCAGCGAACACCCACCCACCCTCCGCTATCAACGGTGTGTCCTAAGGAGGTCGCCTTTGGGGCCGAATAGGAATTTTTTGCGGCCTCCCCTTTAGAGGCGGCCGTTTTTTCACCTATTCCACACTGACGGTGCGGACTGGATTGGTTAGGGGGTGCGGCGCTTTTAGTTGTTTAAATAGGCCTCACTTTGGTCACTGGGGTTTGGCAGGTTGGGGGCGGAAATGGGCAATTAGAAGCAACTGCGCATGCTCCTTTCGGGCATTCTTTAAGGGTGATGGACCGCCTCTCTCCAGGAACTAGAGGTTTGAGCAACGTCGGGGATTGGAGAGAGGATGTCCATGGGAATCACCGGATCCAATCTCCCCCGGGGATTGGAGGGTGAATTCCTCCCACTCGACGAAGGGGCGTGGTTTGATGCAGGTGAAGGTGGTACCTCCACCTGGTTCAGCAAGGAGTTTTTGCCCAATGTTGCCAAGGAATGTTATGGTAGGAATTTCCGCCCCGTTAGTTTGGCTCTGCAGGTCCTTAGTCTGTTATGAATTAAATATTCAAAGTTACGTATTTAAATTTATTTAAAGTCATTTAAATTTATGATAATTAATAAATGACCCTTAATCCACAATATATGTCTCAGCGTCTTTACTCCGCCTCTGGGGGGCAATTTCCCTTACCATTGCTGAACATCCAAAATATACTATTTAATTCTATATATGCCATATATGTACATACATATTACACAGGCACACAAAAATATACATTATCTACTCTATAAAGTGTATGTACACACACGTACGCACAGCTCTTCTAAAATTATACACATTCAACCTCATTTATTGCGATAGGAAAAAACATACCCAGAGCCCAGGCGGGGAAAAAAGAAAAAAAAAATTCTACCGGTTCTGCATACCTGACCATACCCATAGGAGCCCATCACTATAGTGGTTCTAATCACTGACCTAAAAACCAGGAGACTATCAGTTCTAGTCCTGCCTTAGGCATGAGAGCTAGCAGAGTAACTTTGACCCTTTTAGCCCACCACTCAATGTTATTGTTGTGAGGAAAATAGGAGGTGGAAGGAATATCCATAATGTTCACCACATTTAATTGTTTTATTATAAACACAGGATAAAATCTAATAAAATAAAAATATTAAAATGGGAATTATAGGATCTAGGCTCTGAACTTTATAAATCTTATAACTTGTTTGATTCTGGCTCCATTTTCTGAATAAGAGTTGTTTCTAATAGTAGGTATTAGTAATCTTTTGAAGGGTTGCCTTTCCTTATCTATGGTTCAGATAAGAAGCTTTCTCTCTGCCCGCTAGTAATTTTTTAAAAGCACGCAGCCTGTTTTTCAGAGCATCATTTGTTTGCAATCCTAAACACAATATTATGCCTCATGAAAATATCTCTCTCTCTCTCTCTCTCTCTCTCTCTCTCTCTCTCTCTTATCTCTCCCTCCTTCCCTCTCGCTTTTGCTTATTTTGTAATATTAATGTAGACAGGAAATCAGAAGACTGGGAGGATAGGTTAGTTCAATTTTTTTGAAGGTTATCGGTGAAACTTTCAACTCAATCTCATAGCTTCTACTATTCGGTATTTTGGAATACACAATCAGATTTATAGTAACTCCATTTTGCTTCTATGAAGAAAACCATTGCGATCAAAACTTTTTTTCATTTTTGACTATCAAAAACTTTTTGGTTGTCTCCAACTGAAATATAAATATGTTTTGATATTCTGATGCCCTGAGTTCAATTGAAGAAGGATTGTGGGGGAACCAAAGCAGTTCCTCATACACCTTGTACTAGTTCTCAGATATCCCTAACCCTTTTAGTCTTCATTATTGTTGTGTCCAGAGGACAGTTAGGCCTTGTACCCACCCCATATTCCTTGGGCGGGAAAATACTGCAAGGTGATTGGCTGGCTCAGCCTGGCAGCCCGGGATATATATAGCTGCCAGGCACGGCCATGTTTGTCTTGTTTTGTTCTGTAACCGTTACCTTCTGTTCAATAAAGAACCGTTACTTACTCCAAGACTGCAGTCCTTCATTCTAGCAAGGATCCAATATCTGGCGACAAGGAAACGTGCACGAGAGATAAGGTAACCAGGGACTTCCCTCAGCCACCGCTGCTGCCTCGGGTTCCCCTCAGCTATTTTTTTTAAAAATCTTGCTATCAATGACCACTGTCACATTTTTAAAAATTTGTGTATGCATTGGATGGACCCCACATACAGTATCTTAGCAATTTAGCAAGGGTTTCCTTAAAGGCCAGAACAAGTTTTTATTGCACCTAGGATTGCTTTCTACACATCTTTTTATTTTCTTTGCTTACAGTCATTTTCTTATTAGGGAATGTTGAATATTTTATTACCTAGTTGCAAGGAGATATGCAAGCACCAGTTAATGTGACCCATGTGCCAAATTTAACCATGGTGGAACAGTGCCAAGTTATATATAATTCATGGATGACTTCAATAACATTCTGGAACTGGCATACATAATATATTTAAAAACCCAAAGGAGAAAAAAAATCTTAAATAAATAGATCATGTAGAATGCCAATTGGCTTATTATTATAAAGGCTATTAAATATTTCAAGAAAAGCCCATATTCATTTTCTAAGATAAAGTTTAAATTGTTCAGATTCAGAGTATTGTACTGGCTAATGTAAAAAGATAACAAGCTTATTTCTCAACAGGAAAATGACACAAAATATGTTGAAACTTTATTTGAGAATGGCTTGACATTGCCCAATTTGATTAAATACAGTCAATGCTTTGAGAATCCAAGATATCAGCTTTTTTCCCCCAGCACAACAGCACAACAGACAAAGTAAAGGTGTTCCCTCACTTTTCCCGGGGGATGCGTTCCGAGACTGCCCGCGAAAGTCAAATTTCCGCAAAGTAGAGATGCAGAAGTAAATACACTATTTTTGGCTATGGACAGTATCACAAGCCTTCCCTTAACACTTTAAACCCCTAAATTGCGATTTCCCATTCCCTTAGCAACCATTTAGATTATTACTCACCATGTTAATTTATTAAAGTTTATTAAAAAAATATTTATTAAAGGTGGACGAATGTTTGGCGATGACATATGACGTCATCGGGCAGGAAAAACCGTGATATGGGGGGGGGGGACCACGAAGTATTTTTTAATTAATATTTTTGAAAAAACGTGGTATAGACTTTTTGCGAAGTTTGAACCCGTGAAAATCAAGGGAACACTGTACTAACACTGATACAGGATCACAATGTTGTTCCATATTTTAACAACCTTCTTGTCATTTTCATAATCCTAGGCTACAAAGTAACTAAGTTGTCATCATGGTGCCCAGATTTTTGTTCTTCTCAAGAAACTGACAAATAATATTCCCAAGTACACACACATTCATATACACACACAAATACACACACACACACACACAAACAAACACACACACTCCAAGTTGTTGACTCTTTGAAATCATATAGATTTTCTCAATGACATACACACATACATATACAGTATATGTATGCATCAAGGGTGAAATTCTAAATTTTTCCCTACTGGTTCTATGGGCGTAGCTTGGTGGGCATGGCAGGGGAAGGAAGCAAAATCTCCATTCCCTTCCCACTCTTGGGGAATTTATTTATTTATTTATTGGATTTGTATGCTGCCCCTCTCTAGACTCGGGGCGGCTAACAGCAGTAATAAAAAACAGCATGTAAATCCAATACTAAAGCAACTAAAAAACCCTTATTGTAAAACCAAACATATATACAAACAAGCATACCATGCATAAATTGTAAAGGCCTAGGGGGAAAGAATATCTCAGTTCCCCCATGCCTGACAGCAGAGGTGGGTTTTAAGGAGCTTACGAAAGGCGAGGAGGGTGGGGGCAATTCTAATCTCCGGGGGGAGTTTGTTCCAGAGGGCCAGGGCCGCCACAGAGAAGGCTCTTCCCCTGGGTCCCGCCAAACAACATTGTTTAGTTGACGGGACCCGGAGAAGGCCCACTCTGTGGGACCTAACTGGTCGCTGGGATTCGTGCAGCAGAAGGCAGTCCCAGAGAATCCTAACAGGTCCTTATTTTTATTTTTATTTTATTTTGTATTGGAAACCAAGTGCCACATTTTCCTTCACTCTGATACCATACGTTTATTTACATATTCATGTATGTATTTGTAACCTAACTTTCACTTAGGAATTCAAGGTGGTATATAGAGTACATCTTCCTCTTTTTTTAAAAAAAAAAGTGTTTTATTTTACTAATTTGGGTGTGTGTGTCTCAAGTCAATTTTGATTCCTCATGACTATTTAGACAAGTCCATGTATTTTTCTTGGAAATATTCAGGTGATTTTCTGTTTGCCTCTCTTATATGTGGGATGGGGGGAGGAGACGGGGAGGGAGAGGATTAGGGTTAGGGTGGTTAGGGAGATTAGGATAGTTAGGGTTAGGTTTGGGGGAAGGGGGGGGAGGGAGGGAGGGAACGAGAGCTTCAACAACCTTCATGCCTAAATAAAAAATAAAACTCATGGTCTCCTAGTTTTTAGTATAGTGCGTTTAACCATTAACCATTGCATCAAACTGATTTTCTTCTGCTATAAAGGATGGGTAAAAAAAAAATTCTTTTAACTTTTTAAAATTAAAAATACATCAAATGAATTATTTGGCCTAACTTGGGGCTCAGAAAGCAGGATAAAATGAATCTCTGCTTAAAACTCCAATCTCCAATTTATGTAGCTATTCTGATCTCAAAGCCTCCCTCTCTATGGTGAGATTTCACACATCATAATCTGAACTAGTGAGTTTTCTTGTCATTCAAACTAAAATCACACAAGAGCTCAATTTTCCCTGAGAATTAATGCCTCTTACTGTCTCTCTGTTTACCTGTCTATCTAATTATCCATCCATACTATTTATAAACTTCATCTGTCTGTCTACCTGCCTATCTAATTATCTATCCATACTATTTATAAACTGCATTACATGGTTGAAATCTTACTAAGGTGGCTTGTACCTTATATTTCAAACACCGATTAACTCTAGGGGAAGTGGATATAATTAATGGGGCAGAGCAAATCTGAATGCTTATTCTGAATTCACTAATGTGTAACTTCCCTAATTTCTCCTAAGGAGAAATTGCCTGACAGTTAGAACAATTAATCAGTGAAACAACTTGCCTCCAGAAGTTGACAATGCTCCAACACTGGAAATTTTAAAGAAGAGATTGGACAATCATTCGTCTAAAAGAGTTTATTTTTATTTTATTTATTCATTCATTCATTTATTTATTTATTTATTTATTGTTAGAGTTGAAAGGGATCATGCAGGTCATCAAGTCCAACCCCCTGCCTGAGCAGGAATCCTAAAGCACCCCAGCCAAATGGCAGTCCAATCTCCTCTTGAAAGTGTCCAGAGTTGGGGAGTTCACAACCTCCGCAGACAGGTTGTTCCACTGGTTGATCGCTTTGACCGTCAGGAAGTTCTTCCTTACTTTGAGGTTGAATCTCTCCTTGGTCAGCTTCCAGCCGCTGTTCCTCGTCCGGCCCTCTGGTGCTCTGGAGAATAGAGTGGCCCCCTGCTCTCTGTGGCAACACCTCATATACCTATATACAGCTATCATGTCCCCTCTGGCCTTCCTTTTCTCTAGGCTATCCATGCCCAGTTCCCGCAATCTCTCTTCGTAAGTCTTGGTTTCAAGTCCCCTAATCATTTTGGTTGCTCTTTTCTGCACCTTCTCCAGAGTTTCAATGTCTCCTTTGAAGTGTGGTGACCAGAACTGGATGCAGAATATAGGGTTTTATTCCTGAACATGGGATTGGACCAGAACAGCAGTCACCAACTGGTGGTCCGTGGGCCACTGGTTGTCTGCAAGAAAAGTCCACAGAAAAAATATTTGCATTTTTTATATTGCATTAAATCAGGGGTCATCAAACTACAGCCCCTGGGCTGATGTGTGCAATGAACACTTGCATTACTGCAGAGAGTCTCCCCCTTCTGGGTCTTTTTGTGCAGGTTGGAAGGGGACATGAATTCTGACTTGGGGTCTGCTTCAGCCTTCTGATACAGGGCTTCGGGTGAAGGCTGGAGGGAAGTGTCGCTGGTGGCGAAGAACTGGAGGACCTTGTTCCAGTAGGACTGCATCCTACCTAGAACTGGATTTACACCTCATTCCACTGAGCCTTCAGGCATAGGTACCTGGCATCGCTTTCTTGCAGGTCTTCCCTCTGCTTGGAAAGCCTATGCTCATAGTCCTCAGTGAGGTGCTTCTGCTGAGCCTCCTTCTCAGTCAGATCTAATTTGAGCTGAACGAGTTGTTTTGCCAACTCATTCTTGCTGTGGCTGCTTAGCTCCAACAACTGCTTCCTGTTGGGGCCCTAAAGAGCCTGAGTTGAGGAGGTGAGGGGTGGCTGGGAAGGGAAGGGCAAGTAGAGGTTGCCGAGGCAGCTCTCGATGTGAGTGACACAGAATTGGCCACACCCACCCAGTCACAAGGCCACCTATCCACGCCTGCCCAGCTGATCATAGAAACATAGAAACATAGAAGACTGACTGCAGAAAAAGACCTCATGATTCATCTAGTCTGCCGTTATACAATTTTCTGTATTTTATCTTAGGATGGATATATGTTTATCCCAGGCATGTTTAAATTCAGTTACTGTGGATTTACCAACCACGTCTGCTGGAAGTTTGTTCCAAGGATCTACTACTCTTTCAGTAAAATAATATTTTCTCACGTTGCTTTTGATCTTTCCCCCAACTAACTTCAGATTGTGTCCCCTTGTTCTTGTGTTCACTTTCCTATTAAAAACACTTCCCTCCTGGACCTTATTTAACCCTTTAACATATTTAAATGTTTCGATCATGTCCCCCCTTTTCCTTCTATCCTCCAGACTATACAGATTAAGTTCATTAAGTCTTTCCTGGTACGTTTTATGCTTAAGACCTTCCACCATTCTTGTAGGCAGATCACATTAGTGGTCCATGGGATTTAAAATTATGAATTTAGTGGACCCTGAGGTCCAAAAGGTTGATGACCCCTAGACTAGAAAACCTCTAAGCTCCCTTCCAACTCCTGTTCTGTTCTGATTCTGGTGGTCATTGAATAGTATTGCAGAAAGGAACTTGAAATTGATAGAAATTCTTTTGCCCCTAAGTAAAACAGATGTATAGATCGCTATCCATTGAGATAGTGAAAAGAAAAGAGAACACAGGTTTTCATAATATAAATTTAGAAATGAGTTGCTGCAAGTTAAATAGAAATATATTAAATCCCATCTACCTGCACAATACTAACAGAAGGTGATACTTTATTTATGTATCATTTATTTATAATTATTTGCCTGCCATCTCTTTTTGTGATTCTAGATTGCTTGCAATAAATTGAATAAAATATCCATAAATAAAATGTTATATTGCATTCCATTTTCATTCCCAGCTGATGGATGGTTTCTTTACTTGGTCATTCGTTTCAAAACTAGAATGTGTTGAGATCACACTTTCCATTAAATCAGGATTGCAAAGTCTTCCCTGTATCTTGGGATTGCTTAGTGTGTCAAGGTTCTGTTGAGCCGGGCTCTATGGTATGAGGCTCCCGAAAATTCAAGGGTACAAATTTCAGACACACACACACACTTGAAAGTCCAAAACAATGTGCTTTATCACAAAAATTCAAAAGAAACAAAGCACCCTTTTTGTATTTCAAAGAGCACTTGCCCGAAAACAACTGCTATTTATATCAGCAGCTCTAATTACTGGAGCCCCACCCAAACACAGGTGGCCTCTCTTATCTCCTGTAATACTTCCACAATTGGTCTCTTCGATGCATAATTCTGCGCCTGCGTGGGTCTAACACTTCCTCATCCGAATCGACCGAAGATAATAGAGATTGGCTTCCTGTGCTGTGTGCCAAGCCCCCCTCTTCCAAGTCACCCCCACCTTCTTCTTCATCCAAGGAAACTGCACTACCTGACTCTGTCTGCAATAAAACAGACCTATGACATGTTGATGTTTCCCCTGCATCCACCTCCACATTCCTTGGGGCAGGACCTGGGCCAGAGCCAATCACAACAGGTTCCAGATAACATTTAAATCAGAATCCAAGTCAAGGCATTGCTCAAAGTTCCAATTTATTTCTGGAGCCATCCTGGCACCTACACTGGGGAACCCAAATCTGAGTTTTCCACCCAGTTGAAAGTTCACATCCCTTGTCCCCCACCCACAAACATGTCACTTTGCCCACTCAGGTTGTGCCAGCAAGGCAACTCCTTTTTCTGCTTCTGCCCAGGTGGTGGACATATGATGGCCTTGAACTTCTCGAAAGAATGCTTTGTGGATGCATCTGCTCCCTCGTGAAATCACCCCTCCCGAGTTCCCATAAGCATCAGGCCTTCTACAGATAGTGTGACAAGCCATTGATTTATAACCAACTTCTGCACCAGCTTGACTTAATGGGCAGAGTGACTCTATATATGCGGGTTAAGTGTTAAGTTCTGTGCTAAACATTTTGTGAAAGCAGGTGTGTGAACTACTAGATGGTATGACAGCACATTTCCTTCAGAGTGGGAGTAATTTTCTTAATAACTACATTGATTTACCAAAATTCCTCCCTGTGAATGAATCATCTCCTTGTGACTCCCATTTGTTACCTTAGGCAAAACCATCTATAGTTATCTATAGATGTTCTACAAGTGCTTTAATGCCTGAAATATTTGCAACAGGCGACCATTTTGGACATGAGTAGGAGTTATGCAATCACCAATCTTCCTCCTCTTTCTTTCCTTTTAAATTTATTTTAATAAATTAAACTTTGAAAATGCATAAACCACAGGTGCAGCTAAAATAGGGTCATTTGGAAATACCAGGTAGGTGTCAGCTTTGTCCAGGAGATAGGGAGCTCAAAGAATGTAAAGAAACAGGAAAATAATAATAACACATTCTCATTAAAAAGTCAAAGGTGAAACACATTCTTTGAATAAAACTGCAGTAGTATCTTTCAATACCACACAATACAGGCAGTAGTGGGTTCTAAAACCTATTGCTACTGGTTCTGCATGTGCAGAAGTGTCCTGGGTGGGTGGGCGGAGCCTCCTGCCACTGCAGCTACCGGTTCTAGGAACCAGGCCAAATTGGGAGCAACCAATCGCTGCATACAAGTAGTGATTGCTTCAAAGTTACAAGGGTCGCCCAGAAAGTAATGCACCACATATTTTTTCTTCAACAATTATTTATTGAACACAATGAAACTTACACACAAGAAAGAATGATGTTTCTTCTACACTGCCCATTTTTTCACATAATCTCTGTCCCGTTCTATAGCCTTCCTCCAGTGAGACACAAGGGTGTGTATGCCCTGTCGGTACAACCCCTTGTTCTGGTCATGAAGCCATTTCTGCACTGTGCAAATCACTTCTTCGTCATCTTCAGCTGTGCCCAGCAACTAACTGTACTTCTGTCGACTGCAGATTCTCCATAAACTGTAAACAAATGTTTGTGAATGTTCCCAACAGTTTCTTTCTCCACAGTGAGAAATTCAATGACGACACGCTGCTTGTAACGTACATCACTTGCAGGCACCATTTTGAAACACTGCTGTAGCTACTCTATCTGTCTGAAGAAATGCAAAATTTACACACGCACTCCTGACAAGTCAAATAATGTATATCTAAAGTTTCGCATTCGTACCATTACTGTAGGATGAGAAAAAAAATGTGGTGCCTTATGAGACCCTCGTACACTGGCATTGGGGGGGAAAAAGACTTAGGACCACTTTTCACATTTACAACCACTGAAACATCTCTGTGATCACATGATCAAAAATTGGGTGTTTGACAACTTGCATGTATTTATGACAGTTGCAGTGTCCTGGGGGCATGTGATCACATTTTACAAGCTTTTGATAAGCAAAATCACAGGGGAAGCCATATTCATTTAATAACCCTGTTGGTAACTTAACAACTGTAATGATTCTAACTTAACTTAGTATAAGGGCAGACTAGATGGACCAGGAGGTCTTTTTCTGCCGTCAGACTTCTATGGTTCTATGTTTCTTAACAGCTGACAAGAAAAGTTCCGTTCACAACTGTCTTGCTTAGCAATGGAAATGTTTGGTTGTAAGTCAAGGATTACCTATAGCATGTTTATTTATATTCAGGTAGTAGGGAAAGGAAAGTAGAAAGGACATCTGGTTTATTATTAGATACCTACTGTGTTCGAACAGTTTAATCAGTGATTGTTTATTATATAAACCATAATCAGTATGAATTAGTTAGTCATGGTTTATTGGATAAACTACACCATCATGTATTAGTGAGTCACTGAATGACCATTATTGATTTGGTTTACACAACATGTTATTTATTATTTTTTAAATTTTATTCATATCGTGCCTTTATTGTTTTTAAAAAAACTTCAACTATAATTCACAAATCATAACATCTAAATAAATGTAACAATCTAAACCAAAACCAAATTTGTTTCATTTAATGAAGCCTGATCTATTTGGTATTTCCTTCCAGTTAAGAATGCTAGCTTGTTTAGTTTTTAACCATAGTTTCTTGTCCTGTCCTCTGGTGTTTTGGAGAATTTTACCCCCTCTTGTTTATTTTATTTATTTATTTATTTTGTCCAATACACAATGAGGGTTTTAGTGGGTATATATATATATACACACATAGTAAAATACATGATGAAGATTATAGAGGAGATACTCATAATAAAATATATCTAAGAAAGAATAGAAAAGAAGATATAGTAATAGAACATATCAATGAAAGAAATAGAAGAAGAGATATAGGAATAGAAGAAAGGTATAGGAGATATAGGAGAGCAATAGGACAGGGGACGGAAGGCACTCTAGTGCACTTGTACTCACCCCTTACTGACCACTTAGGAATCTGGATAGGTCAACCATAGATAATCTAAGGGTAAATTGTTGGGGGCTTGGGGATGACACTATGGAGTCCAGTAATGAGTTCCACGCTTCGACAACTCGGTTACTGAAGTCATATTTTTTACAGTCAAGTTTGGAGTGGTTAATATTAAGTTTAAATCTGTTGTGTGCTCTTGTGTTGTTGTGGTTGAAGCTGAAATAGTCACCGACGGGCAGGACGTTGCAGCATATGATGTTTGTGGCAGCCTGTCAAATATTAGAAGATTGCAACACATAACTCCCAGTTCTTCTTTTCTCTAGACTAGCCAAGCTCAATTATTGGATCCATTCTTCATATGTTTTAGTTTTCAGGCATTTAATCATCTTAGTTGCTCTTCTCTGTACTTTTTCCAAAGTCTCAATATCTTTTTTGTAGTGTGGTGGCAGAATTTTGTTGCGATATTCCAGGTGAGGTCTTATTAAGGCTGCATAAAGCGATACTAATACTTTTGGTCTCCTCTGGGTCCCGTCAACTAAACATTGTCGTTTGGCGGGACCCAGGGGAAGAGCCTTCTCTGTGGCGGTCCGACCCTCTAGAATCAGCTCCCTTCAAAGATTAGAACTGCCCCCACCCTCCTTGCCTTTTGTAAACTCTTAAAACCCACCTCTTTCGTCAAGCGTGGGGGAACTGAAACATCTCCCCCTGCCTATGTAGTTTTTTGTGTATGATATGACTGTATGTATGTTTTTATATATTGGGGTTTCTTGTTTTTTAGACTTTTTAAATGTATTATTGTTATTTTAGATTGTAACTATTAGATTTGTCATTATATATTGCTTTTATCATTGCTGTAAGCCGCCCCGAGTCTACGGAGAGGGGCGGCAAACAAATCTAATTAATAATAATAATAATAATAATAATAATAATAATAATAATAATAGTAGTAGTAGTAGTAGTAGTAGTAGTAGTAGTAGTAGTAGTAAGTTTCTGAATGGAAACTAAGGGAAAAAAATTAGCAAATCTTAACTGAATTTGTAGATGTTCTGTCAGGCTCTCTGGTAGAATCCTCCCAAAAATTCACAGGTACAAATTTCAGACACACACACGTTTGAAAATTCAAAACAATGTTCTTTATAATGAAAATTCACTTAAACCAAGCCCTCATTTGGTATAGCAAAGAGCACTCGTCTCCAAACAAACTGGTAATTTGTACAAGTCCCTTATCAGTTCTGTGATACTTAGCTTGCAGCTGTGAGGCAATTCGCAGTCCTTCTTCTTTCACAAAGTGAAACACACTTTGCTCTGGTTTAGTTTCAAAGCGGGGAAAAATCAGCACACAAAAAGTCAAAATCAGTAAAGCAGTCACGAAACACAATGATCAGATAATCCTCCACAATGCCCAAACCCACAGGCTGCTATTTATAGCAGCCTCACTAATTACCACAGCCCCACCCAACCACAGGTGGCCTCATTTTCTTTGATAATAATCTCTCAGTTGTTGTTGCCTATGCATCGCTCTCCGCATGCGTGGCTGTATCATTAACTCTTGTTCCGAATCCAAGGAGGAGCTAGATAATTGATCTCCTTCTAAGCTGTCTGCCCCACTCTCCTCCTCCCTGTCACTCATGTCTTCTTGGTCAGAGGAGCCTTCATCAGCAGATTCCACCGGGAGCAAAACAGGTCTGCAGCATATGGATGTCTCCCCCACATCCACAGTCCTTGGGGCAGGAGCAGGGCCAGAGCTAACCACAACAGTAGATAGCTAACCAGGGAGCCAAGGAACAACAAGAAGAGGGGGGAAATACCTCAGTAAGTGATGCCTAAAGATATAATGTTGAAAATGAACAGATTAAATCTCATGATCTGAAATGTTTCTGGTGCGTTTCTGTTCCTGTCCAAAAAGAACCTCATATGTACAGGTACAACTTCATCTTATAAAGGAGGATGAAAAAGTATTCTCAGACAAAGCAGATGCTATAATGGGAGCTGAGAGAGGAATCCACACAACATAAATATGGAAATCAAATACAGGAGCAAGCCCAGCAGACAAGAATGATGACAGAACACGAGACATAAAAGGCAATCTGCCCCAATGGAATTCAGAAATAGTTTGGGGCAGATTGCCTTTTATATATAGACAATCTCTGCTGAAAAGGAGACCTTGCAGAACTGGATACAGGATATTAAATCCTAGAAGAGCAGAAGGGATGCAATTGTGCCCAGCAAGGAGACAAAGGGAAGAATCCTAATGACTCATTTTTTACAAGGAACCAAAACATATGTGTACTCACTGCTTCATAAAATGTGGGTTGGGTGGTATGACAATTTAAGTAGGCAGTTTTAAAATTGTGCTAAAGGAGTGCTCCTCATGGTTCATCTTCAAACTGGAGGTGTGTGGGTTGTCACAAGGTTCAGTCCTGGGTCCTGCACTTTTCACGGTTTGATTGATGGTTTTGAATGAACAGGGGAAGAGAGTGTAGAAGACACAAAATTGAGTAGGATAGCTAAAGCCAAAGAAGCAAGAAATAAAATCCACAACAACTTTATAGAAATAGACCAGAAAAGGGGGTGGGGGATCCAGAATGAAAGATAATACAGGGAAATAGAACAAAACACTTCACTTAGGAAATAGAAATCAAATTTAGGATGCACGATATATCCTTTGATGACAGCATTTCTGAAATAGATCTTGGGACAGTAGTCCATAGCAAACTGAAAATGTGTCAGAATAATTTATTTATTTATTTATTTATTTTATTTTATTGGATTTGTATGCCACCCCTCTCCAAGGACTCGGAGAATGAAAGAACTGTAAAAAGAACAAACAAACCCACCAAGCAAACACAATTTTTCTTCAGAAGTATAGTTCCTCAATCCTAGACATTCCACATTATTCTTCCTTGGCTAGATCTCACCCATAATGCAAGTACAAGTACTATGCATAATTCTGATTGCCACACTTCAAGAAAGATTCAGAAAAATTAAAATATTAATAAAAGGTGAATAACAGATCATTGGAGACCAGAAACTATTTTATGTTGACATCAATTAAAGGAAATGGGTATAGCAACTCCAGCTGAAATCTCAGTGAGATCGGACACGAGGAGTGGGTCTTTGCACTCCTGCATCAAGTTCTCCTCATTAGAGGGCTCTGAAAGAAGATAAAACCACGCTGTAGGAGTAGTGAAAAAAAGAGGGATGCCCAGTAGGTTGCGGAAACTGCAGCTCTTCCACTCAATTCGGCTTTTTCGCCTCTTATCCACAATGAGGAGAAGAGGCAGCCATAATGGCTGCTATGAAGCTGGGACAGCCAAGGCAACGAAGAAAGTGCAGGAGGCAGTCTTGTATTTTAGACATATTTTGTAACTTAGCCCATTTGAAATATTGATCATAAATTTATTTATTTATTTATTTATTTGTTTTTTGTTTGTTTGCTTATTTATTTATTTAATTATAGTGGTTGGTAAATCGATATTAACTTAATTTAAACATGCCTGGGATAAACATATATCCATCCTAAGATAAAATACAGGAAATAGTATAAGGGCAGACTAGATGGACAGGAGGTCTTTTTCTGCTGTCAATCTTCTATTTATTTGTCAAGGATGTACAAGGTATTAGGTATAGGTATAAACATAAACATTAGCAAAGTAGCTACAGGTAAATTAGGCAATAGGACAGTAGGACAGAGACAGTAGGCTCAACGGTGCGCTTATGCATGCCCCTTACAGACCTCTTAGGAATGAGGTGAGGTTGATTGTAGATAGTCTAAGGTTAAAGTTTTTGGGGTTTGGGGAGGAAACCACAGAGTCACGTAGTGCAATCCAGTCATTGATTACTCTGTTGCTGAAATGGTATTTTCTGCAGTCGCATTTGGAACAGTTTACTTTATGTTTGAATCGATTGTATGCTTGTGAATTGATTGTATGCTTGTGTATTGTTGCGGTTGAAGCTGAAGAAATCATTGACAGGTAGGACATGGTGGTAAATGATTTTATGAACTACATTTATGTTAGATCAAAGACAACAAAGTTCTAAAGTTTCAACTGAAAATTTCAAGTCTGGTGGAATAAGGTATTCTGTTGCGAGCAGAGGAGTGGAGAACTCTTGTGAAATATTTTTGGACTCTCTCGATTGTATTGATAGCTGATATACAGTGTGATTTCCAGACAGGTGAGCAGTATTCAAGAATTGGCCTAGCAAATGTTTTATAGATTAATAACTCTTAGAGCCTTTTGGGCAATGTTGTTAAAGTGGGCTCTGGCACTTAGGTTATTAGATATGAGTACTCCAAGCAGTGTTCCCTCTAATTTTTTTGGGGGGGGGTGGAAAAGTATAGTGTCTGAGCGGCAGTCCCTTTGGGACTGGGCGGCACACAAATAATAAATAAATAAACAAACAAATAAGCAAACAAACAAACAAGCAAATAAATAAAAACCCCACCCTGTTTTGCCTCAGAGAATTTCAAAATAAAATACTGTACTGTGTGTCTATAACAGTGAGCTCATAATAGGGCAACTCTATCAATATCAAAATGCCACTTAAATAGTTGAGCTAGTTTCAAACTAGATTTTGATTTTCTTTCTCTCTTCCTTACTCCCATTCTTTTTCTTTCTCTTTTCCTTCCTCTCTTTTTTCTATCTGTTTCTCTCTCTTCCTCTCTCTCTCCTTCCCTCGCACTCTTTCCCTCTCGGCTTCTGGGCAGGTTTGGAAAACTCTGAGTTGATGATGATTTTTAAGTGAGCGATTGCTCACTGCTCAGCTTAGAGGGAACTATGACTCCAAGGTCTTTGACAGAGTGAGGGTCATCTATAAGGTCTGTCCTCCAAATTTGTGTTTGTATTCTGATTCTTTTTGCTGATGTGTAATACAGAGCATTTATTAGTTGAGATTTGAAGTTGCCAGTTGTTTGACCATTCTGATACATGGTCAAGGTCTTTTTTTAGGGTAGTAGTATTGTCGGTGGAATTAAATAATTTAACATCATCAACAAAGAGGATGCAGTTGCCTGTAATATGATCACAGAGGTCGTTTATGTAAAGTATGAATAGTGTTGGTCATAGAACGCTGCCTTGAGGCACACCACTGTTGACAGGTGCAGGATTTGATAGGGCTCTCCCTATTTTAACTACTTGTCTGTTTGACAAGAATGCAGTTATCCAATCATGAAGGGGACCTGAGATGCCATAGGATTTGAGTTTCAGAAAAAGTTTGTCATGCATCACTGAGTCAAAGCCTTTACAGAAGTCTATGTAAATTGGGTCTATTGTTTTATCCTGATCAAGATGTGTAGTCTATATGTTTTTGCAGTGCAGGAGTTGCAGGTTACAGGATAATTTTTTTCTGAAACTAAATTGTTTATTAGAGAGTAGGTTGTTAATTTCTAGGTGGAGGATAATTGATTGGTTTATGATTGATTCCATGACTTTGCAAGTGTCGCAAAATAAAGAGATTGGTCTGTAATTTTCAATGTTACTTGTATCTCCTTTTTTGAAGATAGGGATAACTTTAGCTGGTGACTATCAGTTGAATAAAAAGCTAGTCCTGAAGGATTTTTCAAAAGTTATGCTTAGAAGTTCAGCTATGGATGAGGAGAGCTTTTTAAAGAAGTATGCACATAGTCCATCGGTCCAACAGATAGGGATGATTTTAGGTTGCATAAAGCCTTTCCAATATTATCTTATGTAAAATTCATTTGTGTTAGATTGTTGTAGTTATTTGTGATACGACTAGGAAATATTGGGCACGAGCCATTGCTGTTTACAAAAACTGGTTGATTTTAATAGCTTCATTATTATATTTTTTACCATTTGGTCCTTTTAGGGGTGAAATGGATTTTGAGTCTTTGAGTTGGTTGTTTTCAAAGTTATAGAAGGCACGTGTGGATTTTGTGTGCAGAAGGTTTTCTTCTTGTTTGATGTGGCAACTGATGCATTCAGTCTTTATTTGGTGGCATAGACTTTTGTAGTGGCTTTTAAAGTTTGTAACGTAGCCAGTTTTGTTTTTCCGCCATTGAGACCTTTTTTGGATTGGAGCTTCCATATTTTTATGGGTAATTTGTTTTTCTTCATTTTGGTGATTATTAGTGGTACATATAGTTTAATGGCTCTTTGCATTTTGAGCAAAAAGATATTGTAGTAGTCTTCAGAAGTACTACAGCCAGAGAATAATGTCTGCCAATCAAAAGATTAGAGGTCGGCATCTATGATATCATAGTTAGCTTTTTTAAAGTTGTAATTGGTTGTCCTATTATTATGGTGATTTTTGTAAGGATGGATATTGAGGCAAAAGTCAATCATACTGTGGTCACTGTTGGGAAAAGGCTCTTTTATTTGTAGTCTGTTATTTCTCTTGAATGAGAAATAGGCCTGAAGGCTGCCAACTCTCGTCAGCTTCGCCTTTTCCTCTACCGAAAGTGAAGCATTTCAGTAGAGGTCTGGCACCTGCTAAAATAAGTTCATGCTAATCATAATGTCTGGATCATGATTATGATTATTCTAAATCAGGCATTAATTTTCCAAGTTCTCTGGCTCCGCAGGCAAATTGACATTTCCTCACATGAGCTGGCAGCGTTAACGGCAGGCTGTCTAACAGGCAATCAAAGTTATTTAATGCTTTTAAAATTTCAAAAAAAATATAGATTGGTTGTAAGCCAACTGTGCTTTTACCTGTGGGTACCTTTCCTGAAGACTGTCAGACTCTGCTCATCTTGACAAAAGTGAAATAATAATAAATGAAAAGCTGTCATGCTGCACACCAAAGCACAATTGTGGTAGGAATTGTATATCTCCATCTATATCTCATGCCTATGTGAGATGTATCACAGATACGTTACATCTCACATTTCCAAGGTTTCTAAGATCTACCTCAGGTCCTTCGCTGTTTCCAGAGCAGTCTTGTGGGTCAGATTTAAGGGCCCCTCAGGCTTAACCCAATAAGTAAGACTGATCTATTTTAGGTGAACTCATAAGAAACCAAAGATATTCTGTAGATAAGTAATGTTTATTGAAAAAAATGTACAAAGTCACAATCAAGGAATTTCAGCAACCTCTATTATTCAGGAAGCCCTATTTAGAGAAACCAAAGCGACTTGAGTGTTGCTTTGCTTTCTATCTTATGAAAACTATTTATTACAAAGATTTGGAATTTAATAGATTTTTCAAGTGCTACAACACAATTACGTTGTTCCATGCATGACTTTGCGTTTTTAATCAACATCAAGGACAAATTTAAGTCTCCAGTTGTTGTATTTTTCTCAGCAGCCGGAGATTGACATCACCTAGAGTAGGAGTATCAAATTCAAGGCACGGGGGGACAATCCGGCCTGTGGGGCCCTTAAATCTGACCCACATGGCTGCTCTGGAAACAGCAAAGGACCTAAGAACATAAGAAGAGCCATGCTGAATCAGGCCAAAGCCCATCGAGTCCAGCATTCTGTGTCACACAGTGGCCCACCAATTGTCCATGGGGATCTTGAGCAGAAAGAGAAGGCAAAACCCTCCCTTTCCCTTGACCCCCAACAAAAGGTACTCCAGGGAATCCTGCCTGCCTCAACCAACATAGAGGCGGCACATGGACATCCGTTTCAATAACCACCGATACACTTGGCATCCAGGAATCTGTCTAATCCTGCCTTGAAGCTATCAAGGCTGACAGCTGTCACAACCTCTTCTGGAAGTGAATTCCATAAACCAATGACCCTCTGGGTGCTTCTGCCAGTGAAAACACCAACCCATGGTGCCTCTGCCAGTGAAAACACAGCTTGCAAGGGTTCTTTCTGTTTACTCCTGTTACTGAAGCTGACCTGCTAATGAAGTACTGAACTGAACCCCAGCTCACCCCTCCTTTCTCCCACATGCAATCCAACATTGGCGACGAAGGTAGTGAGTGAAGATCTAACAGTAGTGATCTCTGGGAAATACTTATCCTTTCTTTCTTTATTGATACAGTGTTAAACATTCGTTCTGATTTCTTAAAAAGCAGCATAAAAGTATGTACAGTACATATTGGAAACATATAACCATTTTTTTTATTATTTTAAAAAGTTAGATTCATAAGGAAAAAGGCTGGTGTCTGAATCATGATGCTATTATTGCTTTTCTCAGAATTTGGCCAGTATGTTGCAGGGTCTTTTTCTTTTAGCACAGCACTCACCTAGTAAAGAAGCCTCGGTGGTTAGAGTGAAGTATCGCAAGCTACTTCTGCTGTTCATTGGCTGCCAGAGGTTTGGCAGGTTGAATCTCAATAGGCTCAAGGTTGACTCAGCCTTCCATCCTTTCTAGGTCAGTAAAGTGATGAGGACCTAGATTGTTGGTGGCAATATGCTTACTCTCTGTAAGCTGCTTAGAGAGGGCTGCAAAGCACCGTGACGTGGTATATAAGTCTAAATGTTACTATTGCTATAAAGTTGTATGATGTGATGAAGGGTTTCATTTTTGTTTCCCAGGTTGTGGTTGTGTAGGGCCGAGAAGCAGTGATGGTTCTATATAGGTCACCCACCTGGCTTCCTTGCCTAAGGGGAGTCTAGAATCTGAGTGTCCCATTCATAGTCCAGCATCTTAATATTTGTACCACTGACCCTTTGACTGCTAATATTGTACTAAAAATAATTAATGGAGCAATTTTCCTTCTCATATATGGGATTAACCTTTTTACACTTTGATAGAATCATAATAAATCTGAAATAAACTTTATGCTTCAAATCAAAGTAATTTTGATTACCCTTTTCAGCATGCCATTATTTCTGTTTGACCCTTAACCATCTGTAATTCTATCAATGTGTTCCATAATAATGAGAAAATATAATCGGGGATTTTTTTAGATGGAAGTCGAATGTCCCATATTTGAGGTTCTAATGGAGCAACTATGTTTTTGAAACTTTTCAGAACAAAAATATATGCAGAGAGCATACATTTAATTCAGCTGATAATGGAAAATAATGTAGAAACTGGTAGGAAGATTGTGTTATATACAGCATCTTAGTCTGACCGAGACTTGTATTGCATTCATTAGTTGAATACCCGGATAAGACGGAGTGGCTGTGGGTTCTGCCTCCCAAGGACAATCCCATCTGTCCGTCCATCACCCTGGGGGGGGAATTATTGACCCCCTCAGAGAGGGTCCGCAACTTGGGCGTCCTCCTCGATCCACAGCTCACATTAGAACAACATCTTTCAGCTGTGGCGAGGGGGGCGTTTGCCCAGGTTCGCCTGGTGCACCAGTTGCGGCCCTATCTGGACCGGGACTCATTGCTCACAGTCACTCATGCCCTCATCACCTCGAGGTTCGACTACTGTAATGCTCTCTACGTGGGGCTACCTTTGAAAAGTGTTCGGAAACTTCATATCGTGCAAAATGCAGCTGCGAGAGCAGTCATGGGCCTACCTAGGTATGCCCATGTTTCACCATCACTCCGCAGTCTGCATTGGTTGCCGATCAATTTCCGGTCACAATTCAAAGTGTTGGTTATGACCTTTAAAGCCCTTCATGGCATCGGACCAGAATATCTCCGAGACCGCCTCCTGCCGCACGAATCCCAGCGACCGATTAGGTCCCACAGAGTGGGCCTTCTCCGGGTCCCGTCAACTAAACAATGTCGGTTGGCGGGCCCCAGGGGAAGAGCCTTCTCTGTGGCGGCCCCGGCCCTCTGGAACCAACTCCCCCCGGAGATTAGAACTGCCCCTACTCTTCCTGCCTTCCGTAAACTCCTTAAAACCCACCTTTGCCGTCAGGCATGGGGGAACTGAAACATCTCCCCCTGGGCACATTTAATTTATGCATGGTATGTCTGTGTGTGTGACTGTTAGCATATGGGGTTTTTTAAATATTTAAATATTTTAAATTTGCCTGATTGCTTATGATTTGTTTTTACATGTTGTGAGCCGCCCCGAGTCTTCGGAGAGGGGCGGCATACAAATCTAAGTAATAAATAAATAAATAAATAAATGACATTTGTATTTAAAGTCAGATATTGATAAAGCTTGATTTAAATAAAAATAATGATATGTAATGAACTTTCTTGATGTCTTGTCACAGTAGCCAGAATTTTAGAACTAAAGATATTCCCCAAATAGCAAATAAGTGGTTATTATTTTCTTGTAATACTTTGACACCATTGGCTCAAAGGGTGTTTTCCTTTGAGGTGTTTTGCCAAGTGTGATAATTCCCATCAGAAGTGACGTTTTGATGGAAAGCCTACAGCAAAATCCTTGACTTCAGTCTCTGATCTCTCTAGAAATATCTCTGAAAAATAGGCTTCATGCTGCCAATTAGTTTATGCTGTATGGAAGCAGCTTTCTGAATCTTCAAATTATCCAGTGTAGCCTGCTAGTGCCTTAGCTTCCCCCATTGCTGTGCATTTCCATATGTGTGAATAAGACTGAAAGAATGAATAATTCTTTTTTTAATAAGTTTTTTATTTAAAAAAACCCCAAAATACAGTGTTCCCTCGATTTTCGCGGGTTCGAACTTCGCAAAACAGCTATACTACAGTTTTTCAAAAATATTGATTAAAAAATACTTCGCTATTTTTCCCCCTATACCACGGGTTTTCCCGCCCGATAACATCATGCGTCATCGCCAAACTTTCGTCCGCCTTTAATAAATATTTTTTTTAATAAACTTTAATAAATAAACATGGTGAGTAATGATCTAAATGGTTGCTAAGGGAATGGGAAATTGCAGTTTAGGGGTTTAAAGTGTTAAGGGAAGGCTTGTGATACTGTTCAAAGCCAAAAATGGTGTATTTACTTCTGCATCTCTACTTCGCGGAAATTCGATTTTCGCAGGCAGTCTCGGAACGCATCCCCCACGAAAATCGAGGAAACACTGTAGATACATCTCTTATGGACAAAGTATTGTCCAGATTCCTTCGCTTACATCATTTCTTATACATAGCCAATAATACTTATTTCCAATTTCAGCCACATTATTATTCTTTTTCAATAATTCTTTAGCCAGGTTCATTTTTTTTTCTTGTGCTTGTTATCATATATCACTATACACCCTTAATTTCTAGTCTGTAACATTAAATTCAATTATTTACCATAATTTCCATTTCTCCAAACACCTTTTAAATTCCCCATCTAGTTCTTCAACCATCCAAGTTTACATCTTAAATTAATTTTATCATCAAAACCAGTCTAAATTTCCATTCAAGTTTGATCTACTGAAGTATTTTACCATCGGTAACATAATTTAATTTATCTTATTTCAGTTTTACATACACGAAGAACCATTCTTCAAATATTTGCTTATGAGCATGAGAATACTTGATAGGATCCATCCATCACCCATGGCCTGCCAAACCTGAGAAGCTCAAGAACAGAGACATTCCCTCCCCATCAATCAAAAAACCCATATCCAGATTTAGAAAACAGATTTAATAATTGAGTAGCTTAAAATCCTTTTTGCCTGTTTTATAAGGGGTGGGAAATTAATATTGTCGTATTTTATTAATCGGCATTCAACTAGGAAAGATGCTATATGTATATGTGATATAGATGGTTTGTGTTTTAACTTCCCCTGAATAAGCTAAATGTTTTTTTTTAAACAAATTCTGTTTTTTTCTTCTGTTCACTTCTGTCTGTCTGTAACTTTTAGGCTGTAACTATCAAGGGCTGGGCAACTCTAATAGACAAGGTGCAATTTTCTATTTTGGAACTATTGCAAAGACAATATCCACTCCAGTGGCTACACGGCTTCCTTGGCAAAAATTATTTGTCACTTTGTCATTTGTTGCCTTCTATGAGCACTAATTAACAAATAAAAAGCATTCTCTTAACTAAGCTTTCAGGGACATTCTTTGTCTTCAGAAAACAGTTTTATGAAATGCAGGCCAAGTTTTTTCCTCATCTAAATTCATTTTTTCAAAGAGAATTTTGCCAAGAGGGTGTTTATTCCTCCCATCCTCTTTCCACTGCTATTCTGTAAATGTACTTTCTTTTCTTTAATATAACAGGCAGATTGTTTTTGAACAATGAATGCTATCGAGTTCAGCACGTGACATCAGTGAATTGTGATGTGGTTAATTCATTATTTGGCTATTCATTCTAAATCATTCTGTTTTCATTGTATTTTGTAGCTGCATTCTTTAAAAAAGAACGGGGCAAGAAAAATAGAAATACCTCTTAATTAAAATATATATCTGCTTGCTTAGTATTGAATCTAAATTTATTTAATTTGATATGAAATAGTTTGCCCAACCTTTTCCAACCAAGGCACTTCCATTCAAATTTAGAGAGGAATCTTGAATTTATTTTTCAAAACATGACACATCATCTGTTTAGCTTGATTATGAATATACGTCAGCTACTTAGCTAGTTGGAAACCACTTGAATTATCTATACACTAATTATACCTTCCAGACACAAATTGGCATTTTCAAAAAGTAATACACAGTGCATTATCTCATATCTATGATTGCTTTAATCTTTTTCAGCAGGTGATTTTCCTTGCCACTCGGGTAAATAAGGTTTAGGTTGGAAGAATCAGAAGAAATAGCAATAATTAACAATTTTGATCTACTAATGACCATCTTGATATGAGTGCATATCCTTAACCCATGCCAGAAAATCTCAGCCCATGTCCATGGGATATTAAATGACATAGATAGATGATAGATAGATAGATAGATAGATAGATAGATAGATAGATAGATAGATAGATAGATAGATAGATAGTGTTGTGATTCCATCCGAGGCCCCTCAGGGAACGGCTGATCTTCTGTCGGTTTCCTGCTCAGAGGGGGAGGATGAGGAACAGGAGGTGCAGGCAGACGAGGAGGAGGAATCCCAGGCTGAGGAAGAGGGGGAACAGCCAGAGGCCCCCGAGAGGGAGCTCTCCCCAGCAAGCAGCCTGGATTCCTTAGAGGAAAATGCACAAGCAATAATCGATCTGCGACAGAGAAGAGCAACACAAAGAAGGGAGCAATTGGCTAGGTACTTTCAGCACTAAAGAGGCAACAGCTGGGTTTGGGTGTGGTGCTCTCTGGAAAGGCTAAAAAGCAGACCCACCCTTCCTGGCTTGTGGAGTATTATCTTTGGGAGTCTTGGGACCTGGCTGTGATCTTTGGCGTCTTGGAATTCTGGTTTGTGACTTTGAATACTGAAACCTTGGGGGGGAAAGGTGGGGGTCTTATGCTCTACAGTGGTGGGTGTGCCAGCAAGAAGTTTGCTGTATTGTCTGGACATCAGGACTCTGCTGTAAAGTCTCCTAGCCTGCCTGTTGGGAAGAATAGGTTTTTCTCTGTGTTTATTTTTCAAGCTATAAAGTACTTTTGCTTTTACCAGCGTGTCTGGCTGTTTTTTCCAGTTGGTGTTGAGGTCTGGGGGAACCCAGACAGAACAGTTAGTTAGATAGATAGATAGATAGATAGATAGATAGATAGATAGATAGATAGATAGATAGATAGATAGATAGATAGATAGACAGACTGACTAGATGGATGGATGGATGGATGGATGGATGGATGGATGGATGGATGGATGGATAGATAGATAGATAGATAGATAGATAGATAGATAGTGTTGTGATTCCATCCGAGGCCCCTCAGGGAACGGCTGATCTTCTGTCGGTTTCCTGCTCAGAGGGGGAGGATGAGGAACAGGAGGTGCAGGCAGACGAGGAGGAGGAATCCCAGGCTGAGGAAGAGGGGGAACAGCCAGAGGCCCCCGAGAGGGAGCTCTCCCCAGCAAGCAGCCTGGATTCCTTAGAGGAAAATGCACAAGCAATAATCGATCTGCGACAGAGAAGAGCAACACAAAGAAGGGAGCAATTGGCTAGGTACTTTCAGCACTAAAGAGGCAACAGCTGGGTTTGGGTGTGGTGCTCTCTGGAAAGGCTAAAAAGCAGACCCACCCTTCCTGGCTTGTGGAGTATTATCTTTGGGAGTCTTGGGACCTGGCTGTGATCTTTGGCGTCTTGGAATTCTGGTTTGTGACTTTGAATACTGAAACCTTGGGGGGGAAAGGTGGGGGTCTTATGCTCTACAGTGGTGGGTGTGCCAGCAAGAAGTTTGCTGTATTGTCTGGACATCAGGACTCTGCTGTAAAGTCTCCTAGCCTGCCTGTTGGGAAGAATAGGTTTTTCTCTGTGTTTATTTTTCAAGCTATAAAGTACTTTTGCTTTTACCAGCGTGTCTGGCTGTTTTTTCCAGTTGGTGTTGAGGTCTGGGGGAACCCAGACAGAACAGTTAGTTAGATAGATAGATAGATAGATAGATAGATAGATAGATAGATAGATAGATAGATAGATAGATAGATAGATAGATAGATAGATAGATAGATAGATAGACAGACTGACTAGATGGATGGATGGATGGATGGATGGATGGATGGATGGATGGATGGATAGATAGATAGATAGATAGATAGATAGATAGATAGATAGATAGATAGATAGATAGATAGATAGATAGACAGACAGACAAGATAGATAGACAGATAGGTAGGTAGGTAGGCAGGCAGGCAGGCAGGCAGACAGACAGACAGACAAGATAGGTAGGTAGGTAGGTAGGTAGGTAGACAGACAAGATAGATAGATAGATAGATAGATAGATAGATAGATAGATAGATAGATGATAGATAGATAGATAGATAGATAGATAGATTTATAGATAGACTAGATAGATAGATAGATAGATAGATAGATAGATAGATAGATAGATGATAGATAGATAGATAGATAGATAGATAGATAGATAGATAGATACATAGATAGAAACATTTAAATATATTAAAGGGTTAAATAAGGTCCAGGAGGGAAGTGTTTTTAATAGGAAAGTGAACACAAGAACAAGGGGACACAATCTGAAGTTAGTTGGGGGTAAGATCAAAAGCAACATGAGAAAATATTATTTTACTGAAAGAGTAGTAGATCCTTGGAACAAACAAACTTCCAGCAGACGTGGTAGATAAATCCACAGTAACTGAATTTAAACATGCCTGGGATAAACATATATCCATCCTAAGATAAAATACAGAAAATAGTATAAGGGCAGACTAGATGGACCATGAGGTCTTTTTCTGCCGTCAGACTTCTATGTTTGTATGTTTCTATGATAGATAGATAGATAGATAGATAGATAGATAGATAGATAGATAGATAGATAGATAGATAGATAGATAGACAGACAGACTGACTGACTAGATGGATGGATGGATGGATGGATGGATGGATGGATGGATGGATGGATGGATGGATGGATGGATGGATGGATAGATAGATAGATAGATAGATAGATAGATAGATAGAGACAGACAGACAGACAGACAGACAGACAGACAGACAGACAGACACAGACAGATGATATAAATAGATACATAGACAAGATGGCTAGATAGATAGATAGATAGATAGATAGATAGATAGATAGATAGATAGATAGAAACTCACCAGGAAGTTTCTACACAACAGGCAATTGCTGAGCCATCAGACCACACCCAGCCACCAGTATTTATAGAAGGAAGGCAGCTCAGGTCTCGCAGTGTTCGCCTTAGAACAAGGACAGAAACACCAGCCTGAAGATGACAAGTGAGACCTTGTCGAAACGACACCAGAAATTTCAAAGGGAGACTAGGATAGATCTATTTCGGCCTTATTTTGGCCTCATCAGCTAGCCATACCCACTAGGACTTGAACCTGCAACCTTTGCCTTGTATATATATGGCCATGACCTGAAATACAACAAAGGAGAAATCCTGAACAAAAATCATGTGAAATTGTGTATTTGATCATCTGCATATTCAAGAACATAAACTATCGTGGACTACAGACTTGGATAAGCCAGCATTTTAAACACATGCAGTTCACTGGGGCTCTGCAGATTACCATGACCTTAAAGTTGATGAAAAGTTGAGTGTTTTGACCTTTATGTATTTTCCCTTGCATAGCTACTAAATTCTCCAACTTCCTTTACAGCTGCTCTAGTTTGTGACAATCATATCATTCAGAAAGACAGACTAAAATGCAGCCTGTTGGATTTCCCCTCCCTGCCATAGATAAATCATTTTGTGAACATGAATTTACAATTTTAGTTCACCATCTGTTGTAGAACTGTTTTTTCCTTCCTTGTGCTGATCTTCTTTCTTGGGTTCACTTATCACCCTATCTTAAAAGAAGATCTTTCTTCCTTATAAAAAAAAACATAGAGATGAATAATGTCAGAACCTCCCAGGCTTGGTCATCTGGTAGAACAGTGATGGCGAACCTTTTTTTCCTCAGGTCCCGAAAGAACTTATATGCACGCTATCGCACATGTGCAAGTGCCCACATCCATAATTCAATGCCTGAGGAGGTTGAAAACAGCCTCCCCCACCCCACACAGGGCCTCTGGAGGCTGGAAATTGCCTGTTTCCCAACTTCTTGTGGGCCCAATAGGCTCATGTATCGCCCTCCCCAGATTCCAAAGGCTTCCCTGGAGTGGAGAGAGGGTAAAAATGCCTCCCCCCCCCCCGGAGGCTCTCTGGAAGCCAAAAACGCCCTCCCAGAGCCTCTGTATGAGACAAAAATCAGCTGGCCAGTGCACACATGCATGTTGGAGCTGAGAAAAGGGCAACAGCTAACATGCCGGCAGATATGGCTCCGCATGCTACCTATGGCACTTGTGCATAAGTTCGCCATCACTGTGGTAGAACATTCTGAAGGTGGGCTATCTAAATGATTGGTGAGAGTCAACACTGACTTGATGACATACAATTGATTAATCGGTTTTGGTAAACCTTTAGGGAGGAAAACTTTCATTTTTTGAGTTCGTGAAAAATCAACTAACAAATATTGGGATCTTTCAAATGTCCAAGAACCTTTAATATCATGTTTGGGTCAATAGTTTTGTCAGCGTTTGTGGCAGACATCAAATCCAGAAAAGCACACACAGATAACTGATTCAGATGGATTCATTAACTTATTTATATACATAGTAACAGATGAATATTTACAATACCAGGAGCAGAGTTCTTTAACATAGCAACAATAATTTAAAAGCAATTTCTAGTTCAGAGCAGACAGAGATAGAATGGGCTGAGCTACGCCCAGCCTTCTAGCTTAAGTTTCAGTTTCAATTCAGACACAACCTCCCATTGGCTGACTTAGTTGTAATACCTAGTCATTGGTCGACCTTGTTACTGTGTCTCTCCCAGTGCATGGATATTTTAACAAGTTTGAAACTGTTAACGTGGCTGCAAATCAGGCAGCATAATCTTGCATGATTTAGACCAAAAAACTAAGTAACATACAGTGTTATGCTGGAGGTAATTGAGAAAATAGGACGGATGAATCAAATGAGTTCTGATGAATTTTCAGATGAGTGCACATTTCTCAAGTTTACTGCATGGGTTTCCCTTACAAATATCAAGCAGCAGCAGTAGCTGCCCTGTATATGTTTATGATAGGTGTATGATGTGATATGATACATTTGTATATGTACCTGTCTCTTCAAGTTGGTCTTGGTTCCAAGCAACTGACTTGAATAATTCTTACAAGTTTTGTGCAAGGTTTTTTTGGAAATGGTTTACTGTTGGCTCCTTACTAGGGTTGGAAGAGAATGACTTGCCAAAGTCACCCAGCTGGCTTGTATGGCTAAGGCAGGACTGGAACTCATGGTCTCCCAGTTTCTAGCCTCGGGCTTTTAACCACTGTACCATGCTGAATCTCAATGATACATTGGAAAGATGATGATAATAACTTCCAAAGAATCTGGTAGATTCACAAGGAAAAACATTTAAAACAAGGAAAAATACAAAAATAGATAAAAATGAAGAATATGATGTCACAAAGAAGAACATATGTCACAAAGATGTTGGATCAAGGTGGTGCCGTGAATATTGCCTATCTGGACTTCAGCAAAGCCTTTGATACGGTTCCACATAAAGAGCTGAAAGATAAATTAGTGAAGATTGGACTTAATCCCTGGATAGTTCAGTGGATTTCAAGCTGGCTGAAGCATAGACATCAGAGAGTTATTGTTAATGGCGAGTATTCTGAGACAGGTTATAAGCGGTGTGCCACAAGGGTCTGTTCTGGGTCCTATTCTTTTTAATATGTTTGTGAGTGACATAGGTAGGGAAGGTTTGCCTATTTGCCGATGACTCTAAAGTGTGCAATAGGTTGATATTCCTGGAGGGGTCTGTAATATGGTAAATGGTTTAGCTTTACTAGATAAATGGTCAAAGCAATGGAAACTGCAGTTTAATGTTTCCAAATGTAAAATAATGCACTTGGGGAAAAGGAAAACTCAATCTGAGTATTGCATTGGCAGTACTCCAGAAGAGAAGGATTTAGGGGTAGTGATTTCTAACAGTCTCAAAATGGGTGAGCAGTGTGGTCGGGCAGTAGGAAAAGCAAGTAGGATGCTTGGCTGCATAGCTAGAGGTAAAATAAGCAGGAAGAGGGAGATTGTGATCCCCTTATATAGAGCGCTGGTGATGCCACATTTGGAATACTGTGTTCAGTTCTGGAGACCTCACCTACAAAAATATATTGACAAAATTGAACGGGTCCAAAGACGGGCTACAAGAATGGTGGAAGGTCTTAAGCATAAAACATATCAGGAAAGACTTAATGAACTCAATCTGTATAGTCTGGAGGACAGAAGGAAAAGGGGGGATGTGATCGAAACATTTAAATATGTTAAAGGGTTAAATAAGGTTCAGGAGGGAAGTGTTTTTAATAGGAAAGTGAACACAAGAACAAGGGGACACAATCTGAAGTTAGTTGGGGGAAAGATCAAAAGCAACGTGAGAAAATATTATTTCACTGAAAGAGTAGTAGATCCTTGGAACAAACTTCCAGCAGACGTGGTTGGTAAATCCACAGTAACTGAATTTAAACATGCCTGGGATAAACATATATCCATTGTAAGATAAAATACAGAAAATAGTATAAGGGCAGACTAGATGGACCATGAGGTCTTTTTCTGCCATCAGTCTTCTATGGTTCTAATAAAGGAGGCAAGGATTATTTTTAAATATGGCCAGGAATGAAAAAGAAATGAAACCACAGAATTCAAAGGAGGCTTCAGTTATCCTCATGAAAAACCTTGTGAAAGAACCAGGTAGTTTGAGGCCCTTCAAAACATAAGCAAGTTGGGGCTGTCTGTATTTTGAGGGGAATCTCATTCTAAATGACAGTTGCTGCTTTAGTGGGAAATCTTAACTGGTATTAAGTCCCATATATTCAGATTATTTGAGTGTTACATTAATGTGTCTTTCTGAAGATCTTTAGCGCAGTGAGGATATTATATTTGTACAGGAAACAACATTTTAATATGATAGTTCTGTCATCGGTTGAGGTTGTAATGGTTTGTCAATGTTATGCCGTAACTGCTTTGTTTGAAATAATCCAGTTATGCATGCTCTTATCCACTTCTTTCCCACCCTCCTTCCTTTGGCTGTGTCCAAAAGATAAGTACAGACATCCAAGATAAGGATTAGGAGACTGTGCAGTATTTTCAGTTTCAATTTAAAAATGCATTTTGGAGCATGCGGTAGAGAGACTTATTTATTTTAAAAAATAAATCTCAACTTATTGCTTTAAAAACCATTCAAAATGTCAAACAAATCAACACAGACTGGGGAAACTTTTGCATCTCATTTGGAAACCAAGGACCCAGAGTATGGAGGAAGAATGGAGAGGCACACACTGCAAGACGCTTGAAGTCCAATGTGATGTTTCCAGTCTGTGTTAATTTGGGGAGCCATGTCACCTGCTGGGGTTGGTCCACTGTGCTTCATTAAGTTCAAGGTCAATGCAGCCATCTACCAGGAGATTTTGGAGCACTTCATTCTGCCTTCCACAGACGAACTTTATGGGGATGCTGACTTCATTTTCCAGCAGGACTTGGCATCTGCCCGTACTGCCAAAAGCACCAAAACCTAGTAAAATAAACATAGGATTACCATGCTTGATTGGCTGGCAAACTTGGCTGACCTAAATCCTATAGAGAATCTATGGGGTATTGCCAAGAGAAAGATGAGAGAGATGAAACTAAACAATGCGGAAAAGCTGAAGGCCGCTATTGAAGCATCCTGGTCTTCCTTAACACCTCAGCAGTGTTATGATAACTTCCATGCCACATCTCAGTGAGACAGTAATTGCTGCAAAAGGGGCCCAAACCAAGTACTGAGTACATACGCATGCATCCAATATTGTTCTATGTACAATCCTTGTTTTATTGATTGTATATAATATTTTAATTTTCTGAGATTGTGGACTTAGGGTTTTCATGAGCTATATGCTATAATTATTACAATTATGACAAATCTTGACTTGAACTATCGTGCTTTGCAAATAATGAGTCTCTCTTATATATTACATTTCACCTTTTAATAAATAAATGAACTTTTGCACAATATCTAACCAATAAAAATTATATTTAAAAAGGTCAAAATATAAACTCATTTAGTTTCTCATTTTCATATAAAGAACTTCTTTTCAAGCAAACAGAACTTTATGTTTCTCATGTAAAGTGATACCTCAGTGTTCCCTTACTTGATAATGCAGTTAAAAACATAGAGATAAAAGCTCAAACCTGAGTTGTACTGGCTGGACATATTCCTTACGAAATCGTTTAAGGTCTGCACTGATTGGTTGTTCTCCTTTCTCTATTGCCAATCTATCGGCTTCGGTTGGTTCAGGTTCAGGGATTTCAAATCTAATTCCTTCTGTATCCAATCACACTTGGCCAATGACATTCTATTCTATTCTATTCCATTCCATTCCATTCCATTCCATTCCATTCCATTCCATTCTATTCCATTCCATTCCATTCCATTCTATTCCATTCTATTCTTGGATTTTTACATAGTCCAGGGACTTTTATTGTATCCGCTCATTTCCTTCCCAACCACCAATTCATATCCATTTATATATTCTCTTTTACTCCCAGATTTTATTAATTCAGAATATTGCACTTTTTTCCCCAAAACACAACTGTAATTCTTCATTATCGCCATTCATGGGTACATGCAATTATCATCAACCTGCGACATTTCATAAACACCCACACTAATCTAGATGAAACAAATTCACGCTTCCTACATTTCCACATTTTTTTCATAATTTAAAGTATACAATGTAATTTAATGTATAATTTAATGTATACAATGTAATCACTCCCAGTATGTATTTCTCAGTTCTGCCCCTTAACAACAGTTATCTCCATTCAGAATGTTTATTCAATAGACATAAAACATAACTACTTTTCTTTATTGTGTTTCTTTAGGTTTATTTTTTACTATGTATAGCTTTTAACATTTTAAGTCCCAATTCCCCACATATCACAGTTGTCACAGCTGCCTAGTATAGCTCTGAACAACTTTTTTAGAAAATTACAAAAGATTAGATTGCTAGTCATAATAATATCAGTACCACTAATAGCATTCCCTGCTAATAGAACCAATCGTTTTTGGCCCTTTGTTACCCCAAGATACACACTCTACCCAATGCAAACTTAAAACTATTATAATATGAGCTTAGAATCATAGTTCCCTCTAAGCTGAGCAGTGAGCAATCGCTCACTTAAAAATCATAATCAACTCAGAGTTTTCCAAACCTGCCCAGAAGCCGAGAGGGAAAGAGTGAGAGGGAAGGAGAGAGAGAGGAAGAGAGGAAGCGAGAGAAACAGATAGAAAAAAGACAGAAAGAAAAAGAGAAAGAAAAAGAATGGGAGTAAGGAAGAGAGAAAGAAAATCAAAATCTAGTTTGAAACTAGCTCAACTATTTAAGTGGCATTTTGATATTGATAGAGTTGCCCTATTAAGAGCTCACTGTTATAGACACACAGTACAGTATTATATTTTGAAATTCTCTGAGGCAAAACAGGGTGGGTTTTTTATTTATTTGTTTGTTTGTTTATTTGTCTGTCTGTCTGTCTGTCTATTTATTTATTTATTTATTTATTTATTTATTTATTTATTTATTTATTTATTTATTTATTAATTAATTAATTATTTCTGGGCTGTCCAGTCCCCCAGGGACTGCCGCTCAACACTATACTTTTCTGCCCACCCCAAAAAAAAATTAGAGGGAACACTGCTTAGAATAGCTGATATTTTTATGGGCAAGATAGTTGCCTGCACGCCATTTGGTGATATAACCAATATATTGACACACTCTCAGGATGCCTGTATCTATTGATGCGTTGATCAGGATAATGTATATCTATCATTCAGGTTTACCATTAGTAAACTTGAAAGTCATTTTCTTGCCTATTGCATAACCACATTTTTATGCCATTTGAGTAAGTCTTTTGCAGAAGAAAATAGCTCTTGAAATAGAAGGCAGATGGCCAACTTGTGTTCTTGCTTCCGTCCAACCAGATACATATGATCAAAATTAGCAACTGTTTGTCTTTGCTAACAGTATAACAACTGTTCTGCCAATCTTTGAAGACTCTAAGAACTAACATCATAGTGGAACTCCTAAAAGTGCAGAAAGGCTATTCTGTAACTGCATCAAATTGTGACATTTTAAAGGATAATGCAAAAGGATCCCCAAATAATGTAATGGTTCTTTTTTATTCCTGGTACATTGAATAAAACAATATTATTCAACGTACCACTGGCTTAGAATGCTTGATCGACTAGATGTAATATCAGCAGAATTTTTCCTGAAAGCAGAGAATAAGACCATCTCATTTGGTGATCCATGCAGTTTTCAGTCAATAGATCTGTTCATTACAAACCTCAGGAATTGCTTGATTTTGCACACCAAATTGTTGTTGTGATTCAGCCTGAGGCTCCTCAGGGACCGGCTGCGTCTCTGCTGGATCCAGACCCGGAGGAGGAGGACAGTGAACAGGAGGGGGAGGACCAGGCAGATGGGGGAGAGGAAAGTCAGGAAGAGGATGAGGGGGAGCAGCCTGAGAGCCCCGGGGGGGAGCCTCTCCCCAGCCAGTAGCCTGGCCTCATCGGATGAGGAAGCACAGGCTATAATTGACATGAGACAGCGACGTGCAGCTCAGAGACGGGACCAATTAGCAAGGTATTGGCATCACTGAATTGGCAACAGCTAGGTTTGGGTGTGGTTCTCCTCAGCAGGGTTTAAAAGGCAGGCAAGCCCTTTCAGCCATGTGGAGCGTTATCAACTGGAAGTTCTGTGACCCTGCTTTGCTTCTCAGCGTCTCTGATCTTGGCTTGTGGCCTAGAAGACTGGAAGACTTGGGGGAGGTGTATGTTTGTTATCTCCAGCGTTGTTTTTGACAGCAAGAATCCTGTTTTACTTCATGGCCTTCGTGAAACATCTTTGAAGTTTCAGCGTGTTCCTGTTTGTAAGGACATTTTCTGTTACCTGTGTTTGCTTTGAATTCTATAAACTGCCTTTGATTTTTACCAGTGTGTCTGGATTCTCTTTTTGGGTTGGTGTTTGCTTCTGGAGGGACCCAGACAGAACAATTGTATAAATCTATCTATGGCTTTTGGCTTAGCTTTATATATTAACCAGACCACCATGGTTTGGTATGATCTAACAGGCCAGAGTTACAAGCCATGGAAAGGACAAGATGGATAGGGACAATTTAAAAATAATTAGAGCTATTGAAAGTTCTAGAGATGTCATAGAATTGTGATTGTATCTCCAGAGGACAGGTTGAATGTTTCAGTCCACATTTCAGCCCCCTATTTTAACTTGTCCATATACAGGTTCCAATCACAATTTTCAGTGCTTAGCAAAGTGGTTGTTTAGTGAAACACACCTGATTTTATGACCTTTTCCTTTTTGCGATTCTTAAGTGAACCACGTAGTCATTACCGCATAGACCCAGGCCACCAAATTACTACCGGTTCTATAGGATCAGTCCGAAGAGGGAGGAACCCACCTCTGGTGTGCAGCCCATGGCCTGTGGGTTTTCCATCTCCATCTTAGGATGACTAAACTCAGCTATGTATGAAGTTTTCCTATGGAATTCAAAACTAATGTGACCACAGGGGTTTTTCCCACCAACAGGCTCCTTTTATACACTCCTGTTACCCATATACAGTGGTACCTCTACTTACGAACTTAATTCGTTCCATGACCAGGTTCTTAAGTAGAAAAGTTTGTAAGAAGAAGCCATTTTTCCCATAGGAATCAATGTAAAAGCAAATAATGCATGTGATTGGGGAAACTACAGGGAGGGTGGAGGCCATGTTTCCTCCCAGGAACTTCCTAGAGAGGCCCCGTGGAGGCTTCTCCCTGCCTTTTCTGGCCCTGTTTCCTCCCAGGAGATTCCTAGAGAGGCCCCACAGAGGCTCCTCCCTGCCTTTTCCAGCCCTGTTTCCTCCCAGGAGATTCCTACAGAGGCCCCACAGAGGCTTCTCCCTGCCTTTTCCAGCCCTGTTTCCTCTGAGGAGATTCCAAGAGAGGCCGGACAGAGGCTTCTCCCTGCCTTTTCCAGTTACAGTTTTGGAGGCTCGGAGGGTTTGTAAGTGGAAAATGGTTCTTGAGAAGAGGCAAAAAAATCTTGAACACCCGGTTCTTATCTAGAAAAGTTCGTAAGTAGAGGCATTCTTAGGTAGAGGTACCACTGTAGATTTGCAGCTGAGGACATGACAAAAGAAACAGATAAGAAGAAGGTCACACATATTCTTTTCTTTATTATTAATATTGGACTTTGTTTAAAGATAGCCAGTCTCATTATGTGATGAATTGGGCCTTTGGAAGGATGGCTGTAAAGGAGATCCCATTGAATTAATACTTCACTTCAGTGAGGGAGATGTTATTCTCGGGCATTAGCATTATAATATCAAAATTTACTGGATTCTTAAAATTACTGAAATAGTTTTAAAAATGGGAAAGTTTAAAAACCGGATTCTGCTACCTGGCAAGGCGAATTGTTGACTGATTGGTATCATTGTTGTCAGCAGTACATTTTGAAACCTTCCTAACTAGAGAAGATGAGACGGTTAGGCTAATGAGGAGACCTGGGGCAGAATGAATGCCAACTGCTGAAGCTGCAAGATTACATTCGCCCTCATTTATTCCTAGCTATTCATTTATTCCAAGTTATAACTATTGCCATGATTTTATTTTCAGTCTTTTAGGAGGTTATGTGGCACATCCTAAAATTATTAAAACACTAATAATGAAAAGGCAGAAATAAAATAGAATGAGGTGAGGGCGAACCTATGGCATGGGTGCCACAGGTGGCACGCAGAGCCATATCTGCTGGCATAAGAGCTGTTGCCCTAGCTCAGCTTCAATATGCATGTGTGTGCTGGCAAGGTGATTTTTGGCTAACACAGAGGCTCTAGGAGGGCATTTTTTACCTCCCCCCAGCTCCAAGGAAGCCTTTGTAGCCTGGGGAGGGCGAAACAGGAGCCTACTGGGCCCATCAGAAGTTGGGAAACAGGCCATTTCTGGCCACCAGTGGGCCTCCAGAAGGTGAGGGAAGCTGTTTTCACTCTGCCCAGGCATAGAATTATGGGTATGGGCAATTGTGAATGTACGATAGTGCACACCCACACTCTTTCGGCACCCAAGGAAAAAATGGTTCGCCCTCACTGCCCTATACTAAACCACGAATTTAATAAATAGGGTTTTTCCAAATAAACCACAGCTGGCCAGAGTGGGCAGATTTTAACAGATTGGGCTACTACTCTCCTTGAGTATTATAGATGGCTGTTATCAGAAGGGTCGACGTGGCCAGTATTTTAACCTTTGAAAGAGGTTGTCAGGGTGAGGTTGATAGCAGGGGGATCCAAAAAGCTGAATGTTTTCACTACCACCTTAATGTTATTCTTCCCTCTCTCTCAGAGAGCCAATAGCCCTGTGATATGGCACGCATGCTACAGGTGGCACACAGCATCCTCTCTGTGGGCATGTGAGCCATCAACCCAGTTCAGCTCTGCCGCACATGCGCCTCACCACTGGCCAGCAGGCTGTCAGGTCTCTGCCGTTCATGGGGGTCATAGAAACATAAAAACATAGAAGATTGATGGCAGAAAAAGACCTCATGGTCCATTTAGTCCGCCCTTATACTATATCCTGTATTTTATCTTAGGATGGATCTATTTTACCAACATTGCCATGTCTGTTATCCACACTTTTCAATCTCAATTAAATCTGATGTGTTCTGGGATAGGACTTTTATCAGTTTGGAAATCCCACGATATTTTATTCTGCTCATTTTATTCAGACTTTTTAAACTTCATGTTCCCACCAATTTTTCACAGTATAATTTTTACAGCTATTGCAGGCATTCACTTTTGTAACTGTGTTATGAGTTTGTTTATTCTAATCAGTTTAGGCGATCTTCTTGCATGAGCTGAGCATATCTGCTGTTTCTTCTGCTTCTTTGCTCAATTTGTACTTTAATCATTTCAACTTTATTTTACTAGTTCAAATAGCTTGTTCCTGAGCAGGTAAAATCAAGCCTTCAGTGAAGCAGCAATCACCGAACTGGTTTTTAAAACTGGCAGTATCCCACCATTGCCTCATTGAATGAATGATTTGGCTTTCACTGGATGATTCATGTTTCATAGTGTTCAATTTTCTCAGCTATTGCTGTTGATTTTTCCTTTAAGATTTCCTTCTGGTGCTAAGCTAATACTTTTTTTTTTTTACTAGTCTTGTCTTTAAGTGTTTGTTCTTTCATGTTCTTTACATCTGATCTTAATTTTTTTTATCTTGAGCTCTTATCTGATCTTCCACTTGGGGTTGAATGTGATTTAGCTTTTGGTCTTCTGTAACCGCAGCTGCTGTACTGTAGACAAGCTGTTCTGTTGGTCTGTTCAATAGATGTTATTTTAATCCTCGCAAATATCTTATTCACATCTTTCATGATAGGTGCCAGGTCTTTTTTGGGTGCTATTTTAACTGCTGGCAGTCTTTATCTTTCTACTGATAATTCCTCATAGGCCATAGAATTCTCTTATAATTCACTTGTCAGGGATGGAGAGATTGATGGGGCTCAGTTCATTATTTCCCCCCAGTGATGGCCTGTGCTGGTTGTGATATAATTAGTTCTTCTAACTTATCATTTCTGTAGTTCATGTCAGCTGTTTATGTTTCCAATTATGATTACCTGAGTTTATTATTGTTTGGGGGGGGCTTTCATTTTCACATTCCTCTCCTCCGAATCTCTTCCAGCTCTGCATTGTTGGATATTTTATTTCTGGTAATGAATCACTTTCATAGAAACATAGAAACATAGAAGACTGATGGCAGAAAAAGACCTCATGGTCCATCTAGTCTGCCCTTATACTATGTCCTGTATTTTATCTTAGCATGGATATATGTTTATCCCAGGCATGTTTAAATTCAGTTACTGTGGATTTACCAACCACGTCTGCTGGAAGTTTGTTCCAAGGATCTACTACTCTTTCAGTGAAATAATATTTTCTCACATTGGTTTTGATCTTTCCCCCAACTAACTTCAGATTGTGTCCCCTTGTTCTTGTGTTCACTTTCCTATTAAAAACACTTCCCTCCTGAACCTTATTTAACCCTTTAACCTATTTAAATGTTTCGATCATGTCCCCCCTTTTCCTTCTGTCCTCCAGACTATACAGATTGAGTTCATTAAGTCTTTCCTGATACGTTTTATGCTTAAGACCTTCCACCATTCTTGTAGCCCGTCTTTGGACCCGTTCAATTTTGTCAATATCTTTTTGTAGGTGAGATCTCCAGAACTGAACACAGTATTCCAAATGTGGTCTCACCAACACTCTATATAAGGGGATCACAATCTCCCTCTTCCTGCTTGTTATACCTCTAGCTATGCAGCCAAGCATCCTACTTGCTTTTCCTACTGCCCGACCACACTGCTCACCCATTTTGAGACAGTCAAAAATCACTACCCCTAAATCCTTCTCTTCTGAAGTTTTTGCTAACACAGAACTGCCAATACAATACTCAGATTGAGGATTCCTTTTCCCCAAGTGCATTATTTTACATTTGGAAACATTAAACTGCAGTTTCCATTGCTTTGACTTTCAGTCTGCTAATCGTTGTCAAGTGATGCTTGAGTTTGCATAAATTCCTTTCCATACTTCATGTTTTTCCTTTAGCTCCACTTGTTGATTTTGATATATACTAGCAGGACATAATGGCACAGTTTGCAAGAACAGTATACTTTTGTCCTGTCTGTGGATCAGTAGTGAGTTCTGAAACCTGCTAGTACCGGTTCGCTGGCATGTTCGTGCACACGTGCACATGTGCAGAAGTATCCCGGATGGGTGGGTGGGCGGAGCCTCCTGCTGCCACTACTACCGATTCTAATAACCGGGCCAAACCGAGACCAACCCACCACTGCTGTGATTGTTGTTTCTAGAGTAATCATACAGAGTTAAGCCTGATTATCCAGTCATACCATAACTCCTGAGTGTTAAATCACTGCACTGGAGACTCTTGCAGTTTAAGGCATATTTATTTCCAAAGACATAACAACCAACTGATCCTCTCAACAGTAACTCGCAACAAGGGCAATGGCTAATCCGTTGCCCTATTTATACTTTTCTTACGCACAGGAATTTCTTACTGACAACCATTTATTTTTGGTGGCAACCAAAACTAGCCGAATCTTAACCAATCAGCAATTTTCTCATATTTCTTTTAAACGAACACAACACTGAGTCCTGTTGCTCACTTTCTCAACAGATGCCCATGAACACTTACTGGATGTTAGAGTCCTGACCATAGTTCCCTCTAAGCTGAGCAGTGAGCAATCGCTCACTTAAAAATCATCATCAACTCAGAGTTTTCCAAACCTGCCCAGAAGCCGAGAGGGAAAGAGTGAGAGGGAAGGAGAGAGAGAGGAAGAGAGGAAGAGAGAGAAACAGATAGAAAAAAGAGAGGAAGGAAAAGAGAAAGAAAAAGAATGGGAGTAAGGAAGAGAGAAAGAAAATCAAAATCTAGTTTGAAACTAGCTCAACTATTTAAAGTGGCATTTTGATATTGATAGAGTTGCCCTATTATGAGCTCACTGTTATAGACACACAGTACAGTATTATATTTTGAAATTCTCTGAGGCAAAACAGGGTGGGTTTTTTATTTGTTTGTTTGTTTGTTTGTTTATTTATTTATTTATTATTTCTGTGCCGCCCAGTCCCAAAGGGACTGCCGCTCAGACACTATACTTTTCCGCCCACCCCCCAAAAAAATTAGAGGGAACACTGGTCCTGACACAGCCCTTGTTGACCCTGGTGACAATCGATCCAGTATAGAAGTCTTTTTCTGGGTTTTTTTCCTCCTTAGTAAATGAGTTGATGTATAAACTGAGTCTGGCTCTTCTGCCGAGTTTTGTAATCATCTAGGACACTATTGAGATTCCAGTTTTATGAGAGTGTGTTTTGCATGCACATGTACGCACAGCACTCAAAGACCACCCTCAGTATCAACGCTGTTGAGCTGAGCTGTTGTTTAGTTCAGCTGAAGTGTGGCAATTTGCTCGGCTGCTTGAATCAGCTGAGGTAAAAAAAACAAGGAAATATAGGACAGGGAACAGTGGAGGTGGGAGGGCAGGTCCAGACAGAGGTGGTATTTTATTTTATTTTATTTTATTTTATTTTATTTTATTTTATTTTATTTTATTTTATTTTATTTTATTTTATTTTATTTTATTTTATTTTATTTTATTTTATTTTATTTTATTTTATTTTATTTTATTTATTATTTACTTACTTACTTACTTACTTACTTACTTACTTACTTACTTACTTACTTACTTACTTATTTATTTAGTCCAATACATAATACACATTGAAGAGAATAGATATGTAGTAATATAAATAAAGAAAATAATAGAAGAAAAGATATAAAAGTATAGGTGAACAAATTTGAAAGGAAGAAAAGATAAATGAGATAAGGAGAGACAATTGGACAGGGGACGGAAGGCACACTGGTGCACTTATGCACGCCTCTTACTGACCTCTAAGGAACCTGGAGAGGTCAATCGTGGATAGTCTAAGGGAAAAATGTTGGGGGTTAGGGGTTGACACTACTGAGTCAGGTAATGAATTTGCCAGTTCTCTGAACTATTCAAAATTGTCACTACCAGTTTGTCCGAATCAGCTGAATAACACCTCTGATCTAGGACTAAGAAAATCCATGGTGCGCTTATACTACATTGGGAATTATTTAAAAATCCAACTGGGTCTGATTTTACCCAACTCATTATCCAAGGGGAAGAGAGAAGTGTGAAAAATGGGAAAAGAAACCATCAGAGAAGAATCTTTTCCTATGCCTGTAAGATCAAGTGGAAAGAAATGCTAGAATTTCTTAGACGTTTAAGAGCTAACAAAGATTTTCTATGGTCTTCTCCTAGTTCCAAATTTGAGCAATTACTATTTTTCCAATGAGGGAGCCAGAAAATGATAAAGATAGAAGCTGACAATTTCTTCCTTACATCTGCTTTCAGTTCTGTTTTGGATGTCAATTATTTTTTTCTTATGTGAAGATTTCATCATTATAATGTTTAATGAAAAATGACAGTTGCTTCTATAACTAAAATTTAACTTTTCTGTTCTACTCTTCATCTCTAGACAAAATGCCAAAAAAAGGAATCATACCAAGAACCATTTTTAAAAGACCAGTGGGGAAGTAAAGAAACTTAATGCCAAAAAGAGATTCTATTACCAAACATTTCCCTTCTTTCAATATGAAATACTAACCTCTTATGTTTGCTTTGCACACCTTGAACCCTTTCAATGTTCTCTTACAATGTTTCTCTGGTTTACCATCTACAACTACCATGTTGGTAGCTTTTGTCCACTTTTAACAAATTTATATCAATGGAATTTTGCCCATGTAGTGTATTGTGCTATCATTAAAGAATTTTCTTTGCCAAGGCAGACCTTGCTGTGATGCCTACAATATATCTGATGTTTCCCCCATGTACAGGCAATGAGGCAGCTTTCCAGCAGTGCTGGTTCTGCTCCTTGTATCTTCAAGGAAAACTTTGATCATGCAGGTCCCCGGTCCTTGTCAACCTGTCACTGAATCTGGCTACATATTTCAGTGCAGGTTTGGAGCTGAACTTGAATAATCACAACAATGCAACATTTTTTAAAGCAATTTGGCAGGCCAATCCTTTAAACGTTGATCCAAGGCTAAACAAAACTGCAAGGTACATTAATAAAAACCCCTTGAACACAAATACTGAGCAGGCTGATGGTCAACTTTCATTGAGAATCTGCTAACCAAGTGAACTGCGCTGGTCTTCATTCCCTGGTCTAAGCAAAAACAATGTACCAGCCCACAGATCAGTTGATTCCGTTGCAGTCAAACGCTTTATGATTCACTGTTTTGCAGAAACTTGAAAAACTGAGTTGAGTAAACCAGGAGTACCATATTTTTTAGAGCATAAGATGCTCCGAAGTATAAGACGCACCTGTCTTTTGGTGGGAGGAAAACAAGAAAAAAAACTGCCTCTACCTCTGCCTCCCAGCAATTTGCCTTCTTGCAGCAAACAGCCTGTTTCAGTTTCACTTTCCGTTTCAGCACAGCCTGATTAGCACAAGGGAAAAAATGCCTTTGCCTCCCTGCAGCCTGAAACAGCTGATGGTCGGGAGGCCGATCCAACTGACAATCACCTACTTGTGCTAATCAGCCTGCGCTGAAGCTGAAAGTGAAACAGGCTGTTTGCTGCAAGGAGGTAAATTACTGGGAGGCAGAGGCCAAAGAGGGAGCAGGTGGTCGAGGCTACATTCGTTGTATAAGACGCACCCAAATTTTCAACCTCTTTTAGGTGGGGGAAATATGTCTTATACTCAAAAAATACAATAAATTAAACATAGATAATTGTGCCATGCACACTCAACTTAGCTGTGTAAATTAAATTCACATGGAGAACTGACAAATGCAAATTTGTCATACCAAGAAAGAATATCGGGAGGAAAAATTTAACCCTCTTCCTCCACTTTCTTGACAGATATCTCCTTTCCCACAGATCTGCTTTCTGATTTGGTTCCAATGAAGATTGCCCTTTCATTTCACATGTTAGAATTAGAAAATCTACCTGTCTCAACCAGAGCTTAAATAAAGATATGTTACTCTGCTGCGACGAAAAACTGAAGATGGCTGACTAACAGTCACTTTTGCAGATATAATTCTGTCTCAGTGGAGAAACAGCTGACTGCAGCCTGAAATGGATAAACTAACTTCTTTGAATAGACAAAAGATGCCAGCTACATTCATTACAGACTGGAAGACTCTTATGGAAGTTGGGGTTTATTATTATGGCGATGACAGGATAGACTATAGAAAGAAGTGTAATAGAATGTGACTTTAGAGAAGGAGGTCAAAATATATTTTCACATATAATTGTATTGGAGAATATTGGAAGTCTATGCTGGAAATGTAAGAAGGAAACTGGAACCTATTACCATCTATAGTGGACTTGCTTAAAGAGATTGGATACTGTAGCCTAGAGGATAATTCTCTGCCTTACAAGGCAAAGGTTGCAGGTTCAAGTCCCAGTGGGTATGGCTAGCTGATGAGGCCAAAATAAGGCTGAAATAGATCTATCCTAGTCTCCCTTAATTTTCAAAATTCAGCAAAAAAACATGTGACATATATATATACAGTGATCCCCCGATTATCGCGAGGGTTCCGTTCCAAGACCCCTCGCGATAATCGATTTTTCGGGATGTAGTGGTGCGGAAGTAAAAACACCATCTGCACATGCGCACCTCTTTTTCCATGGCCGCGCATGCGCAGATGGTGTTTTTACTTCCGCACCTGGGAAGACCCAGCAGCTGAGGAGCCGCCTGCCTGCCCGCTTGTCCGCCGCTTTTCAGCTTGTCCGCCGCTTGTCCGCTTGTCCGGCCACCGCTTTTCCGCCCGCCGCTTGTCCGCCACTTTTCCGCTTGTCCGCCGCTTGTCCGCCCGCTGCTTTTCCGCCTGCCGCTTGTCCGGCCGCTGCTTTTCCGCCCGCCGCTTGTCCGCCGCTTGTCCGCTTGTCCGGCCGCTTGTCCGCTTGTCCGGCCGCCGCTTTTCCGCCCGCCGCTTGTCCGCCGCTTTTCCGCTTGTCCGGCCACTTGTCCGCTTGTCCGGCCGCTGCTTTTCTGCCCGCCGCTTGTCCGCCACTTTTCCGCTTGTCCGGCCGCCGCTTTTCTTGTCCGCCCGCCGCTTGTCTGCCGCTTGTCCGGCTGCCGCTTGTCCGCCGCTCTGGGAGTTGAAGACCCAGGGAAGGTTCCTTCGGCCGCCCACCAGCTGATCTGCTCGGCAGCGCAGTAGCAGCGAGGAGCCGAAGATGGGGTTTCCCCGTTGCCCACGCAAAGGGGAAACCCCATCTTCGGCTCCTCGCTGCTACTGCGCTGCCGAGCAGATCAGCTGGTGGGCGGCTGAAGGAACCTTCCCTGGGTGCCGCCCGCCGCTCGAGAGCAAGAGGGGGAGAGATAGAGAAAGAGAGAGAAGGAAAGAAAGAGATGAGAGAGGGAGGAAGAGAGTGTGAGAGAGGAAGAAGCAAGATAGAGAAAGAGAGAGAGAAAGAAAGATGAGAAAGGAAGGGAGTGACGTCATCAGGTGGGAAAATCGCGATATAACGTTTAGCAAAGATCGAGATCGCGAAACTCGGGGGATCACTGTATAACCCTTCCCTGGTGCAGAGCTGAAGGGATTGGATACTGTAGCCTAGAGGATAATTCTCTGCCTTACAAGGCAAAGGTTGCAGTTTCAAGTCCCAATTGGTATGGGTAGCTGATGAGGCCAAAATAAGGCTGAAATAGATCTATCCTAGTCTCCCTTAATTTTCAAATTCAGCAAAAAACAAAACAAAACATGTGACATATATAGATAGAATTGTCAGCTGTCAATAAAATTAACTGCCTTGGAAATGGCCCTGGGTTGGGCCGAGAGGCAAATAAGGAGCTGTGATGTTCCTTCAATACACCAGGGTGATTCGACACAAAAAAATATGTAACCCTTCCCTGGTGCAGAGCTGAAGGGATTGGATACTGTAGCCTAGAGGATAATTCTCTGCCTTACAAGGCAAAGGTTGCAGGTTCAAGTCCCAATGGGTATGGCTAGCTGATGAGGCCATAAAATCAGATCTTGGCTGAAAGATAAAATAAAAGAAGACATAGAGAGAAAGCCCAAATTATTTCCATTGGGCATAATTGACAAAAAAAATACAAAAAGGAACTAAAATTGTTTGATTATACACATTACCACATGGCTAGAAGAACATATGTGCAATATTGGAAAAATGAGGAAACATGGAAAGACGAGGACATAATTAGAAAAATATTGAATTGTGCTAAAATGCACAAATTAAGAAGAAAAATAAAAGAAAAAGAAGACACCAAATACAACTCAGTGTGGAATAAATTATATGAACAGCTGGAAGAGGGAAATAATGGATAAAAGATGAATTAGAACTGTCAATACTTGAATTATTAATACCAAATCTTTATAGATTGTACAGAATAACGTAAAAGAAGAAAGATCAAGTAATTTATAAAAATGTAAATATATTTGCATAGGGAAATACAATTGGATACAAACCAAGAGATGCTCACTGTAAATGTGAGGGGATTGTACCCATATATGTTTGACTGTTTTGTTTATGTATGTATGTATGTATGTATGTATGTATGTATGTATGTATGTATTTACTTACTTACTTACTTACTTACTTACTTACTTACTTACTTACTTACTTACTTACTTACTTACTTACTTACTTACTTACTAGACTTGTATGCCGCCCCTCTCCGAGGACCCGTATATAGTTTTTAAAAATGTTTTATTTATTTATTTATTCATTCATTCATTCATTTATTTATTTGTTTGTTTGTTTGTTTGTTTGTTTGTTTGTTTGTTTGTTTATTTATTTAGTGGATTTGTATGCCGCCCCTCTCCGTGGACTCGGGGCGGCTATCAACAGTGATAAAAACAGAATGTGAAAATCCAATACTAAAACGACTAAAAACCCTTGTTATAAAACCAATCATACATACAAGCATACCATGCATAAATTGTAGAAGCCTAGGGAGAAAGAATATCTTAGTTCCCCCATGCCTGACGGCAGAGGTGGGTTTTGAGGAGCTTACAAAAGGCAAGGAGGGTGGGGGCTATTCTAATCTCTGGGGGGAGTTGGTTACAGAGGGCCGGGGGCCCCACAGAGAAGGCTCTTCCCCTGGGGCCCGCCAAACAACATTGTTTAGTTGACGGGATCCGGAGAAGGCCCACTCTGTGGGACGTAACTGGTCGCTGGGATTCGTGCGGCAGAAGGCAGTCCCTGAGATAATCTGGCCCGGTGCCATGAAGGGCTTTATAGGTCATAACCAACACTTTGAATTGTGACCGGAAACTCATCAGCAACCAATGCAGACTGCGGAGTGTTGGTGTGACATGGGCATATTTAGGGAAGCCCATGATTGCTCTCGCAGCTGCATTCTGCACAATCTGAAGTTTCCGAACACTTTTCAAAGGTAGTCCCATGTAGAGAGCGTTACAGTAGTCGAGCCTTGAGGTGATGAGGGCATGAGTGACTGTGAGCAGTGACGCCCAGTCCAGATAGGGCCGTAACTGGTGCACCAGGCAAACCTGGGCAAACGCCCCCCTCGCCACAGCTGAAAGATGTTTCTCTTTTAGGGTGGGGGAGAATATTGGAAGCCAGTTCTTTGTAGCTTTTGCCCCAGTTTTCTTTAACTTTTTTCATTTCTTGCACCCTTGCTTTTACTTTTACTCTTCACTTTCTTACTGACCATTAGTTTGTGCAAGCTTTACCGTCTTGTTTATATATTTTAATTTTCTTTTTAGGAAAAGAAAGGAAATGTGGTTATACAGGTGAAACTTGAAAAATTAGAATATTGGGTACACAATCATTTATTTCAGTAATGTAACTTAAAAGGTAAAACTTAATATATGAGAGATATGCATAACATGCAAGGCAAAATAGTTCAAGCCATGATTTGTCTTAATTGTGATGATTATAGGGTACAGCTCATGAAAACCCCAAATCCCCCCATCTCAGAAAATTAGAATATTACATGCGATCAATAAAAAAAGGATTGTACATAGAACAATATCGATTTGTTCATTTTAGCTTTTAAGGCAGCTAGTTCACCTTTGGTCCCCACTTGTCACTCAACTTTCAGCTGTGGCTCCCAGTAGCATGTGCAGCAGCCACACCCTAAGCTGGTGATGGCAAACCTTTTTTTCCTCGGGTGCCAAAAGCACATGTGCGTGTGCTATCATGTACGCGTGAGTGCCCACACCCATAATTCAATGTCTGCGGACAGCAAAAATGGCCTCCTCCTTCTCCCGGAGGCCCTCTGGAGGCCTGAAACAGCCCATTACCCAATCTCTGGTGGGCCCAGTAGACCTGTTTTTCACCCTCCCCAAGCTTCAGAGGCTTCACTGGAGCCTGAGAGGGCAAAAAATGCCCCCACCCACCCCCTGGAGACTCTCTGGAATCCAAAAATGCCCTCCCAAAGCCTTCGGGTGAGCTGAAAATCACGCACATTGGAGCTGAGCTAGGGTAATGGCTCATGTGCCAGCAGACATGGCTCCATGTGCCCCCTGTGGCACCCATGCCATAGTTTTGCCATCACTGCCCTAGGTAACAGCTCCTACAGGCTTGCCATACCAGGTTGAGAGTAACAGTTGGATCATTGACCTTCAGTGAGATATGCACTTGTCTGTCCCAAGCATGTGAAGACAGATTCTGGCGGACTGAGTGGATGAAATCTACTAGATTAGGACAATGGTCGTGAAGGCCACCTCTGCAAATGATGTGGCATGCTAAGAGCACAGCAAGACATGAAAAATGCCCTAGTCAAGCACTGTGCCTAGTCCATCTCCAACTATCTCGACTCTTGTCCTGCTACTGGAGCAAAATGGAATCTGGGAAAAGAGAGTGAGGCTGACTATGTGCATCAAGGCTTCAAGAATTGTTAATCTAATCCTATGTAGCTTCTGCTCTGGCAATCTCACACTGCTTACCAGAGCTTACAAAACTTTCGCCAGACCCATCCTCGAATACAGCTCATCTGTTTGGAACCCATATCGCATCTCAGACATTAACAGCCTTGAAAATGTCCAAAGATACTTCACCAGACGAGCCCTTCATTCCTCCACTCGAAACAGAATACCCTACGAGACTAGACTTTCAATCCTGGGCCTAGAAAGCCTAGAACTAAGATGCCTTAAACATGATCAAAGTATTGCCCACACGATCATATGCTGCAACGTCCTGCCTGTCGGCGACTACTTCAGCTTCAACCACAACAACACAAGAGCACACAACAGATTTAAACTTAATATTAACCGCTCCAAACTTGACTGTAAAAAATATGACTTCAGTAACCGAGTTGTCGAAGCGTGGAACTCATTACCGGACTCCATAGTGTCACCCCCAAACCCCCAACACTTTACCCTTAGATTATCTACGGTTGACCTATCCAGATTCCTAAGAGGTCAGTAAGGGGCGAGTACAAGTGCACTAGAGTGCCTTCTGTCCCCTGTCCTATTGCTCTCCTATATCTCCTATTCCTTTCTTCTATTCCTATATCTCTTCTTCTATTCTTTCATTGATATGTTCTATTACTATATCTTCTTTTCTATTCTTTCTTAGATATATTTTACTATGAGTATCTCCTCTATAACCTTCATCATGTATTTTACTATGTGTATATACGCACCTCGCCTGCTCTACTAACTGATTTACGCACCTCGCCCGCTCTACTAACCATGACTGCCCAAGAAGGTGTGCTGGAAGCCACACGCTTGAAATCGCCGTGTGTTTGAAGCCCCACATGCACGCGCTCACATTTTCAGTTCTGCACTAGGCAAACTACCGGTTGTTAAATTATGTGAAGCCCACCTCTGGCTAAACCTGTATAAATTGTAGATTCAGAAATGGAAGCATTGGAAGTTTGTGGCAGAGGAACATACTGTGCTTCTTTTCAGCTTTCATTTAAAACCAAGTCTGTGGTCTTTTGGTTGATTGAAAATGTGTAGGTTGAATTCTCAGAAATTATCAGCATGCTATTACTAACCATGTTTACCCAGAAGTGAGCCCTATATTTTCAAGCAAACATGCTTGGGAACTCAGCCAAAGTCTGTGTGTACAGTAGCCTTTAAATGTTGTTGTTGTTTGCAGCACAACATAGAAGGAAGGTGGGAGCAGAATGGGAATGAATGTTTTCCCGTAATTTTCTTTTCATCCGCCCTGCTTGAAATCACGGTTTACAGAGATATCATTTCTCTGACTTCTTGGCTTCTTTAATCACAAAACAAGGTAGCGTGGTGGGTTTATACTGAAACAGAACCCCAGAAATATATGGGAGACGAAGGAAGAAAGATCCTGGGCAGGCATTTCTTGTAGAGGCCAAACAATTATACACTGAATTCCGCATAATTTGACTGCTTGTGATACATGCATTTCTTTTATTTTCTCAAACAGCTCAGTAGGAATATTCAAGAACCTTCAAAGCCTATTTAATCAGGTATGATCCCTAGTTTTATTTCTCAGCCTCCCAGGTTTTGTGGGCTTCTGCAACACAACAACAGATGACATACATTAATATAAACACGGAGAGTTTCATTATTGAGTCCTGCAATGAATCCCACTGAACTTAGGAAGAGTTATTATAAAGAAGTCCCATCTGGGATTTCCTAGTGAAATATTAACTGCCGTTATTAAAATTTATTTGCATTTAATACATCATCCTGCACACATAGGCACACACCATAGCTCTGTGATGACAAACCTGTGGCACACGGGTCAGAAGTGGCAATCAGAGCCATTTCTCTGGGCATAAAAGCTATCACCAGGTCATCTTCACATGCATGGGAGTGCCAGAAACTAGTATAGCAGCTGGCCGGCGCACATGTGCGCAATGGAAAGTAGAAGATTATCTTCCATTTGTGCACATGTACACCTGGCGGCTGCTCTTCCACTTTCTGGCACACATGCCAATGAAGGCCTGCTACTGGAACGGTAAGATGCTACATTCCGGTAGCGATTTTGGAGATGTGCACATGTAGCCCCATGTGAGATTTGGCTGCTGCGCATACACAGCAAGCAAAATCTTGTGTAAAGATGCTCACACAAGCGAGATTTTGGCTATTTCCACCAATGTTTTGCTTCCGCGCATGCACAGAAGGAAAAATATCAGCAAAAATCACCAAAATGTCCTTATTTATTTATTTATTTATTTATTTACTTACTTACTTACTTACTCACTCACTCACTCACTCACTCACTCACTCACACTCACTCATTCATTCATTCATTCATTCATTCATTCAATTTTTATGCCACCCTTCTCCTTAGACTCAGGGCGGCTTACAACATGTTAGCAATAGCACTTTTTTTTAACAGAGCCAGCCTATTGCCCCCACAATCTGGGTCCTCATTTTACCCACCTTGGAAGGATGGAAGGCTGAGTCAACCTTGAGCTGGTGATGAGATTTGAACCGCTGACCTACAGTCAGCTTCAGTGGCCTGCAGTACAGCACTCTACCTGCTGCGCCACCCCGGCGCAGCAGCCAAATCTCGCACCAACTGACACACATGCACGATGACTTCAGAAGGTGCACTGGTAGCGCAGAAGATGGCAGGCCTTCTCTGACACACGCACACAAACATGCGCTCCCATTTCAGCACTCAATGATGAAAAGCTTCACCAACACTGTCATCGCCTCTTTTTTAACAGACATTTGTGACTTATCAGGTCTTATAGACCAGAAACTCAAGCTGGGTTACGCTACACCTTTTAAAAAGGGCTGCTGCTGTCATTTCCCATATTTGTGGGTTCTGTGACTCTTTCTTGTGACCTTGCTAACCAGATTTCTCAGCAACCATATTTAGAGGACATAAATAGATTGTGTTCTCTCAAATTCACTCTTGACTCACTGAGTCTGAACTTGTCTTTTGTAGCTTCTTCCAGCACATGCATTTGTTACACACAATGTTGAGGAACCCTGAGAGTGAATCTCTGCTCCACATCTGAGGCTACTGCCATTATGCTCCCACCTTTTAGCAGTGGGAAAATCAGGGCTCTCTTGCTGCACCAAAAAGCCATGTTCTCATGCTCCTCTTGGTAACCTACCAATATGAGTGACAAGAGAAGCAGCAGAAATGGGTTTTCTGTTGTCGGCACTCCAACTTTGTGGAATTATCCCTGGCAGCAGAGTAACTCTTATCCCCTGCTTCCAGTAGTAGGATTCCAAACCTTTTCCTACCAGATCTATGAGAGGGTGCTTTGCACGCATGTGCAGCGCTCAAAGACCATCTTGGTGAGCTGAGTTGTTGTTTAGCTCAGCTGAGACAACGCAATCAATTGCCATGTCAGTCAGCTAATCTGAAAAGCAAGGGAATATAGGACAGGGAACGCCAGGGGCAGGATGGTGGTATTTGCTGGTTCTCCAATTCAAAATTTCTACTACCGGTTTGACTGAACCCGTTTGAACTGGCTGAAGACCACTTCTACTTTCTTCCCTTCCATCCAGAAGAAAGGAAACAGCTTTTCATCCAAACTTCCTCATGGTTTAGGCACTGTAGTTTGTAAGAGGGAGAGGCTAAATACTCCTGTGGTTAATCTAGGTAACCCTAGTTGACAGATCCTTATCTGGCACGTTCCTTTACCTACATGTCCAGGGTTACCAGATATCTGGCAAAAGCAGAACATGTGCTCCTTTTTGATCTTCATGTGCTTCATCAAGCAGGCACAAACTTAAAATCAAACACTGTTTGGACTTTTGAGCATCTTGAGATTTTGGGAACTGTTTTCACAACAGTAGTCATTTAAACTTTCATTGATTGTGACCTTGTAAATTGTCTGCTTCTTACTTCCCTCATCCGTTGACAGATTTGACAGCTTAGATTGAAGTTACTTAATTTATTTCTTGATTCCAGCAAATCTATGATAGCTGTAGTCTGTAGATCACATCATAGGTTTCTGTAGAAGGCATGATTCATTGTAGGTTTCTTTGGTAAAATTTGAAAAGTGTCAGCGATTTTATATTATCGCTATCATGTGTTTTTGAAAAGAAAGATCTGTTGCCAAAATATTGCAACTGAAAAACCAATCTTTCTGATACTGGGAAAAATAATTTCATGTATGCACAGACCTAAATACATTTTTTGCAGTTTTTCACTGTATTTTTTGATGCAAATACTAAGAAATGTAAATATTTAATGTGTCTTCCTTTTCTCTCCACTTGTCCCCCTTTCCAATCCATTGTTCATGTCTTCCTTTGCCTCCTCAGAAACCTGATATACCTGTCCCATTTTCACGCCCTTTTTTTTTTTTTTTGCAAAAACGGGGTGTGCAGAGGCTTTGGGAAGCCCACAGAGTGCTCATGGGACATGGGGGAAGGCAAAAATGCCCCCTTTTGCGCATTGTTTTGCATAAATGGAGGTGTTTTTTGCCTTCTCCAGCCCCCAGGAGCACTCTGCAGGCCTTCCAACCCCTCTGCCACCTTGTTTGTGTGAAAAATGCAGTTTACAGAGTCAGTCTATTGCCCCCAACAATCTCATTTGACTGACCTCAGAAGAATAGAAGGCTGAGTCAACCTTGAGCCTTGTGAGACTCGAACTACCAAAGTTCTGGCAGCCAGGAGCCAGCATAAGTAGCCTGCAGTACTGCATTTTAATGACTCTGCTACCATGGCTCCTAAAGATCCAAAGAAGATCCTAAAGATATCACTTTGGGCGTCCATTTTAAGCTATTGCTAAATTTCCCAAACCGTTTATCAAGAATCTTGATTACATTTATCTGGCAATTTCTTGTGGAAGGAGCATTACTTTTGCAGACAAGAAGATGATCCAGATCAACTACAAGGAATTAGGCCATAACTTTGTTGCGCTTCATTCTCTTCTGAAGTCCAAAGTGGGAGGAAGCAAGTGAAGAATTGTGAAGAATTATGCAGCTGCTTTTGTCAAACACCACTTGCTTTCTAAGCCTTACATAGCTGAAGAACATGCTGTCACACATGCAACTAATGTAATTGGAAGGATTATTTCCCCTAAAGTTGCAAGCATAGCTTATTGAGGGGACAGAAAATTTGAAGAGTTAAAAAGTACCCTAAAAATATGGTAGTTTATGTTGAAAAGCAAGAAAAGAGTGGGGGGGGGGTATCTTTTTTCTTTCTCTCTCTCTATATCTAAAAATGACAGGTTCCACTATACTGAACTAAAATTTAAAGAAAGGAAATACAAATTAAAAATAAATGGAATTGAAATTGCCTGAGAAGTAGACAAACATCATTTATTTATTACTAATCATCACCAACATAGACACACAAACTGTTATATTTTCCAACCTTAAAAAATTGCTTATTTTCTGAGGTAAAATTCACTCTTCCGTGAGAAGAGGATCAGTGTAAAGAACAAAATATTTAGTGCGTGTTTCCATTTCTTTTCTTAAGGATAAATGAGTTTTTATATTCCAGTTTGCAGCCAAATCTTAATGACACTTGCGTTATTTTCAACATCTTAAAAGCAACCAAGTGGAAAAATGTAATAAAAATTTAACACTTGCAAATTATATTCCAGTACCAGAAAATCTAAGCACATTAAGAGACCTGTGAATGAAATCATGTTTTTAAAACAATATTGCAGGTTGATTTACACCCAGTATCATTAAGCTTGCTTCTTCTTTTACCACCATATAGTACATCTTCTTAATCTTAGCTATTTTTAAACTTGACAGAAACAAAAGAAATGAAGGGAAGAGAATAAATTGACTTTTTTCTTCCCAATGCTTTGTAATCATGGGGTTTGCTTTTTTTTCGCTTTATGTGATTTGTGAATTTAGCTGCTATCTCTCCATATTATGCATGAACTGGATCAAAGTTTCTTGCTTTATGATTCCCCAGATGCACAGTCAAGCCTTCGCAAGCAAGGACAAATATGTAAGAATATACAGGATGATTCATTTTTGTAGTTAGCTTTGGGACACTTCTACATGAGAAATCGATACCAGTTTGCAGACCGTTCCAAATCTTTGCAATCCATTGATGGTGGCCATTTATTTTCTGGGTCAGCTGCTATGTATCTGATGCACTTTGAGACAGAGCAGTGCTTTGCTTTCTCTAGTCTACAATATGTTACAATATGACTTGGTATATTTAAAGTCTTCAAATACCTTTGAGAAACTAGAAAGTAGAACTGATAGCAGTTTAGATATGTTGCCTGCAGAAGAAAGCAAGAAAGCCTGCCCATTCTCACACACACACACGTATGTGTAAACACCCACCCACAGAGAGAGAAAGAGAGAGAGACAGAAACACAGGAAGACTTACTTCCAAAAGCAGGTTGAATTGGGCTGCATATCAAATCTTACTTCAAAATCAAGGCTAGATTTGCAGATTGCACTAACTAAGCCAAAAACATAGTATTGGTGGGTTTGCATATCACACTATGCTATATTACAATATATGAGTTCAGCTACTTGATTTGTAAAGTATGGTTTGTAAGTTTAGCAACATCCAGAAATTAGATGGTACTTTGGGTCAGAAGTGTACAAGATACAAAAACTAGATACACCTCTATGTTTCTGTACTCATTCTGAAACCTTTGTTGTACCAGAAAGGAACAACTGAGACGCTCAGCGTGGGGGCGGGTGAGAGCCGCTGCGACCTGGGCGTCACCCGAGGAGTCCAGCCCAGCTGAGAAACCGGAGGGGGCTGCTGGCGGCTATTTAAGATCCTGGGACGCCAGAAAAGCCGAGGAACAACTGAGACGCTCAGCGTGGGGGCGGGTGAGAGCCGCTGCGACCTGGGCATCACCCGAGGAGTCCAGCCCAGCTGAGAAACCGGAGGGGGCTGCTGGCGGCTATTTAAGATCCTGGGACGCCAGAGAAGCCGAGGAACAACTGAGACGCTCAGCGTGGGGGCGGGTGAGAGCCGCTGCGACCTGGGCGTCACCCGAGGAGTCCAGCCCAGCTGAGAAACCGGAGGGGGCTGCTGGCGGCTATTTAAGATCCTGGGACGCCAGAAAAGCCGAGGAACAACTGAGACGCTCAGCGTGGGGGCGGGTGAGAGCCGCTGCGACCTGGGCGTCACCCGAGGAGTCCAGCCCAGCTGAGAAACCGGAGGGGGCTGCTGGCGGCGGCTATTTAAGATCCTGGGACGCCAGAAAAGCCGAGGAACAACTGAGACGCTCAGCGTGGGGGCGGGTGAGAGCCGCTGCGACCTGGGCGTCACCCGAGGGGTCCAGCCCAGCTGAGAAACCGGAGGGGGCTGCAGGCGGAGGTGGATCAGATCAGACACCTTACCGGACAAGGCAGACCTCAGACGCCAGGATGCCAAATGGTGGGGGCACCTGGCGTCGAAGAGGATGCTGCCTGGCAGTGGAACCTGAATTACCAACCATTATGGGGACCATCTGTGTCGGAACCACCTCTGCCGGGATCATGTGGAGGCTGCTCAGAAGAGGGCTGAGAGTCGTATGGAGCCATGGAGGGTGTGGGGATTCGGAGATGTCGCCCAATAGGACTATTAGCACTTGGGGGGAGACTGGGACGACCAGCGATTATTGGGACTGTTACAGGGAGAGAACTTGGAATAATCCCAAATAAGGCAAGAGACAGATCCGGGAGTGCCGGCCAATGGCAGCTGCCAGCACTGAGAAGTCCATTCTATTATTGCACTTTAAGACTAAGACATTGGCTGTAAGACACTTTAAGCCACTTTAAGACTAAGACATTAGCCAACCTGGAGTTTGGCTCCCTCGTGCTGCTGTGTTCCCTTCATCAATTTATATTCTCTATTTGATACTATTTTTAGTGTTTTTAGTGTTCTTAAATTGCTTAATTGCCATTTTAAATTGTTATTAATTTAATTAATTTTTAATATAATTGGGAGTTCTAGATTAATGGATGACTGGGGTAAATATACTTGTGGGTATGAATGGAATGACTGGTATGATTGGGATGGTGGGGGTGGGTGGGGTTATGGTATGGATGAGATGATTGATAATAGTATGAATGAGAAATTTGGCCTACCTGACGCTCGGGAGACAGGAGAGGAAGGGGCACTGATCTCTGGGGTGGCAGAGGGTCGGAATATCCCTGTGTTGCTGGGGAGAGGCAGATATGGCGGGGGTCACAGAGTTAGCCGTTCCAGGGGAACGAGAGACCGTTGCTTAATAACGGTCCCTTGTTCCAGCTCTGTGAGCCCAATCTTGGGTACTGGTGATGAGTGTAACTCTGGCCCTGGGCTCAGGTTGCTGCTGCTTAATGCCAGGTCGGTGGTAAATAAAGCTCTCCTCATCCGGGATCTGATCCTGGATGAGGAGGCCGACCTGGCATGCATTACTGAAACCTGGCTGGGCCCAGAGGGAGGTGTTCCTCTCTCTGAAATCTGCCCAGCTGGGTTTCAGATATGGCATCAACCTCGACCCCAGGGAAGGGGGGGAGGAGTGGCTATTATAGCCAGGGAGAGCCTTTGCCTACGTGGACTCATTGCTCCGGAAATTGCGGGTTGCGAGTCACTCTTGATGAAGTTGGACTTAGGGGTTCAGGTGGGCTTATTTCTCACGTACCTGCCTCCCAGCTGCGTGTCAAAAGCCCTGCCTGTGCTACTCGAGGAGGTAGCCGGGTTGGCGGTGGAGTTCCCAAGACTTATTGTCTTGGGGGACTTCAACCTGCCGTCACTCGGCGAAACCTCTGGGCTGGCACAGGAGTTCATGGCCACCATGACAGCCATGGACCTGACTCAAGTAGTACAGGGTCCGACTCATGAAGGGGGGCACGCACCCGACATGGTATTCCTTTCCGAGCAATTGAGTAATGGTCTGAGACTAAGGGGCTTAGAAGCAGTGCCTTTGTCATGGTCAGACCATTTTCTACTACGGCTTGACTTCCTGGCTCCAATCCTTCCCCGCAGGGAGGCGGAACCAATTAAGATGTTCCGCCCCAGACGCCTGATGGACCCAGAGGGCTTTCAGACGGCGCTTGGGGTTATTCCAGAGGCACTTGTCCACAGTTCGGCAGAGTCTCTTGCGAAAGCCTGGAACGAGGCTGCAGCAGAGGCTCTTGACCGGATTGCGCCTTTGCGACCTCTCCGTGGCGCTAGACCCCGTAGAGCTCCATGGTTCAACGAGGAGCTCCGGGAGTTGAAACGCCAGAAGAGACGTCTAGAGAAGCGATGGAGGAAGAGTAGGTCTGAATCTGATCGAACACTTGTAAGAGCTTTTATTAAGACTTACAAAGTGGCGCTCAAGGCGGCAAGATGCGCGTACCATGCCGCCTTGATTGCATCAGCGGAATCCCGCCCGGCCGCTCTGTTTAGGGTGACCCGCTCCCTTCTTAATCAGGGGGGAGTTGGGGAGCCCTTGCAGAGTAGTGCCGAGGACTTTAACACGTTTTTCGCTGATAAAGTCGCTCGGATTCGGGCCGACCTCGACTCCAATTGTAAAACAGAGTCGACTGACAACGAGTCAGTCGAGGTGACTGGGGCACGTACTTGTCCACCTGTCTGGGAAGAGTTTGATCTGGTGACACCTGATGAAGTGGACAAGGCCATTGGAGCTGTGAGTTCCGCCACCTGTTTACTGGATCCGTGTCCCTCCTGGTTGGTTTCGGCCAGCAGGGAGGTGACACGGAGCTGGGCCCAGGAGATTACCAACGCTTCCTTGGGGAGGGGAGTTTTTCCATCACTCTATAAAGAAGCGCTTGTGCGCCCCCTCCTCAAGAAGCCCTCCCTGGACCCAGCCGTACTTAACAACTATCGTCCAGTCTCCAACCTTCCCTTTATGGGGAAGGTTGTCGAGAAGGTGGTGGCACTCCAGCTCCAGCGGTCCTTGGAAGAAGCCGATTATCTAGGTCCCCAGCAGTCGGGCTTCAGGGCCGGTTACAGCACGGAAACCGCTTTGGTCGCGTTGATGGATGATCTCTGCCGGGCCCGGGACAGGGGTTTATCCTCTGTCCTGGTGCTCCTTGACCTCTCAGCGGCTTTCGATACCATCGACCATGGTATCCTTCTGCGCCGGCTGGAGGGGTTGGGAGTGGGAGGCACTGTCCTTCAGTGGTTCTCCTCCTACCTCTCTGGCCGGTCGCAGTCGGTGTTAGTGGGGGGCCAGAGGTCGACTCCTAGGTTTCTCCCTTGTGGGGTGCCTCAGGGGTCGGTCCTCTCCCCCCTGCTATTCAACATCTACATGAAACCGCTGGGCGAGATCATCCAAGGACATGGGGTGAGGTATCATCAATATGCGGATGATACCCAGCTTTACATCTCCACCCCATGCCCAGTCAACGAAGCGGTGGAAGTGATGTGCCGGTGCCTGGAGGCTGTTGGGGCCTGGATGGGTGTCAACAGACTCAAGCTCAACCCGGATAAGACGGAGTGGCTGTGGGTTCTGCCTCCCAAGGACAATCCCATCTGTCCGTCCATCACCCTGGGGGGGGAATTATTGACCCCCTCAGAGAGGGTCCGCAACTTGGGCGTCCTCCTCGATCCACAGCTCACATTAGAACAACATCTTTCAGCTGTGGCGAGGGGGGCGTTTGCCCAGGTTCGCCTGGTGCACCAGTTGCGGCCCTATCTGGACCGGGACTCATTGCTCACAGTCACTCATGCCCTCATCACCTCGAGGTTCGACTACTGTAATGCTCTCTACATGGGGCTACCTTTGAAAAGTGTTCGGAAACTTCAGATCGTGCAAAATGCAGCTGCGAGAGCAGTCATGGGCCTACCTAGGTATGCCCATGTTTCACCATCACTCCGCAGTCTGCATTGGTTGCCGATCAATTTCCGGTCACAATTCAAAGTGTTGGTTATGACCTTTAAAGCCCTTCATGGCATCGGACCAGAATATCTCCGAGACCGCCTCCTGCCGCACGAATCCCAGCGACCGATTAGGTCCCACAGAGTGGGCCTTCTCCGGGTCCCGTCAACTAAACAATGTCGGTTGGCGGGCCCCAGGGGAAGAGCCTTCTCTGTGGCAGCCCCGGCCCTCTGGAACCAACTCCCCCCGGAGATTAGAACTGCCCCTACTCTTCCTGCCTTCCGTAAACTCCTTAAAACCCACCTTTGCCGTCAGGCATGGGGGAACTGAAACACCTCCCCCTGGGCACGTTTAATTTATGCATGGTATGTCTGTGTGTGTGACTGTTAGCATATGGGTTTTTTTAAATATTTAAATATTTTAAATTTGTCTGATTGCTTATGATTTGTTTTTTACATGTTGTGAGCCGCCCCGAGTCTTCGGAGAGGGGCGGCATACAAATCTAAGTAATAAATAAATAAATAAATAAATAAAGAGGTGTATTTGTGTGTGTGTGGAGAGGGGGGGGAGAGATACACACACACACACACACACACACACACAAATACACACACACACATATGCCAGTAAGGAGATATAGATGATAGATAGATAGATAGATAGATAGATAGATAGATAGATAGATAGATAGATAGATAGATAGATAGATAGATAGATAGAGCTGAAGGATGTGGGATGTGTCACGTGTCCCTCAACAGCCAACCTGACCCTGGGCAAATCAATTACTAAATTATTTGAATCCCACCACTGGTGGGGCCCGGATTAATTTCCAAAAGATTTTAAGCTGGGGAAAAGCCATACGTGAAAAACAGTGCATTCCTGTTGGAGTGATTAAATCTAAACATACTTATCTGATGTTCAAAACCCACTGCAGCTGCTGCATTTCTTTCATCAAAGCTCTGCAAAAGAACAGTAGGATGTCTCCAAAATGGTTCACAATCTTAAGATCTCATTTAATTATTCAAGATAGGAAGGAAGGAAAGGGTGTTTTGTTTTTGTTTTTGTTTTGTTTTTTTAAATAAAATCTATGCTGCATTTCAAACACGGGATTTTCCAGTTCCCTTCTTCCTTGTTTTCTTTTCATCTAAGATGTGCAAAGGAAACAAATCTTCCTTAGGAACTAGGGGTCCCTTTGTGTTAATAAAGTACAATGTGATTTAGTTGCAGCTTAATCTATTCTGCAAATCTGGGCCATTGTTAAAATGTAGTTTGAAATGACAGACAGACAGACAGACAGACAGACAGACAGACAGACAGATAATATGGATTCATCAGTAAGGAACTTTGTATAGGTAAGTTTGACCTGTTTAAATTTTACCTGTTTATTTCTACCAAACACTTTTTTACATACATCATATCTACATTTTATGTTACATTAATATTTTTATGTGTAATTGAGGAACGGCAAACTGAATGGAATATTTTATACTAATTTAATGTAAGTGCTTCTGTTGTTCTGGAAATTTGTGGGCTGTATCTCTCTTTTGAATTAGAGATTTTTCCAATTGCTTATTATATCTGCCTGGGGGATGAATGCAAAATGCCTGCCTGATTGCTCTCCAAAGGAGATAATTGTCTTGCCACAATAAAAATATAAATAGATTTTAACAAACAAAAAAAAGGCTCCAATCATTTGTCAGATTCACCAAGAACATACAAGCAAAAACTAAGAGTATTTGAGTGAAAAGTCTTACACATGATTAAGAGCAAGAATAAATCTTTGCCTTTTTAGTCCATCACACTTTTGTGCCTGGTAACTTTCAACATGTGTTGATGAAAGTATTGTCACGCTGTAGATTGACAGCCTCCAAAGACATTAAGAAACACCCAGTAGTTAGATAGTTAACTCTGTTTATTAATGTAGCTCCTCCCTCTCTATGATGTAACTGCTTTGCTCACATCCTCCTCCTTGCAGGAAGAGAAGCAATTAAGCGGACATTACGATCTTAGTCTTCTAGAGATGTAGACGTACCTTTTAAGCCTCTTAAGGCTAACTTTATTTTTCTACTTTTTACAATAAAAGTTTGGTTCATTTGAACATGCTTGTTTGTGCCTTAATAGCCATCTGCCTCCGGAAGGTCTTACCTCAGTTCTAACGGACTGAGCTCTCTGCACGGTAAGATTTTCTGATCCAACATGGTAAGCAGTCGATGGTCGCCTATTAAAGCAACAAACGCTTACATTCCGTAAGCACACTGGCTGTTCTCCCGATGCCAGGCAAAAGAAAGAGAAATTCTCTCACACAAAGCTACATCGATGAAATTTCCGAGGAGCAGTTAGCTGACCTCAAACAAATCATCCGTGCCACGGAAGATAAACGGAAATTCATCATGTCTCAGCAGCGTGTCCTGGAAACCTCTGATGCTGGCGAAACTCAACAAATCGTAAGTCATTCTTATCTGATTGAGAGTGGGGAAGAATTTAAAGCTGTCCCTGGGGTCCCCATAGACAGTACTTCAAATCAGCCGAGTGACGAAGAGGTGGAGGAAGAAACTCTAACTCCCTCTCAATCTCAAAGTCTCCAGTCATCAACCGTGCCTTTTAAAGCTTCTGCTAAGACAAAGCACTCTGATGATCAGGTCTCTCTAACTTCTACTCGAATTAAGGGAACCGCCTTGAATCTAGAAAGAATTGAGGAAATAATGGGAAAGCTTGAGAATGAAATTCAGGGTTTGGAGTCATTCTGTATTCACCTTGATAATTTACCAAGTGTCAAAAATATTGAGCAGCGAGAATCTTACTTTAGTTACTCAATGCAAGCAACTGAGGCAAGAAAAGAGTTAAGGGAATTAAAGAAATTGCAGTTAAAGTTAATAACTGAAAAGATGGAGTCTGTGTCTCTGGCAAATGCCACGCATGCCCAATTCCAACAAGCTGATAGTGAAGGAATGTCTTTGTCCTATCCAGCCGAAGGCAGTCATGCGCAACAGAGTCACGCCTCGATAGTCTCACATTTCTACCCTGCTGCAGTGTCACAAATAGAAGCCTTTCCCTTACAAACTAAAAGAGAAAGGGGGGTTGAATTACCCACAGGAGGGAGGATCCCCCTTTAGCAGTTGCAAGCCACGGGGGGGGGCATTTTACCCACCACAGCAAGTTACGCAACAGCGGCCACTAGTGGATGGTATGCTCACAAAGCTAAACCACTTCCTGAAGCTGGGACAAGCGGTTTTTTTCATCATTTTGATACTAAACCTAGTTTTTCGCAAGCTTTTCAGGCCGCACAAATGCAAAAGGATCCAGCTCCTCAAATTCCAGGAACTTCTGCTTCACCACAGAGACCACCAGTCCTAACTCCACAGATGCCAACACAGCTTCCCCAGCTGCTTCAACCTTCAGTTTTGCCAGCGGGTGTTGTGGCTCAACCGCAACAGCTGCAAGCGGCTCAGATGGCTGCATCTACAAGGCAAACTATCACCTCATCAGCACTGAAAGGTGAGTTCATATTGAAGTCAAATGGGCAGAACTATAAGATGTGGCTTCACAGGATTAATTTGCACCTACTGGCTCATCAAATCGATCAGATTGCTCTGAATCCCCCAGTAAGGCGCTGGACTGAAGAAGAAAGAGAAGCTGACATAAAAGCAAAACTTCTCATTCTTATGAGCATAGACTCACAATTATCAATCAGGTATACACCTGACATTACTTCTGCTGAACTATTAGAGTCACTTGATGGCATGTTTAGGCCAATCTCAGAGGAAGGCAACTTCATTCTGATATCTAAATTTCATAATATTAAACTTCCTACTGGGAATGAACTTGCTCCACACTTATCCAAGATGCTATCTATGCATAAAGATTTGGAGGAGAGAGGATATCACATGGACAATACCCAAGTCAATGCTGCTATCGTAAATTCCCTTGGCCCTGAATGGAGGGAAGCCATTTACAAGTTTAATATGTACCCATTGGCCCAAAAAACAACACAGAGACTCTGTAACATGCTATCTGAAGAAGAAGAGTTGCTGCACACTAACTTTAGGCCAATGTCAGCAACGCACAAACCTAGCTTGGCTAAGAGCGGTCAACAGAAAACCAGTACACCAAGGTACTCTCGCCATAAACAACCTAAGAAGGATGACACTCGTAAGTCTGCTGATTTGCAAAGTGTTCAATCTGGCGAATCTGATCCTCCCACATATCCAACTCAACCAAAGGGGGCACAGAAGAAAGGATCCCGAGGAAAGAGTTCTGGGACTGCAAAGTCAACTCCCAAAGACTCCAAAGGTGAGAAAACTGCTTATGTTGGCACTCTCCTCCTCAAAACTGTTCCTGACAAGAGTCCACTCTACGACATACGTCAATTATGGACCCTAGACAGCGGAGCAGCGGTGCACATCACATACCGGAAGGAATCCTTCACTGAGCTACACCAGACAGATGTCAAAGAGGTGTTTGGATTTGCAGAAAATCTCTCCAAAGTGGAAGGAGAAGGAAAAGTCTTCGTCAAAGAACTGGACTGCCATATCTCAAGTGTTTTCTACGTTCCAACTGCCAAGAACAACATTCTTAGCGTGTATCGCCTGAGAGAAGAATTAGGGACTGTAGTAACCCATGAACTTACAGAGACTTACATTACCAAGGATGGCAAAATTCTCGCTACTGCCATTCCCATTAGAGGTGTTTTTTATTTAAAACCTAAACCTCCAACTAAAGGTGGTGTAAGTATAAAAGTTCCAATGGGGAAAAGCACAGGTCCAGAGAGAAAACCTGGTGCAACTATAGGTTCAGAGGCTCCTAAAGCCAATGAAATCTCCGAGGTTCCTAATGCTGTTACAAATGTTAAACATGTATTAACAAACAAATCTTTTCATTCCAGGTGTATTCACAGATGGCACCGTCGCTTGGGGCATGCTTCTTACCCCGTTTTAGCAAAGATGTCTGAGTATGTTGATGGTTTCAAAATTGATGGGGCTTGCAAAGTTCATTTAGACTGTAAAGTTTGTAACACAGCCAAGTCCAAAACATCTCCCATACCTAAGTTTGCCCTTCGATTGTCTACACGCATTTTTGAATTGGTCCACACCGACGTTGTCGATCCATTTCGGCCTACAATTGGTAAACGTAAGTATTTCTTAACTGTAGTTGACAGTTACTCACGTTTTGGCTATGTTTTTCTATTAAAGCAAAAATCTGAGGCGTTTCAGGTCTTTAAAGACTTTGCTGCAGAGGTACTTACCCAACATGATGTATGGATCAAGCGAATTCAAAGTGACCGTGGAGGCGAATTCATGTCGCAACAGTTCCAAGGATGGATGGCCAGGAATGGAATCCGTCAGCAGACCTCAGCACCCTCAACTCCTGCCCATAATGGGATTTGTGAATGACGTAATGGCATCCTGCAAACTATGTTCCGTTGTCTTCTCGAGGATGCAGGCATGGACTTTTCATATTGGGACGAAGCATTAAGGTATGCTAATTACATTGTTAACAGAACATGGAGTAGCGCAATACAAGAGACTCCTTATTACTTGCTTCATGCTAAGAAGCCTGATGTTCATAACATCTTCATTTTTGGTTGTTATGCCACTGTTAACATTCCACTTGACCAAAGAAGAAAAGGAAGTCCTGTGTCAGAAAGATTGAGATTCATCGGGTTTGATGAAAGCTCTAAGTACTACAAATTTGCTGACTCTCATCATAGAGCATATATTTCCAATTCAGCCAAATTTGAGGAAGACACAAATTGGTCCAGTATACATAGTAATGATACTTCAGTTTATTTTCCTAAGGACGGTATGGCGAAACCTGATTCTCAGGCAGCTGTTCCAGATGTTCCTGATGTTCCAGATGATGAACAGCCTTCGACAGTCGCAGAGGAAATCCCTGACGATGAACTTGAAGGTGGAGATGATGATGAAGGATGGACCAGCGTTCCAAGGCGTTCAAAGAGAACCACCAAAGGAACTCCTCCAAAGAGATTTGCACAGCAAGTATCTCAATCTCCTTTTCCTTTCTTGTGTAACAATCTTACACTTCCACCTGATCATTTTTACCAGATCAAACTTTTACCTGAATCTGAACAGGAGAAATGGTATGAGGCTATGGAACGTGAGCTGGACTGTTTAAAGAAACTGAAAGTGTTCCAACAGGTGGAGCCTCCTAAAAACAAGAAAGTCATTGGCACACGCTGGGTGTATAAGGTCAAACAAAAACCTAATGAAGAAAAGCTATACAAAGCTAGACTTGTAGCTCAAGGATTCTCTCAAATTTATCCAGATGACTACACTGACACATTTTCACCCACAGTCAGAAATGAGAGTGTCAAGATTGCTCTGATCACTGCAACTGCTTTGAACTTAGAGGTTTTTCAGTTCGATGTAGAGACTGCCTATTTGAACGCTGATCTGAATGAAGAGATCTACGTCAAGGGTGCTCCCGGGTTCCAGGACCGAGAAGGTGATGTCTGGACTCTGAGCAAGTCTTTATACGGCCTCAAACAGAGTGCCCTTATGTGGTACCGTCTCTTAACCCAAAAGCTAAATTCAATGGGCTTTATTAAGTCCGTCTCTGATGAATGCGTGTTTACAAAAGGGCAAGGTAAGACTTATGAAATTGTTCTTGTTTATGTTGATGATATTGTTTACATTGGTCCCAATGAAAGCATGAGTGAAACTTTTGCTAAGGGTCTTGAGAAACATTTCACCTTAAAAAGCCTAGGGCATATTAATGATTATCTAGGTGTTCAGTTTGAGAAAACTGAGAAGGGGTTCTCTCTTTCACAAGAAAGTAAGGTTGACCAGCTTTTGCAGAATTGTAACATGTCTGATGCGAACACTTGTCGTTCCCCTATGCAGACTGATTTTTACAGGTTAACTCGAGAAGAACATCCTGAATTTGACAACCAAACGCTGTATCGGTCAGTGATTGGATCGCTATTGTACATCAGCAGTTGGACAAGACCTGACATTTCACTGAGTGTGAATCTACTGTCCAGATACGTTGGAAAAGCAACTACGTCCCACTGGTCTTGCATAAAGAGACTGTTGAGATACATGAAGCTTACTAAGGACATGAAGTTGTTCCTTGAGCCGAAACATGATAAGTACCCTGAAGTGATTTGTTATGCAGATGCTGACTGGGCAGGTGATGTAGAAACACGAAAAAGTACTTCTGGTTACATACTGTTCTTAAATGGTTGTCCTATCTTTTGGAAAGTTAGGAAACAGAAGTTTATTTCTTGCTCTTCAACTGAGGCTGAATATGCATGTGTTTCTGATTGTTGTAATGCATTAACCTGTGTTTCTGCTCTCATTGATAGTATTTGGGAATGTCCAAAGAAACCAATTGTTATCATGGAGGATAATATTTCAGTCACATATATTGCTGAAGCTGAATGTGTTGGAGCTCGTTCACGGCACATTGACATCCGGTATAGAAATACCAGAGAGTGTGTGAAAGCAGGATTCGTGAAAATCCAGTATGTTCCTACTACTGACCAGATCGCTGACTTGCTGAATAAGCCATTGCCAGTTGATCAACATGAATACCTCTCCAACAAAATGTGCCTTAAGTGAATTGATGCCTTGATGTCTTGATGTCCCTTGTGTCTCTGATGACTGCCAAAGAAGGGGTGTCACGCTGTAGATTGACAGCCTCCAAAGACATTAAGAAACACCCAGTAGTTAGATAGTTAACTCTGTTTATTAATGTAGCTCCTCCCTCTCTATGATGTAACTGCTTTGCTCACATCCTCCTCCTTGCAGGAAGAGAAGCAATTAAGCGGATATTATGATCTTAGTCTTCTAGAGATGTAGACGTACCTTTTAAGCCTCTTAAGGCTAACTTTATTTTTCTACTTTTTACAATAAAAGTTTGGTTCATTTGAACATGCTTGTTTGTGCCTTAATAGCCATCTGCCTCCGGAAGGTCTTACCTCAGTTCTAATGGACTGAGCTCTCTGCACGGTAGGATTTTCTGATCCAACAAGTATCATGCGCCCTCACAGGGAAGGACAGTTTTCAGACAAAAGTGAAAAGGGTCCACTCAGCCATTGGCACTGAATCGACCCAGTGGAGTTTCAGAAGGAACCTGCGGTTTCAGCATAAGCTATGGCACATGGTTTGGCAGGTGTCCTTGATGTAGCTTGGAACAAGCAGGTAATGGAGGCCCTGGATTTCTTTGTGCATCTATGGACTCTCTGTGTATGTGGATCTTGTAGAACATCAAGGTTTAGCAAGCAGGTTCAAAAGATGAAGCAGCATAAGAGATGTCCAGAGTGCCATTCCTTTTTCTTCTTGTGCCATATCCATCATCAGATGTTGGTGAGTTAACAGCTTAATATAGTTGGAAAGGATCTTGCAGGTCATCTAGTCCAACCCCCTGCCCAAACAGGAGATCCTACATCTGCCTCTACCTAGAATCAAACTCACAACCTGCTGATTGTGAGGCAAGAGCTCCACCTCTAAGCCACAGCAGCTGGGCAAGCAGCTGATCATGTTGGGGATCCTATTTTTATCAACAGCCATATGAAAAAGTGCTGCTGAGTTTTGTCCAAATCAGTCCCTTAGATTTAGAAACCACGCTGTTCTTCTTCTGCCTGGACCTTATTTACCTTCAATATTTCCCTGGAGGATTAAATGAAGTATGTTGTATTTTTCCAGGTGTCGCATCACATGCCCAAAATATTCTAACTTTTAGTGGTTTTGATGATATCCCTTGGCTGAAGAAAGACAAAGAGCAAGAGCAACCAAGCATAGGTAAGAACCTACCTTATGGAGTTAAAGGCTCCTAAGTGTACTTACTTTTCTGATCTTATTGAGTCTGCAGATAGCTATCCAGCAGCCCTGTTTCAGGTGATCAGGTCCCTCCTGAGTTAAGAGGAGCCAGAAAATTCCTAGAAGGCTGCTGCAAGTAATATTTTTGATATCTATTAGATAAAGTCACTCAACTTTTCTTAGATCCTTTGGCAATGACTGAATACGTCCTGAACCTGAAGATATTTGGACTTCAACTCCCAGAATTCCCCAGCCAGCTAATGCAATCAGCTTTGGTTGCTGTGTAAGAGAATAACAGAATAACAGAGTTGGAAGGAATATTGGAGATCTACTAGTCCAGGGGTCGGCAACCTTAAACACCCAAAGAGCCATTTCCCACAGAAAAGAAAACCCTGGGAGCCACAAAACCCTTGCTGTGCCTGACTATTTCCTGAGTGATCACAAAAGTAGCATATGTAGTTGAATTAAAACTTCTATTTTTCTTCTGAAACTTTTTTCCCTTGGATTTATCCATGAATGGCCTGCCAGAGGTCAAAAAGCTCAATAAATCACATGCCAATGGATGTCACACATTGACAGTTGTGGTGCATATTTTGAATGACAGGGAACCAGAGCAGAGGAATAAAAGAACCACATGTGGTTTTAGAGCTGCAGGTCACTGACCCCTGTACTAGTCTAATCCCTTGCTCAAGCAGGAAACCCTATACCACCTTCAAGCAAGTGATTGTCCAATCTCTTTTTAAAGACCTTCAGTGTTGAAGCACCCACAACTTATGGAGGCAAGATGTTCCACTGTCAGGAAATTTCTCCTTAGTTCTAGGTTACTTAATGCTCAAAGTATATATGGCATGCTTCAACCCTGCAGATATATACAAACATTTTTTTTAAAGACAGAGCTGTGAAACAGAGAAACTTTTAATTTAAATATAACAATTTTATTAAACAAAAGTGTCAAGAGGTGCACAGCAATTCTTCAGTTACATTTCCCCAACTGACAACATAATAGGAAAGATTATGCTAAGTGAGAGAAAGTAAATTAAGTGACTACAGTCCAAGCACTATAAAATATTCTTAATCCTTTGTTGGACTGAAACCAACATGTTTGCTTATACCTACAATAAATGGATAGCTGTATCATTTGAACAATTTTCATGTAAGAGAAAGACAAGTGAGAATTATTTACCAAGGAACATATTTATCATAAACTAAGAGACCTTTTGAAAATGTTCCTGTGTGGAAGATTTATTTAAGTTATAAATATCCAGTTATTTTGTTGTGCCCTAACCCACCTTCATTAAAAGAGTGGACAGTTGCCAGCAAAGCAGAATGAAAGCAAGTTTTCAAAATATGATCCTTTTTTATTATTTATTATTATTTATTAGATTTGTATGCCGCCCCTCTCCGAGGACTCAGAGCGGCTCACAACAAGAAAAACAGTACAAATCCAATATTTAAAACAGTTTTAAAACCTTAACATAAAAACAATCAATTTAGTCTCATCACTGTTTAAACATATTCATATGTTTATTTATTAAAAAATAAGAATTAGTATGCTTAGTTTTATTAGAAATGCCAAGCAAATTTTAATGTTTACTTTACTCCCATTTCATGTCCTTGTGTAACTCCTCTATAACATTTCAGTATCTATTGAACCTCCTATCTTTATTTTATTTGATTAATCAAATATTTAATTTTTAAAGAATATAAAATGGCATGCTGCAAGCAAAACAACAGTTTCTAGTAGCTGTATTATTTCAAAAATATCTTTAAGTCCATTAGAGGACTCATGGGTAGAAAATAAAAATAGGAGGCATCTGCAGTACTTTGTCAGATGAGTGTCTTTAATTGATCAGTGATTTTATACTGATTCATCAACAGCATTTCACTCAAGAACCTTACTTGCTCACTTGTAGAGATTAAGGGATCGAATTATCTTCTGCTTTCTTTGGCTCTTTGCTATCAATATCTTCATACTCACTTGCCATGATTGCATCTTCTGCAGAATGTAGGCTATTGGCATTCCATCCCTAATCATGGCTGATTTAATAAATTCCACTTTCTAGGGTTGCCCAATGAACTAAACTAAAACTTCAACTAAATCTAGGTTTTGATTCAGTCCCCAGATTAAGAACATTCAACAATTCCTACTCTAGAGTTCAATCCCTCGATATGAATAGGGAGCCTATTACTAAAAATGGTAGCCAGCATTATCCTTCCTCAAGCCAACAAACTATGAGGGTTGCCCATAAAGTAATGCACCACATGTTTTTTCTCAGCCTACAGTAATGGTACGAATGCAAAACTTTAGATATACATTATTTGAATTGTCAGGAGTGCATGTGTAAATTTTGCGTCTTTTCAGACAGCAAAGCTACAGCAGTGTTTAGAAATGGTATATCTAAGTAATGTATGTTACAAGCAATGTGTCATCACTGAATTTCTCACTACGGAGAAAGAAACTGTTGGGAACATTCACAAATGTTAGTGTACAGTTTATGGAGAATCTGCAGTCGACAGAAGTACAGTTAGTCATTTTTAAACTTTCGCGCCAAGGTTTCCCTTGGCCGCGTCTAAGCCAATCAGCGGTCACCTTTATTTAAAAGTACAAACATAATAGTCACTGGGCACAGAGGGTGAGGCCATTAGAAGAACAGAATAAAAGAACAGAGGGGGAGGCCATTAGAACAAGGATTGGTACCAACAGGGCATACATGCCCTTGGGTCTTGCTGGAGGAAGGCCATAAAATGGGATGGAGATTATGTGGAAAAATAGGGAGTGTAGAAGAAGCATAATTCTTTCTTATATGTAAGTTTCATTGTGTTCAATAAATAATTGTTGAAGAAAAAAACGTGGTGCATTTCTTTCTGGGCGACCCTCGTACTGAAGCTACACAATTCTTTCAGGAACTGCTGGAGTTGTAAGTTCTGTGGCTTCAGTAGTTTGTTGGTTTTAGGAAAGAGAATGCTATCCATCATCTTCAATAATAGGCAGTGCATTACTAAATACAAGTTCCAGCTTACCTAAAATTTGAGTTAAAGGTGGAGAATGGAAGTCATTTTAAAGGTGGGAATTGTTTGTATAATCAACTGGTGGCTTACTTTATCTTTGCAGATTCTCATTCACTAGTCCCTGGCAGTGAATAATATTGTATCTGCTCTTCAGGGGGGGGTTTTGGGGGGGGGGTTTCTTCCTCCTCCTCTTCCTTCTTTTTCTCCTTCTCCCCTTTTCTCCTTTTCTCCTCCTTCTCCTTGTAGCTGTGAAAAATAATCCTAAAACAGATGTCTGATGATGTGGTTTTCTGTTAATAAAAGTAAATCAATAGGAATAATTGGGCTCTTGGTTTTCAAGGGACCTAGAATTGTCTACTTTAGTCAGTGACAATCAGCAATGTTTGTCCCATCTTTTCTCCTTCTGCAATTATCTCTATATTACTGATTAAAAGACCAAATTAAAGAAAGTCTCAAAATTCTAAAAGTCTAGCATTTCTAAGTCAATGTTTACAGAATTGTAATTGCAAACAAAATTTCAAGCAACAGCAGCCACAAGGAATAAAGTACGATAAACTTTGTGTCAATGCATGTTCCAATCCCTACAAGCCTGAAAATGGACACATACATATACAGTGGTACCTCTACTTACAAACTTAATTCGTTCTGTGACCAGGTTCTTAAGTAGAAATGTTTGTAAGAAGAAGCATTTTTTAATTTATTTTTATTTTATTTATTTATTTATTAGATTTGTATACCGCCCCTTTCTGGAGACTCGGAGCGACTCACAACACAAAGCAGTACAAATCCAATGATTAAAACAATTTAAAACCCGTAATATAAAAAGCAATCATACATCTCATATAAACCATACAGGAATCAATGTAAAAGCAAATAATGTGTGTGGTTGGGAAAACCACTGGGAGGGTGGAGGCCCTGTGATTGGGATGAGCATGGATGAATGGGCTTAAATGTTTGGAATTTTAAGATTTGGGTTTTATGGCTGGAGTTTATAATTTTACATCTTGTATTTTGTAGTGATTTTTATCTTGTAAGCCGCCCTGAATCCCCTGGAGAAGAGCAGCCTAGAAATTTAGATAGATAGATAGATAGATAGATAGATAGATAGATAGATAGATAGATAGATAGATAGGTAGGTAGGTAGGTAGGTAGGTAGGTAGGTAGGTAGGTAGGTAGGTAGGTAGGTAGGTAGGTAGGAAGGAAGGAAGGAAGGAAGGTAGATAAGTAGGTAAGCACGTACATACATACATACATACATACATACATACATACATACATACATACATACTGACCACTGGCACTGCTCAAATTCTTCAATTGGCTTCCCGCTACACGATATTAATACCAACTTCCCCCATTAACATTCCCCATGAGATTTATGTGCCTTGTAACCTAACTTTCCGGATAACGCTCGTATCTTTCCATGAGGGGAAAGCAGAACAGAGATAATGAGAGAGAAAAGAGAGAGAATCCCTTACCCTTGCCCTCACCCTTCCCTTATTTCTACTTCAAATGCCTCTGAGATCAATAAGATAAAAGGTGCAAATCATCAAAGCTTGGAGAGTTGCATCTCCAATACTTTGTCGAATCAGGATTCTGGACTGGATAATATCTTTCAGCAAATCTTTACATTAACTAATTCAAAAATACTGAATCCCCATGGATTGCAAAACTAGATTTGTAATCTCTTTATCTAGCATTTCAAACTCCGGGTACTGCATCACACTAAACTCCTTGAATTAATTTATAACATAAGATATAAATAGATCAATGAGAAACTAATTTTCCTTGCTGTTATCTGAGTCTTCCCTGCTGTTTATTGATACTTCATCATACAATACTGAATATTGTAATCTTGTGGCCTAATAAACTACATTTTTCCCGATGCTCTTATGAATTTATGAATCTATATTATCAATGTTTCATAGATAGCTTTAGTAGATATCTGCATGTCTCTCTGCCTTGTAAATGATTCACCATCTGTTAATTTTTAAAATGAGTTAATCAGCCCACTTTAAGAAATATTCATTGCTCATAAATGTGATGATCCAAGGACAAGTCAAACCATTCACAAAACTGTCTTATCTGCTATAAGAAGATGAAGAAAAAGTACAACCAATCTATCTGCAGTTGATGACTTGATAGTCTCAGTTTATCAGAGACTTTTTGAAAAAGTCAGTTTATCAGAGACTTTTAATTTTTGAAAAAAATTAAATCTTGGTATTTTCCATGATGAGAAAGCTTGAGAATGACTAGTTTCATTAAAAGAATAAATAAGATATCAGCCACCCATACAAGTAATAACTGCAGAACATCAATGACTCATTTGGTAAATTTAATCAACATATACCCGTATCAGAGATCCATTTCATATATATTTCCCCAGTTATGCAGAGGAACATGTAGGAGTATAATAGCAGACATAATATGGCTGGCATTATAGGAAGGGTGGTGTGGTGGTCTAGAGGTGGAGCTCTCGCCTTACAATCAGAAGGCTGTGAGTTCGATCCTAGGTAGTGGCAGATTTTTTTTCTCTCTCTCTCTCTCTCTCCTCTCTCTCTCTCCTCTCTCTCTGGGCAAAGAGAAAATATCTACTGTGCACTCCAATTAGGTGTCAGGAAGGGCATCTGGCCAATAAATGCTCAGTCATCCCAACTCCACCCTGATGCAAGGGGTCACAAGGCTGTTAAAAGAAATGAAATATATGAAGGGGCTATCTGTACCCACCAAGAAGTCAACAGGGAGACTGAAGTAGTAGCAGCTCAAGTGATTGCATCCAACTGCGCAACTGGTTCTTCCATATAATGTAGGTGAGCTTTAAAGCCCAACCTCTGAGAACATTTTTATCCACATTTATTGCCATTTATTGCCATTAACCTATCTAATGCTGCTTACAGTATTCTCTTTCCTCTTGTTGCTGCTTCATATCTAAGCTCTACCAGGATATTCTGCCTCTCCAAGTAATTCAAGGATATCTACTTAATATAGACCATGTAACAGATTGTGGATGCTGAAATAAAGCACTTGGACATTCTGCTAAGGCATTTCTGGCACTTTCAAGTGATTCCAGATTCCAGTACATAATAGGGTTGGGAAAGAGAAATTATACCAAAGTAGTTTTTCTTTCCAGAAAGCAACAAATACTTTCACGATTTCAAACATAGTTCCTGATGACAAGAATGGTAAAGCAGACAATCATCTGCTAACACCTATTGTTCTAACTTACTTTGCCACCAATTCTCTTCCTCCCACACCACATGGCTGTGCGCGCATTACGCAGTGCTAAAAATTTGAAAGAAATTCAAAACAAAAAAGCCAAGAACAAGATGGTGACGCATGCGCAGTGCTGGGAACTCAGCTTCTGTGCATGTACAGAAGAAGAAGAAAATCAGCAACAAATTCCCCAAAAAGATGGGGGCACTGACAGAACTGGCTCTGTGATTTCACCAGCGGTTTTCTACTGGTTCGGGCAAACCGGTGTGAACCAGGAGGAACTCACCTGATTGTCATGGAGTTTCATCTTTTTTTAAAAAAAATACAAAATTCATATTAAAATGGATTTGCTGGCCACCCAGATTCTTATGACACATTTCTCCCTTGTCTTTGAAAGCAGCTTGACATCATTCAGCACTGACTACAGTTCAAAAACTCTGCTAGTTGACAGTGACTTTAAAATCACATTAGAAGAATTGGAATACACCTAGTCAATATTTCTGCTCCTTTAACAGTTTTGAAATACATTCAGAAATCATAGATGACATTCCTACTCTTGACCTTCACTTTTCTGGTCTCGTTGTCTCCATGTACCATTGGTATGTCCCTGTACCATCAGAATATGTATATCAATCAGTGCTTATACAGTGGTACCTCTACTTACGAACTTAATTTGCTCTGTGACCAGGTTCTTAAGTGTTCTGTCTGGGTCACTCCGGAAGCTATGACCAACCCCAAAAGATAAGCCAGACACACCGGTTGAATCCAAACACAGTTTTATAATGGTAATGAAAAAAGAAGCCAACAGGAAATGTCCTTACAGGTCAGGAAAGCACTGGAACTTCAAAAGAAACACGAAAGCAATGGTTCATACAGAAAAACAGGATGCCAAACGAGGCTGTTGAGCTAACAGACACAAACCTCCCACCGGTCTTCAAGACTGCTGGGCCACGAGCCAGGAACAAAAACGCTGAGAGAAAATGCAGATAACACCAACTCCTCTTTGATAACACTCCACGCTGCCGAACTGGTTCTCATGCCTTATAAACCCTTCCCTTCTAATGAGGACCACACCCAACCCCCAGGTGCTCCTCCTTCAGCGCTGATAATATCTACGCAGTTGAGTTCTCCTTTGAGCTATGCATCTCTGCCACATACTAATGATAGCTTGTGCTTCATCTTCCAGGGACTCCAGGGAATCCAGAGAATCCAAGCTACTTGCTTGAGATAGCCCTTCCCCAGGGCTCCCAGGCCTTGCTTAATCTTCACTTTCTTGACTGCTGTCTCCATCGTCCGGCTGCAAAGACTCCCCCGGGCATGGAGCCAGCAGAGACGCAGCTGGTCTTTGATCTGGCTCAGGCTGCACCACAACATTAAGTAGAAAAGTTTGTAAGAAGAAGCAATTTGTCCCATATGAATCAATGTAAAAGCAAATAATGTGTGCGATTGGGGAAACCACAGGGAGGGTGGAGGCCCTATTTCCTCCCAGGAGATTCCTAGAGAGGCCCCACAGAGGCTTCTTCCTGCCTTTTCCAGCCCTGTTTCCTCCCAGGAGATTCCTAGAGAGGTCCCACGGAGGCTTCTCTCTGCCTTTTCCAGTTATAGTTTTGGAGGCTCAGGTTTGTAAGTGGAAAATGAGTTCTTGAGAAGAGGCAAAAAAAAAATCTTGAATACCCGGTTCTTATCTAGAAAAGTTCGTAAGTAAAGGCATTCTTAGGTAGAAGTACCACTGTGTTTCATTTCTGAACTGAGGAAAGCAGCAAAGTGTTGGCACCTTCCTAATTTAAACAATAACCTGGGAACTGAAGGATGCCAGGCTTTTGAAACATTTGCATGTATTTTTGTTCCAAACAGTGTAACATAACTAGTCCTATGTACTAACACTGATATGAAGGAAATAACCCATTCTCCAGTTGGCTAGAATCCAGCAAAGTTAGATGGATTCAGCTAAGGATTCTATTTTTGAATTCCAACACTGAGCTTCACAAAACCATAGCAGATGGAATCAACTCCCCCCGGAGATTAGAACGGCCCCCACCCTCCTTGTCTTTCGCAAGTTACTCAAGACCCACCTATATCGCCAGGCATGGGGGAACTAAGACATCTCCCCCAGGCTTTCTTATATTTTATGTTTGGTATGTAAGTGTTGTATGGTTTTTAAATTGTTGGGGGGTTTTTAATGTAATTTTATTATTAGATTTGTTCCATTATTATACTGTTTTTTATTACTGTTGTGAGCCGCCCCGAGTCTTCAGAGAGGGGCGGCATACAAATCTAATAAATTGAATTGAATTGAATTGAAGATGCTGTAGACATCACTCACAGCACAGGACAAACCCATCTCTCTTTTTTCCCAGCAAAATGTTTAGATTATTATCTTCAAATCTACCCCCCCCCCCATTTTCCCCCTATTCCAAATAAGAAACAATTAACCATTTTATTAAATTTTCATGTAATGTTACACAAAATTCTCACTGACTTGCAGCAGTGGAATTCAATAGGTATAGCTACTTCTATTATACTGACTGTATTGAATATGCTGCTATTTAGCTATTAAGGAGCTGGCTACCTCCTTCTTATGTAAGTGGCAATCCCCATTTCAGCATCTTAAATTATGATGGATGCAGTGGTTCAATTTTAAAGCCAGATTTTTAAAAGAAAAATATATGGATTCCCCCCCCCAACCCCCTAATGGTAGGCATATCTCCCAGATTTATTTGTTCCCATATTCAAATATTTCAGATTCAATTTTCTTGCATCCTCTAGATCAGCGGTCCCCAAACTACGGCCCGGGGGCCGGATGCGGCCCGCTGAGGTCTTTTAACCGGCCCGCGACAGCACACGAGATTTTACTGATTGATATAATAAGAGGGAGAAATAGAGAGGGAGAGAGAAATGAAGAGGAGAGATAGAAAGGGAGAGAGAGAAATGGAAAAATAGAGAGAGGGGGAGAGAGAGAAAGTGTGAGAGATACAAAGAGGGAGAGTTAGAAAGAGAGTGAGTGAGAGAGAAGAGAGAGAGAAAGAAAGAGGGAGAGAGAGAGGGAGAGAGAAAGGAAGAGGGAGAGATGGAAAGAGAGAGAGAGAGAAAGAACGAGGGAGAGGAAAATGAAACAAATGAAAGAAAAGAAAGAGGGAAGAGAGAAGTGGAGAGGAAGGAAGGAAGGAGAAATGGAGTTTGTTTATTTAAGTTTAAATTTACTTGTTAATAAAGAAGTATAAATTACTTTATTACTTAATTATTAATTACTTAATTACTTATTACTTCTTTATTTTAAATATTGTATTTGTTCCCATTTTGTTTTTTACTTTAAATAAGGTACTTGCAGTGTGCATAGGTATTTGTTCATAGGTTTTTTTAATAGTCCGGCCCTCCAACAGTCTGAGGGACAATGAACTGGCCCCCTGTGTAAAAAGTTTGGGGACCCCTGCTCTAGATGTTAAATTCTTGATTCTGAAAAAGTCAGTATGAAACACTCACTGTCCATTCTCTTTGCTTTTTATATTGCTGAAATTCTTTCAATTAATGTGATTTGTTGAGCTTGTCTCCTGCTTTTCAATCTCTTTTCCTAGCTTTCTTTCAGCTTCATAATGTAGAACTTAAAACAAGCTTGAAGTCTATTAGCTTATAATTACCTTCCTTTCATTTATACCTATCACATTTTCTTGAAAACAGAATTCTCCACTTAACAAGAAGAGGTGGTAATAGGAACATTAGGAACATTCTCATACAAGCCGAGCAGGGTGAATGACACTTTCAAAATCCACATTGATCATCATTCGTAGATTCTGAGTATTTGCCCACTTGAGCTTACAAGGTTCCAGTGGCAATTGAAGAAAATCCTTGAAGATTTCACATTTAAACATATCTGTCCTTCGCTCTCTTGAATATAAAAATCAAAGTAGCCTTTACTAAAGAAACATTGTGACTAACCTGGTTTAGTGTGTGTGTGTGCGCGCGTGCAAACTTAGTTTGTTTGATGTCTATGGAGATTCCCAGCCATCCAGATCCTGGTTGTCCTAAATGTGCTTTTTTGAAAAACAATTGGATTTTGTTTTTAGTTTGACATTAGGTCTGCAGAATTTCTCACGGAAATCTTCCCCAGTATGTAAATCCCTGAAAATATTATAGTACAGTATTTATTTCTAGGAATATTGAGACACAGCTCTGACTTCTTTTGTCTGCAAAGCACATGTTTCATTATTTCATTCTGCTAACATGATATAGTCCTTTCTATTATTCTCCATTTGCTATTTCATCTGATAACCCAATCATTTATGTTTTAGAAGATATAAACAGCCGTTTGAATTGCCTCCTGAACCAATGGGCAATCTAATTTATTAAGACTGGTATAACTAGCAATTTAATATAGTAGTTTCTATGCTCTGAATAGAATTCAAAGCTCTTACAGAGTTCATTAGACAAATCTAATCTAGAACAACCAAAACACAGATGATGAAGGCAAGGCTTTGTCTGAAGCAATTGCAGTTGGCTTGGCAGGTGAATTTGGGGGGGGGGGGGGATAACTCCTGGATATATTTAGCAGCAACTCCAGGCCTATGATATCAGTAATATGTAATGATTCCCATCTCCCAATTAAAAACAAGTGTTTTGGGAATATAGAAATAGCAATAGCACTTAGACTTACAGTATATACTGCTTCACAGTGCTTTACAGCCCTCTCTAAGCAGTTTACAGAGTCAGCATGTTGTCCCCAACAATCTGGACCCTCATTTTACCCACCTTGGAAGGATGGAAGGCTGAGTCAACCTTGAGCTGATGAGTTTTGAACTGCCAAACTGCAGGTAGCAGAAGTAACCTGCAGTATTTCTTGTGTGTCCAATCATACTTGGCCAATATTCTATTCTATTCTATTCTATTCTATTCTGCAGTACTACTTCAACCACAACAACACACAACAACACATGAGCACACAACAGATACAAACTTAATGTAAACTACTCTAAATTCGACTGCAGGAAATACGACTTTAGTAACCGAGTAGTTGATGCATGGAACTCACTACCAGACTCTGTAGTATCATCACCTAGCCCCCAAAACTTTACTCTTAGACTATCTACTGTTGACCTCTCCCAGTTCCTAAGAGGTCAGCAAGGAGCATGCATAAGTGCACCAGCGTGCCTTCCGTCCCCTGTTCTAATGTTTCTTTTTTACTAGTATCATGTATATAAATATTATTATATCTTTGTATACCACTAATATGTACTACTTGACAAACAAACAAATAAAAAAAATAAAAAAAATAAAAAAAATCCATCTCGAGAATCCAAATGACCCTCCAGAGTTATTCCATTTCTGAAAATCTTACTACTTACTAATCTAATACACTGCATGGTAATGTCGAAGCAAAACTAACTCTGAGGTTCCCAGTCACCAGTTTATAGAATGAAACAATATTTTCCCCAGCCAAACCACCCAACCTCTCACATAGTCTAGGTAAACATGTTCACTTTGCTATGGGAACTGTCTGCTTCCTCTCCACACCCACAATTATGTCCTTGAAAAGCTTTCAGGCTTTCATGGTCTTCAGTAGAATGGTGGAAGTTTTGTTTTGCCATCTAACCCATTCTAAAGCAACATCTCCCCCTCTTACTTTAGCTGCCAAAGTTTCATTCTTTGCATGTTGTTTTGTAAAGTGGAATTTAACCCAGGCTAAAAAATAAGGGACAATAATTTCCCCCCTCTTTTTAGGGATAATATTTCAGAGAGAACAGTGGGTGCTACTTGAAATATTTCCTACTCTTCTCCTTTTGGCTGCTGCATATTCAAACAAAGGTCTTTGCCCTCTTTTGTTTCCCAAGCTAGTGTGTTTAAAAATCATTGGAATTTATTTTTTATAACTTTTATTACTAGGAATATTTATTTATTTTATTTATTTATTTCGTCAAATAATTATAGGGTGGCAATTTGTACAAATAAAACATTAGATAAGTAATGATAAAAAGTAACAAAAGAAGACAATAGGACAGGGACGGTAGACACAGTGGTGCGCTTATGCACGCCCCTTACAGAGCTCTTAGAAAGGGGGAGAGGTCAATTGTAGATAGCCTAAGGCTAAAGGTTCTGGGATTAGGAATAGAAACCACAGAATCAGGTAGTGCATTCCAGGCGTTGATTACTCTGTTGCTGAAGTCGTATTTTTTGCAGTCAAGTTTGGAGCGGTTTAGTTTAAATCGATTTTGTGTTCGTGTGTTGTTGCGGTTGAAGGTGAAGTAGTCATTAACAGGTAGGACATTTTGATATATGATTTTATGAACTATGATTATATAACTATAATTATGTACATGAAACATCTAGATAGAAAACAGTCCAAAAATCTAAGAAAGCAGAATGGAAAAATCATTGCAGCTTGTAAGAATATGCAATTGAAGCCTTGTGATGAATTCCTGATAGCTATTAGCATCTTATATCAAGGTTTTATCACAGAGAAGATGGAAATATTCAGCCTTATGAAAATTTTATCTACCTTTTAACTTTCTCTTTATATATATGAGTGAGCATGAGTATCACTAGCCTATAATAAAGAAGATTAATAACCAACATATATCATTTTTAAAAACCATTATGCTAAAATTGTAATCTGACACTCAGAAATTTAATTTATGCTTATTGCAAGCAAAGTGAGAGCTTTGACAAATACCAAAAATTTTTATAATATATTTTATAATCAATATTAAACATGTTAGGTGGCTAAACCAGACAGATCAACCAAGAAACATTTCACTCTTCTACAGTTACTCTAATTTACTATGACTTCTAGAATAAATTATCCCTAAAAGACAATTATATTGTGTGTGTATATAGTATACAATACATCATTTGCATCTTAAAAGCTGCTTCCCTGGGGAGGAATATGTTTGAAACTAGATCCTTTCAATAATCAAATCCTAAATCAGTATTTCAATTCTAAGAGGAGAAAATATGGATCTCAATTTTTTAAAAGATTGATACAAAGGCTAATTGGATATGCCTACTGTAGGTTGTCATAGTAATGTTTGTTTCTTTTCATGTAGTACAAAGAGAATAACACTTCATCTTTATTAGCAATTTTAAAAATAAGAGAATCCCTTTAAAATGTATTGTGAGAACTATAAAATATACAATAGCATATGATAAAAAAATGAACAGATTGCATACATATCCAACCAACTTTCTAAAATGAGGCAGATTGTTAAGTTCTGTTGAAAACAATGCTGTTGGGCCAGCCAACAATTCATGGCTGGATATGGACACTCTGAAGGACTGTATTTCACAACTTTGTAGCCAATGAAAAATTGGATGGGGAGGCACATATGCAATTAAAGCTGAAACACTAACTCCTTACCATATTGAAACAGTACTTGTTGCTTTGGTGCCTTGTTTAACATTCTTAAATTGCTTTGGATGGCAAGTGGTGAAGAAGAACAGGTAAAGGAACTTGTTTTGATTATCATAATTCAAAATAATTAAACAAGAAGAAAGTGAAATCTGGTTGGGATTTAGCATCTTTCCCTAGTACCTTTCCAGCCTTGAATATTTAAAGTGGCTTACCACATTTTTAATATGTAATATCTCCAAGGGGGGGAAATGACAACTAATCATTAGGAACATTGTAATGTTCTTTAAACAGAAAAATGGATTTAAAGGCAAAAGCAGAAAATTGCTAAATGCTACAAAAAGATACAAAAAATGTTGTTTTTTGCAAAAAAAAATTAATTGCATTTTTTTAAACAAAAAACATAAACAAACACATACAAAAAGTAGACATATCATACATAAACAAGCAGTTTACGGAAACTTGTGCATTTTGAGATAAAGTTGTTTTTACATTGCCTATTTTACATTGTCCTCTTTTATTTTGTTTGTTTTTTTCATTTCTGTTTTTTTCTCTATCCAATTGTATAATTTTCCCCATACAGTATAATAGCAATTTCCCTGTTTATTTTTCAATTCCATCATCATTTTACTCATTTTTGCGCATTCTAGTATCTTTCTGATTACCATTTGTTCTGTTGGTATATTTTCTTTTTTCCAATTTTGTGCAAAGCTCAATTTTGCCACTGTAAATACATGGATTATAAGATATAAATTTGCCTTTTAATGATGCCCACTGATAATATCTAGTAGGTATATTTCCAGCTTTAGTTCTAGTTCATATTTTAGAATTTTTTTCAACCAATTTCTAATTAAGGCCCAAAATTTTACTAATTCTGGGCACGTCCATCACATATGGTGGTGGTGGTTGTTATCATCTTGTGGTCATCAAGATCTTCTCAGTCTAGACACTGTAGACCCTGATAAGCAGACATGTGTTGGAACACTTTTCTCCATTTGGTCTTTTCTACATGTAGATGCTGGATGTTTGGTAAAAATGCTTCATATACTGTACAATGAGTTCTTCCCAGGAAAAGAATATTTTCAACCAGCTCTTCTTGGTGGCATATAGTTTGGGTAATCTTGATTTCTTTGAGGAAACCTCCTTATGTTCCCTGAAGGATTGAAGAATGGTGACAAAAGTGTTCCTTTACTTTGAGCTTTCCTCTGATTTTTTTCTTTTTGATGCAGAAACATTCTGATCAGAGTCAGTTTATCAATATACTGAATTGAGGGACTGAAATATTTAAAAAATAGCACTGCAAAAAACTCTTTAAAATAAATGCTTTTTAAAAAAAAAAAAAGCATTCCTGATGGATTTCTTTGGCAAAAGCACTTCTTTAATATCAATTTAAAATGTGTTTAATCATAAACTCATTTTCAGGGTTTGCAATCAAGTAATGTCCTATATCAGTGATGGCGAACCTTTTTTGGCTCGGGTGCCAAAAGGGTACATGTGTGCGCGATAGCGTGTGTGCATGCACACACACATAATACAATACCCTCCCCCCATGCACAACGCCCCTGCTACAACCCCCTCCAGACACACAGGCCTCACTAAAGTCTCCGGACTTCCAGGAGGCTTGTGGGGCTGCTTTTTGCTCTCCCCAGGGTCCTAGGGACAAGTGAAAAATTTAAGAGAAGGATGTAAATTAGTTGGTGCTGACATAGGACAAGGCCTCACGTGCTCTTGGATATGACTCTGCATGCCATCTGTTGCATGGGTGCCATGGGTTCGCTTTCACTGTCCTAGATTATCCATTGTATAATCTTGATAGAACCAGAAAATGCTAAGAAATCTAGAGGTCCTGTTGACCAAGTGCACCACTGTTTAAAGCAGCACAGAGAATTCTTCTTGAATTCAGAAGGAAGAAAAGTATTTGAAAATATTTTGAGAAAGAAGAAAAATATCTGAAAATATTCTGTCCCCATTCTGCTGATAATAATCTATATTTTTCTAAAAAGTGTTTTAATTTTTCTCTTGACATAAGATATAATTACTGAAAATTATCTACCATTTTGGATACCCTCTGGTGGGTTTTTGTTTGCCCAGCTCTGGATTAAATGTTTATTTGCCATGGAAATACCTGTCCTTTTTTTATTATTGATTTTTATAATAACAGTATAACAGTAAAATATTCATATAATACATGTGCTCAGGAAATACCTGTCCTTCAGCATATATCCTAGGATGATTGACAATGAAAAGTTGAAACAAAACATAACACAGCATCCTACAAAACAGAAGTCCAAATAATCAAGTATGAAAGAACAAATAAGACTCACCCACTTTTTTTCTCAGAAGCAGTGTTAATTAAATAATCTACATCTGTTATGTTATCACTCAAAACACTAAACAGGCACCAAACAATTCCAAAGCAAGGCATTGCAATGATGACTTTTTCTACTCCTCTGCTATTCTGTCTTAAAAGGTAAAACAGATGACAGACAGTCCTAGATGACAATATTCTAGGAATAGTCTGGGAAAAATAGTGTGGGGGGAAAATTCAAGCAGGGAAAACTTCAAATGGAATTTGAAACAACTTCAACATGAGGTTCTGTCATCAAATGGAATTTGAAAATGGATTACGAGTTGATGGACCTGCTTCCATACTGGATTATGTACAAATTCTATAAGAAGTGTAGAAGAGAATACATAAGCAAATATCCATAATACTATTTAGACGAAATGTTTAGGATTCTAAAATAGGGTAAAAGTCAAAACCATGTTATCCCCTGGTTTTTTGTTGGGCCTGAAGGGAAGCTATATTCCTATTAACTTGACAAATGACTGCACCTGTCCATGTGATAGAGACTCTAACAAAGCTAGGTCCTAGATCAGTGTTGGCTAACCTATGGCATGGATGCCACAAGTGGAGCCATATCTGCTGGCAAGCAAGCCATTGCCTTAGCTCTGTTCCAGCCTGCATGTGTGTGCTGATTTTTGGCTAGCACAGAGGCTTTGGGAGGGTGTTTTTGGCTTCCAGAGAGCCTTGGGGGAGGAGGTGAGGGGGGAGGGGTTTTCTACTCTCTCCTGGCTTCAGGGAAGCCTTTGGAGCCTTGAAAGGGCAAAACACAAGCCTACCGAGCCCACCAGAAGTTGGGAAACATCCCATTTCTGGCCTCCAGAGGGCATTGAATTATGGGTGTGGGGCGCCACGAAGGGCTGCGCTTGAAGGCTGCCACAGCATCATTGTTGTCATTGTCGTGGTGCAAAGTCACACAGTCCCGGATCACTCGTTTCTCCGGCCAACAGAGACAGCTACCCGGAAAAGCAGCGCGTTTTTTAAACATGCGCTTTTCAAATGCGCTGTTTCCCCGGGCAGCCGGCTTTGTTGGCCGGAGAAGCAAGTGATCTGGGATTGCATGGCTTTGCGCTGTGACAATGACAACAACGGCGCCATGGCAGCCTTCAAGCACAGCCCTTTGCGGCGCACCACCACCCGTTCCTGCAGGTAGAGGTCGGGCGCGCTACCGGGAGGCTGAGGCGGCATGGGGCCAGGTGCTGGGCACCATGGAGGGCGAAGGGGTGGATGTGGCTGCTGCCTCTTAGCTGGAGAGCCAGACGGGAGCAGAGGCGATGGTGAAGTCCAATGCTGGGGCCATGCGGGGCCGCTCATCCAGGGGGCCGTGGACCGGCAAGGTGCCCTCCGCTCTCTCTCTCTTTTTCTTTCTCTGTTGCCAGTGCGCGCCCATGCAGCTTAGAGGTAACAATGCCCAGGGACAGCAGCGGAGCTCGGAGGCTGCAGCAATGCAGCACCGAGAAGGACCGGCTGTTGGTCCTTTGAAGCCACCGCCGCCTCCTCCGTTCGGGCGAATTCAGGTGGATTCCTGAATCTCCCATCCACTCACCGCAGAGGAGGAGGTGGGGAGGAGGCAGTGGAAGGCAAGGGGCGGGGAGGAAAGCGGGCCTGCAATTGGCCCCTTTCTTTCTTGCCTTTAGGGAGAGGAACTGTTGCTGCTCTGCCATAGTTTCTCTAAAGGCAGCAAAGAAAGGGGTCAATTACAGGCCCGCTTTCCTCCCCGCCCCTTGCCTTCCACCACCTCCTCGCTCAGCAGCAGACAGCGGTGAGTGGACAGGAGATTCAGGAGCTTATTATATCTATTGATAAAATCTTGTGTGCTGCCGAGGGCCGGATAAATGGCCTTAATGGGCCGCATCCGTTCCGCGGGCCGTAGTTTGGGGACCACTGGTCCACAAGATGCTGCAACCATCATAAATGTGAGCCAGTTGCCAAACACCCAAATTATGACCATTTGACTATGGGGAAGGTGTCATGATTGTAACTTAAGGGACTGGTCATAAATAATTAGGAAGGTTTAGAATCACTGTTAATTATCCGAAGTTGAGAAATATTCGTAACCTTCTCCTTCAAGGCCATGCAGCCCATGGAGTGGCATTTCCCCCCCCCCACCGTGTAAATTTTAATTATGTTTAATCTTTTACGTTTCATGTGGTGAGCATTTGCTTTCTGAGTTTCATACACTGATACAATACTCTTAGCAACATTTTTCTTAATAATTACAATTCATTTACCATTTCATTTTTAATACATAGCTTCTGAAATCATCCTTCGATTTCTAAACCTTCTACCTTTCTCTCATATTTCTTTTCATCTTAATATCTATCTTTTAGTCTTTTTCCAGTCTTATTTTATCTCTATTTTAATTCCCCCCTTTTTTTTCTGTTCTTCTCCTTCTATCCCAACAATCAAAGATGTGGTCTTTTTTCGTCCTACATTTCTAGTATTACTATATTTTACTTCACTTCTCAGTATTTCCATCATTTCTTTGTTGCATTTTTTCCCCCCGGTTCCTCTCTGTTTCTTCCATTTTTCCAGAATCTTCCATATTTTCCTCATTTATCTGGTCTGCACTTATTACATTTTGTATTTTATTCTCCAGTTTTAGTTCTATGCAATCCATATCTTCAAGTATTTCTTTCATTCCCATACACTGTTTATTTACAGTGTTCTTAATATCCTGATAAATCCATTCCATGTCTTCATTTTGACTTGTTATCGTTTTTATAATCAAACCAAATTTCAAAGGAAAGATCCGGGGGTTTTACACCCTCTTTTCCTTCTTTTTGGTTTACTCAGCTTTAACTATCCAGCAAAAACAAAGGTTCCAATGGCTATACCCTTCTTTCTTTCTTCAAAATGGTGCTTCTGCTTCCAAGTCAATATTATTAGTCTTCGTTATTCTGCGCTATCAAGTGCAGTCAGGCGGTAGGGAAAGCAAGTAGGATGCTTGGCTGCATAGCTAGAGGTATAACAAGCAGGAAGAGGGAGGTTATGATCCCGCTATATAGAATGCTGGTGAGACCACATTTGGAATACTGTGTTCAGTTCTGGAGACCTCACCTACAAAAAGATATTGACAAAATTGAACGGGTCCAAAGACGGGCTACAAGAATGGTGGAAGGTCTTAATCATAAAACGTATCAGGAAAGACTTAATGAACTCAATCTGTATAGTCTGGAGGACAGAAGGAAAAGGGGGGACATGATCGAAACATTTAAATATATTAAAGGGTTAAATAAGGTTCAGGAGGGAAGTGTTTTTAATAGGAAAGTGAACATAAGAACAAGGGGACACAATCTGAAGTTAGTTGGGGGAAAGATCAAAAGCAACATGAGAAAATATTATTTTACTGAAAGAGTAGTAGATCCTTGGAACAAACTTCCAGCAGACGTGGTAGATAAATCCACAGTAACTGAATTTAAACATGCCTGGGATAAACATATATCCATCCTAAGATAAAATACAGAAAATAGTATAAGGGCAGACTAGATGGACCATGAGGTCTTTTTCTGCTGTCAGACTTCTATGTTTCTATGTTTCTATAATCAGTTTAGTTATGATAAGATAGAAACAACTTCCAATTTGAATATTAATATTTTTTCTTTAAAACAAAGTATCTTTCCCAAACCAAATCTTCTTTTAAAACTTTCAAACAGTACCTTTTATTCCATCTAGTTCCCAAACATCCCCCCCCAAGTTTTTAATAAAACCATTCACTTTTCCCACCTGCTCAGTCTTAGTTTTTCTGGTCTTCTTTCAGCTTTGTGGCAGCCATGTTTGCTGCTGCCGCTCCACGCTATAGGCTAAGGGATTTCCAGCTCAGGGAGGGGAGATGTGTCTCCCCTCTACCTTTCTGGTGATCCCCTCTTGATTTGGGTGCATCTTATACTCTGAATGTAGCTTTTTTCTAAGATAACTAGGTGCTAATATTTCCAGCTCTTACCTTGCAGGCTCTTTCTTTGTTACTCTCTCCAAAGGACGTTTTCCAAGCCCTAGGTCTGGGCAGGGTTTTTTTCATTGCTCTACTTGCTCCGAATGTTTCTTTCCATCCCTAACTAGGTGCTAATGATGTTCCCAGCTCTTACCAGCTTGCAAGCTCTTTCATTGTTACTCTCTGCGAAGAATGTTTTTCCAGTCCTGTCTTAAGAGGCTTTTTTTCATTACTCTACTTGCTCCAAATATGTTTCTTTCCAGCACTAGCCAGGTGCTAACAATGTTCCCAGTTCATACCAGATTGTAAGCTCTTTCACTGTTACTCTCTCCAAATAAGGTTTGTTTTTAAGCCCTAACCAGGGGATAAAATAATGTGCTGAAGATGACCAGACTAAGGACGCTAACCAGATGAATACCTGACAGGCAGATTTTTTTCCCCTATTTTGCTTCTCCCGAATTAAGGTGTGTCTTATACTCTGAAAAATCACAGTTTTTGTAACTTTTGGTATATTAAAAAAAATCCCCTTTGTGCCACGTGAAAACTATACTTCAATGGGAATGTGAGAAATGTGGGTGTGAGAAAGAGGAGGAGGGGGGCAGAGAGAGAGAATTAATTTTTTTACATAAATCATTGTTTATTGCATAAAGAATTCTCAAAGAATTAAAAGCCTTTCTGGTATGATTAAATCTTATTCTTACATTAAAAAATAAGCTTTGTACCTAGTACTTAATTAAAATGTTGCTAAAACACCACCATAACCCATAGCAGATCACCGATGTTCCAGCTGAGCTGCAGAAATGACTATTCATTTTAATTAAATTTTAAAAACAACAACAAATTACCTGGAACATATCCAAATTGAAATTGTTTGAGGTCAGTTTAGCCATTGGCACAGAGCATACCAGACAGCAAAATTTACAAGATGGCATTGCTCTCTAGACATTGTTAAGTAAGCACCTGATTGTCCGTAAAAGCCTCATGCAAGGCACATTGTAACTGTTTCTGAGACAAGACATAAAATAAGGTAAGATTTTCCTAGGAGTTGGCAAGCATTGTTATCATAGTTAATTAAATTGGGCTACCAATGTATTGAAGCTAAATAGATCAAGTACATCCACACTTCGGTAGCCTATCCACATCCATCCTACATACCATTAAAGTCCACAAGCTAGGTAAATTGTAGTACTCAACTTTTTTTAAAAATGATGACCTTAGCAGGTTAAACAAAAAGTGTTGTTGTCTTATCTCACAAATGTTAAGTGCTACCCTTTGCATGCATGTTCAGAAGGTGCAAAGAAATTAACTTTTGTGGATCAAAGGTTTAATTAGTCTTATAGCAGAGATGATCTACTTTTCTCAACCTCCTATTCATCCTGGCTGTCTCTCAGATTCCTATTTGTTCACTTCTGCAAAATCACATCTTTCTGCTTTTCTATTTTGAGTTGACTTTATTGTTGTGAGACAACGTACAATCCTTTCTTTTGCTGTTACAATAGCAAAATAGTTTTTTATTGCCTTTCCTTCTCTAGTACCTTAGTATAATCCTTAATTACTTTTAAAATAGGAAATAAATAGTATGTTTTACTCATAAATGCTTTAATTATTTTAATCATTATCTAGAACTAAACTTTTATTGCAATTTTAAAAAATTGAGCTACTTGCCTAATCTGTTATCATACTGAACCTTGTGGGTTTAGTACAAAACCTTAAAATGTTACTGTGCTCCTCAACAAATAATACTGTCTATCCTTTATCCTTTTTGTGGCTATTCAAATAATATGACTTAATCAACTGAAAAAGAGTCCAAGCACCTATTTGAAAACTTATCTTGGTTGTGGTCACATGATTGTCAAGCCACTCCCACCTGGTCACATGGCCAGCAAGCCACTCCCATTCGGTCATATGATTATCAAACCACACCCACAAAATAAGCCACACCCACAGTGTGGCAGTAAAAAGTTTGGCAGCCCATCACTGAATGTAACATTATACCAGGGGTCTGCAACCTTGGCAACTTTATGACTTGTGGACTTCAACTCCCAGAATTCCTCAGCCAGCATGTGCTTTATACTATCTATAAATTGATGTTTTTACATGTGGAGAAAATAAAACCCACAAGAGACTCATGTCTTCCCTGAAGATTCAGCTGAAGCCAGGAAGATTGCAGGAAGAAAGCCTGACCAACCCAAAGCTCTGACTGAAAACATTTTAGCTGGTTATGTAAATCGATGTAATGAAAAAAGACTCACTGGAGAAGAGCCTAAGGGCAAAAGAAGAAGGGGATGACAGAGAATGAGGTGGCTGGATGAAGTCACTGAAGCAGTCAGTGTGAGCTTAAATGGACTCCAAAGGATGGTAGAGGATAGGAAGGCAGTGGAGGGCAGCAGCCGGTGCGCCCAGGTACACGGCTCCGGTAGGAAGATCCGGGATGTGTGAGCAGCTGTGCGCCCCCGACACACACCCCATGTGAGATTTGGCTTCTGCACATGTGCAGCAAGCCAAATCTCACATGAGGACATGCACGAGAGTGAGATTTCGGCTATTTTTGCCTACGTTTTGCTTCTGCGCATGTGCAGAAGCAAAAATATCAGTGAAAATAGCCAAAATCTCACTCTCACGCATGTTCTCACATGAGATTTGGCTTGCTGCACATGCACATAAGCCAAATCTCACAACGATGGGCATGCCCGCGATGGCCTCAGAGGCAGCTCCGGTAGAGCAGTCTGAAGTAACATTGTCCATGGGGTCGCAATGGGTTGGACACAGTGAAGGACTACCAAACTTTTTACTACCACACTGTGGGCGTGGCTTATGCAGGATGCCCTGCATTTTCTTTCAACATCTTTCAGTGCAAACTGGGTGCTGTGGGGTGGAGCTCCATTTTTCCTACCCCACTGCATTCCCCCCCCCGGTCCAGGCAGTAGCCCACCCTTGATTGGACATGACTTTGCAGCTAACAACAACAGTGGCAAATAAAAAATAACATGTCACCAAGGGTTGTCACCTTGTAATTAATGTGAGTGGTAAGAAATAAAATAAAATTTTGTGGTGGAGAATAGGTTCCAAATTTATGCTCCATATAATTTATTTCTGTACTTCCAACTTCCTGGAAGACAAGTTCTATAATAAATTCTGATTCTGATATTTGCCATTTAATTTAATAAAGTAAAACATACATTATGGAAATACGTAGGTTCTTCACAAATTTCCCCAGGAACAAATATCTAGTCTGTCTTTTTCCTCCTATACTCCTGCCTAATACAAGTTGTTCCAAAGATCTTTCAGCATGTGTTCAGTATGGTGTCTTCAAACTCTGTTGTTTGTACATGCGTGCTCCTGGGTAAGTGAAGGAAGAGTTCCTATAGAAATGTAAAGTAATAAATCAAATGCATCGCTATATATTGTACAAAATGTACTGTAAGCCAGATGCTCTAAAAATTTTCACAAATCAAGGAAACTGACGACATACCCATTTTAGTTCTTTAGGACACTGTTTCCTATAGAGACCTTTTGATAAAATACATACGGTATACAGTATATTTATATTGAATAGCTTCCTCCAAATTTGGTATTCTTAGAAAACTTCCTTCGATTTTAGCCAACCACCCAAAATTTCTTTATTGAAGCACATGAAATACTAAATAAAGAAATGTGTTCTTCCAAAGTCCTACTTAACGGTATTTTGTGCATTCTGCACATGTAATATGTAATACTCATCTGAAGTGTTTTAGTGTAACCCTAACACTCGTGGAAATGACATAATGTGAAAGTTTGATTTTATGAATGCTTTTTTTTCTCCCATTGTATTATATTGTGGGGTCTTAGTTGCACTTTAATACACTGTGTTTAAATCCAGTGTGTGAACCCAGCCAGAGAGTCTGTGCATTGATTTAAAAGATATAAGAGCGACCTAAGCATAGCACATAAAATCATCTGCTATAATGTCCTTCCTGTCAATGACTACTTCAGTATCAACCACAGCTTGAACCTCGTGTTGTGTACATGAGCACACAACAGATACAATCTCAAAGTAAACTGCTCCAAACTTGACTGTAGAATATACAACTTCAGCAACTGAGTAGTTAATGCAGGGAACTCACTAGCTAACTCTGTATTTTGTCACCACTACCACCTCCAAAAAACTTTTACCATTATCCACTGTTGACCTCACAGGATTCCTAAGAGGTCAGTAAGGGTCGTGCATAAGTGCACCAGCATGCCTACCATCCCTGTCCTAATGTTTCCCTCTTATTAGTACCCATCTCATGTATTTAAAAACAGTGTAATATACTACCAATACGTCATTGATGAAATAAAATAAATAAATAATAAAATTAAGAATAGATCAGGAAAAAAAGCAGGACAAGTAGATCACAGAAAATATGGGTTATTTATATAATTTCATAAACAAAAGCATTGTGGGCTCAACATCTTTATTACAAAAAAAAGAGACAAAAAAAGAGACAAAATAGACTTCTTGATCTTTAAATGTTTCTGTTCTGAATCAAAGGGACAGGCACTATGAATTAGAAACATAGAAACATAGAAGTCTGATGGCAGAAAAAGACCTCATGGTCCATCTAGTCTGCCCTTATACTATTTTCTGTATTTTATCTTAGGATGGATATATGTTTATCCCAGGCATGTTTAAATTCAGTTACTGTGGATTTATCTACCACGTCTGCTGGAAGTTTGTTCCAAGGATCTACTACTCTTTCAGTAAAATAATATTTTCTCATGTTGCTTTTGATCTTTCCCCCAACTAACTTCAGATTGTGTTCCCTTGTCCTTGTGTTCACTTTCCTATTAAAAACACTTCCCTCCTGGACCTTATTTAACCCTTTAATATATTTAAATGTTTCGATCATGTCCCCCCTTTTCCTTCTGTCCTCATTGGACAGCAAGTGATTGTAGTCCATGATGGCTCTAGGGGGAGTAAGTAGCAGCAGCTTTTTCAGAATTACTTCACCTACTTTCAAGTACAGTGATACCTCATCTTACGAACTTAATTGGTTCCAGGATGAGGTTTGTAAGGTGAAAACTTTGTAAGACAAAACAATGTTTCCCATAGGAATCAATGGAAAAGCGATTAATGCTTGCAAGCCCAAAATTCACCCCTTTTGCCAGCCGAAGCGCCCGTTTTTGTGCTGCTGGGATTCCCCTGAGGCTCCCCTCCATGGGAAACCCCACCTCCGTACTTCCGTGTTTTTGTGATGCTACAGGGGAATCCCAGCAGCGCAAAAACAGGTGCTTCACTGGCAATGGAAGTCCGGAGGTGGGGTTTCCCAGTGAGGGGAGCCTCTGCGAAATTGCAGCATCGCAAAAACATGGAAGTCCTCGAAACCACACCTCCGGACTTTCGTGTTTTTGTGATCGCAAAAACACGGAAGTCCAGAGGTGGTGTTTCCCATGGAGGGGAGTCTCAGGGGAATCCCAGCAGTGCAAAAATGGGCACTTCGATGGCAACAGAAGTCCGGAGGCGGGGCATCCCAGTGGCGGCGGCTTGGGTTTGTAAAGTGAAAATAGTTTGGAAGAAGAGGCAAAAAAATCTTAGACCCGGGTTTGTATCTCAAAAAGTTTGTATGACGAGGTGTTTGTAAGACGAGGTATCACTGTATACTAAACTGCGATATGGAGACCTTTCTATACATTCGAGCCTGGGTGACTTCACTGTAATGCTGCTCGACCATCTTCTGCTCCTGTTTGTTATCTTTCTCTATGCCAAAACAGCCGTGCAGGGACCAAGAGAAGCAAGAAGAGAGGACTAGATCAGGTTTCTGCAGCACAGAAGAGGATGAACAGTGGATAACCAGATAGCAGAGAAAATTAGCAGGAGAGCCTATCCTTAGATTGCCTCTTGCATCCCCCAGAAGACTTCAAGGTAATTGGCTGCTCTCCATCCTTCAAGACATGAACACTGTGGACTTTACAGAATAGTGAGCTTGTATATTAGCCAGGGATGCAAGGTGAAAATACAGAACTTACTTTAAAAAATAGAAGAAGGAAGGGGGGGAAAAGATTTCTATAGTGTTGGTAACATTGCTATGGTTACTATGAAACTCTCAACAGTAATTGGAAGAAACTCTCCTAAAATACATATACAGTACTTGACAGTTTTAACTTTTAAAAGTACTGTTCCTCAGTAAAGCTGAAACAGGTCCTACCATGTCTTGGGAAGGAGATCTGTTTGTGATTTCCCCTTTATTAAGTATTTTTAGCAGTGCATATAAAGAATATTTCTGGATCAAGGCCACGTTAGCCTCTATGGAGCAATGTAGGCAAAGAGAAGGATGGAATACAATCATTTAAAAATGTGAAAAAGCTTGAAAACATCACTATTACCTCAATGACTTACCAAAGCAAATAAAAATTGATTAAGCTAATGCTATGACATACAATTCTGAATTTTCCTTTGACTTATTCAATTGTCTTCAGAAGGAAGATACAGGCTAACATAATGTGGTTTTGAATCTGCACTTGGAAATTGCACTTAGAACATCATGGCTCATGATATACTGTCATTGCAATGTTGTTATTTGCTAGCAAGGCTGCATGCCACAAAAACAGAGAAAACTTGTTCTGAATACAGATCTGGGGATAAATCTCAACATTACTGAAGACATTAGAATCAATATTTCCCTGAAAGCCCATGGTGTGATTAATTTCATATCACAAATTGAAATGTTCCACTATCATCCTCTTTATTAAACAGGGGTAGCTGCAGAAATCAGGATTCCAGCCAAAAGAGATATAGAGATATTTGTCCATTGTTTTTAACAGCTGCTCCTGAGACAAGTGACACCTTTTAATGTGGGATTCTGATAACATTGCATTCCAGAAGCAACTAAGTCAAAACATTATTCTTTCAAAAAAATTCTCCCTTGGCCTCACTTTCCAACAAATGTCAACCTTTGTGAAAATCAGTTAAAGCTAATTTAACTAAAACTTCACAATTTACCTATAAAGGGTATTTTGGACAAGTTCAGAATGCAGGATCCAGTGATGAAACTGTGGCAGGAAGACTTCTTGGTATTGTTTGGAAATATGGAAGCATCACCAATGAATAAATTCACTATCTGATTAATAAGAGAACAGCAATCAATGTTGTTTGATAGAATGTCTCAATACAGAATACACACTCTGTGCCAAGCAATGGTTTACCTTGGTGATATAATCAGAGAAAAACGAGAAATTTAGAATTGGGTTATAAACCAGAAATTGGGAGCAGATAATTGAACAACTCAAATTAATGATTTGGAAAATGGAAGTGATACATCTACATATCCTTTTCTTGTTTCAAAGATTAAATCCAACATTTTAGGAGATAAATGGTAGATACAGGATGTTCAATGTAATAATTACAGGCAGGATGCTAGATGAAAAGAAAACAGGGTGGAGAAAATTAAGTTAAAGAATTCAGCTAGGATAAAATACTCTTATGACATCCTTAAGTTGATCTCCTGGTGACTTTAAAGACATAAGCATGCAGTTTTCTTAGCAACAAGATAGAAGTGGTTTGTCCTTGCCTTCTTCTAAGGCAAGGGCATCTTTCATCTTCACAATCTAGCTTATAACAATCTAGCTTTCCATCCAAGAGCAAACCAGGTTTTAGCTTCTGGGCTTTTTTGCTGGACTTGGTAAGTTCAATCAGATACTGCCACCTCTTGAGGTTTGATAGCAGCTTATCCCCACTTGAATTCAACCATGGGCACAAGCATGCAGTGGAAACAATTTATTTTTTTCTTGCCATGTTCCTGCCTTCATGTTATGTTCAGCCACCTGAATTGTCTTCATCTATAATTTTAAAATAGTATTTTCCCCCTTAGTTTAAAACCATCCAAAGGCAGTAAAGGTGCAAAATTAATTAGATCATAAAAGAAAAAGAGGGCTCAGAATGGGGATAGGGAAACAATGCCAATACATTTTTTGTGCTGATTCAAAAGTGGTTAAGGAACACTTTAATTCATTTAATTCAGAGTGAAGAAATAGCCCAATCATTCTCTTCTTACGCTATCCTGCTTTTATCACTGAGCTGTCATGAAGATGATAAAGAGGAACCAGAGTTCTCCTTGGAGAAAAAGCAATGTTTTAATAGACCATTAGTAAATAATACTAAAGAATACTCATCTTACGGAAGGTTAAATAAAAGTTAACATTTTCATTCAAAGGCTGCAATCTGTTGTGTTCACTAAATGTCTAGACAATTTTCCTAGGGTTATAACACGTTGACCATCAAGTAACTTTCTTCCAAATTAAAATGCTTATTAGACTTGCTAATTGAAGTGGAACATATTACTAGATGAGAAGGCTCAGCTGCCCTTGATCTGCTACCATTACAGAACTTGTGTGAGCTCATCACTGCAAGGTGGCTACAGAAAGATGGCCTTCTCTATCCCATTTTTAAAATCCATTATACAGTTGTTGCTTTAAATCAAGTCCATTTAGTTTAGAACTTGATACGAACTGCCCTTTCCCAAAAGTGCTTTGTTTCAAGAGGCAACTGGACTTTCACTTCTCATCCAAAAAGCTTCTTCAGTTCTGACTGGATGGTGGGGAATGCAAAGATTTGTATTCCTGGCACAGCTGGTCATTTGAATTATTTTAGAGAGTCATTGAGGCCACCTGGAGGTTTCTCTGTGTGGACTTGTCAGGGTCACCTGAGTAGTGCAAATGGGGGTGGAATTTGCCCTCTATTTTCCAGATGTTTTAGGAATGCAAACTTGCAAATTTCCCAGCTATGGGACTTTCCCAGATAAATTATGACATGTACATTTCTAAGTCTGGTATTTGATGATAGCAATAAAGTAATTTACTATGCTAAACACTACTAGAGGTTACAAGGCTGGGTATCCTTCATGGAGATGCACAGTCTCATATATGGGCATTCTTCATACAAAGCCCATGTTCTACAGAAGGGGTCCCCAAACTTGGCAACTTTAAGACTTGTGGGCTTCAATTCCCAGAATTCTGTGAGTAAAAGTCCACAAGTCTTAAAGTCGCCAAGTTTGGGGACCCCTATTCTACAGTGTTGTCTCACTTTCCTTGAATGAATATTTGTATCTCCATTATGTAATTCAGTTATCTGATACACTAAAACCAGACAATAATGTGGATTTTAAAACTGCTCCCTTGAGGAACATGAAATTAAGCATATAACTGAACATTTATAAGCAAGATTTAAATGCTTATGCATTTTCCCCCCAGGGTATCTTCTCGTGAATGAAAAAATCCTTGGAGAAATATATTCTACCCACAGAACAACTCTTTCTGTGCATATATTTTGAAGAAGACCATTGATTGTCATCACTAACAGATTTCAGACATCCTGCCTCCTTTTATTGATACTTGTGCTAATGAAAAAACAACAGCAGCAGCTCAAAAGACTGGCATAGAGTACATTTTGCATTTAGAAAGGGAGTCACTTGGACATTCCTTTAAGGTAATAATAATAAGAATCAGAAATTATACTCTCTTTATCCCAAATGACACAATTGTTATTATTGTTGTTATTGTTGTTGTTGGGCCGAGAGGTAAATAAGGAGCTGTGATGTTCCTTCAATATACCAGGGTGATTTGACACAAAAATATGTAACCCTTCCCTGGTGCAGAGCTGAAGGGATGGGATACTGTAGCCTAGAGGATAATTCTCTGCCTTACAAGGCAAAGGTTGCAGGTTCAAGTCCCAGTGGGTATGGCTAGCTGATGAGGCCAAAATAAGGCCGAAATAGATCTATCGTAGTCTCCCTTAATTTTCAAATTCAGCAAAAAAACATGTGACATATATATATATATGTATAAAGGTATGTACGTATGTATGTATGTATGTATGTATGTATGTATGTATGTATGTATGTGTAGATTGTTCTGGGTATGGCTAGCTGATGAGGCCAGAACAAGGCCGAAATAGTGCTATCCTAGTCTCCCTTAATTTTAAATATTCAGCAAAAAAACATGTGACATATATATGTGTGTGTGTGTGTGTGTGTGTATGTATATATGTTTTCGTAGATTTTCACGGGTACAGGTATGACGGTCTTGGTATATTCGGGTTTCTTCCCGTGTAGGATTTGGAAATTTCTGGCGATGTTTCGATGAGGTCCCACTCATCATCTTCAGGCTGGTGTTTCTGTCCTTGTTCTAAGGTGAACACTGCGAGACCTAAGCTGCCTTCCTTCTATAAATACTGGTGGCTGGGTGTGGTTTGATGGCTCAGCAATTGCCTGCTGTGTAGAAACTTCCTGGTGAGTCAGTGGGGTAACATCTGGGGTCGTTGATGTAGCTGAAGTATGCTGATTAGTTAATGGTTGTTGATTAGGCATGATATCCTGAGTAGTTGGAGCTTGCAGGCTACTTGATTGTATGCTGATTAGTTAATGGTTGTTGATTAGGCGTGATATCCTGAGTAGTTGGAGCTTGCAGGCTACTTGATTGTTTTGCAATATGTGTTCTGAGTCTAGTTTCTGTTTTTATGGCTGGGTTACGTTTGAGGGCTGGTTTCCAGATGTCTGGTAGGGTTAGGGTTAGGGTTAGGATGATACCTCCCACCTACCAGAATATACCAAGACCGTCATATATATATATATATATATATATATATATATATATATATATATATATATATACACACACACACACACACACACATACATACATACATACATACATACATACATACATACATATAATATAATAATGATTAGATTGCCACCCCTCCCCGAGGGCAATGGGTCCCTCCACGTTTGATCCTGCTCTCGATGTGATTTAGAATGATATCCATTATCTACATTAGTCAGTAGAGCATTTGTTTTTGTTTTGTCATTTAGTTACAGGTATACTTAATGGAAGAGTAGAGAGGTTTGTAAATAGTATTTATAGAAATGAGATAAAAGCATTAGTGAGTCATTTGTATTTCTCATCGCCTTGATTTTAGGCAAGTTGGACAAAATTGGAAAAGAGAAGGATAACAACAACTCATTAGGCAATGAGTATATATAGCTATAAATGTATTTATTGAAAATATTTTGTTCTTCCCTGGCAGCCCAGATCTCTCAAACAGGATGGCAATGATAGGGGGGGGGAGAGAAAACCCCAGTAAAATGACAACGCACTATATCTAACATTTCTCCCAATCTAAAACAGGCTACAATCCTTTCCCATATACTTCTGTCAGTAAATTACATATTTTTCATTCTCCAACAGCAAAAATCGCCAGTGTTTTGCATCAGGGGTGCATCTTAACTTTGCTAATTCAGTGGTACCTCTACCTAAGAACGCCTTTACTTAAGAACTTTTCTAGATAAGAACCGGGTGTTCAAGATTTTTTTGCTTCTTCTCAAGAACCATTTTCCACTTAAGAATCCAAGCCTGGAAAAGTTTCCCAGGAAGTTTGAGAGCGGTACAAAAGCCCTGCCAGTTTCCTGCCATTCCCCCTTTAATCCCAGCCATCTCAGGCTTTTCTGGACTGCCAGAGGAACCTTTCAGTGATGCTTAAGGAGGCTTTGGCAGTCCAGAGCGAACAAAGCATTTTCCTATCTCTAGGCGCTTGAAGAGGGAATAAACCTCTGCCAGCACCCAGAGAAAAGAAACGCTCCCTTTGTTCTGAGCAGCCCAGAGCAAACTGAGAGTTTTCCTTTCTCTGGTCATTTGGCGAGAGAATAAACCACTTCACTATGGTGACTCCCCCATGCTGCCTCCCATACACCCGACGTGAGGTTGCCTCCCAGAGCGTCTGGGCATAGAAAGGCAAAAGGGGGCACTTCGCCCCGGCCAGATCAAATAAAATAAAATAAAATAAAATAAAATAAAATAAAATAAAATAATAAAATAAAATAATATAAAATAAAATAAAATAAAATAAAATAAAATAAAATAAAATAAAATAAAATAAAATAAAATAAAATAAAATAAAATAAAATAAAATAAAATAAAATAAAATAAAATAAAATAAAATAAAATAAAATAAAATAAAATAAAATAAAATAAAATAAAATAAAATAAAATAAAATAAAATAAAATAAAATAAAATAAAATAAAATAAAATAAAATAAAATAAAATAAAATAAAAACAAAACAGTACAGTACAGTACAGTACAGTACAGTACAGTACAGTAAAATAAAATAAAATAAAATAAAATAAAATAAAATAAAATAAAATAAAATAAAATAAAATAAAATAAAATAAAATAAAATAAAATAAAATAAAATAAAATAAAATAAAATAAAATAAAATAAAATAAAATAAAATAAAATAAAATAAAATAAAATAAAATAAAATAAAATAAAATAAAATAAAATAAAATAAAATAAAATAAAATAAAATAAAATAAAATAAAATAAAATAAAATAAAATAAAATAAAATAAAATAAAATAAAATAAAATAAAATAAAATAAAATAAAATAAAATAAAATAAAATAAAATAAAATAAAATAAAATAAAATAAAATAAAATAAAATAAAATAAAATAAAATAAAATAAAATAAAATAAAATAAAATAAAATAAAATAAAATAAAATAAAATAAAATAAAATAAAATAAAATAAAATAAAATAAAATAAAATAAAATAAAATCTGCAGCCGACATCCCAGAGTCAGGTAATGAGTTCCATGCTTCAACAACTCGGTTACTGAAGTCATATTTTTTACAGTCATGTTTGGAGTTTAAATCTGTTGTGTGCTCTTGTGTTGTTGTGGAAGTAGTCGCCAACAGGCAGGACGTTGCAGCATATGATCTTGTGGGCAATACTTAGATCTTGTTTAAGGCATCTTAATTCTAGGCTTTCTAGGCCCAGGATTGAAAGTCTAGTCTCGCAGGGCACTCTGCTTCGAGTGGAGGAGTGAAGGGTTTCCCTGGTGAAGCATCTTTGGACATTTTCAAGGGTGTTGATGTCTGAAATGCGATATGGGTTTCAAACGGATGAGCTGTATTTGAGGATGGGTCTGGCAAAAGTTTTGTAAGCTCTGGTAAATAGTGTGAGATTGCCAGAGCAGAAGCTACGTAGGATTAGGTTTACAACTCTTGAAGCCTTCTTGGCTATGTTGTTACAGTGGGCTTTGCCACTTAAATCTTTTGTTGTTAGTATACCGAGGTCTTTAACCGAGTGGGGATTATCTGTGACAATTTGATTATTCAGTTCGTATTTGGAGTTCAGATTCTTTTTCCCAATGTGTAGGACAGAGCATTTGCTAGTTGAGATTTGGAGTTGCCATGTGTTAGACCAGTGTTTCCCAACCTTGGCAACTTGAAGACATCTGGACTTCAACTCCCAAAATTCCGCAGCCAGCATTCGCTGGCTGTGGAATTCTGGGAGTTGAAGTCCAAATCTCTTCAAGTTGCCAAGGTTGGGAAACACTGTGTTAGACCACTCAGAAGCAGAGTCTAGTCTTCTAGGACTGTGGACTTCAACTCCCAGAATTCCCGAGCCACTCATGCTAGCTCGGGAATTCTGGGAGTTGAAGTCCACATTTCCTAGAAGCCCCAACTTTGCCTACCCCTGCACCAAAGGATCTCTTCCAACTCCTTAAATTGTCCCTTCCCACTAGAATAACCCGGTCACCGTCCGACGGTTCTCCGCCATTCCCTGGAAAGTGCTGCCCCCTGGCGACTGTCGCCGGTCCGGGGATTGCAGAGCGGCGGTATAAAACTGCCACGGGCGGCACTTCAGTACTTCTCCCGCGTCGGAAATTCGCCCACTAGGTACTCGGGCGCCTTTTCTTCGCCTCCAGCCGCCCGGGACCGCCGCGCTCTTTCTGGGGAGCCCGGGGTTTAGATGGCGCGGCGGCGTCCTAAGAGCCTCTCCACGAGGTGGATTTAACACGAGGTTGCCTCGTGGACGCCGGAGGAACCGAAGCCGGCGGACGTCCGATGCCCGAATACACCCCAGGGCGATGGAGCAGCGGCGCCTTCGGAAGCGCCTAGCGTCTGTCCCGCAAGGGCGACAGACGTGACCCAGGCGGAATTGTCCACAAGGTGAGTGTCGCGGCCGAAGTATAAGAGATCTTATAGAGAGAGTGGATCGGGCGCGTTATGTGTGTCTCTGTGTGTGTCTGTGTGTGTCTGTGTGTCTGTGTCTCTGTGTGTGTGTGTGTGGTGCTTTGGGAAGGGCGTTGTGAGAGGCAGAAGGTGGCGCCTCCTCTAAACTGGCGTCCCACTCAAGGCGATCGGGGCGAGGACCGATCCCGCCAAGCCACCCACTCGGGGAGGAGGGGATCCCGGCCGGTTCCGATCTCCGTCCCCGTTGCTTGCAAAGCGGACCTCCCGTTATGCAAAAAAAAAAAAACCCCGTTTCGAATAGCACCGAAGGAGAGAAGCGCTTGACCTGACCACGTCGGAGAAACAATAGCAATAGCACTTAGACTTATATGCCGCTTCATAGTCCTTCCTTCCTTCTTTTCTTCCTTCCTTCGTTTCTTCCTTGCTTCTTTTCTTCCTTGCTTCCTTGATTCTTTTCTTCCTTGCTTTTTTCTTCCTTCCTTCCTTCTTTTCTTCCTTCCTTCCTTCTTTTCTTCCTTCCTTCTTTTCTTCCTTCCTTCTTTTCTTCCTTCCTTGCTTTCTTGCTTGCTTGCTTTCTTGCTTGCTTGCTTGATTCCTTCCTTCCTTCCTTTCTCTGTCTTCTCTTTTTTCCTTTTTCCTTTCTCTCTGTTACAGCTCTCTAAGCGGTTTGCAGAGAGTCAGCATATTGCCCACACACACACACTCAACAATCTGGGTCCTCGTTTTACCGACCTTGGAAGGATGGAAGGCTGAGTCAACCTTGGGTCAGAGCCTGCGCTTAGGAGGCGAGGTTGGGTGCGTGGGGAAGGAAGGTCTTTTCCCATTTCGAGACGCAGAGCTCGGGTGCCCTGGAGTCTCCGATCTCGCAAACCCTGCGAGGCGCGGATGAGCGTCGGAGAGGCGGAGAGAGAGACGGAGGAAAAGCGGACCGTCGGAGGCGCCCGGAATTGAGAAGCGGCGTGAGAACTCTGGCAGTTGCCTCCGGTGATGGTTTACGGTTTTAATTTTGACAGGCGAGCTCTCGTTCGAGATTAAATGATGGGAGAGGTTAATGATGGGAGAGGCTAGCCTCCTAGAGTCCCTAGGGAGTTAGGCGGCATACAAATGGAATAAATTAATTTAAATTAAATTAAATTAAATTAATATTTGTAAGGAGAAGTCTGGTAAAATGACGAGGGAGTGGTTCCCAACGTTGCTTTTCCAAAAGGGGACTAGATTTTCTTGGTGGTATTTTTTCCCTCCCTTTGAAAATGTTTTGCTTCTCAACCACAGGAGCTTCTTCAGTTCAGCGGCTTGGTTGAGAATTTCCATAGACAACAAGGGAGTGGGAGTTTGGTGACATTGATTTTTCAGGAAACGTGTTAAATGTTGTACTGTACATATCCCCCAACTATTTGGCTTGTGTATGGTTTGAATGGATTAAAGATTGGATTTGTAGACTGTTTATTATTGTTGTGAGCCGAGAGGTGGCATACAAATCAAATAAATTATTATTATTATTATTATTATTATTATTATTATTATTATTATTATTATTACTTATGTATGTATAGAAGGTGTGTTTATATACTTCTTGGTTCTTACATCAATGACATGCATGAATCCATCTGGCTCCAAGGAAATTCTTCAATATTTCTTGACACCTTTTGTTTTTCAGGATAGGGAGAAATATTGCCACGATATAAGAATTATTTTTGTTTTCCAGTTATTTCAAAGATCAGCATTAAACTGTGACTTGTACAACCTCATCTATATTTAAAAGTGCCCCTTCTATGTAATATCTACAACAGTTGTGTATATGTCTTGTATTGAAAAGGTTGTGTCTCCTAAACCTAAATACAAACTTCCATTGGGATTTAAATGCCAGGAGAATTATGATGGACAGCTGTGAAGTTTGCCCAAACAGTGATCAAATGCTACAATCCCAATTAGGTCTCATTTAATTCCATTGTGTGGGTGGATTGAGTGTTCAGGTCCTATATTTGGGGTTAGAGTAAAAGGGAGGGGGTTTTAAAAAGAAATCATTGTATTTAAAATGAATTTTTTAAGCTATGGACCTAGCTGTCTTTCCAAAGATGATTAGAATTGACATTTGAACTTGAATGGACATCTGTATTGTTTTTCTTAAATATATTATAGATGGGATGTTCTTTAGAGTTATAAAAACTAAGATATTGGATGATAATAATGTCATGTTGGTAAAAGGCAGATTGTGGTACGTAGCATTGCGGTACATGATGGTTAGTGGGTGACAAATAGACTATCTTCAATAGCCTCAATCCAAAACAAGGACAAAGACATTTTCTGAGATGTTAGTCTGTTTGCTTGGCAATCATTAGAGACTTATTCACGATTCATAAAACTATGTGTTCTCCCGAAAGTCTTTGATGCCCCTTCCTAATGACTGATGTGACAAAAAGAAAAAGCATGACTAAAGAGTTTTCATACTATTTTTAATTTCATTTAAATCTAAATGGAACCAAATTTAATTCTTAGACTGAAGACATTCACAGCCCCTCCTGGCTCCCCACTGGCCTTTGATGAACCTCTCTGTTGAAACTTTTGACATGGTTAGTGTAGCCTTGGCTTAGCGTTTGCAAACAATTGATATCTTAGCTTATACACCATGTTTTCACCTGAGTATGTATTGCAAACCCAGCCAATTGCATTTTATTCAATAAAACGTGCCATAGGATGTTGTGTAAGAGCCATTGATGACGGGCCTAATCTCCTGCAATGAGTTGCTTTAATGTAGATCTCGGAAGCTTTCCTCTAATTAAAATTTTCATTGTTTAACCTTATCCTAATCCAGCTGCAGGTCTAATTGCTCCAGGTGTACATTTGCATATAAATATATGTCCATGATTAAACTGACCAGATGTATCTTTAGGCACAGAATGAAAGCACTTATTCATACAAAGCCACCAGCTGTTACAACATGGCAGATTCTGGATCAGGTCGTAAGAGTCCTGCCTTTGGGGCAAAGTAAAATTTAAATTCCATAACGTTCTTAATTTCAGTTTGATTTCTACCTTTCCATAGGTCAGAGGTGGGCCCTTTCCGGTTCAGATTGGTTCTATAGAACCAGTAGCGGGAATTTGCCCCTTCTCACCAAACTGACAGTGATGGCTGGCTGGACACGCCCCCAAACTGGTTTTGTCAACGATGCTGTAGGGGGGCACCATCTTGTTTTTCACTTCTGCGCATGCACAGAAACTGTTTTTTTCCTTCTGCACATGTGCAGAAGCTGGGTTTTCAGCACTGTGCATGTGCAGAAATGAAAAACAAGATGGTGCCCCCTACAGCATCATTGACAGAACCAGTTTGGGGGCGTGTCCATCCAGCCATCACTGTCAGTTCGGTGAGCGGGGGCAAATTCCCACTACCGGTTCTATAGAACCAATCTGAACTGGCAAGAACCTACCTCTGACCTATGGAAAGGTAGAAATCAAATTGAAATTAAGAACGTTATGGAATTTAAATTTTACTTTGCCCCAAAGGCAGTACGGGAGGAAGCAAACTGGCAGCGAGGTAAGTCAGAATCCACCCCTGGCATAGGTGAAACAAATATTGAAAGCATTCCTAAAGCTTATCATAAATTCTGCCTAGAGAATCTGGGTATTAAATTATTAAGCACGTCACTTTTTGGATATCCTTCTTGAAAAATGCCAGATGTTGAAGGGCATATATCAAACAACAATTTCTCTTCAGGGGATGTAAATAGCTTGGATCATGAAGGTCAGATGAAAAAGTGGATTATTATAAGGGCTTAAATCTTCAAATTCTCTAGGAAGATTGGGATGTTTCTAAGGCGGGCTTATTAATGGTGTTTCGGTATCACTGAAGTGGTGCAATAGGCATGTAGCGATTTACGCTTTCTGGTTCCGTTCACTGCACTGCAAATATTTTTCTTTCTGATGAACGTGTGCAATAGGAGAAGGTGCCTTACACATGCCTTCTAAATGAAGTCAGTTGCCCTATTAGGCTCAGAGAATTTACTGATTATCTTTCATTTGTAGCCCTCTTATGATTTACATAACTACCCGTGCATAAGCACCTCTGGATGCAGAACAATCCCGTGAAGGTTATAGGTGGGTGAAGCTGATGCAGAAGAATCCAGCGCAAGCCAATGTAAGAGACAGCAAGGTCGTGAAAAAAAGCCTGGTAGATTCATTTGTGGGTGCCGTCGAGAGGGGAAAATAGCTAAAGTAGGAATTCCCCCACCCTTGTTGTGCGTATGCATGTGTGTGTCTGAATATGTGTGAAAGAAACTGGGGCTGTGCATGGTTCAAAAGAAAATTGGAAGAGGTGCTTCAGAACAAAGCATCTCTATGCTATTTATTAAGACCATTTGTTTTAAATTCCTGCATAAGCCTGAAAAAATCCAACTGCATAAAGAGTTGCAGTATTTTAATGGGGATTTAATTGCTTAAGGGGGGGGGGGTGTTACTTCTGCAAAACAAAATACTGTATGGTATTTTTTTTAAAAAATGGAAAATGACTAAAAGTATTGGGTTGGGTGAGAAGCCATGTCCAACCAACGAAGCAGTGGAAGTGATGTGCCGGTGTCTGGAGGCTGTTGGGGCCTGGATGGGTGTCAACAGACTCAAACTCAACCCTGATAAGACGGAGTGGCTGTGGGTTTTGCCTCCCAAGGACAATCCCATCTGTCCGTCCATCACCCTGGGGGGGGGGGAATTATTGACCCTCTCAGAGAGGGTCCGCAACTTGGGCGTCCTCCTCAATCCACAGCTCACATTAGAGAACCATCTTTCAGCTGTGGCGAGGGGGGCGTTTGCCCAGGTTCGCCTGGTGCACCAGTTGCGGCCCTATTTGGACCGGGACTCACTACTCACAGTCACTCATGCCCTCATCACCTCGAGGTTCGACTACTGTAACGCTCTCTACATGGGGCTACCTTTGAAAAGTGTTCGGAAACTTCAGATCGTGCAGAATGCAGCTGCGAGAGCAGTCAGGGTCTTCCCCAGGTATGCCCATGTTACACCAATACTCCACAGTCTGCATTGGTTGCTGATCAATTTCCAGTCACAATTCAAAGTGTTGGTTATGACCTATAAAGCCCTTCATGGCATCAGACCAGAATATCTCCGAGACTGCCTTCTGCCGCACGAATCCCAGCGACCGATTAGGTCCCACAGAGTGGGCCTTCTCCGGGTCCCGTCAACTAAACAATGTCAGTTGGCGGGCCCCAGGGGAAGAGCCTTCTCTGTGGCGGCCCTGACTCTCTGGAACCAGCTCCCCCCAGAGATTAGAACTGCCCCTACCCTCCTTAAAACCCACCTTTGTCGCCAGGCATGGGGGAACTGAGATATCTCCCCCGGGCCTATACAATTTATGTATGGTATGTTTGTTTGTATGTATGTATGCTTAATAATGGGGTTTTAAAAATATTTTTAATTGTAAATTATTAGATTTGTCATGAACTGTTTTTATTGTGTTGTGAGCCGTCCCGAGTCTACGGAGAGGGGCGGCATACAAATCTAATAAATAATAATAATAATAATAATAATAATAATAATAATAATAATAATGATGATGATGATGATGATGATGTAAGGAGCAAAGAAAAATAGGAAAGAGTTCCAACAAGATGCACAAAATAGAAGAGAAAATGTCCTAGACAATAAAATGAATGAATGAACAATGAATGAATGAATGAATGAATGAATGAATGAATGAATGAATGAATGAATGAATGAATGACCTAGTAGTAAACATTTTGGACACAAATCCTCCTGGAAGTATTCTTAGTTTTCCTTAGGTATCCTTGGTTCTTGATTGCTTTTCACATAATTGTTGCATTGATTTCTGTATTAGCTCATCTGGCATCTACAAAGTTTATTTATTTATTTGGATTTATATGATGCCTCTCTCCAAAGTTGTTTTGAAGTAAAAATAGTTTCCCTGCCAAAGGGAAACTGGTGGTAGCCCTCATCAACAATAATAAAACAATAAACAATGAGCCGGGGTGGCGCAGCTGGTAGAGTGCTGTACTGCAGGCCACTGAAGCTGACTGTAGATCTGTAAGTCAGCGGTTCAAATCTCATCACCGGCTCAAGGTTGACTCAGCCTTCCATCCTTCTGGGGTGGGTAAAATGAGGACCCGGATTGTGGGGGGCAATAGGCTGGCTCTGTTAAGAAGCGCTATTGCTAACATATTGTAAGCCGCCCTGAGTCTAAGGAGAAGGGCGGCATAAAAATTGAATGAATGAATGAACGAACGAACGAACGAACGAACACATACATACATACATACATACATACATACATACATACATACATACAAACAAACAAACAATAGCACATGGAGTATTTTTCCAACTGGATCAAATAGTTTCATAATAGATGGGTAAAGCTACCTTTCCCTGGGGTGTGATTAGGTAGGGGGGTCATGTGACTGAGTGGACATGGGCATAAGTGATGTCAAGTTGGCCACACTCACTCAGTCACATCCCTCCCCCCAACAAGCCACGCACACTGTTCTGCCGGCGTGTTTCAACCGCCCGTAATTACAGGGTAATTAGTCCAGGAAGACACACACCACACAATAAAAGGAAAACCCAAAAGTTTTTATAAACAGAAAAACAGAAACAGCTCCCTTTTTAAATGTCAAAGGGATTTTCTGGTACACACAAGGCACAGGTGAAATGCAATCCAATTGCTCACCCAATAACTGGGAAATTGAGTCCAGTTCTAAAGTCCAGAGAGTCCACACACAATCTTGAACAGCACAAAAACCACAATCTTGACGAAACAATGAATCAGATAAACTGCCACAAGGCTAAACCAGCATGCTGTTCTTTTTATCTGTAGCAATAATTACAGCAGCCCCACCCAACCACAGGTGGCCTCATTTTCTCTTGTAATAATCCTTCAGTTGTTGTCTTCTATGCATCACTCTACACATGCATGGATGTGTTATTAATTCTTGTTCAGAATCCAGGGATGATACAGATGACTGATCTCCTCCTGGGCTGTCTGCCAAACTCCCCTCTTCCCTGTCACTCACGCTTCCTTGGTCAGAGGAGGCTTCGTGGGCAGATTCCATTGGGAGCAAAACAGGCCTGTGGCATGTGGATGTTTTCCCCACATACACCTGCACATTCCTTGGGGCAGGAGCTGGGCCAGAGCTAACCACAACAAACACTGAACTGGTAGCGGAAAATTTTTGAAACCCACCACTGGCTTAGTTACTCAATAAGGCTTTTCCATTGTTTCTTTGGGGCAATTGAAAGCAATGTTCCAAATACCTAAGCCAGTGATGGTGAACCTATGGCATGGGTGCCACAGGTGGCACATGTGGCAAATCTAATAAATAAATCTAATAATAAATAAATGGAGCTATATTTGTTGGCACTTGAGCCATTGCCCTAGCTCATCTCCAAAGTGCAGGTGTGTGCCGGCCAGCTTATTTTGGCTCACACAGAGGCTCTGGGAGGGCGGTATTTGCTTCCAGAGAGCCTCTGGGGCGGAAGGGGGAGGACATTTTTACCTTCTCCCAGCTCCAGGGACGGCTTTGTAGCCTGGGGAGGGCAAAAGATGAGCCTACTTGCCCCACTAGAAGTTGGGAAACAGGTTGTTTCTGGCCTCCAGAGGGCATCCGAAGTGTGGGAGAAGCTGTTTTCGCCATCCCCAGGCATTGAATTATGGGTGTGGGCACTCAAGCACGCTCTTTCGGCATCTGAGAAAAAAAAGGTTTGCCATCACTGACCTAAGCCCTCATCCCACTTCTTATAAAATGCTTCACTTTGAGAAAGCCCCGCTGAAGATAAGAGAAGTCCAGCAACCTTTTCTGCTTCTGGAAATGAATGATTCTACCAATCTTTTCGGCACTAAACATACCCCATCTTAAAATTAGTCAAGCTTCGCTCCTGGTGATTTCAGGAATTCATTCATTTGGCAAAATCATTTTTGTCATGATCTAAATGATGAAAACGTCATAATTCAATGAAAGTCCCCAGTAGCTCCGAGCGACGGTTAAGTTTAAACCTTTTGTGATCTAATCCCGGTGACCCCAGCAGCAAATTAGATGTGTGTTGTTGGCATCTTAGCATTTTTCTATATTCAAATAGGCTTTCGTTACTTCTTCTTTTTTAAAATAAACAATTATGTGGAACCACCAATAATTCCAAGTCTTCTCAGTCCTGCTCTTGTCAAAAACCAAGCAAACAATGTTGCTTGGATTTAGGTTGTCATGGCACTTGATCCTATGTCTCTCTAGTCAATGTGTGTCTCATTCAGTTAAATAGATCTGTCAGATTAGATTATGGTTTTAGATCTCTGGTTCTCTGCTCTGCTGTGCAATGAAAGCAGAATCTACAATCAAATGCCAATGAGGGCGAATAGGTTTATATATTTTGTAGGCTATCAATATGCAATTTGGTCATACTTTTAAGACTTCACGTACAATACAGAATTTCACAAATTGGAGACTCCCCCCCCCCATTTTACACCCCACAACTTTACAAAGAAACCAACAAATCAAAGAAGTTTCTTTTCTACTGTCACAATAGTCTCATCTTTATTTTCTAGGGCAGTGATGGCAAACCTTTTTTTTCCTCGGGGCCAAAAGAGTGTGGGCAAGTGCTTTCGCACATGAGCAAGTGCCCACACCCAAAATTTAACCACAACAACACAAGAGCACACAACAGATTCAAGCTTAACATTAACCGCTCCAAACTTGACTGTAAAAAATATGACTTTAGTAATCGGGTTGTTGAAGCGTGGAACTCATTACCGGACTCCGTAGTATCATCCCCTAACCCCCAACATTTTACCCTTAGACTATCCAAGTACTCAAATAAATAAATAAAGGAATCCCTGTAGATTTTACCCCTAGTAGTTGTCAATTACTTTCAAGGCCATTGAGCCACCGCTGTCTGAAGACATTTCTACAGGCATAATAATAATAATAATAATAATAATAATAATAATAATAATAATAATAATAATAATTTAATAGATTTGTATGCCGCCCCTCTCTGAAGACTCGGGGCGGCTCACAACAATAATTTAAAAAATGTTACAGTGGAACAAATTTAATATTAAAAGAGAAAAAATATAAAACCCCATCATTTAAAACCAAACAACACATACATACCAAACATAAAATGTTAAAGCCTGGGGGAGGTGTCTCAGTTCCCCCATGCCTGGCGTTATAGGTGGGTCTTGAGTAATTTACGAAAGACAAGGAGAGTGGGGGTAGTTCTGATCTGCAGGGGGAGTTGATTACAGAGGGCCGGGGCCGCCACAGAGAAGGCTCTTCCCCTGGGCCCCACCAAACGACATTGTTTAGTCAATGGGGCCCGGAGAAGGCCAACTCTGTGGGATCTTATCGGTCGCTGGGATTCGTGCGGTAGCAGGCGGTTCCGGAGGCACTCTGGTCCAATGCCATGTAGGGCTTTAAAGGTCATAACCAACACTTTGAATTGTGACCGGAAACTTATCGGCAGCCAGTGAAGGCCACGGAGTGTTGTAGAAACGTGGATGAATCTGGAAAGCCCCACGATGGCTCTCGCGGCCGCGTTCTGCACGATCTGAAGTTTCCGAACACTTTTCAAAGGTAGCCCCATGTAGAGAGCGTTGCAGTAATCGAACCACGAGGTGATGAGGGCATGAGTGACTGTGAGCAATGACTGCCTGTCCAAATATGTGGCCAGCATGACATGAAAGAGTGCTGTTACATTCCTACCAAAGTGGTACCTGTCTATCTACTTGCACTAGCCATAGCACTTAGTCTTATATACCGATTCACAGCATACAACCCTGTCTAGGTTGCTTTACAGGGTCAGCATATTGGCCCCAAGCAGTCTGTGTCCTCATGTTACCAGCCTCAGAAGAATGGAAGACTGAATCACCTTGAGTCGCTCAAAATCAAAATTCTGGAGTGAGCCTTTGTATGCTTTCAAATTGCTAGTTTGGCAGGAACTGAGGTGAGGATGGGAGCTCACCCTGTTGCATGGAGCTTTCCATCTGATAAGGATCTTAATTGCTGAGCCACCACGCCGCCTCACTGACCACTCACCCTGATCCAAACTGGACGTGGGTGGCATCAAGGGTGGGCTCCTATTTGGGGGAAGTTTTGTGATTGGATAGAAAACTAAGAGATACATATGTATTAGTAATTGGTTAATTCTGGAAAAAATTGAAATAGGAGAATTTGGTTTAAATTTTGGAAGCCAGATGGCGAAGATGAGAAATGGTGGTAGCGCTATATAATGATATAACACAAAATTCACCCATTGTTTAGACTTCAAACATATAGAACTTTATTTTATGAAGTAAGTGATATATTATGAATAGTTTCTTTTATTAAAGATATATATTGTATAGATATAGATTTTTTTATTAGCTATATGATACAATATTAACATTTAGATAAACGAGATTTTATTAATGTTTGCATTGATGTAATGTAATTTTTTTATAGTAAGAGGGAGAGGAAGAATTTTTCTTTAGACTTTTAAGAATTGATGATGTTGTATAAAATCAATGGAAATTTTTGGATGAGGAGAGATAAGAGCCTCCATTGAGTGAATAATAATAATAATAATAATAATAATAATAATAATAATAATAATATATTAGATTTTTATGCCACCCCTCTCCGCAGACTCAAAAATAAGAAAAGTTTATATATGATTGATTTTAAGCATTGTTGTTGTGCTTATAACTATATATTGTTTTATTTTATGGTGGAGAAAATTAAAAATACAGTGCTCCCTTGACTTTCGCGGGGGATACGTTCCAAGACCGCCCGTGAAAGTCAAATTTCCGCAAAGTAGAGATGTTCCCTTTCTTCCTTCTTCCCCTCCCTCTTCCATTCCTGGTTTTACTTACCCCTAGAACCCGCAGGGACAACGGGGCGGCAAACTGGGGGCTTTGCTGCGCTCACTGCTGACATCTCCCATGGTGGCGACAGCAGCACTGGTGTTCAAGGTCACGGCAGGGGAAGCTCAAGGCAAGAGGGATCCAGGCCAGGACTCGAAGATGGGATTCCAGGCCGGTCAGCTGGGAGGTCAGACGCTACCACTAAGGGAGATGGCTTAGGTGGGTGGGGGAAGAAGAGGCAGCGGCGGTGGGTGGCAGTAAGCGGCGGCGGCAGAAAAAGAGGCAGCCACGCCCTTTGGTGCTTAAGGCAAGGCTTGGCTTCAGATGGAGCATACCAATGCTCTGAGAATTAAAGGGGAGGGATCGGGAGGCTGGGGAGGAAGTGGAACTTTTATTTAAAGAAGAAGAATGGCTGGGGGTGGCAGGAAAAACCTGTGGTGTTCAAAAAAACAGTGGAGCGTTTTTTTATTAATATTTTTTGAAAACCCGTGGTATAGCCTTTCTGTGAAAGTCGGACCCGCGAAAGTCAAGGCACCACTATATATATAACACCACCACCCCAAAAAAAAGAGTTGGTTCCTACCAGCACAGTCTGATGTGGGCACTCCAGCAACCGTTGATGACAGAATTAAGGCTTAACGGCTCCAGTGCCATCTTTCCCAGTCTGTGCGTGCAGCTATCTTTTTTCAGCTTGAAATGTCCTTCTGCACATATGTAGAAGTAGAATTTGAGTTTTTTTCCTGGTTTGGATGGCTTCTCAGCTGTGTTTCGACTTGAAATTTCCTTCTGCGCATGCGCGAAAGTGGAATCGCGTGGTGGGATGCGTGCGTGAACGTAGCAAGCAGGCATGTGCAAAACATATCATGTGGTTGGGAAGTGAATCATATGTTGTTAAGCAAATCCATTTTCCCTAATGGGAACATGTTGTCAAAAATTGGCAAAGGATCACGCATCCTAATTGCATGACCGCAGGATGCTGCAACTGGATGTAAATGCGGGACAGTTGCAAATCACCTCAGTTGCGATCATGTGACTGTGGGAACTGGCACAACAGTCATAAGTGCAAGATCATAAATAACTTTTTCCAAGGCTTTTGTAACTTTAAACCACTGCTACACGTAAGTTGCGACTTGGACGAGGGAATAGTAGGGCAACTGATCAAATTCGCAGACGACACCAAGCTAGCAGGGGTAGTCAATACCCTAGAAGACAGGCTAAAATTACAGAAAGACCTGGACAGACGAACACAGTGGGCCCATACCAACAAAATGATGTTTAACATCGACAACAGCAAAGTCCTTCACCTAGGCAGAAAAAACCCTAGACACATACAACCTGGGAGAAACTCCTCTTAGCTGTATCGACTGCGAAAGAGACCTCGGAGTCTTGGTGGACAATCAACTAAACATGAGCCAACAATGTGCAGCAGCAGCTAAAAAAGCCAACACAATCCTAAGCTGCATCAACAGGGGAATACACTCCAAGACCAGGGAAGTCTTAATACCACTCTACTACACCCTGGTCCGACCACACCTGGAGTACTGTATTCAGTTCTGGTCACCACACTTCAAAAGAGACATTGAAACTCTGGAGAAGGTGCAAAAAAGAGCAACCAAGATGATTAAGGGACTGGAAACCAAGACTTACGAAGAGAGACTGAGGGAGCTGGGCATGGATAGCCTAGAGAAAAGGAGGGCCAGAGTGGACATGATAGCAGTCTACAAGTATACGAGGGGATGTCACAGAGAGGAGGGGATCACTTTATTTTTCAGGACACCAGAGGGCAGGAAGAGGAACAACGGCTGGAAGCTGACCAAGGAGAGATTCAACATGGAGATAAGGAGGAACTTCCTGACGGTCAGAGCGATCAACCAATGGAACAACCTGCCAGCGGATGTTGTGAACTCCAACACTCTGGACATTTTTAAGAGAAGATTGAACTGCCACTTGACTGGTGTGCTATAGGGTTCCTGCTTGGGAAGGGGGTTGAACTTGATGGCCTTCATGGTCCCTTTCAACTCTAACAATCAATCAATCAATCAATCAATCAATCAATCAATCAATAAATAAATAAATAAATAAATAAATAAATAGTAGAAGAAGAAAAGAAAAACAGAAAGAATGGGTTTATTAATGTTGTACAATATTATGGGGCATTTTAAATGATTTAATTGAAACAATGACACTATCCATTTGATACAGAAAGGGTTGAAACCATTAGATAATCTAAGTTTCAAAGGCCAGTCATAGGAACATTAAAGAAAAACCCAGAACTTCAAGGTGAATATGAGCTTCCATTGCCTTGACAACCTGAATTGCTGGGATTCAAAGAGATTATAAATCAGCATGAGGACAATTATATCTTAATAGCTTGCCTGTTAAGGTTTTGAAATAATTCAATTTGAATTTGTTTTCCTGGAGACAAAATGATTCATTTGGTCAAAATAATGTATCACCAGGATGTCACTGAGAGATAAGCTTTCTAGCTCAAATGATATTCAGCACTTTCCTGGCAAATTTGTTGCCATTAGGATATCTGTATGCAGTCTTTGAATGAATGGAAACAAAACCATGCTTGCTGGCCATAAATGAGATAATTGGGATTGTGTGATTGTATGTACAGAAAAGGAAAGACCAACAGAAGATTTAAAATCCATAGAGAAACTTGAAGAAATGTGTGCAGTTAGGGATTCTAATTGTTGTACTAGTTGTTTCTCCAGGTTTTGTTTTGTTTTTAAACTATTCCTACATTTATCTTGTCAGGGATGCAAAACTCTCTTTGGTATTACGGCTTCTTGGCCAATAATTTACTTTTCTCTCTTTTTCACTTCAGGAAGAGAGTACTGAAAGAGTAGTAGATCCTTGGAACAAACTTCCAGCAGACGTGGTTGGTAAATCCACAGTAACTGAATTTAAACATGCCTGGGATAAACATCCATCCATCCTAAGATAAAATACAGAAAATACTATAAGGTCAGACTAGATGGATCATGAGGTCTTTTTCTGCCGTCAGTCTTCTATGTTTCTGTGAATATAGCATTTAAGGGCTAGGTTCAAATTTCCGCTTGGTGAGGGAAGAAAAATCATCAAATCATGAAAAGTACGACAGTGCCTTATATCAAAAAGTGAAGACTATTTAGCTAGGAAAGGAAAATTAATCAATTGTATAGGCAACACTTACCATGGTTAACAACCATTCATTTAATGACCACTTGAAGTTACAAGGACACTGAAAAAGTGATTTGTGATCATTTTTCACAATTATAGTTGTTGCATCATCTCCATGGTCACATGATCAAAATTTAGATGTTTGGCAACTGGTTCGTCTTTATGACAATTGCAGCGTCTCAGAGTCATGTGATTTACCTCAGAGTTACTGACAGAGAAAGTCAATGGTGAAGCCAGATTCTCTCAAGAGCCGTGTTACTAACTTAACTACTGCAGTGATTCACGTAATAACTGTGGCAAGAAAGATTGCAATAAGGGACGAAATTCACTTAACTACCTTGCTTAGTAATTGAAATTTGGGACTCAGTTGTAGGCATAAGTCAAGAACTATCTTAATTCCAACTTTTGATTCATCTAGCCACGCCTTCTCTTACTTATGTACTTATTTACTTATTTCTTACTTACTACTTACTTACTACTTATTTTTCAGTAAGTAGGCAAAGGTAAAGAAAAAAATACCTTTGATTTCATTCCATTTATTTCAAAAGTGGAGACATATACCATATTTTTCGGAGTATAAAATGCACCGGAATATAAGACGCACCTTAGATTTGGGGGAGGAAAATAGGGAAAAGAATCTGCTTACCAGGCATTCATCTAGCTAAGCGTCCTTAGTCTGGTCAGCTTCAACACATTATTTTATCCCCTGGTTAAGGGCTTAAAAAAATATTTTGAGAGAGTAACAGTGAGAGAGCTTGCAAGCCAGTAAGAGCTGGGAACATCATTAGCACCTGGAAAGAAACAGTCTGAGCAAGTAGAGCAATGGAAAACACCCTGCAAAGACTTAGGGCTTGGAAAACATTCTTTCCAGAGAGTAACAATGAAAGAGCTTGGGTACCTAATTAGGCCTGGAAAGAAATATCTGGAGTAAGTAAAGCAATGAAAAAAAAACCCTACAAAGAAGGGTTTGAATACATTCTTAGCAGAGAGTAACAATGGAAGAGTTTGCAAGCTGGTAAGAGCTGGGAACATTGTTAGCATCTGGTTAGGGCTGGAAAGAAACATTTGGAGGAAACAGAGAATGAAAAAAGAAATCAAAGACAGAGTTTGGAATATATTCTTGGCAGAGAGTAACAATAAAAGAGTTTGCAAGCTGGTAAGAGCTGGGAACATTGTTAGCATCTGGGTAGGGCTGGAAAGAAACTTACTCAGAGCAAGTTAGAGTAATGAAACAAACCCTGCAAAGACTTAGGGTTTGGAAAACGTTGCTATGAAGCAGTTGGATGTGTTGCTACAAGATAATTTGCCAGTGAAAAGCATTGCAATTTCCCTTCTTACATCACTGCGATGAGTTAAATTGCTTTAATGAAGATTTCAACGGCACATTTTGTGGAATACAGGTTCTGCAGCAGAGCAGTCCTTGACATGAATCCCATAATGATTCCCACAAGAGGTCAGGGCAGACCTACAGATTGCTTGCACTGTGAAACACAGTTTTTTTGTTTTTTTATTTTGTCCAATACACAATGAGGGTTTTAGTGGGTATATATCTATATACACATAGTAAAATACATGATGAACGTTATAGAGGAGATACCCATAGTAAAATATATCTAAGAAATAATAGAAAAGAAGATAAAGTAATAGAACATATCAATGAAAGAATAGAAGAAGAGATATAGCAATAGAAGAAAGGTATAGGAGATATAGGAGAGCAATAGGACAGGGGACGGAAGGCACTCTAGTGCACTTGTACTCGCCCCTTACTGACCTCTTAGGAATCTGGATAGGTCAACCGTAGATAATCTAAGGGTAAAGTGTTGGGGGTTTGGGGATGACACTATGGAGTCCGGTAATGAGTTCCATGCTTCGACAACTCGGTTACTGAAGTCATATATTTTACAGTCAAGTTTGGAGCGGTTAATATTAAGTTTAAATCTGTTGTGTGCTCTTGTATTGTTGTGGTTGAAGCTGAAGTAGTCGCCAACAGGCAGGACGTTGCAGCATATGATCTTGTGGGCAATACTTAGATCTTGTTTAAGGCGTCTTAGTTCTAAACTTTCTAGGCCCAGGATTGAAAGTCTAGTCTCATAGGGTATTCTATTTCGAGTGGAGGAGTGAAGGGCTCTTCTGGTGAAGTATCTTTGGACATTTTCAAGGGTGTTAATGTCTGAGATGCGATATGGGTTCCAAACAGATGAGCTGTATTCGAGGATGGGTCTGGCAAAAGTTTTGTAAGCTCTGGTAAGTAGTGTGAGATTGCCAGAGCAGAAGCTACGTAGGATTAGGTTTACAACTCTTGAAGCCTTCTTGGCTATATTGTTGCAGTGGGCTTTGGCACTTAAATCTTTTGTTATTAGTATACCAAGGTCTTTAACCGAGTGGGGATTATCTGTGATAATTTGATTATTCAGTTCGTATTTGGAGTTCAGATTCTTCTTCCCAATGTGTAGGACAGAGCATTTGCTAGTTGAGATTTGGAGTTGCCATGTGTTAGACCACTCAGAAACAGCGTCAAGGTCTTTTTGGAGAGTAGTTGTGTTATCGGTGGTGTTGAAGAGTATTACATCGTCGGCGAAGAGGACACAGTTGCTTGTGATGTAATTGCAAAAGGTCATTGATGTAGAGAATGAAGAGCGTTGGTCCCAGTTCAGAAATGCTTTAGATTTAAGAAATGTTAGGATGCCTGTGGAGCTTTGCTACATCTTGGTCCAGCTCTCCTTATAGTAGACAACATACATCTGTACACATTCCTCTCTTCATCGCAATGTGGGGATCTTGTCCTATAAGATTCAAAATTGATAAAGGAAACGTTTTTGACAAAGACTGACTTTGCTAATCTTTATTATTAACTTAGAAAATTGTATACAATATTTAGTTTTAAACGTTTTGTTGCCTTTTTAAAGGCGTAACAAAACCTGAAGGTAGTGGGTTGTGGAAACAAAGTACAATGCCATTCTGTGCATAATAAGTAGTTCCATTGAGTTCAGTTAGATGTACTCTCTGATATGGGAACATATTATTTTTTGCAGCATAAATCTATTGTTCCATCGCTTACAGTACTCATTCGGCTATAAGCTTCCCTGGAGTCCCTTAGGAAACTGCAAATTTCAGCTTTCTGTGAAAAGAAGTATAGAAGTCAGAATTGTTATTTTATTCAAGTTTACAGAAGAAAAAGGCATTTGATCGCATAGTCATTAGTTTCATGAGACTTGCAGGCTAGCTTGTATAGCAACCTGAGACTAAAATTTCAACCCAATTATGCATTGATATGTTGCAATGGCAATATTAATTGCAATATTGGAGATTATTTGTGTGGTCAATTGTCCTCTTTAGTGGGACTAAGGATATAATTATGCTACTCCTAATGGAAGGAAGTAGAGCTGTTGAGAGGCAATGATGTGCTTCAAAGCACACAGAAGCCTCTGCATATAAATCTTCTGTTTCCTGGGATGATTGGATTGCCCCAGGTAAGTAAACTGGTGGTGATGTCACAAAGCAAGTTCTGTCAGTGCCAGTCTGTGAGCACCGTCATCTTCTTTTTGGATTCTGCACATGTGCAGAAGCAGAGTTTTCGACACTGCACATGTGCAAAGCCTGCGCAATGCGCTAGGAAGCGAACTGGTGGTGAGGTAAGTTAGTGATACAAAGTTTGCCTTCTATGGTACACCTTATTGATTATAGATAAGCCAAGGTTGACTCAGCCTTCCATCTTTCCGAGGTCAATAAAATGAGGGCTCAGATTGTTGGGTACAATATCCTGACTCTGTAAACCACTTAGAAAGGGCTGTAAAGCACTGTAAAGCAGTATACAAGTCTAAGTGCTATTGCTAAGTGCTACCTAAACACACACACACACCCCGTCAAGGATTAACTCAGTTCTAGGTGATATTCCATTATGTTACTGTGTAAGGTTAAAAAAAAAAGTAAGCATGTTAAACAGTAATGGATGCTGAGTCATAGGGTGTAAACTGCAATCTGATTGGGTCGGAGCATTATAAAATGCAAAGCAACTTTACAATGACTGTTGACTGTTCATGTTGGCTGTTGCTGGTGGTAACGTTGTTAGTTGGCTGGAGCAGTTTTGAGCATGAGTTAATCATTGAGTAAGAGCTGTAGTGCTGATACAGAGAAACCTGGATTGGTTTAGTATCTACAATTAAGTCAGCTTTACTGCATATGGTTAAAGCAAAGTTTGTTCCTGTAAATAGAAGACTAAGACAGAAGATATTTTGATTGCAATGAAAAATAAAACTGTTTACCACTGCTTTCTACAAAAGTGTCTTCATTATTTCTCTGCACTTGCCACACTATAAATTTTGGTATCTTGTCAAGTCCTGCTGTGTGGCTCTGTATATCTGGACACCCCTCCTCCATAAAGATAGGCTACAGAAATATGGTGCCTGTTCTTCTTGTCTCCCAAATGTTTTAATTATTATTATTATTATTATTATTATTATTATTATTATTATTATTTATTAGATTTGTATGCTGCCCCTCTCCAAAGATAGAAGATATTTGGGATATTGGGTCTAAATAAAATCTTCCATGCGCAATGTCATTTTTATATACTGGTATGAGATTTTCTATTTTCTAGGCTAGGGCTACAACTTTCATTATGTTTCTAATTCTGAATGCTGCAGGGGTTGGTTTTTTTGGGGGGGCGGGGTCAGAGAATCTTATTTGGACATAAACAAAGTGTATATAGAACAAGCATGGGACTCAAAAAACATACAAAAAGCGAAAGAAAATGAATTGTTTTAGGGGGGAAGCAATAACCAAGATGCAAATATTAACTCTGGTAAAAACAGAGTGTATTTGCTTGTGTTTAATTTTTATAGCATGATTATTATTTCTCTATTAATTTAGATTGTATTACTTTTCCCCAAGGTTGAATCACTCAGATTTCCCAGTTCTGAGTTTAATATTTGTATTTGGCATGTGTCTAATCAATAAGAGAGTGATGCTTGTGGTGGATCTGTAGGGCGAAGATAAGTGTCATATTTAAAATACAGCCATCTGTAAAGTTAAGAAATGCCTAGTTACAGTAACTAGATATCATTTACTAATGGTGTGTTTATGGCGTAGATTCTAACTCAGACAGAGGAGTTAGACAGACATGAGAAGAGTATACTGCCTACTGCAAGACAGGCACAAAATAAACATCAAATGGTTAATTTGGCACTATAATATAAAAGTGTGAATTGTTATCATTCCTACGTGGGAAGGTGATAAGAGGATGTGGAGCAAACATTTGACGTCACTGTATCCACCTGCTCTATTTGGATGTACAATAACTTGAAGCACAATAGTTACACAGCAAACAAGGAGTTCATTAAAAAAACAATAACCTGAAGGGCATGTCCCAGTGACCTTAAAGTTAGTGGCCTATATAATTCTTTTATCACTTTACTTTTTGTTTAATCCATGCTCCGTAGATGCATTACTGAATCATGAAAATTATCTACACATGAGCTAAATTGCTCTGTGCAAGGATTTGTATGCATACATACGAACAATCAGTTTTGAAATCAACTCCTAGTGAAGTTGCAGAGTGTGAATGAGGCACTAGAGTCCTGCGGGACCAGAATGGACAAAATCAGTATCCTCGTTTCCAAAATAAAACTCAACATTTGGGTTAGCTTCACAGTAATTCAACATCCTTTCCTCTATACAGTGATCCCTCGAGTTTCGCGATCTCGTTCTTCGCGAAACGCTATATCGCGATTTTTCCACCCGATGACGTCATACGTCATCACCAAGAGTCACTTCTCTGTCTCTTTCTCTTTGTTTCCTGTCATTCTCTGCTTCAATCATTTTCTCATTTCTCTTCCTTCCTTTCTCATCTTTCTTTCTCTCTCTCTTTCTCTATCTTGCTTCTTCCTCTCTCACACTCTCTTCCTCCCTCTCTCATCTCTTTCTTTCCTTCTCTCTCTTTCTCTATCTCTCCCCCTCTTGCTCTCGAGCGGCCGCCTAGCAGCTGATCTGCTCGGCAGCGCAGCACCAGCGAGGAGCCGAAGATCCGGGTTTCCCCACCCGGATCTTCGGCTCCTCGCTGGTCCCAAATTCCGCCAACATCAGGCTCTCCACATGCCCTTTCGCCGTAACACGAGAGCCTTCTGAAAACTCTTTCCGAGCACCTCAGAGCAGCACCCCCACCCCTCTTTGATTCCCTCAACCCGCCCGGCCCCTCACTCCCCTTTTCCACACGCGCCACCCAAGAAAGGGTTCATCCCGTCTGGGCTTTCCCCCCCCTCCTCTCGCTCGCTCGCGCTCTCCCCCCCATCCGCGTGCTTATGTGCGCACACGCGCACCCAGGCGCCTCCATCCCGGCGGGGACCGCAGCTGCGGGGCTACCCGTCGTCGACCCTCCCCCGGCAGCTTCCTCCCAAGCCCCCACACACATACGACGGGGAAAGCGGCCACTTCAGTCTTTTTCCCGGGGGGTCGTCGTCAAGCTCATCTCCAACCGAGAGAGGAGTCCGCGCTGCTCCGGCTGCCGTGTCTCCTTCTCCCTCCTCCTCCTCTTCTTCCCCGCTCTTCCATCCTCCGCCGCCGAGGTCGCCAGGAAGGGAGAAGAAGAGTCAATGAACGGTGCCAGCCGCCGCCTCGCCCAACGCAAAGCACGAGAGCCCAGACCCGGAGGCAACCCGCTCGCTGTCCGCGGCGCTTCGAGTTTCTCCTCCCGGAGGCACGCTCGGCGCTCGCTGCAGCGGGGGAAGACCCAGGGAAGGTTCCTTCGTCCGCTGCCCACGGAAAGGGGAAACCCGGATCTTCGGCTGCAGCGAGCGCCGAGCGCGCCTCCAGGAGGAGAAACTCGAAGTGCCGCGGACAGTGAGCGGGTTGCCTCCGGGTCCGGGCTCTCGCGCTTTGCGTTGGGCGAGGCGGCGGCTGGCGCCGTTCATTGACTCTTCTTCTCCCTTCCTGGCGCTCGCTGTCCGCGGCACTTCGAGTTTCTCCTCCCGGAGGCGCGCTCGGCGCTCGCTGCAGCGGGGGAAGACCCAGGGAAGGTTCCTTCGTCCGCTGCCCACGGAAAGGGGAAACCTGGATCTTCGGCTGCAGCGAGCACCGAGCGCGCCTCCGGGAGGAGAAACTCGAAGCGCCGCGGACAGCGAGAGGGTTGCCTCCGGGTCTGGGCTCTCGCGCTTTGCGTTGGGCGAGGCGGCGGCTGGCGACGTTCATTGACTCTTCTTCTCCCTTCCTGGCGACCTCAGCGGCGGAGGGTGGAAGAGCGGGGAAGAAGAGGAGGAGGAGGAGGGAGAAGGAGACACGGCAGCCGGAGCAGCGTGGACTCCTCTCTCGGTTGGAGGTGAGCTTGACGACGACCCCCCGGGAAAAAGACTGAAGTGGCCGCTTTCTCCATCGTATGTGTGTGGGGGCTCGGGAGGAAGCTGCCGGAGGAGGGTCGACGACGGGTAGCCCCGCAGCTGCGGTCCCCGCCGGGATGGAGGCGCCTGGGTGCGCGCGCGCGCACATACGCACGCGGATGGGGGAGAGCGTGAGCGAGCGAGAGGAGGGGGGAAAGCCCAGACGGGATGAACCGTTTCTTGGGTGGCGTGTGTGGAAAAGGGGAGCGAGGGGCCGGGCGGGTTGAGGGAATCAAAGAGGGGTGGGGGTGCTGCTCTGAGGCGCTCGGAAAGAGTTTTCGGAAGGCTCTCGTGTTACGGCGAAAGGGCGTGTGGAGAGCCTGATGTTGGCGGAATTGGGGACCAGCGAGGAGCCGAAGATCCGGGTTTCCCCTTTCCGTGGGCAGCGGGGAAACCCGGATCTTCGGCTCCTCGCTGGTGCTGCGCTGCCGAGCAGATCAGCTGCTAGGCGGACGAAGGAACCTTCCCTGGGTCTTCCCCCGCCGCCCACGCAAACTCCACCATCTGCGCATGCGCGGCCATGGAAAATAGGGCGCGCATGCGCAGATGGTGTTTTTACTTCCGGAACCCTACATTGCGAAAAATCGATTATCGCGAGGGGTCTGGGAACGGAACCCTCGCGATAATAGAGGGATCACTGTATACGTATGTATAAGAGGAAAGTGAGACATTATAGCAATGTTCCAAGATCTCAGGGGTTGCCACAAAGAAGAGGGAGTCAACTTATTCTCCAAAGCACCTGAGGGTAGAACAAGAAGCAATGGGTGGAAACTAAACAGAAGAAGTAGTTTAGAACTAAGGAAAAATTTCCTGACAGTTAGAACAATTAACCAGTGGAACAGCTTGCCTCCAGAAGTTGTGATTGCTCCAACACTGGAAGTTTTTAAGAAGATGTTGGATAATCATTTGTCTGAAGTAGTGTAGGGTTTCCTGCCTAAGAAGGGGGTTTGTTTGTTTGTTTGTTTGTTTGTTTGTTTATTATTTTATTTTATTTATTTTATTTATTTATTTTATTTATTTTATTTATTTTATTTATTTTATTTATTTTATTTATTTTATTTATTTTATTTATTTTATTTATTTTATTTATTTTATTTATTTTATTTATTTTATTTATTTTATTTATTTTATTTATTTTATTTATTTTATTTATTTTATTTATTTTATTTATTTTATTTATTTTATTTATTTTATTTATTTTATTTATTTTATTTATTTTATTTATTTTATTTATTTTATTTATTTTATTTATTTTATTTATTTATTTTATTTATTTTATTTTATTTATTTTGTCCAATACACAATGCATAGAAGAGAATAGACATGAGGTAATATATATAAAGAAAAATATAAAATAGAGAAGATATATGAGAGGAAGAAAATATATATGATATATGAGATAAAGGAAAGACAATTGGACAAGGGACGGAAGGCACACTGGTGCACTTATGTACGCCCCTTACTGACCTCTTAGGAACCTGGAGAGGTCAATCGTGGAGAGTCTAAGGGAGAAATGTTGGGGGTTAGGGGTTGACACTATTGAGTCTGGTAATGAGTTCCACGCTTCGACAGCTCGATTGTTAAAGTCATATTTTTTACAGTCAAGTTTGTAGCGGTTAATATTAAGTTTGAATCTGTTGCGTGCTCTTGCGTTGTTGCGGTTGAAGCTGAAGTAGTCATTGACAGGTAGGACGTTGCAGGGTTGGACTAGAAGACCTGCAAGAACCCTTCCAACTCTGTTGTTGTTGTTGTTGTTGTTGTTGTTGTTGTTGTTGTTGTTGTTGTTGTTGTTGTTATGTGACATAAAACAATTCAAACTCAATGGCAAGGCAGCAGTCTGACAAAGAACATTCAGCTAAAATACAGTACTGGAACATGGACACTAAGTACTGTATAAGGATCCCAGGATATCAGCACAGCCCTCTTATAAAAGCTATTCCAATTATTTTCACTGCAGCCTCATCAGGCATGTGGAGATTATAGATATAGAGATGGAAATAGAGATAGACTTATATACCGCTTCACAGTGTTTTACAGTATAATTTGCTATCAATTTTTATATAGTTATGTGGCTTCTGGTTAATGCTACAGCAAAGGGTGTTTTGATATGTTTAAAATGTTATCTTTTTCAAAGTGATTTCAGTTTTTCTCTTTTTCACAGGATGTTTGTTATAAATCATCTTTGCAGTGTTTTGGATGTACAGTGTTCCCTCGATTTTCGCAGGGGATGCGTTCCGAGACCACCCGCGAAAGTCGAATTTCCGCGAAGTAGAGATGCGGAAGTAAATACACTATTTTTGGCTATGAACAGTATCACAAGCTTTCCCTTAACACTTTAAACCCCTAAATTACAATTTCCCATTCCCTTAGCAACCATTTAGATTATTACTCATCATGTTTATTTATTAAAGTTTATTTAAAAAAATGTTTTTTAAAGGCAGACGAAAGTTTGGCAATGACATATGATGTCATCGGGCGGGAAAAACCATGGTATAGGGTGGGAAACCGTGAAGTATTTTTTAATTAATATTTTTGAAAAACCGTGGCATAGACGTTTCGCGAAGTTCGAACCCGCGAAAATCGAGGGAACACTGTATTATGATAAAACCTTTAGGAATCTTTTATACAGTGTCTGAGCAGAGCAACATGAGTTATCTACGGTTTAACTGCTTTATTATTCTGTGTGCATATAAACATCTATTCACATGTCCACAATATACATACCAAAGGGGAAGAAAAGTGTAGGTAAAGAAAAGAGCTGTGGTGGCGCATTGGTTAGAATGCAGAATTGCAGTCTAATTCTGCTGACTGCCAACTGCTGCCAATTCAGCAGTTCGATCCTGACTGACTCAAGGTTGACTCAGCCTTCCCTCCTTCCCAGGTCAGTGAAATAAGGACCCAGATTGTATGCCGACTCTGCAAACCATTTATAGAGGCCTGTAAAGCATTGTGAAATGATATATAAGTCTAACTCAGTGGTTCTCAACCTGGGGGTCGAATGACCGTTTCATATGGGTCGCCTAAGACCATGGAAAAAGATAAATTTCCCATGGTGTTAGGAACTAAAGCTTCTATTCTGGTGCCTTGGAATCCAACCATTCAGATGTTTACAGTGGGGTCGTCCCTCTGACCTTGCTGCCAATCAGCTTAAAGCTCTGTTGGAAGAACTGGCACTAGACTTATGGTTGGGGGTCACCACAACATGAAGAACTGTATTAAGGGGTCACGGCATTAGAAAGGTTAAGAACCACTGGTAAGTGCTATTGCTATTGCTAATTCTCACTTAAGAATGACTGTTGAGCCTGGAATTGCCCTTGCTACAGTAAGTGGCATGGTTCTAAAGTATGACATCACGTCACTGCACTCCTTAGCCACGACAATTCTGATAGTCCCCCAGTTGCTGTATTTAAGCAATCATTGTGCAAATCATTAAGGAAAGACTTCATGTCACTGCGACTTCGAGTTGGGAAGCTGGCAGGGAACATGGGAAATTGTACTCAGATGACCATGGCATGCGATGGCAGCCAGAGATCTGAGGACCAGTGATGAATTCCTTTTCTTCAGCATCATTGGTATGGTTGAACGGATGCTGAACAATGGATGTAAGTCAAAAGGCTACATAGAGAAAGCAAGAACACCCTTCACTCCATTAAAGTCAGCGGAGAGGGGCGGCATACAAATCCAATAAATAGGTAGGAAGGTAGGTAGGTAGATAATAGATAGATAGATAGATAGATAATAGATAGATAGATAGATAGATAGATAGATAGATAGATAGATAGATAGATAATAGATAGATAGATAGATAGATAATAGATAGATAAATAGATAGATAATAGATAGATAGATAGATAGATAGATAGATAGATAGATGATAGATAGATAGATAGATAGATAGATAGATAGATAATAGGTAGGTAGGTAGGTAGGTAGGTAGGTAGATAGATGATAGATAGATAGATAGATAGATAGATAGATAGATAGATGATAGATAGATAGATAGATAGATAGATAGATAGATAGATAGATAGATAGATAGATAGATAATAGATAATAGATAGGTAGGTAGGTAGGTAGGTAGGTAGGTAGATAGATAGATAGATAGATAGATAGATAGATAGATAGATAGATAGATAGATAGATAGATAGATAGATAAATAAATAAATGGAGGTGTAAGATTCTGGAGGACTTTTTTGCGACAATCTCTGCTTTTCCAGTATCCATCTGTTTCTTAGAATAAATGTTAATTCACATTTTATTCCAGCCTTGTGCATTTTAGTTTTGTTGACAGTTTCAACTTCTTTCTAAGGAAAAAGAAAATTTTCTGCATTTACACTGGCCATGCAATCCTTTCTTTAGCTTATTCCTGTTTTATCAGCTCTGAATAGTGCCCATGGATGGCTTGTTTTCTGCAGCTCTCTTATCTTTTTTCCCTCCGCTTCCTTTTTCTTGTTAGCTATTAATAAAAGAATAAATATGCTGTAGAGCACAGTATCTTTTGGCAAAAAGGCAAGAGGACATGGAGAACAAAGAATGAATGTTTATGTGTGGATACAAACATGTATACAGAATACAACTGTACTTCTCATAGTATTTTGTTTTCTTCAATTGTAAAGCTACTCACTGCCTACCAACCCTTCCTTATCTGATATAGCCCAGGAGAAGAGCTCCCTCAAGAGGTATTCCATTGAAATTCTTTTGGAATCAATTTAACAGATTTAACATCACATTATGTTGCTTTAGCATAGATATTGTTGTAATTGCAGAGAGGGAGCAACTCCAGAATTCAACATTAGATGGCCACCAATGTATGCATGGTATGTTTGTATGTATGATTGGTTTTATAACAAGGGTTTTTAGCTGTTTTAGTATTGGATTTTTACATTCTGTTTTTGTCACTGTTGTTAGCCGCCCCGAGTCGACGGAGAGGGGCGGCATACAAATCCAATAAATAAATAAAAAATGTAAATGTTGTAAATAATTGAATTAATGTGGGAAGCCAGAGTGGCTTCAGGGCTTTGGGAGGAAGCAACATGAAAAAGAAGCAAAATCTCTTCTGTATTTAATTTGGATCCTTTCAACCTTCAGGGACAACAAGAGCATCGCCCTGGGCATTTTCTTCTTTGAAAGACATTTTAAAAGCAAATGTCTGTCATTAAACCAAATGAAAAAAATGATAGAAAATATTCAGAGCAATTTTTTTAAAAAAATAGAACTAGTTTAGTTACCTGTTTATCTTTGAATATATTTATTTAATTATTTATTTATTATTAGAGTTGGAAGAGACCTTGCAGGTAGTGATGGGCGAACTGAACCCGCACAATTCGGGTCCGTACCAAATTTTGCGGTGTTCAATATGCCGAACACGAACCCAAAATTTTTCCAAACTTCAGACAAAGTTCGGGGTCGTGTTCAGTGTTCGGAGCTTTGACATCACCGGCAGGTTGCTAAGGACGCCTGGATTCCATGGAATCCAGGAAGTGATCACCTTGGCATCCTTAGCAACCTGCCGGTGCCATCAAAGCTCCGCCCCCGGAATCTCTTCATGGGAGGGATTGCCTGTTCGGATTTGAGTTCAGGTCCGTTTCGGGTTCAGCCGAATTTTGCGTAAAATTCGGCCGAACTTGCCGAACCCGAAAACCGTTGGGTTCGCCCATCACTACTTGCAGGTCATCAAGTCCAACCCCCTGCTCAAGCAGGAAACCCTACACCACCCCAACCAGATGGCAGTCCAATTTTCTTTTGAATGTGTCAAGAGATGGGGGGTTCACCACCTCTGCTGGCAGGCTGTTCCACTGGTTGATCGCTCTCACCATCAGAAAGTTCTTCCTTATTTCCAGGTTAAATATCTCCCTGGTCAGTTTCCATCCGTTGCTCCTGGTCTGGCCCTCTGGTGCCCTGGAAAATAGTGTGACCCCTCCCTCCTCTCTGTGGCAACCCCTCAAATATCTGTATACCGCTATTATGTCCCCTCTGGCCCTCCTTTTTACTAAATTATCCACGCCCAGTTCCAGCAACCTCTTAGTTGCTCTTTTCTGTACTTTTTCTAGAGTTTCAATGTCTTTTTTTGCAGTGGGTTGACTAAAATTGAATGTAGTGCTCCAGGTGTGGTCTGACCACAGCATTATAGAGTGGTATTAATACCTCCTTAGTCTTGGAGTATATCCCCGTTGATACATCTTAAATTGTGTTGGCTTTTTTAGCCGCCGCTGCACATATATGGCTCATATTTAGTTGGTTATCCACCAAAACTCCGAGATCTCTCTCACAGTCGCTGCTGTTAAGTGTGTATGTATGTATGTGCATGCATGCAGGGGTGGATTGCTATTACCGGGTGCTATTGGTGCGCTGTGCATGCAGCTTCAGTTATCTGGCGTGTATGCGCGCCCCAGCATGTTTTTGCTTTCGTCTATACATGCTGAAATCTCATGAGGAGATGCACACACAAAAGAGATTTCAGCTATTTTTTTGCTGAAAAGAATCACTGAAATCTCGTGCCCGCTTGCGTCCCCTCACAAGGTTTTGCTTCTGCATATGCGCACAAAGCAAAAAGTATGAAAAAATGAAGAAAAAAGATGGCGGCATCCCTAGGCCTGGCAACGCAAGATGCCCAGAGTTCTTTGGGAGTTGGGTGGCATATAAGTACAATCAATCAATCAATCAATAAAATGATGAGGAAATTGCTCTCAATTGATCGATACTAGAAACCACTATTCACAGAACTTATAAAGTTAAACACACTTTAAACTAGCTTCGGTAAGTGTAAGTAGGAAGAAATTTAAATCTATATTTAAATAGATATATTTGTAGTCAGATGAGTTAATCTAAACTGAGTTCTGAGAGGAATTATCTGAAGTTTGTTTTAAATAGCAAGGGAAAGATCCAGTGTTGTTATTGTTGTTGTTGTTGTTGTTATTATTATTATTGTTATTATTTTTATTTATTAGATTTGTTTGCCGCCCCTCTCCGAAGACTCTATTAATGAAGATCTATTAGAATTAGAGGGTGAAAGCAGAAGGAGAAATTTAAGGATAGAAAGCAAGACGAAAGAAAAAACAATATGGAGAGTGAGGGGTTATTTTTCTAAAATAAAATATGACAACAAGTGACTATAGTGATATAAATAGCACAGCAATGTAAAGTAAAGTGAAATGAGGTAAAATGAGAAGCAGCTTTTCTTTTGTAAACAGAAGCAGCAAGAAATATAACATTTCCACATCTGCTACTTGGGAGAAAGACTATTATAGATCTGGACAAAAAGTGGAAGCTATATCACACCTTCAACAAACATACAGTATATTTTCCCCAGATGTGAAATGATTGTGAAACTGGACTGCATTAAGGCTGAACAAAAAGGAATTGATACCTCTGAATTGAGGAGATGGAGAATATTGTTCAGAATACTACAGGCCATAACCAAAAAAAAATCATTAAATACTAAATGAAAAAAAAAATCACTGGAATCACCAACAATGAACACAAAGCTTAACGCTTGCTTCTTTTTAAATTTTATATATGGTTTTTTTTATATATTTTTAATATTATATGCCAGCCAGACTCCCTTTCCAAGGGAGATGGGAATTTTAAAAATGTGATTAAACATTTAATTAAAGGCAGTGTAAAAAGCCTTGAAAGAAGGCAGTATTTGTACTTAAAAGAAACTGCTATTTTGATGAAATGATTTATATTGGTCTTAATTAGTAATCAGAAATAACTGAATGATTGAACAATCATTAACCAATACCAATTGACATTATTGTAACACATGCAAAAAAAATTCTCATTACCTTATTTACAGATTGTTATTGGAAGTGCTAATAATCTGTGCCTTTGACCTGCAACCCTGGTCTCATTAATTCAGATATTGCAGGGAAGGGTGTGAAATCATAGAGTTGTCACATCATGTAAAGCAGAGGTAAGGCACTATGACCTTTCTATGAGTTGTGGACTTCAACTCCCAGAATTCCTGAGCCAGCATGGTTGGAATTCTGGGAGTTAAAATCCACAGATCATAAAAGGGCCATAGTTCCCCACCCCTCATATAGAACATAATTATTTCTCAAAATTGTTACCATTTGTAGAAAATGTGTAAGTAGGAAAATAATAATTTGCTTTCGTTTATCAAGAACTATCCATTCGGGTTTTTTAAAATTCCATTTTATCTTTTCCCATTGAAAAGAGCCACGTGGTGCAGTGGTTAGAGTGGAGTACTGCAGGCTACTTCTGCTGACTGCCAGCTGCCTACAATTTGGCAGTTCAAATCTCACCAGGCTCAAAGTTGACTCAGCCTTCTATGGAAGGTAAAATGAGGACCCATAATTAATGGGTTGTAAAGAGAGGGCTGTAAAGCGGTATATAAATCTAAGTGCTGTTGCTAAAATAATGTCCATTCTTATGAAGTGAAATTAATTCTCACCATCATTGTTGATTTATAGATGGATTTGGTAAAAAAAAACACTAGTTTGAGCTGTTTCTTCATTCACTCCCAATGAAGTAATAAGTTCTTCCCCAAAGGAAGCACATTCCAGATACAAAGGGTTCAATTTCAATTCCAAACCAATAGATTTTTAACAATGGTTTCATGGACAACGTCTTAAACATTGCTGCTTACAGTATTAAGGTTCAAGGCTGAAGTGACTTAAGTCTAAGATTTGTTTGTTTGTTCATTTGTTTAATTTCTATAGCCATCATCTCAATCCAATTGACTATGGGAAGGAAACAGACCTAGATAATTGTTTAAGTGTTCAGAAACTAAATTGTGCGGAACACAGCTGTGTGAGTGGTCATGGGTCTGCACAGGCATGCTCATGTCTCTCCAACATTCTGTGGTCTACATTGGCTGCCAATTGGTTTCTGGGCTCAATTCAAAGTGTTGGTTAGGACCTATAAAGCCCTACATGGCATCGGACCAGATTACTTGCAGGACCGCCTCCTGCCACATGAATCCCAGCAACCCGTTATGTCCCACAGAGTTGGCCTTCTCCAGATCCCATCAACAAGACAATGTCACTTGGTGAGACCTAGGGGAAGAACCTTCTCTGTGGGGGCCTTGACCTTCTGGAACCAGCTTCCCCTGGAGATTCGTACTGCCCCCACCCTCCTCACCTTTTGTAAGAGTCTAAAGACTCATTTATGTCACCAAACGTGGGTTGATTAGATCTTAGCCCCTGCCCAACAAATTATTGTATAATTCTTGTACAAATGGGTGCAATTGGTTTTAATGTAGCTAGGAATTTTAATAGTTATATATATTTAATTTAATTGGATTGATTTTCATTGTAACTTACTGTCTTTTATATGTTGTAAGCCGCCCCGAGTCTTCAGAGAGGGGCAGCATAGAAATCCAGTAAGTAAGTAAGTAAGTAAGTAAGTAAGTAAGTAAGTAAGTAAGTAAGTAAGTAAGTAAGTAAGTAAGTAAAAAGATTTGAGATTGGAAAGTATAAACAACTGTTTGAAGGACAGGATTCTTTCACAATGTATTAAATTATGTATTAGCCCAGTGAAAGTTACCATAACTTGATTGTTGTCCCTCTTTTTTTGTGTGAATCTTGAGTTAGCGACTGAACTGAATTAGTATACGGTAATTTTCTTAAACAATTTGCTTCTGAAGAAGCCAGTGGAAGAATAAATACGTTTGTAATATCTTGGCTATTCTGAAAGGTCAGTTTATTTGACTTGTGGAGAACAAAATCTGGGATGCAACTACTGTATTACATAACGCTATGAGGGAACATTTGTCTATTAACATCATATTTAGTTTTATCCGAATCTATAGTACAACACAGTGACATCATGACATAGTGGGCCATAGAAATTGTAATGGCAATCACTTGAATTAATTAAGCGAGTACAAGTGCACTACAGTGCCTTCTGTCCCCTGTCCTATTGCTCTCCTATATCTCCTATACCTTTCTTCTATTCCTATATCTCTTCTTCTATTCTTTCATTGATATGTTCTATTCCTATACCTTCTTTTCTATTATTTCTTAGATATATTTTACTATGAGTATCCCCTTCTCTAACCTTCATCATGTATTTTACTATGTGCATATAGATATATACCCACTAAATCCCTCATTGTGTATTGGACAAAATAAATAAATAAAATAAAAATAAATAATGCCTGAAAGATCTTTCTTGCCCCATCAAGCTTTTCCAGAGAATCACTAATCAGAACTTTATTGCTTAGCTTGTTCGGTATATTGTTTGAAGTTGGCATTAATTCACTTTTTAAAGTTTGGCATGTTGCTTTAATTTGTGCATGGGTTACATGTTGTTTTTAACAGAAGTAGCTTTTAACATTGTAAAAGTAAATTAAACCAGATGATCTATTATTAATAGTAATTATATTTCATCTTCCAGGGAATCAGAAAGCTAACAAAGTGCTTCAACCTGGAAGACATGGGAAGAAGTACGGATGTCAAGGTTCAAATTTGGAGCACTTGTGGTAATCTTGGAATGGAGAAAATTTAACCCCGACTCCCAGAAGGCCCCAGAAGATGAATCATACTAACTTTACTCCAGAAGCCAACGTGGCTACGAAATCTAAAACTGTCACTGAAAATTTGCTAATTACCTTGTCTCTCTCCATAATTACAACGCTGACCATGCTACTGAATTCTTCTGTTATTTCGGCAATCTGCACGACCAAGAAGCTCCACCAGCCAGCCAACTACCTAATATGCTCACTGGCCTTTACAGATCTGCTTGTTGCTATTCTAGTGATGCCCTTGAGCATTGCCTTTATAGTGATGGACAGGTGGACCTTGGGGTATTTCCTCTGTGAGGTGTGGCTGAGCATAGACATGACTTGCTGCACATGTTCGATACTCCATCTTTGCGTCATCGCCTTGGATAGATACTGGGCAATTACAGATGCCATTGAATATGCCCGGAAAAGGACTGCCAAAAGAGCTGGTATTATGATCTGCACGGTATGGACAATCTCGATTTTCATCTCAATGCCTCCACTGTTCTGGCGAAACCACCAGAACAGCAGCAACTCCAGTGACTGCCAAATCCAACACAGTCATATCATTTACACCATATATTCCACGTTTGGAGCGTTTTATATCCCGCTGGCCCTCATTCTGATTGTCTACTACAGAATCTACCATGCAGCAAAGAGTCTGTATCAAAAACGTGGCTCAAGCAGGCACCTGAGCAGCCGGAGCACCGATAGCCAGAACTCGTTTGCCAGTTGTAAACTCACACACACGTTTTGCATTTCAGACTTATCCATGTCCGATCCTACCACGGAATTTGACAGAATCCAGTTTTCGGTGAGGAGTCCTGCTTTTGACAATGACCCAGACTTGATCGGAGACCGCCAACAGATTTCCAGCGTAAGGGAGAGGAAGGCTGCACGCATTCTTGGCCTCATTTTAGGTGCATTCATTTTGTCTTGGCTGCCATTTTTTATTAAGGAGCTCATTGTGGGCCTTGGGTTAAGCACCGTGTCGCCAGAAGTTGCTCACTTTTTGACCTGGCTTGGCTACGTGAATTCTCTTATCAATCCTCTGCTGTACACGAGTTTTAACGAAGATTTTAAATTTGCCTTTAAAAAACTCATTAAATGTTGGGAACACTCTTAAAACAACTCTGCATAATGTTGTTTGACTTTACTGGTCTTAACTATGTGGAAACAAACAACTCCGTCTAGAAACCTTGTTTTCTATTTTTTTTTTTAAAGGACATTTCCATTTTGCTTAGCTTTCAGCTTAACTTTTCTCTGTTGCCTGTAAATCTGTCAGTTTCTACCTCCTTGTATTATGAGTATGTGAGTTTCTATTCTATGAGTTTCAAATACACTTTATTACAGGCACATTTGCTCTCTTCTTATTTTCCTTTGAAGCCCAGACAGACACAATAAAGAGCCATTCTTTTCCTCGGGTGCTAAAAGAGCATGCACGAGTGTCCACACCCATAATTCAATGCCTGGGGATGGCGAAAACACCTTCCCCCACCCTCTGGAGGCCAGAAACAGCCTGTTTCCCTTCTGGTGGGCCCAGTAGGCTCGTGTTTCACCCTTCCTAGGCTCCAAAGGCTTCCCTGGAGCTGGGGGAGGATAACAATGCCCACCCCGTCCCCCTGGAGGCTCTCTGGAAGCCAAAAATGCCCTCCCAGAGCCTCTGTGTGAGCCAAAAATCAGCTGGCCAGCATACACATGCACATTGGAACTGAGCTAGGGCAACGGCTTATGTGCCAGCAGATATTTATTGATTGATTGATTGGATTTATATGCCGCCCCTCTCTGAGGACTTTCCGAGATATGGCTCCACGTACCACCTGTAGCACCCGTGCCATAGGTTCACCTTCACTGTTCACACAACAAGCAGGAAGAGGGAGATTGTGATCCCACTGTATAGAGCGCTGGTGAGACCACATTTGGAATACTGTGTTCAGTTCTGGAGACCTCACCTACAAAAAGATATTGACAAAATTGAACGGGTCCAAAGACGGGCTACAAGAATGGTGGAAGGTCTTAAGCATGAAACGTATAAGGAAAGACTTATTGAACTCAATCTGTATAGTCTGGAGGACAGAAGGGAAAGGGGGGACATGATCGAAACATTTAAATATGTTAAAGGGTTAAATAAGGTTCAGGAGGGAAGTGTTTTTAATAGGAAAGTGAACACAAGAATAAGGGGACACAATCTGAAGTTAGTTGGGGGAAAGATCAAAAGCAACATGAGAAAATATTATTTTGCTGAAAGAGTAGTAGATCCTTGGAACAAACTTCCAGTAGACGTGGTTATTAAATCCACAGTAACTGAATTTAAACATGCCTGGGATAAACATATATCCATCCTAAGATAAAATACAGGAAATAGTATAAGGGCAGACTAGATGGACCATGAGGTCTTTTTCTACCGTCAATCTTCTATGTTTCTATGTTTCTATCACTGCTATAGACCATTGAATTGTGGACATTCATCTGTGACAATGTTGACCCACTCACTTACTCCCCCTGTTAATTGATGAGACTTACCTTTAATTTCAGTAATAATAATAATAATAATAATAATAATAATAATAATAATAATATATTAGATTTGTATGCCGACCCTCTCCGAAGACTCGGGGCGGTTCACAACAATAATAAAAATAATATTATAGCGAACAAATCTAATATTAAAAAAGAAGCATATAAAACCCTATCATATTTAAAAACCAAACAACACATACAGTAATGATAGCCATTATTCAGAATGGGAAATTAATACTTCCTTCACCTCGCCTCCTTAGGTCTATGGCTTTCTAGTTACTTTGGGCCAGACTGGGTAAATTTCCCCTTCACTGTTTCTCCTTGTAAATACAAAGTAGCAGGCTACTGTAACAGGGATGAAATGCTACTGGTTCAGCCCAGTTCGAGCATACCGATAGTGGTGGTTGCTGGTGGTTCGGAGAACCAGTAGTGGCAGCAATGCGAGGCTCCTCCCACCTGCTCGGATGTCGCCATTTTTTGTTTTTAACCCTCTGCGTATGCGCGAAACCTTCTGTGCATGAGTGGAGGGTGAAAAAGCACATGCTTCCAAACCGGTAGGGAAGGTAAGTAGATTTCACCACTGTATTGCATACTATTTGTGAATCCACATATAGACACTTAATACTGTGTAGAAAACTGAAAGAGGAACATCCATTGAGCTCGACGAGCATCTTTACCCACAAATGAAGCCTTGTCTTCAGAAGATCAGATTTCATCTTTTTGAATAACAATTATAGGTAGTTATTGACTTATGGCAGCAAAGGCATTCTGGAACTATACCTCTATCGGAGCTGGAGGACACCACATAAGAGGAGGTTATAATAAACATGTAGTGTATTTAATCTGAATATATAAATATTGACCCTGTGCTGTTAGAGTTGGGTCGGGTTTGTTTTTTTTACGGGATTACAAAATGCTTTTAAAAGTTATGACAATTTATAGGAACTTAAAATCATTATAATTGACCATTAGAACAAACAGTCATAGATCCTTGTAGAATCAAGACGTTGGTACACAGTATTAAAAGGCTACATATTATTCTCATTCATTATGACATACATTCCCTGCAGGTTCAGAAATTGTGCTAATTGTTCTTTACAGCTTTCACATCTGTGCTGAAAGCTTCGGCAATTGTTATGTAAACTGTAATATTCAGTAACAACATGATCTTTGATCTTGCTCTCTGGCATCACTACTCCTTCCAAACTGCTAATTAGCATCAGGCTTAAGGCCGCACATGATTAAATTGAAGACCATATTTATTCTTTGCTAGATCATTTGAGATTGCCCAATTAAAACTGAGAACATCACTGTTTCTTTAGGAGTGATGATAATAATAAGTGAAGTTGCTTCTTCCTTTCTGACCATTTCACCTAAAGAAAGCCACTGATTCTAAGTGACATTTTCAAGAGCTATTCAAGTATGATTTTGAAGAACTTATTCAGACGATCGATTAAAAATGTGCCAATACAGATTTTGAGTATCCAGAAGGAACAACATAATATTTAGTTTCCAAAGAATTGACTCAAGTGAAATAATCTCATTAATATCCAAAATATGTAAACTCATTTTAGAAAACTGGATTGTGTGTCATTTGAGGCATATGATATTGAGTACCCCAGTGTCGTTAAACCTAATTTTAAAGTAGAAGGTTTTTAAAAATATCTTCACAGGAAGGATTTAAGGAAAAATAAACAAAACATGTTAACCATCCACAAGGTATTCTTCTGTCCCACATTAATATGTTTCGGTTGTGATGGTTTATGTAATTAATGCAATCTTTAAATGGGTACATTGCAATGTATGAGTTCTGTTCAATGGCTTGTTTGTGGCCTGATTTTCTTTCTGCAGAAGAGGATGGGCATGAAGTATTCTTCCCTTTTTGACTTCGACCACACAAATGGGGATATGACTGCACATGCATGTGCTCGCCAGCCATTAAACAGATTAACAGAGTTGGAAGGGACCTTGCAGGTCATCTAGTCCAGTGTTTCCCAACCTTGGCAACTTGAAGATATCTGGACTTCAACTCCCAGAATTCCCCAGCCAGCATTTGCTGGCTGGGGAATTCTGGGAGTTGAAGTCCAAATATCTTCAAGTTGCCAAGGTTGGGAGACACTGATCTAGTCTAACCCCCTGCCCAAGCAGGAAACCCTACATCTGCCTCTACCTAGGCTTGAACTCACAACTTTCTGATTGTGAGGCAAGAGCTCCACCTTTAGACCACAGCAGCTGGGTTTCGTGACCTGGTTGCAAACCCTTCACATCTAATGACCGATGACTAAAAAAATAATGACATGTATATGAAAATGCTGTCAGCTTAATACCCTCTATTGAATGCTTGCATCTCAGGGCCTGATGTGCCTATCAAATGAGTATTTAAATGACATCATATACATTGTGTCACACACATCCCTTGACCCTGTTTGGAAATACATGTACACATGATTACAATCTCCTCTGCCTGACCAGAAATGTATAGGCAATTTTGTCTGAGGATAATAGGATTAGTAGCTCAAAACATCACAAAAGCTTAAGATTGGAGAAATTTGAGATAATGTAGGTAGGGCAAAATTCATGCACTTTCATTGCATTTGCTTCTGATAACTTAAGTGCAGTCTTTTTAGGATCAGGGGCCCACTGGTGTTGAATACAAGTGCACTAGAGTGCCTTCCGTCCCCTGTCCTATTGCTCTCCTATATCTCCTATTCCTTTCTTCTATTCCTATATCTCTTCTTCTATTCTTTCATTGATATGTTCTATTACTATATCTTCTTTTCTATTCTTTCATAGATATGTTTTTCTATGAGTATCTCCTCTATAACGTTCATCATGTATTTTACTGTGTGTGTGTGTGTGTGTGTGTGTGTGTATATATATGTTTTCGTAGATTTATACACATACATATATATATATACATATATATACATATATATACACCCACCCACTAAAACTCTCATTGTGTATTGGACAAAATAAATAAATAAATAAAAACATACATAAATAAATAAATAAATCACTGCATAGCATTTGAGAAGTTATGTTTCTAGGATGTTTTGTCATTTTTTTCCAAGAAAGCCTGTCATTGATATTCTCTGCAAGTCTGCCATTGATCTTTAATAAACAAAGGACTAGCCTGATTGCCTCTCTTCACTTAGCTTTTATTCCTCTGTCTCGGTCTCTCTCCCTCTCCCTCCCTCCACCCCCTCTCATTGATTTATTGCTCAGCTTCTATTTTATTCGTGCAAATTCTGTTACGTATTCCTCCACTAGATGGTGATCGAAAACCAACAATTGAGCTGGTCACTTCAACTGTTCCTGGATGCTAATAAAGAGCCATTAGCCTTTTTCCGAGCCTCCTGCCTCTGATTTAACAGGAATTGCCCAACACACTGTCAGAACACAAGCTCTTCATCAGATCATGTCAGCAATCTAAACTTCAACCAAACTTAGCTAAGGCAAACACCTAGAACAGTGATGGTGAACCTATGGCATAGGTGGCACGCAGAGCCATATCTGCTGGCATGCAAGCCGTTGCCCTAGCTCAGCTCCAATATGCATGTGTTTGCTGGCCAGCTGATTTTTGTCTCACCCAAAGGCTGGGGGGGCGTTTTTAGCTACTGGGCCTACCAGAAGTTGAGAAATAGGCCGTTGGCCTCCAGAGGGCCTCCGAGGGTCAGGGAAGCTGTTTTCATTCTCCTCAGGGATTGAATTATGGGTGTGGGCACTTGCTCATGCGCGATAGCACATGTGCATCCTCTTTCGGCACCCAAGGGAAAAAAGGTTGGCCATCACTGACCTAGCATTTGTACTTTGCCTGTAGAGCCAGCTATAACCCTTACATGGCCCCATGGGAGTTTGACAACAGCCAATAGAATATGGTTGTGTCTTGCAACAGGCCCTGCAGCTAGGTGCAACAGGCTCCCTTAGTTCTGGAAATTGCTAACCCCCTACCCCCTCCCGCCACCTGCGTCCTCTTCCATGTGGACATTTGTGTAGAACGGGTATCAGCAACCTGAATTGATCATTGGCGAATTGCTCCTGGGCTCGTTGGCCTCTGGGAATCAGATTCCTACCACCCAGCACCAGTGCTCCTTTTTCCTATTTTCCTTACAACTAAAGGCCTGTCAGGTGAGGTGGCCTGTGTCTGGCCTAAAGTCACCCAGCCAGCTTTCATGCCCACGGCGGGACTAGATTTCACAGTCTCTTGGTAAGACTAAAAATTGTGGTGCAACCAGGTCCAAATTTCCCCAGGAACCATTTTTATACCCATTTCTAACTAAACAAACTAAACAAAATAAAATTTGTATTTTATAAAATACGCATTTCAGAAAACTCCAAAACACCATTACCCAAGAATAATGGCCTTTATAGAGTGGTGTCTACGTAATATGTAAACAATAACTGCATACCAGCCGTGGATTCCTATTGGTGCAGTGGGCTGCACCATTCCGGTACCGGCCCACTGATTGGCCAATTTGCTGTCTTCACTGGTCTATCATGCAGCACCATTTTTGGCCTCTTTTTTTTGCTTCCTGCGCATGCACAGAAGCAAGAAAAAAAATCACTGGAATTGCGTGAGTATCCCTTCATGAGATTTTGGGGATTTTTTTGCTTCCTGTGCAGAAGCAAAATTGCGTGAGGGGATGCGTATGTGTACGTAGCGAGAGAGCATGTGAAATGTGATGGTGTGCACACAGCACATAGGCAGGTAAGGAAGGAACCCACCCCTGCTGTATACTCATTGTTTAGTCTGGGTGACAAATTATATTTTTTTTAAAAAAATGAATAAAAGCCAACTTCACAGCCTCCCAATTCATTCAGATTCAGTGGTACCTGTAGAGTAAAAGAGACTGAATGTAATAAGATTCTTATGGCCTTCGTAAGGGCTTTAAAATGTGCTTTTTCCTTCAAGCATTAGGTCAGGAAGCTATGTGACCTAATAGGTTAGCAATAATTGCTGCCCTGTTATGCTTCATTTTTTGTTGATTCTCTACTGTTAATTTTAACAAGAACATGAGGGGAACATGGGGCTACCTTTGAAAAGTGTTCAGAAACTTCAGATCGTGCAGAATGCAGCCGCGAGAGCTATTGTGCGGTTACCTAGGTTTGCCCACGTTTCTCCAACACTCCATAGCTTGCATTGGCTGCCAATCAGTTTCCGGTCACAATTCAAAGTGTTGGTAATGTCCTAAAAAGCCTACATGGCATCGGACGAGAATATCTCCGGGACCGTCTTCTGCCGGAGAATCCCAGCAGCCAATAAGGTCCCACAGAGTTGGCCTTCTCCGGGTCCCGTCAACTAAACAATGTCGTCTGGCGGGCCCCAGGGGAAGAGCCTTCTCTGTGGCAGCCCTGGCCCTCTGGAATCTACTCCCCCCAGAGATCAAAACATCTCCCCCAGGTTTATAGATTTTATGTATGGCATGTTAGTGTTGTATGCTTTTTTTAAATGACGGGTTTTTAGATACAGTACTTTCTTTTAATACTAGATTTGTTACATTGTATATTTTATTTATTTATTTATTTATTTATTTATTTATTTATTTATTTATTTATTTATTTATTTATTTATTTATTTATTTATTTATTTATTTATTTATTTATTTATTTATTTATTTATTTGTTCGACTTGTATGCCGCCCCTCTCTGAAGACTCGGGGCGGCTCACAACAAGTAAAAACAGTCACAACAATCCAATTAATTAAAATATTTAACGATTTAAGAAAAACCCCATGTAATAGCAAACACACACACAAGCATACCATGTATAACTTAACATGCCCAGGGGAGATGTTTAGTTTCCCCATGCCTGACGGCAAAGGTGAGTCTTAAGGAGTTTTCGGAAGGCAGGAAGAGTAGGGGCAGTTCTAATCTCCGGGGGGAGTTGGTTCCAGAGAGCCGGCGCCGCCACAGAGAAGGCTCTTCCCCTGGGACCCGCCAACCGGCATTGTTTAGTTGACGGGACCCGTAGAAGGCCCACTCTGTGGGACCTAATCAGTCGCTGGGATTCGTGCGGCAGGAGGCGGTCTCGGAGATATTCTGGTCCGATGCCATGAAGGGCTTTAAAGGTCATAACCAACACTTTGAATTGTGACCGGAAATTGATCAGCAGCCAATGCAGACTGCGGAGTGATGGTGAAACATGGGCGTACCTAGGTAAGCCCATGACTGCTCTCGCAGCTGCATTCTGCACGATCTGAAGTTTCCGAACACTTTTCAAAGGTAGCCCCATGTAGAGAGCATTACAGTAGTCGAACCTCGAGGTGATGAGGGCATGAGTGACTGTGAGCAATGAGTCCCGGTCCAGATAGGGCCGCAACTGGTGCACCAGGTGAACCTGGGCAAACGCCCCCCTCGCCACAGCTGAGAGATGGTTTTCTAATGTGAGCTGTGGATTGAGGAGGATGCCCAAGTTGCGGACCCTCTCTGAGGGGGTCAATAATTCCCCCCCCAGGGTAATGGACGGACAGATGGAATTGTCCTTGGGAGGCAAAACCCACAGCCACTCCGTCTTATCCGGGTTGAGTTTGAGTCTGTTGACACCCATCCAGGCCCCAACAGCCTCCAGGCACCGGCACATCACTTCCACCGCTTCGCTGACTGGGCATGGGGTGGAGATGTAAAGCTGGGTATCATCGGCATATTGATGATACCTCACCCCATGTCCTTGGATGATCTCACCCAGCGGTTTCATGTAGATGTTAAATAGCAAGGGGGAGAGGACCGACCCCTGAGGCACCCCACAAGGGAGAGACCTCGGAGCCGACCTCTGACCCCCCACTAACACCGACTGCAACCGGCCAGAGAGGTAGGAGGAGAACCACTGAAGAACAGTGCCTCCCACCCCCAGCCCCTCCAACCGGCGCAGAAGGATACCATGGTCGATGGTATCGAAAGCCGCTGAGAGATCGAGGAGCACGAGGACAGAGGATAAACCCCTGTCCCGGGCCCGCCAGAGATCATCCATCAACGCGACCAAAGCTGTAACCGGGCCTGAAACCCGACTGCTGGGGACCTAGATAATCAGCTTCTTCCAAGGACCGCTGGAGCTGGAGTGCCACCACCTTCTTGACAACCTTCCCCATAAAGGGAAGGTTGGAGACTGGACGATAGTTGTTAAGTACGGCTGGGTCCAGGGAGGGCTTCTTGAGGAGGGGGCGCACAAGCGCTTCTTTATAGAGTGATGGAAAAATCCCCTCCCCAAGGAAGCGTTGGTAATCTCCTGGGCCCAGCTCCGTGTCACCTCCCTGCTGGCCGAGACCAACCAGGAGGGACACGGATCCAGTAAGCAGGTGGCAGAACTCACAGCTCCGATGGCCTTGTCCACTTCATCAGGTGTCACCAGATCAAACTCTTCCCAGACAGGTGGACCAGTACGTGCCCCAGTCACCTCGACTGACTCGTTGTCAGTCGACTCTGTTTTACAATTGGAGTCGAGGTCGGCCCGGATCTGAGCGACTTTATCAGCGAAAAACGTGTTAAACTCCTCGGCACTACTCTGCAAGGGCTCCCCAACTCCCCCCTGATTAAGAAGGGAGCGGGTCACCCTAAACAGAGCAGCCGGGCGGGATTCCGCTGATGCAATCAAGGCGGCATGGTACGGGCATCTTGCCGCCTTGAGCACCACTTTGTAAGTCTTAATAAAAGCTCTTACAAGTGTTCGATCAGATTCGGACCTACTCTTCCTCCATCGCTTCTCTAGACGTCTCTTTTGGCGTTTCAACACCCGGAGCTCCTCGTTGAACCATGGGGCTCTACGGGGTCTAGCGCCGCGGAGAGGTCGCAAAGGCGCAATCCGGTCAAGAGCCCCTGCCGCAGCCCTGTTCCAGGCCTCAGCAAGGGACTCCGCCGAACTGTGGACGAGTGCCTCTGGAATAACCCCAAGCGCCGTCTGAAAGCCTTCTGGGTCCATCAGGCGTCTGGGGCGGAACATCTTCATTGGTTCCGCCTCCCTGCGGGGAAGGATTGGAGCCAGGAAGTCAAGCCGTAGCAGAAAATGGTCTGACCATGACAAAGGCAACGTTTCTAAGCCCCTTAGTCTCGGACCATTGCTCAATTGCTCGGAAAGGAATACCATGTCAGGTGCGTGTCCTCCCTCGTGAGTCGGACCCTGTACTACTTGAGTCAGGTCCATGGCTGTCATGGTGGCCATGAACTCCTGTGCCAGCCCAGAGGTTTCGCCGAGTGACGGCAGGTTGAAGTCCCCCAGGACAATGAGTCCGGGGAACTCCACCGCCAACCCGGCTACCTCCTCGAGTAGCACAGGCAGGGCTTTTGACACGCAGCTGGGAGGCAGGTACGTGAGAAATAACCCCACCTGAACCCCTAAGTCCAACTTCAGCAAGAGAGACTCGCAACCTGCAATTTCCGGAGCAATGAGTCTACGCAGGCAAAGGCTCTCCCTGGCTATAATAGCCACTCCTCCCCCCCTTCCCTGGGGTCGAGGTTGATGCCATATCTGAAACCCGGCTGGGCAAATTTCAGAGAGAGGGACACCTCCCTCCGGGCCCAGCCAGGTTTCAGTAATACAAGCCAGGTCGGCCTCCTCATCCAGGATCAGATCCCGGATGAGGAGAGCTTTATTTACCACCGACCTGGCATTGAGCAGCAGCAACCTGAGTCCAGGGCCAGAGTTACACTCATCACCAGTACCCAAGATTGGGCTCACAGAGCCGGAACAAGGGACCGTTATTAAGCAACGGTCTCTCGTTCCCCTGGAACGGCTAACTCTGTGGCCCCCACCGTATCTGCCTCTCCCCAGCAACACAGGGATATTCCGGCCCTCTGCCACCCCAGAGATCGGTGCCCCTTCCTCTCCTGTCTCCCGAGCGTCAGGTGGGCCAAACCTATCATTCATACTACTCACAATCATCTCATCCATACTGTACTCCCACCCACCCCAACCATCACACTCATACCAATCATTCATTCCATGCACAAGATTAACTCCATTCCAATCATCCATTAATTAGCGAACCCTCCCAATATTAAAAAAGATTAAATTAGTAATAAGTAAAAAGCTAATAAAATGTGGCACAATATAAATACATATAAATAGAAATTGAAAAATTCACAAAATTAATAATTAGTAGTATAAAATGGTAAAAATGGTAAAATAGTAAAAATCAGATCTTAATACTAATTATTAGTTAGTTAAACATCGGTTAGTCAGTCGGTCCAGGTGAAGTGTCTTTGTATGGCTTCAATAAGTCTTAGATCTTAAAGGACTTTAAAAAGGTCTTAAAAAGCTGCTGTTTTTTCCCAGCCGGTCCACTAGGGGGCGTGGGTCTTCAATAAAGTGCATAGAAGTGCACAGAAGTCAGGAGGGGGGGAGGAGGGGGGAGGGACAGACAATGATAGTCATTTGCAAGTTCATATTAGCAATGTCCCAATTCCCAAGCAACCAGTTCCATCTTTCTCATTTCTCTTTCGTGATTTTATCGTCCAGCAGGTCCAAACATCCATGTAGTCCTCCCATCCCACCCATCTGACACAAGCAGGCTCCATCCAGCACGTTCTTAAAGCTTCTGCTGGGCTCCCCCCCCAAGACAGCAGCCACTCCCACTGGCCACCACCCCAAGTGCCTCGGTGTTTCCAGGCGTTTCAAGAGTCTTTTGGCTTTGCAGCTGACACAGGCAAGCTCCCTCCAGCACGTTCTTTAAAGCTTCTGCTGGGCACTCCTCCCAAGACAGCAGCCACTCCCACTGGCCACCACCCCAAGTGCCTCGGTGTTTCCAGGCGTTTCAAGAGTCTTTTGGCTTTGCAGTTGACACAGGCAAGCTCCCTCCAGCATGTTCCTTAAAGCTTCTGCTGGGCACTCCCCCCAAGACAGCAGCCACTCCCACTGGCCACCACCCCAAGTGCCTCGGTGTTTCCAGGCGTTTCAAGAGTCTTTTGGCTTTGCATTATTGTTATTATTGTTGTTGTGAGCCGCCCCAAGTCTGCGGAAAGGGGCGGCATACAAATGTAATGAATGAATGAATGAATGAATGAATGAATGAATGAATGAATGAAAATATAAATTTGGGTGGATGTACGACCTAGTCCAGCTTCACTTTCTTCTCCTTGTCATTATCATCATTGTCTTTTGAAAGCATATATTATATCTGTCATCCCAGTTAAAGCAATAGTGCGAATCAATATTGCAAGTAGTATCCATACTCTACGTTGGATTGAAAAGCAGAAAGATGCTTCCAATTACACTAGCTAGGACAGTGATGGCAAACCTATGACACGGGTGGCATAGGAGACACGCGGAGCCTTATCTGCTGGCACATGATCTGTTGCCCTAGCTCAGCTCCAACGTGCATGTCTATGCCAGCCAGCTGATTTTTGGCCCGCACAGAAGCTCCGATAGGGCGATTTGGCTTCCAGAGGGCCTCTGGGGGATGGGGGAGGGCATTTTTACTCTCCCCCAGCTCCAGGGAAGCCTTTGGAGCCTGGGGAGGGCGAAACACAAGCCTACTGGGCCCACCAGAAGTTGGGAAACAGGCCATTTCTAGCCTCCAGAGGGCCTCCGGGAAGGTGGGGAAAGCTGTTTTCGCTCTCTCCAGGCATTGAATTATGGGTGTGGGCACTCACACATGCATGATAGTGCGTGCACATGCTCTTTTGGCACCGGAGCAATAAAAGGTTTGCCATCACTGAGCTAGGACTTTTAAAAATAAAGCTGTTATTTTCCTGTAATTGCATTACAGCTTTTGAGGGCAGACTTGTAATCCCGGTTAGCCAATGCACCAACTTCAAGGAGTTACAGATAGGAACTGTACCTTCTCCCCTACTCTCCAAAGAATCTTTAGGCTCATGGGTCCAAAGGCCATCCTGCAGTAATTTCTGTACTTGCGAAGGAGGAAACTAGAAACATAGAAGCATAGAAGACTGACAGCAGAAAAAGACCTCATGATCCACCAAGTCTGCCCTTATACTATTTCCTGTATTTTATCTTAGGATGGATATATGTTTATCCCAGGCATGTTTAAATTCAGTTACTGTGGATTTACCAACCATGTCTGGTGGAGGTTTGTTCCAAGCATCTACTACTCTTTCAGTAAAATAATATTTTCTCATGTTGCTTTTGATCTTTCCCCCAGCTAACTTCAGATTGTGTCCCCTTGTTCTTGTGTTCACTTTCCTATTGAAAACACTTAGAAAAAACACTTATTAAAAACTGTTTCAGATTTGTCAGTAACTCCTCATTCTCAGTGATATAGATACGGGCAGTCCTATAGCGATCTCTGAAGTTGTGATGGGCCTCCCTACTTTCAACCAGGAATGAAATGCTCCCGGTTCGCTTGTGCCTATTGGAGAGCCAGTTGCAAAGGGAGCGTGAGGCTCCGCCTACCTGCCCGTACGATGCCATTTGGGTTCTTTTATCTTCTGCGCATGCATTTACCCCTGCTTTCAACCCAGTTCTAATGGTTGTTCCTCTCCCTGCAGTCATGTAACTGCAATTCTGGTACTCAGCAACTGGGCTTCATTGTTCGCAGCATTCTCCTCCCACATGACTTTTTCAATGGTTTTGCTGAAAACCAGCATTTGCTTCCAGTCTTTGGCAAAACCCACACTGATTTGTTTAACAACCATAGCATCACTTTACCACCACCACATGAAAGATAATAAAATCGTGTTGGTTGTGTGGATAATCTGATTTTAGACCGACATGAACCTGATGGGCTGCTTCCATTATGGTCCTAAGTCAGTGTACTGCTGTGTAGACTCCTTGTTCCATACAATGACAATATTTGTTTAAGGATGTCCAATCCAACGCTAAGAGAAAATAATTCTAAAACCAACTTGAAAAGAATTGATGCAAGTTTCCTTTTAATTAAATTCAAATTTCCTTGCATCAGTGTGCGTTTTCCATGTTTAGCACTGTTGTGGTTAGCTCTGGCCCTGCTCCTGCCCCAAGGACTGTGGATGTGGGGGAGACATCCACATGCTGCAGGCCTGTTTTGCCCACGGTGGATTCTGCTGATGAAGGCTCCTCTGACCAAGAAGACATGAGTGACAGGGAGGAGGAGAGTGTGGCAGACAGCTCAGAAGGAGATCAATTATCTAGCTCCTCCTTGGATTCAGAACAAGAGTTAATGATACAGCCACGCATGCGGAGAGCGATGCATAGGCAACAACAACTGAGAGATTATTATCAAAGAAAATGAGGCCACCTGTGGTTGGGTGGGGCTGTGGCAATTAGTGAGGCTGCTATGGCCATTGTGGAGGATTATCTGATCATTGTGTTTCGTGACTGCTTTACTGACTTTGACTTTTTGTGTGCTGATTTTTCCCCACTTTGAAACTAAACCAGGGCAAAGTGTGTTTCACTTTGTGAAAGAAGAAGGACTGTGAATTACCTCACAGCTGCAAGCTAAGTATCTCAGAACTGATAAGGGACTTGTACAAATTACCAGTTTGTTTGGAGACGAGTGCTCTTTGCTATACAAAAAGAGTGCTTGGTTTAAGTGAATTTTCATTATAAAGAACATTGTTTTGGATTTTCAAACGTGTGTGTGTCTGAAATTTGTATCTGTGAATTTTTGGGAGGATTCTACCAGAGAGCCCGACAGAACAAGCACCATTAAAAATTAATTTTGGGGTGACAAATTACATCCACTGACTCTATTGGGGTCTTTTCTCTTGGAAAACAATAACCATGTAAATGCATACCTGACATACAGGACAAAATAAACGAGGCTTTGGTTATCGTGCATAACTCTATATTTGATTCCGAGAAGAAGGGTATATTTTTTCTGTTTATCCCAATGAGTGTCAACACACATAGAGAGGAAACCGCAGGGTATTCAAAACATGCTGATCAGAAGGATCATTCCTATCAGAAAACCTAAGAATATACATAATCTCATGACAAAACTAAGAAAAACAAAAATATATGCTATGATAAATATGCTTCTGAGCGATCTGTTGTCCAGCTGTAGAGGAAGATGTTGTCCAGTTGTAGAGGAATTAAGACTTATGATAGTAACAGGTGCTGCAATGACAGTCAGTGTGATTCTCAATCTTCCTAGTTCCATCATTGGGAATGAAAACCTGGGGAAGCAAACTTTAAAATCAGATTTGGATGCATTTTAATACCCACAGTGAGGTTAAGTGCTCTTTTCTCACTTAAAGAAAAACTTTTCTTTCATCAGCCTTTATGTAGACTGGTCACCCTTGGAATAATTGCCTGTGCTGGGAGTAGGTGAATTTCAGGCCTAAGTGCTGTTGAACTACAATATTCATTACAGTGGTACCTCATCTTACGAACGTCTCTTCTAACGAACTTTTCGAGATACGAACCCGGTGTTTAAGATTTTTTTGCCTCTTCTTCCGAACTATTTTCACCTTACGAACCCAAGCAGCTTCTGCTGGGATGAAGGGGTTTCTTTTTTTTCCTTTTTTGAAGAAAGAAAAGGGAGGGGCAGCTTGGAGGGGAAAGAGTTTGCATTTTAAAAAGTAGGAGAACAGGGTGCTTGCAGAGGCACTGAAACGGTGTCTTTTGAAGAAAGAAAAGGGAGGGGCGTCCCCCTTGCCTTTCTTCCTTCCCACTCATCCTTTAGCCTAGGCTTGCTTCTTCCACCCGCCCCCTTTAGCTGCTCCTCCCTGCCCTCTGTTCGCCTCCCTTCTAAAGTTTGGGATTTTCCTGAAGGATTTGCACGCATTATTTGCTTTACATTGATTCCTATGGGAAACATTGTTTCATCTTACGAACTTTTCACCTTACGAACCTCCTCCTGGAACCAATTAAGTTCGTATCATGAGGTACCACTGTACATCTTTTTAATACTCACCATCTTAACAGGATTGCTGGAAACTATAAGACACAAACGTTCCTTCCGTCCCCTACATGTATGCTACTGTTATAGTTATTATATTGTACATGATCTATTCTTCTATACTGTTATATTGTACATGATCTATTCTTCTAATCATTGAGCGCCTCCCACTCAGTAGATTCAGAGTTCAATCCTAAGCAGTGACAGATGTTTCTCTATCAGGGTTCAAAGAGAAAATATTTGCTGTGGACTCTGCGTAGGTGTCAAGAGGAGCATCCAGATAGTAAATACTCAGCTCCACTCTACCCTGATTAAGATTGAAGAGTCATAAAAAGAAGAACAAAACTCTATCATTAGTTTGTACAGTTGCGTAATGCATTGCAATTAAAAGTAGAAGACCTTTCCTCAAAGCAGAAAGAGGGGAGTGCATGGGATTGCATCAGGTGACAAAAATTTGCAGTAGATGGAATCAGGAGCAAGTCAGGAGCAAGAAAAATTACCCTAACATCTAATAAGCATTTGGCTTCCAGCTCTTGAACAACAGCTCTTTACTCCCTAGCCAACATGCCCCAGCCAGTTAAAGCCCATCAGCCCATGTATGTAATCACATTACATTATATAAATTATTTCTATAAATTATTTCATACCAGTCAGCAGGTATGAAACAGCATGAAGCTGTCTTGTTCAACCAACTTGAATCAATAGACAGGAATATAATCGGGGTGGGCTACAAAGCAGAACGGTGGGAAAATTTACTGGTTTTTTGCTGCTGCGCATGCGCGGAAGCAAAGAAACCGGCAATTTTTGCTGCCAGAAAGAGATTTTGGCTGCTGCAACTGCGCAGCAGCTGAATCTCACTGCCTCGCCTAGAGCAACAGCTGGGGCCAGCAGCAAAAGCGTCCTGCCCCAGCTCCAGCCACGTGGCCTCTTCTTTGATCTCCCGGGCCGCAGGAGAGATGCCTGCAACGCGGGAGAGCACAGAAGAGGCCGCACAGCCAGAATTGGGGACACCCGGCCTGCTCCCTGTGCCATAGCCCCTGCAGGAGGTGATCCAGGTAAGCAGGGGCGAGGGGAGACACGGGGGGAGCGAGGGGGAGCGGCGTGGCAGGGGGAACTGAAGGGGGAGTGACGGCAAGCAGTGCAGCGGGGGCTGGCAGATCTTACCTTGTTTTGCCGGTCTCTCATAACCGGCAATTCTTCTCTCCAATTTCAGGGGGGGTGCTTCTGCGCATGCATGGAAGCAAAAAAACTCCAGAAATTGCACGGGCGTGTGTCTTGCGCGTGAGTGCACTGGCGGGGGCTGGCAGTTAATACCTTGTTTTGCAGGTTGCTCACAACCGGCAACTCTTCTCTCCAATTTCTGGGGGCTTTTTGCTTCTGCACATGGGTGGAAGCAAAAGCCCCCCAGAAATTGCACGGGAGTGCGCTTGGCACACATGCAGGGGCACGCTCCCAGTGCATTCTGGTAGGGCTGGGATTGTTAGCCCACCCCTGGATATAATGCTCATCTTTGAGCAGTTAATTTCTGGATGCTGGTTTTTCCCCCTGTTTTGGAAAACTTGATCAGATTTTGGCTGGAAGGAAAGAGGATGGTACACATGCTGTTCCTTCATAGGAAATGGGCAGTAAGGACTGGCAGTGAGAGGCCCGCCCTTCAGTAATAGGTTTCACTTACCTTTGCTACCAGTTCGGAGAGGTGAGCATGCGCAAATCATCAGTGATGACGTCCGGGCGGATAGGCAGAGCCTCCCACCGTTGTCGGGTTTAACTGGTAGCAACCCACCACTGCTGCCTATTCAGAAAGCATCAGGGCTCAGCTCTTCATTTAACTCTCTCCTCATTCAGGCCATTTTAGACACTGTGTCTAATGGCTATACACAGTGAAGGGCCACTCTTCTTAACTCCTACCAAAGCTCCCTCGGAGTCATAGGCCCCCGCGTGCCTGTCAGCATGAGATTTGGCTTCTGCGCAGCGCAGCAAGCCAAATCTCATGCAAGGATGTGCACGAGAGTGAGACCTTGGCTATTTTCATCAATATTTTTGCTTCCACGCATGCGCAGAAGCAAAAATTCAGTGAAAATAACCAAAATCTCACTCTTGTGTGCATCCTCACATGAGATTTGGCTTCCTGCACATGCGCAGAAGCCAAATCTCATGCAGGGGCATGTCACTGTGCACACATCTCGGATTTTCCTAACGGAGCCACGCACCTGGACGTACCTGCTGCTGCCCACCACTGGTTATACATCTCCAGAGGGTGGGCTTCTTTCTGTGTAATGGAATATAGATGGACTTCCAACTGTTGTGGTATGCTTTAATCTGGTCAGCATATTATGGTTTTAGTTGGCTTCTAATTTATAGTATTGCTTTCTTTGGGGTTTGTATTGGTAATCGACTTTCTGCACATTGCCCAGAATCATTTTACTTGACTGAGGCAGCCATATAAACATTACAAATCAATCAATAAATCAAAAGTCCTCCTGTTGATTGTATTAAGGGAGATTCTGGATAAATATTCCCAAGTCATATGTCTGATAATAGACATTTGTGGGCACTATGTACAAAACAATTGGGTTTGCAATATAGAAACAAGCTAATAATGAATGTTTGTTTGTACTGAAGTACTATAGCTTTAAGAGGTAGTGTTGCAAATTACCATAAGAGGGAGCCAGAAAGCATGACTCTCTGCTCTCTCTGCTGATTCACTGTGACTGATGCAGTAAACTCTGTGTTTTGTGATAGTTTGATGTATTTGTAAGCTGTAATATATGTCTAATATGTAAGACAAAGACAGACTTGTAATAATATTATTGTATTGAGAGACATTGACTGATTCAAATGTGAATGCCCGGACTTTTTCACTTGACTGTGCTATTTCTAAAGTAAACACTATTTTATACACTTTAATATATCTGCTTTGCATAACTAAATAATTCCTCATATCTCCTAGATATCTGGTGGAATCCCACGTTTTCCTCTGTGCATTTCCTTGATAACCCAAGGGTTAACAACATTAAACATAATGTTCAGAATTCCTTCCAATAAAATATTTATAGCTGATATTTTGGCAGAATTCTTGTTTTTCCCTACAAACTCAGAGCTGATATCCAAACACAGATTGAAAACAAATCATGTTCATTTCTCTTCTGCTCGCGGTCCTTTCCTGTCGCACTCTTCTGCCTCTTCGTTGCAGTTCCTGTTTGTATGCTCCATATGGAGATCAGGCTGAAGAAGAAGAAGAGTAAACAAAATTCTAACCCACCGTACATCGGCTAGGGACAGTCCCTTTACCTCTCTGAAAGCTCTTGCCACACAGCATTTCGCTTCTGAAGTGATGTTCTTTGGTACGGGCATGGACTTTTTTGACCTCATGGGAGTTGGATAAGCTCTTGAGAAACAACATCCTGCACATTGGTACACAGGCCTGCCGCTGAACAGTTTGGTCATGCGAGTGTTCAGGGTGAGTTTGCATTCAGTACAATCTAACAAACATACAAAAAGAACGCAGAAGAATGATGAAATCCCATCTCCACATTCCAACACAGAATGTTAAACTGCATCCTAATAAGCTCCAACTGAGTGGTGGGACAGAGACACTCAGCTTTTTATACAGGGGCAGTCCATTTCCAAAGAGAAAAATCATTCTAAGCTCAGTGTCCTTAGGAAAATCTACACATTGATGCATAATAAAATAAGTAGAAAAGTTTGAATGAGAATAATAATAATAATTTAATAATAATAATAAAAATAATAATTTATTAGATTTGTATGCCGCCCCTCTCCAAAGACTCGGGGCGGCTCACAACAACAATAAAAACAATATTATACTGGCACAAATCTAATATTAAAAAAACCCCTAAAAACCCTATCATAATTAAAAACCAAACAACACATACGTACCAAACATAAATTATAATAAGCCTGGGGGAAAGGTGTCTCAAATCCCCCATGCCTGGCGGTATAGGTGGGTCTTAAGTAGTTTACGGAAGACAAGGAGGGTGGGAGCAGTTCTAATCTCCGGGGGGAGTTGATTCCAGAGGGCCGGGGCCGCCACAGAGAAGGCTCTTCCCCTGGGGCCCGCCAGACGACATTGTTTAGTCGACGGGACCCGGAGAAGGCCAACTCTGTGGGACCTTATCGGCCGCTGGGATTCGTGCGGTAGCAGGCGGTTCCGGAGGTACTCTGGTCCAATGCCATGTAGGGCTTTAAAGGTCATGACCAACACTTTGAAATGGGTCACAGCAGGCATAAACTGGTGAGCATAAGTTTTCATTTGTTTCTTTTCTCCCAAACTGGATTACTATTGGAAAAACTGCTTCACTGGAACCAGTTTTCCTTCTTTTAGTAAAACAGTAAAGATGTTTAATAAAGCCGGTGTGCTCACTAACCAGGATTACAAATTAGTATTTAATTTGCACTAGAATACAACATATAAGATTGTGTAGACTAATCTTTTCCATTTATCAGAGCTCATGAGTTCCATTATAGATTTTCTGAACACTCTAGTTAATCTAGGAATTTGTATTTCTTGCCTTCAAACTTTAACTTTTTATCAGTCTTCTAACACTGAAATGTTAACCTACTTGGCCATTTCACGGCTAATTTCAATTCCTGTTCATTTAAGAACAAGTTACAGAATAATGGCCATAGTAGGGGCTAGGAAGTTAATCCGTTGAACATATTATACATTTATTTTATAAATGCATTCATCATTAGATAGATTACGTTCAATGCTTTAAATATCCTGCGATGGTGATCTGTTCATTTTTAGTTTGTTGGTAGGAAGGTCTAGAACAATGATGGCGAACCTTTTTTTCCTCACATGCCAAAAGAGCGTGGGCATAGTTATAGTTATAGTTTATTAGATTTTTATGCCACCCCTCTCCGAAGACTCAGGGTGGCTCACAGCATAGCAATAATACAGTACATTACAAATCTAACAATAAAAAATTAGATCCATTTAAAAGACATTAATAACATAATAAAACCCCTAGCTATGCAGTCACACACATTCAACCTAATGTATCATGCAGTAAGGCCAAAAATGTAATAAAAAGGGGAAAGATGGTAATTATCCCCACGCCTGGCGACAAAAGTGGGTCTTGAGTATTTTACGGAAGGCAAGGAGGGTGGGGGCTATTTGAATCTCTGGAGGGAGTTGTTTCCAGAGGGCCGGGTCCACCACAGAGAAGGCTATTCCACTGGGTCCCGCCAGCCGACATTGGTCAACAGGACCCGGAGAAGGCCAACTTTGTGGGACCTAATCGGCCGCTGGGATTCGTGCGGCAGGAAACGGTCTCGGAGATATTTTGGTCCGATGCCATGTAGGGCTTTATAGGTCATAACCAACACTTTGAATTGTGACTGGAAAATGATCGGCAGCCAGTGCAGGCCGCACATGACAAGTGCCTATACCCATAATTCAGTGCCTGGGGAGGGTGAAAACTGCTTTCCCCGCCATCCAGAGGCCCTCTGGAGGCCAGAAACGACCTGTTTCCTAACTTCTGGTAGGCTTGTGTTTTGCCCTCCCCAGGTTCCAAAGGCTTTGTTGGAGCCAGGGAAAGGTAATAACGTCCTACGCCATCCTCCTGGAGGCTCTCTGAAAGCCAAAAATGCCCTCCCAGAGCCTCTGTGTCAGCCAAATATCAGCTGGCTGGCACACACATGCACGTTGGAACTGAGCTATGGCAATGGATCGCGTGCCAGCAGATATGGCTCCGCATGCCACCTTTGGCACCCGTGGCATAGGTTCACCATCACTGGTCCAGAATATAGATCTTACCTTGTGTCCTTGAAGTATAGAACCCTGTTCTATACATTTACTTCCTAGAAATAAATGTAAGTTTAATTGTTTCTGATCTATCACATCCATGGAGAAAAGCCATGCAGAAAATGTGTTCAGGTTTTTCTCAGTGTAATTGTCTTTCCATTGAATACCTTTAATAACTGTGTAATAACATGATATAAAGTCTGATGATCTCTCTGGATGATTTTGAAATATTTTTAAAAATATTAATGATCTCAGTACCGTTCCCTGTAGGCTGCGCACGTGAGCAAGCGCGCACCCCAAAATACCGTCCTGCGCACCCTTTTCCATGGGCGCGCAGTCCCCATTTTCCATGGGCGCGCAGTCCCGCGGAGGGGGAGGCGCCGGCAGCAGAAGGGAAGGGAGCCGCAGTCGCCCCTGCCTCCCCATGTTGCCTCCGGCCCCCTCGGCCTTTCATCACTGCCCCCTGCCCGATCCGCCCCCTCTGCTCCTCCGCCGCCTCCTACCTTTGGGTGCGGCTCCTCCGCACCCGGAACGCACGCCCTGCCCGTCTCAGTCCCTTTGCTGAGAGCACTTTCATCCCGGGCTCTCAGCAAGGGGGTTGCAGGAGAGGCGGGGCAGGTTGCGCACGCTCCCTATCTCCATACCAGGCCACTCGGAACATTCAAAATAAGAAAAACTTTCGCCAGCGAAGGCTTTTCTTATTTTGAATGTTCCGAGTGGCCTGGTATGGAAATAGGGAGCGTGCGCAACCCCGCGCGCGCCCCCGACATTGAATATCACCTTTGCCGGCCTCTGCTGAGAGAACGCCTGCCGGCGAAGGCTTTTCTTATTTTGAATGTTCCGAGTGGCCTGGTATGGAGATAGGGAGCGCGCGCAAGCGCGCGCGCCCCCCCCGACATTAAATATCACCAGCCTCCGCTGAGAAGAACGGAGAGAGAACGAGAGTGAGTGAGAGCAACAGACAGCAAGATAGAGAGAAAGTGAGAAAGAGAGAGAGAGAGAAAGGGGGGAGAGAAAGAGATAGCAAGAGAGAGAACAAGAGAGAGACAGAGTGTGAGAAAGAAAACAAGAAAGAGTAAGAGAGAGAGAGAAAGCAAGAGAGGGAGAAAGTGAGAAAAAGAAAGAGACCAAGAGGGGGAAAGAGAGAAAGAGAAAGAAAGAAAGAGAGAGATGAGAGAGGAAGGAAGAGAGTGAGAGAGAGAGAGAGAGAGAAGTGACTTGATTTAAAGCATATGGTAAAAGCACTTAAATAATAACAGAGGAAAAAAAACCAGCCCTCACCTGTTTTTATTAATAGTTATGTTTTTGGTTTTGCTGGTTGATTTAGTTTTAATAGTAATGGATTTTGGTTTTTTTAAATTATTAATTTCTTTTAATAAAAGGGATTTTTTTCTTATTTATTTATTTATTTATTTCTTATTTATTTATTTATTTATTTATTTATTTATTATTCTATGCCGCCCAGTCCCAAAGGGACTGTCGCTCAGACACTATACTTTTCCGCCCACACCGAAAAAAAATTAGAGAGTACATTGGATCTCAGTGTTTTCTATATTTGTCATACTTTGATGAGTCTTTACTCAGCATTAACTTCTCATTAAATAATATAGCAAGGGCGTGAACTACAAAAAGGCTCACCATTGGAAAGCTTTGTGCCAGAGGTCAGTTACTCCTGATTTGGATCGGTTCTATAGAACTGGTAGCGGTAATTTTCCCCTGCTTGCCAAACCAGGAGTGACTGTTGGTTGGTCACGCCCCTGGACTGACTCTAATTGCGACGCCTTATGCAGTGCCATCTTGTTTTTGGCTTCTGCACGTACACAGAAGCTGTTTTTTGCTTCTGCACATGCGCAGAAGCTTCAGTTTTGTCACTACACATTTATTTATTTATTTATTCATTTATTTATTTATCCATTTATTTATCCATTTATTTATTTATTTATTGGATTTGTATGCCGTCCCTCTCTGTAGACTCAGGGCGGCTAACAACAGTAATAAAAACAGCATATAACAATCCAATATTAAAACAGTTAAAAATCCTTATTATAAAACCAAACATACATACAGACATACCATGCATAAAATTGTAAAGGCCTAGGGGGAAAGGGTATCTCAGTCCCCCCATGCCTGGCGGCAGAGGTGGGTTTTAAGAAGCTTACGAAAGGCAAGGAGGGTGGGGGCAATTCTAATCTCTGGGGGGAGTTGATTCCAGAGGGCCGGGGCCGCCACAGAGAAGGCTCTTCTCCTGGGTCCCGCCAAGCGACATTGTTTAGTTGACGGGAACCGGAAAAGACCCACTCTGTGGGACCTAACTGGTTGCTGGGATTCATGCAGCAGAAGGCAGTCCCTAAGATAATCTGGTCCGATGCCATGAAGGGCTTTATAGGTCATAACCAACACTTTGAATTGTGACCGGAAACTGATCGGCAACCAATGCAGACTGCAGAGTGTTGGTGTAACATGGGCATATTTGGGAAAGCCCATGATTGCTGAGGGCTCATGGCATGTGGTGCACAATGTGTGCACACCCACACAGTGTGGGAGGAAGCGAACCGGAGGTGAGGTAAGTTAGAAACCACCCTGCTTTGTGCTTTACATAAATGTGAAAGCTTTAAAAAGTATTGTGATGAACCCCTGCTACTTTTTTAATGTATAAATGAAAGAACACAAATTTTGCAACCTCTTTGTTTGTATAATAGTCCCTGAAAAGTATGCTGACTTCTACAAAATTATCTGTAATTATGGTTTGTAGATGGAAGTGTTTTTATTTAATTAGCTATATATTTCACGTGTTTATTTATCCAGTGTTTTTTACATTGAACTTATTTATTGGGAATCTACTTTGATGAAGCCGCCTGAAATTTAGACCAAACCAGACATGGAAGTCAATAAGTCAGTTAGAACTTGTGAAATGGTTATATTGACAGTTGTGGGTGGGTTTTTTTAAAATCTCACTTGTTGGTTATGGGTTTTTTTTTCTTGTTATGCTGTCTTTTTAATTGTTATTAGCTATCCAGAGTCACTATGGTGAGATGGATGGTCAAATACATTGAATAATATCAAATACATTGAATAATATAAAAAATTAAATAAATATGTACATACACACTACCTTCAATATAATCAAACAAATCAAAAAATGTAAGACAATCTAATAATTACATTATTAAACAAGAATCAGCACTAAAAATAATCTCCATATGTTTTCTATTTATTTCATATTTTAAAGGCATCTCACCTTGTACCATAAATTCTTCCTCCGGCAATGAATGAAAAATATTCAGAGATATAGCTAACATGGCACAAATGACAACAGCATACTTTCCAAGGTAATCCATAGTGTTCCTATAAAAAAGAGAAAAACAGTGGACTTTCTGCCTCCATGCAATCTTTCATTCCTTTCTGTTGATTAAATTGATTTACATGTACTGTAGATACAAATCCAATTTATTAAGACATGGGTTGATTTATAACGGGTTTAAACTCAGGTAGCCACTAAATCTCAGCTGCAAATATCTAGAATTATCTCCAAATGGTTGCAAAAGGACACATGAAACACTTTCTTTGCTCCATGAATTGTTCATTTGTAGTCCGGATCTGTCTGCCTAAAGCTGAGTTTAGGACGACAAGTTTTAATCTGGGTTTTGAATTTTGAATTGGGTACAACTGTGAGCGTTATTTTAAAAATACAGTACTGTACTCCTTTAAGAGACATTCATACAGAGGTTGTAATCTACACATGCTTACCAAGGAAACTGAATTGAAGAGCCTTATGTCTAAACATAGGATTCTACTGTTAGAAATCATCTCGTTCAAGATGCAATATTGGTTAGCCAGAATTGAACCAATCAAACTCTCTTTCAATGTCACCATAACAAGGGTGCACAATCAACTAAAATACAGTGGAACCCCGACATAAGAGCTGCTCAACTTAAGAGCTACTCGAGATAAGAGCTGGGAGAGGAGAGACATTTTTTTATTTTATTTTATTTATTACTTGGATTTGTATGCCGCCCCTCTCCGCGATACGAGCCGAGAAGAGCCGGGCTGGCTTACTTTCCTTCCTTCCCGCGCTGATGCAGAGCCACTCGAACAAAGCGTCGCGCCCCTCTGATGCTTTCGGCGGCTTCCGAAGCGACGCTGGGCTCTTTTGCCGCCAAAAGCGTCAGGGGGGCGTGACGCTTTGTTCGAGTGGCTCTGCATCAGCGCGGGAAGGAAGGAAAGTAAGCCAGCCCGGCTCTTCTCGGCTCGTATCCCGGCACTTGGTGAGTGGAGAGGCGGTCGCCTCCCCTGCCGCCCCACTCTGGGGGTCCTTGGCTTCTGCTGGGGGTGGGGGGATCCGAACGCTGTTTTGAATTTCACATTCCGAGTGGCCCAAACGCCAAAGGTGAACTTCCGCACCTCAGGAGTTAGCTCGCAAACGGCGCGGCTGTTTTAAAACATCACTGCCGGCCTGGGGGGGGAGAGGGAAAGGGGGGAGAGGGGGGAGAGAAAGAGAGAGGGAGAGAGAGAAAGAGAGAGGGAAAGGGGGGGAGAGGGGGGAGAGAAAGAGAGAGGGATAGAAAGAGAGAGAGAGTGAGAGATGCTCAGTGAGCCTTTCTTTGAAGTTGCCTTTCTTTCTTTCTTTCTTTCTTTCTCTCTCTCTTTCTTTTTCTCTCTTGCTCTCTTGCTCTTTCATTCTTTTTTCTTTCTCTCTCTTTCTTTCTTTCTTTCTTTCTCTTTCTTTCTTTCTTTCTTTCTCTTTCTTTCTTTCTTTCTCTTGCTTTCTCTCCTTCCTTCCCTCCTCCATTTCTTTCATTCTCCCTCTCTATTTTTATTTCTCTTTCATTTTCTTTCTTTCTCTCTTGCTTGCTTTCTTTCTTGCTCTTTTTCTTTCTCTCTTTTACCTTCCCTTCCTCTATTTCTTGCTTTCCTTTTCCTTCCTCCCTTCTTTCCTCCCTCTACAGGATTGGGTGGCAGTGAAGTTACTCTCCCCTTTCATAAGTTTCCTTGCTTCCTTCCTCTGTTCCTGTCCCTTCACCCTTTCTTTCTTCCTTTCTTTCTTCCTTCCTTTCTTTCTTTCCTTCCTTCCTTCCTTTCCTCCCTCCATTTCTTGCTTTCCTTTTCCTTCCTCCCTTCTTTCCTCCCTCTACAGGATTGGGTGGCAGTGAAGTTGAATAAATAACTACAGTTTAATGAATAAAAATAAAAGTTTGCCATGTTGATTGTTTTGGGTAAAAAGAGGAAGGGAAGGAAAGCTCTCAGCTTATCATCTTATTAATAAGTAAAGTTACATTTATTCTTGCAATGTCTTTTTGCATAATTTAGACTAACTTTGTGAGTTTTTTGAGGGCTGGAACCAATTAAAATTATTTACATTAATTCCTATGGGGAAAAGTCGTTCGAGCTAAGAGCTGCTCGACTTAAGAGCGCAGGTCCGGAACGAATTAAACTCGTATCTCGAGGTACCACTGTAGTCTATACCCATGATGGCGAAACTATGGTACACGTGCCACAGGTGGTACATGGAGCCATATCGGAGGGCGCATGAGGCTTTGCCCTGTGTCAGGTCCAGCACACATGCATGTGCTGGCCAGATGATTTTCAGCCTTGGGAAAGGTCATTTCGCCCTCTGGATGCTTTAGGGAAGCTTCCCAGAAGCCCCAGAGGCAAAAACAAATCACCCAACGGAAAAAAAAGAAATGGGTGAAAATGCACTTCCGGTTTGCTGTTGTGTTGTTTTTTTGCCGAAAACAGCACAATGGGCAAACCGGAAGTACATTTTCTGAATTTCTGGTTTGCTCGTTACGCTGTTTTTTGCGCTCTGGAGCTTCAGGAAGCTTCCCTGAATCCTTTGGAGTGCAAAAAAAGCAGCACAATGGCAAACCGGAAGTGTGTTTTCTGAACTTCTTGTTTGCCTGTTGTGCACTCTGGAGCTTCAGAAAGCTTCTCACCGAGTCTCCGGAGAGGGGCAATATATAAATCTAATTATTATTATTATTGTTGTTGTTGTTGTTGTTCTTCTTCTTCTTCTTCTTCTTCTTCTTATTATTATTATTATTATTATTATTATTATTCCCTGAACTCTCCAGAGTGTGTTTGCTGAACTTCTGGTTTGCCTGTTGTGCTGTTGTTTGCACTCCGGAGCTTCAGGAAGCTTCCCTAAACTCTCCAGAGTGCAAAAAATAACACAATGGCAAACCGGAAGTGCGTTTTCTCGACCTTCCAGTTTGCCCATTTGGGCATTATTTCTCATATACCAAGTTTTAGTAAGGCCTGTGCGCATGTGTGGGGGGCAACGCAAGGGTGTGCACATGCACATGTATGGGAGGGAGGGGAGGGGTGTGGGCACATGTATGCATGCTAGCACACCCACACCCACCCTTTTGGCTTGTGAACCAAAAAGGTTCGCCATCACTGGTCTATACTGTAATTAGACAGAGAAATGGATAGCAATTGGGTTAGTTTGGTTTCTGAGATTACAACAGCAGCGTAGATCTGAGCAGAGATGGACAGAGTTGAAGCAAGCAAGTTCAGCAGAAACCCTGGTTGCAAACACTTCTGACCATGACCAAATCAGGTTCCGACCAGGGGTGAAATTCAAAAGTTTTCTCTACCGGTTCTGTGAGTGTAGCTTGGTAGGCATGGCTTCCTGACCTTGTGAACATAACCTGTGATGAAGGCTTCCCTCCTTTTCCCCCTTCTCCTCTTGCAACCTCTTGGTCAGCTGTGACAGGGCTGGGAGGATGCACATGACAGAAGGAGGGGGGAGAGGGAGGAAGGAAGCATCTGCCATTTATTCCTCTGCCAGCCCAGATTTACAAAAGGAAGGAAGAAAAACAGGTAGCAAAAAGCACCAAAGAGAGCCCGCGGGGCTCCAAGGCTTTCTAAGTGAGTGAGAAGAGACAGGGAGAGAGAGAGAGAGTGAGATGCACACAGACATAGAGAGAATGAGAGAGAAAGGGAACCTGGCTGATTGGTGAGCATCTTGACGAGGGCCGAATCAAGCCAAATCTGTCTCCCTGCCCCCTCTCTCTGTCTGACTGGCAAGAAACAACGGGCTGCTACTTCTGGGTTTGCTCTCTGCAGAGAGAGAGAGAGAGTCCTACTTCAGGGCAGAGAAGTGCGCCGTGTTGGGGTGCGTTGGCTGGAAGAGGTGAGCAGTGACTGTGCAAGTGGGCGGGTGTGAGTGGGGCCAACCAGGGTTGGTTTTTACCCGCTCAGCAAACCAATTCAAATCAGCATGAGCCAGTCCAAGCTGGTTGAATTTCTGACTGTTACACATATGACCTGGACTGTTTATTGGATTGTACTACTTCTTAAAGTAAACTTTAACTCAAGTTAGTTTATCTGTATGTGACTATTTATGCATAATTACTTTTATAAATGTTTCTGTGTGCATATCCTTGTTACTCAAGGATTACTGTGCACATACATTAACAAGCCTGGGGAGAAGAAAAAACGGGTCCAACTGGAAGTTGGCAAATGGGCCATTTTCTGCTCCTAGAAAGGCTCAGGTGCCTAGGGGGAGCAAAAAACAAGCATGCCATTGTGTGCCAGGAGTGAGGGGGTATCCCATGCGCATTGAATTATGGGTGTGGGCACGTGGACACATGACCCCTGTGCTCCCCCCTTTTGGCCTGTGAATCAAAAAAGGTTTGCCATCACTGTCCTATGATGTACCTTCACTCAATTAAAGCTTACAAAGAATCAAACAGACATGAGAATCATAGCAGCACATAAATACAAAAGTAATTGGCTGAAGTTCTAAAAATTAAAAAGAAATACAAATGATAATCCATATGTTTTCTTACTGGATCTACAAAAAGGCTAGTTAAATTCTCAAAAAAATTGTATGAGAAGATGAAGAATTAGAGAAATCCTATGACAAAATGTTTGAATGAACTAAAGATGAAGACTGTTAGAAGTGAGAGGAAAGAATATGAAATTGATTTATTTGATCAAAGTTACAATAAGACATTTATTTGCAAAGTTATGGCGATCCTTTATGAACTTTTTGTTGACATTAGGATTGAAAAGTTAATGTCTTATGAATTTCATTATAGCTAAGGAATGAGATGTAAGATGATATCTGTTTGTAACCTTATGGGGAGTAAATAATTACTTAATTTGATTAAAATTGTTACAGTCAAGGTTGGAAGTCACTTCTTTACATATTTATTTTTCTTTATTATATTCTTTATTTTTGTTTTTTCTTATACTTTACTCATTCTTTGTTATTCTTTTTTTCTTTCTTTAAATTTAGTTTTTGTTTTACTATTGTAATAAAAGTCCTTAATAAAATTATATACCAATAACTGACCAATATAAAATAGCAAAATGGAAGGGCTTCTGCAATGACAAATTGTTGCTCTTTCTAAAACAAAAACAAAAAAACTGTGATTGGTAGAAATATAGAATTTATTTCTTATTCCTTGATTTGTAATGTGAATATTTAAGGTTCTTCTCTTTGATACGTTAAGTGTCCAGATAGTGTCATCCAAGGGCTCTAAAGTTCCTCTTGGTTTTGCACCTCAACTGGAAAGCCCTTAATTTGCAATTGCAATTGCAATTAAGCTACATTTGATCCACCTATGTTTGTCACACTTCATGCTTTAAGCATCTATATGAAATACAATCCCTAAATTAGGAAAGGATGTAGAAATTATTGACTACTAGTTGAATCTGCAAATCTTTCCTAGACACTTCTACCTGGAAACCACTTTTGGACTTTATGCTTGCTTGAGTTGGGGGGGGGGACAACGAAAATTTGATTTTGGGGTTTGTTGATTACATAGGTTTGTTATTATATAAAATGGCTAGTGTATATTATCATATTTATTTTATTTTATTTTATTTTATTTTTATTTTATTATTTGGATTTGTATGCCGCCCCTCTCCGAAAACTCGGGGCGGCTCACAACAAGTGAAAAGACAATCCAATACATTAATCCAATTAATTAAAATATTATAAATTTAAGAAAAACCCCTATACTAACATACACACACACGAGCATACCATATATAAATTCAACGTGCCCAGGGGAAGATGTTTAGTTTCCCCATGCCTGACGGAAAAGGTGGGTTTTGAGGAGTTTATGGAAGGCAGGAAGAGTAGGGGCAGTTCTGATCTCCGGGGGGAGTTGGTTCCAGAGAGTCGGTGCCGCCACAGAGAAGGCTCTTCCCCTGGGGCCCGCCAACCGGCATTGTTTAGTTGACGGGACCCAGAGGAGGCCCACTCTGTGCGACCTAATCGGTCGCTGGGATTCGTGCGGCAGAAGGCGGTCTCGGAGATATTCTGGTCCAGTGCCATGAAGGGCTTTAAAGGTCATAACCAACACTTTGAATTGTGACCGGAAACTGATCGGCAGCCAATGCAAGCTGCGGAGTGATGGTGAAACATGGGCATACCTGGGTAAGCCCATGACTGCTCTCGCAGCTGCATTCTGCACGATCTGAAGTTTCCGAACACTTTTCAAAGGTAGCCCCATGTAGAGAGCATTACAGTAGTCGAACCTCGAGGTGATGAGGGCATGAGTGACTGTGAGCAATGAGTCCCGGTCCAGGTAGGGCCGCAACTGGTGCACCAGGCGAACCTGGGCAAACGCCCCCCTCGCCACAGCTGAAAGATGGTTCTCTAATGTGAGCTGTGGATCGAGGAGGACGCCCAAGTTGCGGACCCTCTCTGAGGGGGTCAGTAATTCCCCCCCCCCAGGGTAATGGACGGACAGATGGGATTGTCCTTGGGAGGCAAAACCCACAGCCACTCCGTCTTATCCGGGTTGAGCTTGAGTCTGTTGACACCCATCCAGGCCCCAACAGCCTCCAGGCACCGGCACATCACTTCCACCGCTTCGTTGACTGGGCATGAGGTGGAGATGTAAAGCTGGGTATCATCGGCATATTGATGATACCTCACCCCATGTCCTTGGATGATCTCACCCAGCGGTTTCATGTAGATGTTAAATAGCAAGGGGGAGAGGACCGACCCCTGAGGTACTCCACAAGGGAGAGACCTCGGAGTCGACCTCTGACCCCCCACTAACACCGACTGCGACCGGCCAGAGAGGTAGGAGGAGAACCACTGAAGCACAGTGCCTCCCACCCCCAACCCCTCCAACCGGTGCAGAAGGATACCATGGTCGATGGTATTGAAAGCCGCTGAGAGATCGAGGAGCACCAGGACAGAGGATAAACCCCTGTCCTGGGCCCGCCAGAGATCATCCATCAACGCGACCAAAGCGGTTTCCGTGCTGTAACCGGGCCTGAAGCCCGACTGCTGGGGACCTAGATAATCGGCTTCTTCCAAGGACCGCTGGAGCTTGAGTGCCACCACCTTCTCGACAACCTTCCCCATGAAGGGAAGGTTGGAGACTGGACGATAGTTGTTGAGTACGGCTGGGTCCAGGGAGGGCTTCTTGAGGAGGGGGCGCATAAGCGCTTCTTTATAGAGCGATGGAAAAACTCCCCTCCCCAAGGAAGCGTTGGTAATCTCCTGGGCCCAGCTCCGTGTCACCTCCCTGCCGGCCGAGACCAACCAGGAGGGACACGGATCCAATAGACAGGTGGCAGAACTCACAGCTCCAATGGCCTTGTCCACTTCATCAGGTGTCACCAGATCAAACTCTTCCCAGACAGGTGGACAAGTACGTTCCCCAGTCACCTCGACTGACTCATTGTCAGTCGACTCTGTTTTACAATTGGAGTCGAGGTCGGCCCGGATCTGAGCGACTTTATCAGCGAAAAACGTGTTAAACTCCTCGGCACTACTCTGCAAGGGCTCCCCAACTCCCCCCTGGTTAAGAAGGGAGCGGGTCACCCTAAACAGAGCGGCCGGGCGGGATTCCGCTGATGCAATCAAGGCAGCATGGTACGCGCATCTTGCCGCCTTGAGCGCCACTTTGTAAGTCTTAATAAAAGCTCTTACAAGTGTTCGATCAGATTCAGACCTGCTCTTCCTCCATCGCTTCTCTAGACGTCTCTTTTGGCGTTTCAACTCCCGGAGCTCCTCGTTGAACCATGGAGCTCTACGGGGTCTAGCGCCACGGAGAGGTCGCAAAGGCGCAATCCAGTCAAGAGCCTCCGCAGCAGCCGTATTCCAGGCCTCCGCAAGAGACTCCGCCGAACTGTGGATGAGTGCCTCTGGAATAACCCCAAGCGCCATCTGAAAGCCCTCTGGGTCCATCAGGCGTCTGGGGCGGAACATCTTCATTGGTTCCGCCTCCCTGCGGGGAAGGATTGGAGCCAGGAAGTCAAGCCGTAGTAGAAAATGGTCTGACCATGACAAAGGCACTGCTTCTAAGCCCCTTAGTCTCAGACCATTACTCAATTGCTCGGAAAGGAATACCATGTCAGGTGCGTGCCCCCCCTCATGAGTCGGACCCCATACTACTTGAGTCAGGTCCATGGCTGTCATGGTGGCCATGAACTCCTGTGCCAACCCAGAGGTTTCGCCGAGTGACGGCAGGTTGAAGTCCCCCAAGCCAATAAGTCTGGGGAACTCCACCGCCAACCCGGCTACCTCCTCGAGTAGCACAGGCAGGGCTTTTGACACGCAGCTGGGAGGCAGGTACGTGAGAAATAAGCCCACCTGAACCCCTAAGTCCAACTTCATCAAGAGTGACTCACAACCCGCAATTTCCGGAGCAATGAGTCCACGTAGGCAAAGGCTCTCCCTGGCTATAATAGCCACTCCTCCCCCCCTTCCCTGGGGTCGAGGTTGGTGCCATATCTGAAACCCAAGTAAAAAAGTAAAAAGTTGAGGTTTTATGTTAGTACCTATTTGTCGGCACCAAATGGAGTTGGAAGTCAATGCTTTTGCTTTTTCTCTTTTCCCGTACACTTTTCTCTCTTCCCTCTTTTCTCCCTTAATTCCCCATTATGTTCATTTTTCCTTGTAGAAACATAGAAACATAGAAGTCTGATGGTAGAAAAAGACCTCATGGTCCATCTAGTCTGCCCTTATACTATTTCCTGTATTTTATCTTAGGATGGATATATGTTTATCCCAGGCATGTTTAAATTCAGTTACTGTAGATTTACCAACCACGTCTGCTGGAAGTTTGTTCCAAGGATCTACTACTCTTTCAGTAAAATAATATTTTCTCATGTTGCTTTTGATCTTTCCCCCAACTAACTTCAGATTGTGTCCCCTTGTTCTTGTGTTCACTTTCCTATTAAAACACTGCCCTCCTGGACCTTATTTAACCCTTTAACATATTTAAATGTTTCTGTCATGTCCCCCCTTTCCCTTCTGTCCTCCAGACTATACAGATTGAGTTCATTAAGTCTTTCCCAATATGTTTTATGCTTAAGACCTTCCACCATTCTTGTAGCCCGTCTTTGGACCCGTTCAATTTTGTCAATATCTTTTTGTAGGTGAGGTCTCCAGAACTGAACACAGTATTCCAAATGTGGTCTCACCAGCACTCCATATAGCGGGATCATAATCTCCCTCTTCCTGCTTGTTATATCTCTAGCTAAGCATCCTACTTGCTTTCCCTACCACCTGACTGCACTGTTCACCCATTTTGAGACTGTCAGAAATCACTACCCCTAAATCCTTCTCTTGTATTTCTATATTTTATATTCTGATAAACTAATAATATTTAAACTGCAGATTTTCCTGATCACAAATTGATTTCACCTAATTTAGCGTTTTTCCATATTACCAGCATTTAGACCTTTCAGTTCTGTCCATCTAGAAACGCAGAAATATAATGGATCTTTTTTTACTAATCCTTTTTTATTCACTCTTTAAGAGGAGAATGAAGAGAAAACCATCCAATCCAGACTTCACCCATGAGTTACCCCAGAATAACAAAAATCCGCTCGGTCCCAATTCATATACAGTATATAACGGTATATAAAAAGAAATAACATAGCTTTTGAACACCACCTCATCTGGTGCTTTCACAATATATATTTGTATTTATTTGGCTTCTGGTTTACAAATAAAATCGAAGCAGTTGCTATGTTAGAAAAGTATGTGAAATAATATGAGTTACAATTGTTGAAATCCCACAAATGTCCCCTGCCTGCTGTTTTTTCCATTCATTGTTGAATTAAGAACCCTTGTGAATGTGCAATGATAAAATATCAGCAACGTGGGTACTTTTCAAATTTTTATCATGGTTACATGCTGTTAAGACTAGCTGCATTAGAAAAGTTAGGGGAAAGGCATTCTAAGCTATGAAGCACAGGCACAATACAGATCTTTTGAAGTGGCAAAGTCCAAAACTAGTTGAGTCGAAGCCAGAGATTCTTAGGAAAATACATAACCTACAAAATCCATAGAAATATTATGATTCAATGGCAAATGTTAAATTGATACAAGGCCAGAAATAAATCAACAAACTCCCCCAAAAGAAATGTATTCTGATAACAGTCAAATTCATATCTTATCAGAAAGTATTATTATTATTATTATTGTTTGTTTGTTTGTTTGTTTGTTTATTATTTATTTATTTATTTATTTATTTATTTATTTATTTATTTATTTATTTATTTATTTATTTATTTATTTATTTATTTATTTATTTATTTATTTATTTATTTATTTATTTATTTATTTATTTATTTATTTATTAGATTTGTATGCCTTCCCTCTCCGCAGACTCGGGGCGGCTCACAACAGTGATAAAACAATATACAGTAACAAATCTAATATTAAAAGTCTAAAATAACAATTTAACATTAAAAGCCTAAAAAACCCATTATTTAAAAAGGATACACACAAACATACCATATATAAAACTACATAGGCAAGGGGAGATGTCTCAGTTCCCCCATGCCTGACAGCAGAGGTGGGTTTTAAGAAGTTTACGAAAGGCAAGGAGGGTGGGGCAGTCATCATCTCTGGGGGGAGCTGGTTCCAGAGGGTCAGGGCTGCCACAGAGAAGGCTCTTCCCCTGGGTTCCGCCAAATGACATTGTTTAGTCGACGGGACCTGGAGAAGGCCAACTCTGCGGGACCTAACCGGCCGCTGGGATTCGTGCGGCAGAAGGCGGTCTCGCAGATATTCTGATCGGGTGCCATGAAGGGCTTTATAGGTCATAACCAACACTTTGAATTGTGACCAAAACTGATCTGCAACCAACATAATGCAATGCAAAGCAATGTAATGCAATCTGCGGAGAGGGACGGCATACAAATAAATAAATAAATGAATGAATGAATGAACGAACAAACAAACAAACAAACAAACAAACAAACAAACAAACCATTCAAAGTGCCCCTTGCGAACCAAAGCATCTCAGTATCAAATGACGTTCCTACCTGTATTTCACGTAGCATTTTGAACTTCTCAAAAAAGTGCTTCACAAACCTAATTGGCTGCAACAGGGTAAAGAGGCAGAAGGTCCTTTCTTTGGCAAGTGGGAGTGCCGATTGTTTGTTCTCTTGGATTCAAATCAGTGAGAGGAGAGACTGCATACCTACTGTTGGGCATATTATATGGAGCACACACTTTGCATGAGGAGGATCCAAAGAAAATAAATGTCAAAAAGGATTCCAACCTAGAAGAGCACTTTTTTAACACAAAATAAAACTATATTAACATCCCCATAACAGTGCTCACAAAGCGCCAGTTTTGAGATAAAAAGAACAGCATTACCGTATTCAGGTTTTTATATCTTAAGGAGTGCTCGCTCGGATGCTTGCAAAAGGTTATTGAAACTGAATGGAAGTCAAGGGGGAAACTTTGTGGGCTCAAGGTCACTTTTATACACAACGGATTTAAACTTAATATTAACCGCTCCAAACTTGACTGTAAAAAATATGACTTCAGTAACCGAGTTGTCGAAGCGTGGAACTCATTACCGGACTCCATAGTGTCATCCCCAAATCCCCAACACTTTACCCTTAGATTATCTATGGTTGACCTATCCAGATTCCTAAGAGGTCAGTAAGGGGCGAGTACAAGTGCACTAGAGTGCCTTCCGTCCACTGTCCTATTGCTCTCCTATTTCTCCTATACCTTTCTTCTATTCCTATATCTCTTCTTCTATTCTTTCATTGATATGTTTTTATTCCTACATCTTCTCTTCTATTCTTTCTTAGATATATTTTACTATGAGTATCTCCTCTATAACCTTCATCATGTATTTTACTATGTGTATATAGATATATAACCACTAAAACCCTCATTGTGTATTGGACATACATACATACATACATACATACATACATACATACATTAAATAAATAAATAAATAAATACATATCCGTGACATACTAATTTAGTAAGAAAAAGCAGCAATTTTTCAGTGTTAGCCATATGAGATGTTGCTCATTTGATACTGTAAGTAAGCCAACAACACATATATTTATAAAAATAATAAAGGCAGGCTAAAATAAATGAATACATTAGAGATAGGGAGATGCTGTAGAGTATTGACAAATAATATTACCTTTCCTCTTTTTACGAGAGTCCTGCTGTTTCACGGTAGGAAAGAGAGTTTTGGATGCTTAGCTGCAGCTTGTCCGGCAAAGCTAGGAAAGGATAAATCCTCTGCTTTTCTTTTATACTGGCAAAATAGTCCATCTTCCACCCACACTTAAGCCAGTGGATCAACTGTAATTTTACTCAATAGCTCAATGTTGCTTGATGTAATTACTATTCTGCCATATACTGATGTTATCTCTTTCTTCTACCCTTAAACAGATTGCTTTTTCAATTGTCATATTAAAAAAAACGTCAAATGGTAATCGCATGGATCAATGCCATTTGCTCATAGGATGAGGGCTGCTTTGGTCCAAAATTAGAAGGAGTCTGGTAGTCCTTTTTCAAACTAACAAATTTTATTAAAAGTTGCAAGCGATTTATCAGATTAAATTGCTCATGGTATCTATGCCTTTTAAAACAAATTTGTTACAGTAATATGAAAAAGTTCTATCAGACTATTCTTGATATTTACCATTTAGATTACTCTGCCATTGTTAACTATACTTCATTGCCATGTGTTTTTTTTAATAAAAAACCTGCTGTCATAAAACAAAAATAGACTGTTTTGTTCAACAATGTCCTACAGTTTTTTAAATGACTTAATTTTCTGCCCTCGTCCTGAATATTTTTTCCTATCAATAGAAGCCAATAGAGATTAATAAGAAAGATACATTAATTTGCACCATTATTTTGCACAATACGGCTTCCATGTATATTTGTTTACTCTGCAATATTTTCTTTCTATCTGCAGTTCTCAAGGAGTCTTTATTTTGAATTGATTCACGATTATTTATGTTTCAAGCCACCAGCCTCACAACATACAGGTAATGCTACAAACTGTACAAAAGTTCAGATTAAAATTACACTTCTAATATTTTAATTACAATTAAGACATTTAGGTGTCTTCTTTTCTCTGTGCAATAAGAATTCCCTTTTGCTTTGAGTGAGAGATAATTTTGTTACTATCATATTTCTGAACATTTCCACAGAAACTGAATATGCACATTAAATGTTTAGCTTTTCCACTAATCTAATTCATAGCCAAGATATTCAATAAGCTTAATAGTTTTCATTCTGTTTCTGCCTTTTAGCACATTTAGCTGAGGAAATTTGATCATAATTTTTCACAGTAAGAGTTTTAATTGTAGAAATAACTGTAATGAACTGTAACAACTGTAACTATAACTAATCTAGTGGAAAATGTAGCATATTTTGTCCCAAGGAACAAGTGAATAGCTATGAATAGAATGTTTTATTTCATACTATTACCCAAACATTTCTTAACTAAATTTGTAAACATATTTTTTTTACATCCTACCAAGGAAAATAAATTCTACTATACTATTTGTGGAGGATGGGAACTAGGGCTTAAAAAATTAATCAAATAATTAATCAACTGTAACATTTGACCAGTGTTGCTATGCCCATATTGCTGAGAGGAATAGCAAGAATGGTGTACTGTATGGTCTCCTTGTGATGTAGTTTCCAGTATTGTTATGCTGGCAGTTAATATATTGAATTATTATTGTTTTCTAATGTGTTTAAGTAAATATATTTGTGCAAAAGTATGGATCATGCAGCAATAATGAGGGGAGTAGAAAGGGGAGGTAAAGAAGAGAGGAAACAAATTTAAGTTGTTACTACGTTCAGTGATCTGAGATGACATCTTATTTAACAAAAATTGAGCTGTCTCACCCACAGATACTTACATAATATTGTAATCCTTCATATCTTTGCTTATGTAAAAACTTTAAACAGTGGTTCTCAACCTTTCTAAATGCCGCAACACCTTAATACAGTTCCCCATGTTGTGGTGACCCTCAACCAAAAGTCTTTTGCCAATTCTCCCAACAGAGCTTTAAGCTGATTGGCAGGAAGGTCAGAGGGACACCCTCACTGTAAACACCTGACTGGTGAGATTGTAAAAATTCCAAGGTGCCAGAATAGAAGCTTTAGTTCCTAACACCATGGGAAATTTGTCTTTCCCCATGAGAAATGGTCGACCCCTGTGAAATGGTCGTTCATCCCCCAAAGGGGTCCCAACCCACAGATTGAGAATCACTGCTTTAAAATTTATTTATTTTGACATTAATGAAGATGGGGGCAGGTAGATGAAGATTTCTAATCAAGCAAGAGTGATCTTACAGATTAACAGAGTTGGAAGGGACCTTGCAGGTCATCTAGTCCAGTATTTCCCAACCAGTGTGCCGCGGCACACTTGTGTGCTGCGAGACATGGTCAGGTGTGCTGCGAAGAAGGAAGCTCAGCTTCTGGTCTCGCAACTTTTTGCTGAGAGTGCGAAGAGCAAAAAGTTGTGAGACCGGAAGCTGAGCTTTCTTCTTTGCGCCTTCCAAGTTTTCCAGCAGCTGCAGCATCCTGCCCGGCTGGAGCTTCCCTGGCGGAGACAGCAGGTGAGCTTTGGGGCCTGGCAGGAGGACGGAGGCAGCGGGAGGGTAGCGGCAGCACTGGCACCGGGCAGTAGCCGCAGGGCGGCGGCAGGGTGGTCAGCTGCCAGCCAGAACTCCAGGACAGAGGCACCAACGGCGGCGACTGGACATGTTGCTGTACGCCGTACATGCTGGCATTGCGTGGCTGGCACTTGCCTGCTGGCTGGGCCGGGATGGAGGCTCCATCCCCACGCCCATGCCCAGCGCAACGCCAGCATGTACAGTGTCTAGGAACACGTCCAGCAACCACCGTCGGTGTCTCCATTCCGGAGCTCTGCCTCACAGCTGACCACCCTGCCGCCGCCCCAAGGCTACTACTCAGTGCTGCTGCTGCAGCGTGGTGTAAGAGAAAGAGAGAGAGAAAGAAAGAGATAGATAGCAAGAGAGAGAAAGAGATAGCAAGAGAGGGGGAGAGAGAAAGAGAGAGGGAGAGAGGGGGGGAGAGAGAAAGAGAGAGAAAGCAAAAAAGAGAGAGAGAGATAGCAAAAAAAAGAGAGAAAGAGAGAGATAGCAAGAGAGAGAGAGAAAGAGAGAGGGAGAGAGGGGGAGAGAGAAATAGAGAGAAAGACAGCAAGAGAGAGAGAGAGAAAGCAAGAGAGAGCGAAAGGGGGGAAGGAAGGTGAGGGAAAGACAGAGGGAGGGAAGGAGGGAGAGAGAAAGAGAGCATAAGAGAGGAAGGAAGGGAGAAACAAAGAGGGATGGAGAGAGAGAGGGAAAGAAAGAGGAAGGAAGGAAGAGAGAGAAAGAGGGAGAGAGAGAGAGAAATAGAGCGAAAGGGAGGAAGAGAGAGATTTTTTTTGTCCAAACTTTTTTGAGCCCCCCCCCCGCCCGCTCAATGTTCCCCAGGATTTTGTAAATGTGAATAATGTGCCACGGCTCAAAAAAGGTTGGGAAACACTGATCTAGTCCAACCTACTGCCCAAGCAGGGGATCCTACATCTGCCTCTACATAGGATCAAACTCACAACCTCCTGATTGTGAGGCAAGAGCTCCCTCTAGACCATAGCAGCTGATGATTGGAATCTATGCACATTAACAGATTAAAAATTTAGACTTTACAGTGCTGTATGTTACATAATATACATGATCATTCAAATGTTATTATAAAGTGAATGGACATTGGGCACAAGACTTTGTCATGTATCTTTTGGCGACAGTTGAATTTTGGAAAACTCTCATCTTACTAATAGAAAAATATCCAGTGGAGATTCTGTCTTGTCCATATTAATATCAAGGTTTACTCAACCATCAAACAATTTAAGATAATTACTTTTTTCTGGGCATATCATTTTATACTTAATTTCATTATATCTAAATTGTGCTTCCCTTCAGAATTTGAAGGACTTATTTTTATCCTTGAATCAATGCAATGAAACAGATGATGCTGAAAGACAATAACTGATTCAATGTCATCAAGGAATAGGAAAGGTCATTGTTTAATCCAGGTGTTCGACAAAATGTCAAGGGCAAATCCTTTATATCTTTGGAGCATCTCTCTTCTTTCCTGATTGATTTATATCACTTAGGTAATGACTTGAAATGTCATTCTTTCTCTTTGTGTCTGTGTGCATGTGTGTTTTCTGTGCCATTGCATGGGACCATTACAGGTAGTCCTTGACCTATGACTGCAATTGAGCCCAAAATTTATGTTATTGAGTGAGACAGTGAATTTTCCCCATTTTATGATTTTTCTTGCCACAGTTGTTAAGTGAATCACTGTAGTTATGTTGTTAAATGAATCTTGTGTTCCCTTTTATTTTGTTTGTCAGAAGGTTACAAAAGGGGAGACATCCTTCCTGGCCGGCCAAAATGTGGACTCCAGGAAGGGCGTCTTTGTGACATCAAAGCTCCACCCCTGGAATTTCCTATTGGGATTCCCCACCTCTGTTTGAGCCTCCCGACCAGCCGACAGCTCCACGGCTCTTCTGCAAAGGTGACAGCTGGGCGGTGGCGCTTCTCAGCATTCTCCTGAACCCGAACGCTGAACCCGAACTTTTGCCGAACCTCCAGGTTCGGCGTTCAGGAGAACGCCAAGAAGCCCCCCGGCTGTTTCGGAAGGTGACAGCGATTTTTTTTCCAGCTTGCACGCATTAATTGGTTTTACATTGTTTCCTATGGGAAACATTTTTTCGTCTTACTAACTTTTCACCTTATGAACCTCCGCCCGGAACCAATTAAGTTCATAAGACGAGGTATCACTGTATATACATACATATACAGTGTTCCCTCGATTTTCATGGGTTCGAACTTCACGAATAGCCTATACCACGGTTTTTCAAAAAATATTAATTAAAAAATACTTTGCAGTTTTTTTCCTACACCACGGTTTTTCCCACCCGATGACGTCATATGTCATCACCAAACTAATAATTTTTGCAAATAAATAACAAAAAAATAATTATTGTTAATAAATAATTATGTTTATAAATATCAGGATCACTAAGTGCCTTATTCAATGGTGAGTACCAGTAATAATGGTGAGTAAATGGTTGTTAAGGGAATGGGAAGTGGTAATTTAGGGGTTTAAAGTGCTAAGGGATGGCTTGTGATACTGCCCATAGCCAAAAATGGTGTATTTACTTCCGCATCTCTACTTCGCGGAAATTCAACTTTCGCGGGCGGTCTCAGAACGCATCCCCCATGGAAATCGAGGGAACACTGTACATACATATGCACATACGTACATACATACATACATATCTCAATTATAGTTGGCCTTTATAGCAAGCTTTAAAAAACATCTTTCCTAATATATTTACTCTATTTATTTATGTAATATGACTGATATTGCTTCATCCAGGATGACTTTGGACACTTAACATTAAAAAAGTATTTTAAAAAACAATAAACCAAAAAAAAGGCAAATCAGGGAGCAGACTTAACATTTTTGAGGAAATAGTGTGATGCAAACTAGTAGGGCTTGCAGACATTCAGTCCCTTTTTTCAAAGGAATTTTAGAATGTTTCTGAGTTTAAAAAAATAAAGCTTAGTGTTCATACAACTATGTTTTCTATCTCAAAATGGTGAGTTTTAGTATTCATAGTAGCAAAAAGATAAACACATATTCTTCTGGCTTGGAAATCAACAGTACATAAATTTAGAATAAAGAACATGCAGTGATTACAGTCAATGTTTTGTCATTTCTTTTGCTAAAGGAACTTAATTTAATTTTAGAAGTACATTATTTTTTTAAATAATTTTATTACAAAAACCATCACTTAATCTAGAATGTTATTGCATATATGTTTCATTTGCACTCCTAGTAGTTTTGTTTTTCTGTTCCACTCAATTCAATATCCTTGTAACTGGCAATATAGCACTAATTTGCAATCAATGAAAGAACAGCAGGGATCCTCTAAAGTCTTCAAGCTTGTAATATTAATTAGATGGAAAATAAAAAGGAAATTTCTGTGAACAATAATGCGGCAGTAAAAATGTCATAGCAGCAGCCATTTTTATCTCTCTTATGCATTTTTACTGTGAATTGGATTTTTTTTTTAAAAAAATCTGGAACATTAGGTTAAGTTCTATATTTGTAGTACTGTAATTTTAATATGCCATAGAAAACTAAAGTCCTAGAAATAATATCCTAGAATTTCAGCTCTTTAATCTCTTTTCCATTTTTATTTATTTTTTCATAGTACCTCAGACTGTATGCTCTGACTAGATAACATTCATCATTATAAATCATTCAGCTGTTTTGCAATGCTAATTTTTATTTTATTATTATTAAAAGAATAGTGCAATGTAATTCTCTCCAGTATCAAGCACAATTCATCCCTACTACTGTTTAATTGGGAGTCACTTCACCACGGTCTGAAATGATTAGGAAAGTGAGAAAATTTGCATTGTGTGAAAAGGTGAAGCAATGTGCAGTTTTCCAAACCCACACATCACAATGGAGAATCAAACTCTTACCCCAAACTTATCCCTTACTCCCTTACCCCAAACTCTTACTTTAATGGATCTGCTTCCCTTGTTTTGCCATTTGAGCAGAATTCAGTCTGATTTGAAAGAGTTGTGCTCCCTCTAGAGAGCTCAGATTTATGTCTCAGAAATATCTGAAGTGTCAATTGGCCTCTAGGGCTCCTGGCACTTCATCAGTTCCTTTGGAAATTTGATAAGGCATAGTTTGACATATCTGGACTTTATTAGAATGGACAAGTTGGGGTGGGGGTGTATCAATGAATTCCTAATATTTTCAGAGGTTCTGTTTCAGGACCTCCCCCCCCCCAAAAAAATGTGGACAACAGGTCTTCTAGTTCACATTTGAATCCACTACAGAATTCCAGCTGTATATTTAAAAAATGGAATTGCTCAGTTGTTAAATCAACCTGATAGTACTTCCTCCACTAAATTTGGACTTTCTTCGCTCTCATGATGTAGTCACTTTTAACCTTTCTCTTGTCTTACATTGAAATGTTTTACGTTGCCTACCTGAAAAATATTTTAAGTATTGGTAGTGATCTTCTTCATCTGAACTCTTGATGTTCTTTCCACGGGGCATTTTGGGTCTGTTAGTTTTCACTATTTTTCTACAATGAGAGTAAGTGCAGCACATTTGTTCAGTCATATCCAGGGGTGGGCTAATGCCCGGATCGGGGGGGGGGGACGAAGTGGGGTAGCAAAAATGGAGCTCCACCTCAGAGCACCCAATTTGCACTGAAAGATGTTGAAAGAAAATGCAGGGTGTCCTGCATAAGCCGCGCTCACAGTGTGGTAGTAAAAATTTTAGTAGCCCTTCACTGGTCATATCCCGTTTGCAAAATCTTGGATGTATACATATGTGTTGAGCAGTGATTCCATTTCAGATGGTGTTTTTCCTTGCAGCTTCAGTTCGTCCATGTAAAGGCGGGAGGGGAGGTAGCCTGGCAGATGTTCTTGATGTTTGGTACCCTGACTTGTTCAGTATTCAGTATACTGATGACTCAATGCAATGATATTCTTTTCTTGATGTTAACCCCTCCCAGTCTATTACCATACCTCATAATTTTTGACAAACCTATATTTTCTTTTATGTACACCAACAGCATATGCACCAAGACAAATTCCTTTGTGTATCCAACCACACTTGGCCAATACAGAATTCTATTCTATTGACCAGCAGCTACTGGATTTTGCATCAAGCTTTTGGTGTTTCTTCTGAGTCCTGTTATTTCTAGGCACTTGATTTTCCAGCCATGCAAGTCAAATGTCTTTATGAGAAATATGAAGTTTAATTACAAATTGATGACAGATAAATTTAGGTTTTCCAAGGGTTTAATACACTGCTCAAAAAAATAAAGGGAACACACAAAGAACATATCCTAGATCTGAATGAATGAAATATCCTCATTAGGATACTTTGTTCTGTACAAAGTTGAATGTGCTGACATGTGAAACTGATTGTCAGTGTTGCTTCCTAAGTGGACAGTTTGATTTCACAGAAGTTTGATTTAGTTCTGGTTATATTGTGTTGTTTATATTGTGTTATAATATGATATATATATGTCACATGTTTTTGCTATATTGATTAAGAGTTCCCTTTATTTTGTGTCGTTTAAGTATTCCCTTTATTTTTTTGAGCAGTATATCTGTCCCTGGGTCAGCCTTAGCAGTGGAGTATTTTGCAAACATTGTAGAAGGATAACCAATAGAAGGGGATTGGTCTCTCCCACAGGAAATCTGAAGAGTTACTATCCATGTTAAAAATAAAACGTTTTCGTTCACAACACTTCCTATTTCTTTCCACTTGTTTTTCACTGCAAGGGCACCAGAGTTTTTTCCTGTCACAAATGATAAAGACGCTCTCGCTACCGAAAGGAAAACCCGAGAAGCACCCAATCAACGTTTGTTTTACTGCCGCCAAAAGTCCTCGACAGACGTCACGGGGAGGCGGCGAGTGCCATTCGGCACGCGCCAAACTCCGCACGTGACAGCGCCGGGACCTGGGACCCCGCCCTTCTGCGAAAAGGGAGCGCCTGGTAAGGGGGGGCGCCATGGGGGGGAAACGGGGGGGGGAACCAGCGAGCTGTCTTCCTCTCTACGATCTCTCCTCCCTCACGTGACCGCCTCCCCGGAACGTGGCATTGTGTAATCACGTGACCCGTCCGAGGGGGAGGGGGGCTTTGCGGGAGGGGAGGTAGGCCGTTCTGGAGGAATTAGAGGGTGGGGGGAGGGGGGCTGCGTACGCGACGGAGCTGGGTGCGAAGATGGCGGACGAGGAGGCCGAGCAGGACAGCGGCAGCGTCGGCGACGCGAGCGGCCTCCTGGATATGCCGAGCTTGAAGAGGAGGCTCCTGGAGCTGGAGTCGGGGCTGAGGGAAAGACGGAGCCAGCCAGCCGTGGAAGCGGCCACCGAATACTGTCAGCAGCTGTGCCAGGTCAGGATGGGGCCTGGCCGCTTTGGAAGGGGGGAGGGGAGGAGAAAGAGGAGGGAGCCACTTTGCGGCGGGGAGGGGGGGGCGATGGAAGAGGCCGGGCGATGTTAATGGCTGGGCCGCGCTTTGAGGGAGCGCCGCCAGCACCCATTGGAACCTCTTTGACACCAGGCGGGTGTCCCGCCCCCCTGCTCCGAAGAGGAGCTTCTGGCGGCCCGGAACAGCGCTCGCTCTTCCTCCATCCCCCCCCCCCGCCCCGCTCCCTCCATTCCCCCAACCGCCGCCTCGGGTGCTCGCGCTCAGCTCGAAACTCGGCCCCTTTGTTGTGTTGGTGCCGCCTCGGCTCTGGAGGGGCCTTTGTCTGCTGGCGGTGGAGAGGCGCAGTGTGCCCCCCTCCCATGGCCTAGAGGAAGGGGTGGCTGGCTTCATGGGGAGGGGCTAGCTAGGGGAGAAAAGACCGGCGGGTGCTTTCCTTGCGCTGCAAACGAAAATGTCATCAGCTCCTCAAACATGCATCCATCTATATCCCATAGTTGAGGATGGGGTCTTAAAGAACTCCCTTGTAAGCACTCTGGCTATATATATAATATATAGGCTATATATATAATATATAGGCTCTCTATATATATTTTTTATTTTTTATTTATTATTTAGATTTGTATGCCACCCCTCTCCGAAGATAGAGAGAGAGAGAGAGAGAGAGAGAGAGATAGATAGATAGATAGATGTCACATGTTTTTGATGAATTTGAAAATTAATATATAAATAATGTATAGACTATATATATATAATATAGCCTCTCTCTCTCCACACACACACATATACAGTATATATATAAAGAGAGAGACAGAGAGAGAGAGTTTGTATAGGATACATGTATGTATGCATGTATAATATATTTTTGTTGATAATGAAAAGGAAGGGAGACTATATAATATTTGTTTTCGTAGATTTTCACGGGTCTAGGTATGTAAGTTTTGGTGTGTTCAGATCTTTTCCCGTGTAAGATCGAGAGGGCTTTTGTGATGTTTTGATCTCATCTTCAAGCTGGTGTTTTGGGCTTTTTATTCCCAGCAGCAGGAAGCCCAAAACACCAGTCTGAAGATGATGAGTGTGATCTCGTGGAAACATCACAAAGGCACTCTCGATTTTACATGGGAAAAGACCAATACATACCAAAACTTATGTTAAAATAATTTATATATGTCTGTGTGCTAAGTTAGAGGTGGGTTGCCTCAAACTGCCCTTGGTTCTTCCAAATGAAGTGACCTTACTTCCTTTTTCAATTGTGGCCTGAATGTGCCTCACTTTCATTTCCGTGTACCTTAAAGGTACACGGACATGTTATTTTATTAGTTGCTTTGTTGTGTTCTATCCCACAGTAGATATGTATGGGGTTAAAGTCAATCAGTTGTTCAAGTGGACACTGCACTGTACTGAAGTTGGCCTGAACCTATCTGAAATTATGATATACTATTAACTTTTCATCACCTTTAAAATATTGTTGTAAATAATAAAAAAGAAATCATTCTTTTCATGGTTAAATTGGCAAAGTAGGAGTTAAATCCTTTTTATTACAGCTCTCATCTTTAGAATTGATGACCCATCCAAAGGAAAGAGCTTAGCAATAACATATGATGCTTTAAAGTGGGAAAAACTCACTGTTTTTTGAAGCAATGATTTTTATATTGATAAACTGTTACAGCATTATTTGTTTAATCTGGAAACAAAATTCAGGATTTCAACACAAACAGGATGTATTTTTATTTGAATTGATAATTGAAATATGTCACATGTTTTGTAATACTGTACATATACTACATAAGCAGGTTTTCCACAGGACAGCGCTTATGAAAGCAGATTTTGTTGCATAAACGTAGATATTTGTGTTGACAATATTATTGGGTTAAAGCAATAGAAAATCAAACCGGATTTCTGTATCTATCAGTTATAGTAATATGGGAACACTTCACATGTCAGATATACTGTACTGTATTTGCTTGTACAATAGGAATTTATTTGCTCACTTCAACTTCCAAATAGCTTGGTATTTTCCATCCTTTCTTGGAACACTTGAGAAGATGAGAGAAAATTTTTGGTTCTTTTAGTACTTATTTGATGTAATTAAATCAGATGTTTTTGACTATAAAACTTTTCTAAAGTCAATGATTCAAATTCAATTTCAAAAAAACAAAGTATTGAGCAGATTATAATAATGAACCTTTGCCATATCAGTTGGTTCCTGGAGTGTGATATCCATGATATGTTACATTAAGAATTTCAGAGTGTATTCACTAAAATAGTGGAATTTCTTCAACCTCTATATAGATGCTAGTCTCAATACCCTATGTTGTTTGAGACTTAGAATCATTCTGCCATTGGGTTCAGTGTAATAGTCCAGATTATGAAGGAGTCATGGATGCAATGTGTACTTCACCTAATCATTTAAATGTTGATATTTGTATGCTATTGTGATATATCTTAATGTTTTTACTTTTATTACATATTGTAAACTTCTTGAAGAACTTCTTTACATAGTATCAATTTACATATCATTTTCTATCAATGCAAGCATCATTAGAAAATGACTTTTATATATGAAAATGCCATATATATATATATATATATATATATATATATATATATATATATATATATATATATATAAATTGAATCGTATTTTAAACCTCAAGTCTCTTTCCACTGGGGATTTCTTATTAAAAACAATGTTTTCAATTTCATGTGTATGCTACTCTCCTGTCATTTGACCATGGTTAGATATTGCTAAATACTCGAGTAAAAGGTGAACGTGTATGAAGTAACCATGAAATAGATGCACAAATACAGAGCTCTTGTTTGAAGCCATTAACAGTTATCATTTTATACATTTATTTCCATATTATCATTTTTGTCACATCATATTTCTGTATTGTCATTCTACAATAAGGCCTACCAGTAGTTGCGCATAGCAGTCCCGAGTATGATGTAGTAATAAAAATGTAGTCAAAAGCTTTAAAATGAATACAAATAGTCTGGACTAATGACCACAATTGAGCCCAAAATTTGGACTTATTGAGAAAGTTACTTTTGCCCCAGTTTACGACCTTTCATGCCCCAGTTGTTAAGTGAATCTGGCTTGGGATTCTGCAACCTTCATAAATATTAGCCAGTTTCTAAGCATCTGAATTTTGATCACATGATCAGATGGATGCTGCAAAAGTCAAAACTCAAAAAATGGTCATAAATCACATTTTTCAGTGCCATAAGATTACTAAATGAACTGTTGTAAGTCAAGGACTACCTGTAATTGGGAAAATTCTTCTAATTAAATAGTAAATGCTCCCCATCGGAACGAAATAAAGCAAAATATATGTCAAATAAAATCTAAATTTTTTTTTTAAATGGCCAATCATAATTTCAATTCATTGTTTAGGTCATCAAATATACAAATAAATGCAAAGTTTCACTACATTTAGACAACTAGCTAATAATACTCTTCAAAAATGTGGTTGGACAATGCCATCTATCTATAAGGTGGTGACCAGAATAGTTTACCACACAGGATTTTTAATAATACTGTCTGGTTAATAATACAGTATGGTTAATAATACAGTATGGTTGCCACTGTTGGAATTACCCTTGAGATACTTTTATTCTAATTTTGTATGCTTCTTAGGGCATCGCTTTAAAAAAGAATCAGTATGAGTAAATATAGTACAATTTTTTTCTCTTCTTTTATTTTCTTTCATTAAACGTGGGGTGTAAGACAGGATAGTTAATGATAGGTTGAGCCAGGGATATCCTAACATGCAACCAGTTATTTCACTTCATACGTTTCAGTCCACAAAGACAAATTAAGACAGATAACAAAAAATTACTTATTCAACCAGGGGGAGGGTTCAGCAGCAAAGAGAATTATTTCCTTGATCCTATATTTTTCTTTCTGTTCCAGCAGAAGCCCATTTTGCGCAAAGGAAAACTGCTGGAAACAGGCAAGTCAGTTAAATAGAGATCCTAATTACAAGGTAGTGAGGTGTTTGATTCCCATCATTTTTAAGTGTAACATTTTCTTTCGGCTATATAGCAAAAATCCATTTTCTATAAAACCAAACTAAAGCTAGATTAAGGCAATTTAAAAACAAGTGAGAGTGAGAGAAAGAATCCAATAAGTTACATAAAAAACTTTTCTTCAAATTATTATAATCATTCTCTCACTGTGTAAATAACAACAATAGTAGGGAATTGACATCATATAGGACAGAGGTCTCCAAACTTGGCAACTTTAAGACTTGTGGACTTCAACTCCCAGAATTCTCCAGCCAGCTCTGCTGGCTGGAGAATTCTGAGAGTTGAAGTCCACAAGTCTTAAAATTGCCAAGTTTGGGGACCCCTGATATAGGAAAATCCACTTCTTCCAATATAACCTGTGACTGCACTTTTAGACAACAAAGAAGTAACTGAAACAAAAGAACATTGTTCACATTTTCCTGTTGTATATAGAAGAATCAAGGAGGAACTCCTACTCAAAAATTTCTGTCTTGTTCTGGCACATTTATTAAGCAGTGATAAATTTTAAAAGGAAAGGCATTCAACCATCTTTCTAGTCAATTTTTGAATACCATTCTCATACAAATTCCTTTGTTCAAGTTTACTTAATTGCAGTAAGGGCAATATAGAGGTTTTAGACAGAACTAAAGATACTCTGTCCAGTTGATTAACTAGCTTATGTGTATAATAGGAGGATCCTATCTTGAGCAGTGAAGAGAGCTGTGGGTATGTATATTTTGTGCTGAGAATTGATAGTAATTCATTTATAGATTGCTTGAATTTTACTTTACATTTTGTTCGTGATGAAACAGCTGCATAAGTGAGATGTTTTATTTGGAAGTTTAATATCCATAATGAACTATGGATTCAAGTTTCTTCTATTGTTTAGATTGTCAAATACAATTCCATAGTGTGCTTATACTATACAAAGGTCAGAAAACAGTTTTGATCCTAATAATGCACTTAAACTTTATTTATAGGCTCAAAATCAAAAAGAGAATAAAAGCTCTAAGACAGGGGTGTCAAACTCATGTCCTCACAGCAGTGTCACGTGATGTATCAGGACTTTCCCCCCCTTTGCTAAACCAGGCAGGAGAGGGGCAGCACATGATATATTCGGCCCACGGGTCACGGGTTTAACACCCCTGCTCTAAGATGTCAATACCTTGATTTCTTACCAATTTTATGATAATAGAAGATTTTGTACAATTTTTTAAAATTGAGAGGATGCTAAAAGAGCAGCCATTGTAAACAATTTTTTAGACTGATTACTAGGTTTCCAAACTTGAGTCACACCTCTAATACAGAGATAGGAACCATATTGGTGATACATTCAGTTTGAACGATGGTTTTAAACATTTTAGGCCTCATAGTTATGCTGTCTTTTCTCTCTCCCATCCCAGCTCTTTTTAATTGTGGCTATTCTATATATGATACCTTTATTCTGCCTTTTTTCCAGTGAGCTTAGAGAACTGCATGTTATTCTCTCTCTCATTTTTTAATCCTGGATACAATCATATGAGGTAAATTATGCAGAGGAGAGAAAGGCACATAGGAAATTAGTGAGGTTTGTGACCAAGGCAAATGACCCTGGATTTCGGTAGGCTTAATCTGACATTCTAGCTAGTTTTTTGGTAGTGTGTACTATTATACGTGCTAGTTATCTGTTTAGTGCTGTTATTTCCAAATAGACTATGTGCACAATTAATAGGCAAGTGAGTATTTTGACCATATCATTTTTATGCATATTTCCACCTCCAGGCTGTATAAACCTGAGTGCTTAGTGGATATCAGCATATCAGGTGATATCTATTTGTGTAATGAGGGAGGGTTTCACCTAAGGAAATTAACACTTTATATCAAGGTGAGCATAATTATTAGGCAGCTTCTTTTCCTCAGACCAAATGGGCCAAAAAAAAGAGATTCAACTGACTCTGAAAAATCAACAATTGTCAAAAGTCTTTTTCAGAGGGTTGTAGCACTCTTGAAATTGCTAAGATATTGGGGTATAATCACAGAACCATCAAATGTTTTGTTGCAAATAGTCAACAGGGCTGCAAGAACCATGTTGAGAAAAAAAGATGCACACTAACTTGTAAATATTTGAGAAGACTCAAACATGAAGTTACCAGGAATCCATAATGCTCCAGTGCTACCATACTCCAGAACTGCAACTTACCTAGACTGCCCAGAAGTATAAGGTGTTCAATGTTCAGAGACATGGCCAAGCAAGGAAGGCTGAAACTCAACCACCACTGAACAAAAAAAACCGTAAGTTGAAATGGGAAGACTGGGTCAAGAAATATCTGAGGACAGATTTCTCAAATATTTTATGGACTGATGAGATGAGAGTGATACTTGGCGGACCAGATGGGTAGGCTCATGGCTAGATCAATAATGGGCACAGAATTCTACTTCAACTCAGACACCAGCAAGGTGACAGTGAGGTACTGATATGAGCTGGTATTAATAAAAATTAGCTAATTGGACCTTTTCAGGTTGAAGATGTACTCAAAATCAAGTCCCAAACCTACTGCCAGTTTTTAGAAGTTGCTTTCTTCAAGCTGTGGTACAGGAAAAAGTCTGCATCTTTCAAGAAGACCATGATTCTTATGCAGGACAATGCTCCATCACATGCCCCAAAGTATTCCACTGGGCGGCTAGCCAGTAAAGGCCTTAAAAATGAGAGAATAATAGCATGGCCCCCTTCCTCACCTGAACCTAAATCTTATTGAGAATATGTAGGCCCTTCTTAAACAGGAGATTTACAGTGAAGGAAAACAGTACACCTCTCTGGGAGGCTGTGGTTGCTGCTGCACAAAAAGTTGTTTGTCAACAGATCAAAAAACTGACAGACTTCATGAATTGGAAGACTTATGACTATTATTGAAAAGAAGGGTGGCTATATTGGTCACGGATTTTGAACTGTCAGAAATATATGAACCTTTTGAGTTGTTTAGCGTTTTCACTTTCACAGATGCAAGTAAACGAGTGAGATGGGCAAATTGTCATTTTTCATTTAGTGGTATTATAGTTTCTGCATATTAATAGTTGCCCAGTAATTGTGCACACATAGATATTCACTTTTACTTTCTTAAATACAGTAGAACCTCGACATACGAGCTGCTCTATATACGAGCATTTCGAGATGCGAGCTAGGAGGGGAGGGATATTTCTGTTCTACTTACGAGCCCAAATTCGGGATACGAGCGCTCACCGCCTGTCCCTGTCAGCGGCCCAGCCACCTTTACCCGCCCGGACAACCGCCAGAGAGGCTCCTCCGGAGGGGTGCACGGGGAAGGGCTTGAGCCGCCGCCTTCTCCCTTCCCCATGGGAGCGCCGCACCTCTTGTCTGCCCGGCCCGAGAGGCACGAAAGCGCCGCTTATGCCGGGCGGTCCGCCGAGCCGATTGCCGAGCGGGGGCGGGGCGCGGGAGGAGGCAGCGCCACACCGGACCCCTCAGGCTGCTCCGCCCGGGATGGGGCTCCTCCGAGCCGTCGACGCACCTGCCCAGGGAGAAGCCGCTGCCCAAACCTCAGCCGCTCACCAAGTGGGAGCAGTTCGCGCGCCTCAAGGGCATCCAGCCGACTCGCAAGAAGCGCGGCACGCTTGTCTGGGACGAAGCCGCCCAAGAGTGGAAACGGCGCTGGGGTTACCGCCGAGCCGGCGGCGACCCCTCCCGCGAGTGGCTCATGGAAGTGCCCGACTCGGCGGACCCCATGGAGGACCAGTTCGCCAAGCGGCGCCACGAGAAGTGTGAGCGGGTGGCGCGCAACAAGCTCAACCGCCTGAAGAACCTGGCGCGCGCCCAGCGGGGCCGCCCGGCCGCCGACCTCCACCCAACGGGCCACCAAGACCGAGCCGAGATGAGCCGCGTCGCCGCCCTGGCTCGCGTCTCCACCGCCTCCCGGGGCCGCTTCCAGCCTCGCCTGCCCAAGGAGCCCGCCGTCGCCCAGACCAACACGGCCCGTGGCAAGAAGCGGCGCTTCCAGCTGCTGCTGGGCCACCTGGAAGGGGAGAAGAAGCGGCACCGGGAGCTGGCCCGCAGCCTGAGTAGCAAGAAGCCCGCCCTGGACCTCACCCGCGCCGTCAACAAGCAGCTCCGCGAAGACGGGTGAAGGTGGCTGGGCCGCTGACAGGGACTGATTTTTGGGCTTGCACGCATTAATCGCTTTTCCATTGTTTCCTATGGGAAACAATGTTTCGTCATACGAGCTTTTCGACTTACGAGCCTCCTTCCGGCAGCAATTAAATTCGTAAGTCGAGGTTCTACTGTATTCACGTTTGAGATTTATTAACATTTAGGATTGATCAAGAGCACTGTAGTTATTCAATAATAAAATTAATCCTCCAAAATACAACTTGCCTAATAATTGTGCACACAATGTATGGTCTGATGAGATCTTCATCAGTGTGAACCTTTGTGTTCTGACTGACACTTTTTATTTAGTCACAGCATCTTGGGATTGGAATAGAAATGAAAACCTGGCAATGAATCCTATTTTAGCTACTTCCTTCCTTTACTGTTTACATTTTCCCATACATTGAGAAAAAGAAAAGTTTTGTGTTTGTAAGATTATATTGTTAAGGAAAAGATAATTAGTGGATTTTTATTACACTTTTCCCTGTCCTCAGCTCTCAACAGTTGGGTCAGTTGTTCTCAGCAATGGATTGCTAACCCTCTCTTCCTTTTATATAGAAATGTATCATGTGCCTCAAATTTGTGATCCATTTTGCCTCAACTTTCACTACATTTATGTTTTGTAATATTCAAAGTATCAAGTATCAATAGTTTGAAATATTATAGTCATCACGTCTTAACAGCAATCCATCTGCCCTGTTTTGATGAAAAGTTAAAGAGGAGCAGGCTTTAAGAATCACATTGTGAAGAGGTGTTACGGAAAAACCTTTTATAAAATAACAGAACTTGCAATACCCTAACTTTAAACTAATTTCATCCTATTCCAATTTTTTTGAAATACAACCTTTTTCCTGACAGATAACAGGAGACAACATTTCTGGGTTTTTTTCACATTCATGCCCCAGAATTTGAATAGAATAGTTTTGAGTTCCTTCCACATTCATACATTTTTCTCATTTCGAACTTAAGAATCTTATCTTGAAGCAGATTGGATTGTCCTTGCGTTACCGTCATGCACAGCTTATTCAACTGCAGGTGCTAACCATTAAAGAAAGTGTAAGAAACATAATTAAATACATTGTCAAAGTAGATTGTTTCTTTAAAAACAATTTTTGTGCTCTTGTTATATGTTGAAAACTCCTCCTTATAACATTAGTATATAATATAATCTGCACTTTTTATTGCATATTTTAATCAAGTGCCACTACACTGCCATTTTAAAATAATTTTCATCGTCATTGCTATTAAAACATCACCCTTCATAGAGTTGTGTTTCTGTTTTGAAATTATTTCTTGCATCTACTCCTTCAATATCTGAATATTGAGCATAATTAGAAATCAAGATATCATATAAAGCCTAATCAATGTCCAAACATTGATTATTGTCTGATTGAAGTTATTGCACTAACTATTGAGGAATACAGCTTTTTATAGGGTCCGTAACATACAGGTGAAACTGGAAAAATTAGAATATTGTGCAAAAATTCATTTATTTCAGTAATGCAACTTAGAAGGTGAAACTACAGCTCATGAAAAAAAACCAAGTTCACCATCTCAGAAAATTAGAATATTTCATGCGATCAATAAAACAAGGATTGTACATAGAACAATATCAGATCTCTGAAAAGTATAAGCATGCTTATGTACTCAGTACTTGGTTTAGGCCCCTTTTGCAGCAATTACTGCCTCAATGTGGTGTGGCATGGAAGCTATCAGCTATGGTACCGCTGAGGCGTTATGGAAGACCAGGATGCTTCAATAGGGGCCTTCAGCTGTTCTGCATTGTTCAGTCTCATGTCTCTCATTTTTCTCTTGGCAATGTCCCATAGATTTTCTATGGGGTTCGGGACAGGCAAGTTTGCTGGCCAATCAAGTACAGTAATCGTACAGTCATTGAACCAGATATTGCTGCTTTTGGCAGCGTGGGAAGGTGTCACGTCCTGCTGGAAAATTGAAGTCAACATCCCCATAAAACTCAGCTTTCGATGGAAGCATGAAATGCTCCAAAATCTCCCAGTAGATGGCTGTGTTGACCCTGGACTTAATGAAGTATAGTGGACCAACGGTAGCAGATGACATGGCTCCCCAAATCAACACAAACTGGAAATTTCACACAAGACTTCAAGCATCTTGCTGTTTGTACCTCTCCATCCTTCCTCCAAACTCTGGGTCTTGGGTTTCCAAATAAGATTTAAAAATTTCCATTCTCTGTTGATGTAATGAGTCTCTGTCATATATTAAGTTTCACCTTTTAAATTGCATTACTGAAATAAATGAACTTTTGCACGATATTCTAATTTTTTTAGTTTCATCTATAGATACTGCAATACTTGATTCTATGGGTCAGGTTCTAAATGTTCTGTTTTCACATAACTGGAAATCAAAGATTTCAAGGAATAAAATCTTATCTATTGGTGCATTAGTTCTAAGAATGTAAATAGTATGCTCATAAAGCAATAGTTGATATACTAAATTCCATTTCTCCAAATTATAACCTATGCTTTCATGATGACCCTCATGATGAATTTTTATTTTATAAACAGACCCTTTTTGAATATGCAGAAAAGTGGAAGACCTCTGAGGATCCCTTGCCTTTGTTGGAGGTATACACACAGGCAATTCATGGATATATAAAAGCAAGACCTTACCTTACCTCCGAGTGTGAAAATGTAGCCTTTGTGCTTGAACGCTTAGCTATGTAAGTAAATTATATATAATTTTGTTTTCTAATTTATTATAAAGCTAACATTTGTTAAATTTAAAAAGTAATAGAACTCTTTTCTGGGCACTTAATGCTGATCTTTACATTGTTCCATTTGCTTTTTCAGAAGCTATGCTGAACTTTTGTTATGCTTGCCTATTGAACTGCCTGAAAATCGATGGAAAGAGTTTCAGTCATTTATTCAAGTGGGTATCTTATTTGACAGCTAATGTATACATTAGTTCTATAAAATAAAGTCCATATGTGCTATTGCAATTGTACTAATAACCTGTAAGATTATTGGTTTTCTTTGTTAAAAAATCATTATGATTATCATTCTTCACTTAAAATGATTTATGTGTAAAAGAAAACAAGCTGTAGCTTTGTTTAATAACCGGTCATAATTCACAGTTTAGCACTTTGCTTAACATTTTAGAATTCCATATCACCCTTACTTATAATTCTAATTAGAATCTTCTATATTCAAGAGGAGAATAGAAAGCTAGAGAAGGACAATATTTATATTGTATAATTATAATAAAGGCAGCAAATTAATGAAACAAAGAAATGTTACACTGTTCTTATATCAAGATCACTAGATAATTCCATGATTTTATTTACTAGTTTTAAATGTGTTTAAGTCAACATGCGAAAAAATGTAGGTTTGCATTATGTTTTTAAGCATGGCAATTAGTGAAAGTATTGGAATTTTGAGGATAAATATGTTGGAGCAAATATAATTTTCTGTCACTTGCTATAAAGAATTCTCTTCTTTTTCCAGATGGCGCATACAAAATTAATGCAAAATGGCAGCCATCAATTACATATTTTATCTGTTCTTGCCCAAGAGGATGGAGCATGGAAGAATCCAGTTCTTCGCAACATTCTTTCCCAAGAGCTGCTAGATTGCGATACAGGTAAAATGATAATTTGTGGGGGGAAATTAATTACTGCTCAGCAAAAAAATTTTTTTCATGATACTGCTCTTTTAATATTTTTATATCACAAATATTATGAAGATGCTGTATCTCTTTAACTTTTTCATTCATCAACTCAAACTAGTTATTATTCTTGTCTTAGTTTGCAGATATCTTCATATATGATGATAGGCTGCAATTGTATATAAAGACTCATATATACTGTACCAAAAAACCCCAAACAGATGAAAAGGATTTTTAAAAATTCTTTTAATTAAATTAGTTTAAGACTCCAATTGGAGTCTTACAACATTCAATTTGATAATATACTTGGCTTTTAGTTTGCTTTTGTGGTAATTCTTATGTTGAAGGCTCCAAAAAGGCTGGGACCAAATTTTTGCAGACAATTTGTCTCAATTTTAAAACGATGAATGGAAGTTATTTTCTACATAAATTTGATTGACATCAAAGGAAAGGTTTTTTAAAAATAAATAAATAAATGGAGTACTTTCACTGTGATATTTATTATCTTGCTACATATTATCAAAATCCTGTTTCTCCAGTTACAGTATTTTGTTTTGATAACAGAAGAATATATAACTCTCTGCCTGAGTACAGTTCTAAGATGTGTATTGCTAATAGTTTTAAGTAATCACTACCTTTTGCTGGAATGTTTTCTTAAATTGTTGTAGTCTATCTTACTATACAAATTTTGTATTACATACAAAATGATATGTAATACAAATTTTAACAATTATAACAATAAATAGAGTTTATAACTGGAGCTAAGAGGCAACCTTTTTTGACACTAAGCCTATATTTCTTTGAACCACAGAGCTAAGTCATTATGGTTTTGAACCTTTATTATTTTGTGTTAACAGTCAAATTACATGTACATTTTAATCTTTCTAATATTCATATAAAACATTTTCATTTCTTCTGTTAAATATTTTCATTGTTTGCTTTACATTAGTGTAGAGTGATAATTTGTAACATTTAAAAATGTGTATCTTATTTACTTAAATAAATCATAAAGCCATCCATCTTAATCTGAATTATTAAAAGAATTAGAATTTTTCTTCTTGTAAGAATCTTAGCAAATCATGTTTTATCAGTTTAGTTATCATTATTTTATTAACTATATTATGATTGTCTTTTCTCCTCTAATAAATAATAATGGATTATAGAAACATAGAAGACTGACGGCAGAAAAAGACCTCATGGTCCATCTAGTCTGCCCTTATACTATTTCCTGTATGTTCCATCTGTAATATCAAGTTGGATAAGACTAAATTTAGAATTTGTTAACATTCAGCAACCACTTCACCCCCATTTTTTCCATCTTTTGGAAAACATGGGCACAGGCAAAGAGTTCATTACAGAAAAACTGTTCAGTATCTGTTTAGCTGAATGATATTGCTATCTATTCCATTTATCTAATTTCATCACCTTCCTAAAGTAATTAAAGCAATTGGTTTACCTGTTGGAGTATCAGTTTTCATATTATAAGACATCTGAATCCAGCCAGGCTGGGGAAAATCTGTGGTGCAATTGAGTTTGTTATTAATTAAAATTACTCTTGGTGGTATAGTTTTGTTCCTGTATTGTGTACAGTAGTTTTATATTTATAGATGAGTCATAACTATGAATAAACCATCTGGTTTCTTTGGTTTCTCATTTATTCTTCCCAATTTCTACCACTTTTTACACATACATTAATTAGATATTTATTATATCAATGGCTTAACAAAAACAGTCTTAAACTGGCCCGTTTATTCACTAATTGCACAAAATCATGGTAGCTCAGTTTTTCCCTGAACTACTACAATGATTATAGTGTTTCCTCAGCGAGGATTGAATACATACTGAAAACAGTTGAAAAGTAATCTTTTGCAGTTGGTTAGTATCCAAAGCCTGTGTGTTTAGATATGGTTTGAAATGTGATTGGCTCGTGGATTCAGGATTGAATATTATCTTGATGATAGTGACAGCTTTGGGCAGGGAAAGTGAAGAGATACATTGTGTAAGTTGAAGTATTTGATAAGATATGCTACACTGGGATGCTGGCAGTCAATGCAGGTGATTACTGGCAAAGAAGGGAGGGAAAGGAAAGCACCCCAAAGATTGGGGTCTACTTGGTCTGTGAAATCATTTCTGTATCCTTGGAAAAATAAAAATAAAAATTGGCCAAACCTCAGAATAACAAAATGTCCCAGGTTTTGTGTCTGCCAAGTCATGATCAATTTAAAGTTCAGGGAACTTGTAGAACACATTTGTATTTGTTTAAAGTTGTAAGTCAAACATGTTTTCTGTTTGTGTACACCTGTTTTGCGTAGGAAGAACAAAACCAACCAATTGACTGTGTCAGTGCTGAGACATGGGAATTCATGGGAGTCAAATACTGGCCTGGGTCTGCTTTCAATCTACACTGCTCAAAAAAATAAAGGGAACACTTAAAAAACTGAATATAACTTCAAGTAAATCAAACTTCTGTGAAATCAAACTGTCCACTTAGGAAGCAACACTGTCAATTTCACATGCTGTTGTGCAAATGGAATAGTTGTGCAAATGAAATATTCAATGAGAATATTTCATTTATTCAGATCTGGCATGTGTTATTTGATTTTATATAGCTACAATTAATTTGATCATAACATTGAAGAACTGAGATTCTTGCCCTTTATTGTTAGAACTAAATTGACTTTACCTTGTCCAGCCATTTGGTTTATTGATCTTTCTATAATTACAGTTTTTCTAATAATATTTATATTTGTCTTGCATATTAACAGGGTTATGCAGATTTGATATGCTAATTATATGGGGAAATAATATTGCCTGCAATGGTCTGTCTTTCAGTGAATAATTTTTTAGCCTTCGAAGGCCCTGTGCTGTTGGATATGCGAATTAAGCATTTGGTGAAAACAAAGCAATTATCTCAAGCAACTGCATTAGCAAAATTATGCTCAGACCACCCAGAAATCAGCAGCAAAGGCAATTTTAAGCAAACCTATTTGGTCTGTCTTTGTTCTGGATCACCAAATGAAAAACTAATGCAAGAGGTGAGTACATTTTATGTCTGTTTCTCAAAACAAAATTCCTTTCTCTAAAGGGGGAAGTATTGGAAACCATAATATTGTGCCTGTACAATATTGTTTTATCGCTTGTTGTGAGCCGCCCCGAGTCTTCGGAGAGGGGCGGCATACAAATCTAATAAATTATTATTATTATTATTATTATTATTATTATTATTATTATTATAATCTGAAAATTATGAAATAAATGTATAGGTCATAAATATAGTCACAGATTCACTTAGTGACAATTTTTACTTAATGACCAAGTTACCAGGCCCAATTGTGATTGCTAAACAAGGGCTACCTATATAAGACAAAATTGTGGTTTTCAGGAATTAATCTTCCAATTTCTTGCATTTATTTTGCAATTGATTAGCAACAGTGTTTCATTACTGTTAGTCCTCAACTTGTTACCACAATTGGAATAATAATTTCTGTCATACATTGTACCCAGTCGTGCAACAATATACATGGTGGTCGTTAAGGGAACCACTGAAACAAATCAGTTAAATGTATCCACCTTTTCCAAATGGGCTTTTACTACAGCTGTGACTGGAAGTTCCGTCATATGTCATTGGAGTTACCTAAGTCAAAGGCTATTTCTACTGATTTTTTAAAAAATATTGAAATAATAGATGATAATTTGGGTCTGGTTTTCTGCAGCAGCATTTGAGATATGAAGTAATTGAAGTAGCTATTGCACTAGATAGGCAGTCTAGTAAGTGGGAGACTGTGAGTTTTAGTGCCAACCTTAGGTGCAAAGGTAGCTGGGTGATCTAAGGCCAGTCACCCTTTCTGAATCCTAGGAAGCAGGTAGTAGCAAACCAGTTGCAAAATACCTTGCTAAGAAAACTGTAGATAATACTCCAGATGGTCACTAGAAGTCAAGAGTGGCTGGAAGACGTATTATCTTTCTTTTTTTTCCCCTTTCTTCTGCAATATGCATAGAATCACAGTTTGGGTAATAGATTTAATATATAATAATTTGTTTTATTTTTGAAAAATAACTCTGGCTTTACTTCAAACATAGGCACATGAACTGAAACGCCAAGGTTTCATGTGCACCTTGAAAGGCTTGACATTTGCCTCGAAACATTATTAGAAATGAACAATATTAATGTGGAAGAAAAGGAGAATTAATAAATATGTAATAGGAAGATAATTCAATTAACATTTTAGTTGTTAATATCCAACCCATTTATTTTTGAAAGGTCCCAGCATTTTGAAATGTTATTATCAAATTGTTGTTCATTTGAAAATAAAGGTTTTATTGATCATGATTTCTCTTGTCCTACAGATTACAGATATAGACTGTAAAGATGCTTTAGAAATGATATGTAATCTAGAATCAGAAGGAGATGAAAAGAGTGCTCTGATTCTGTGTGCAGCATTCTTGTCTCGGCAGCTACAGCAAGGAGAGATGTATTGTGCATGGTAGGTTCAAGTCTGTTTGAACTCTGTTGTGGCCAGCACGTGTCGCATTTAGAATTCTTTATAGAATAGAATAGAAAAATAGACTAGGATAGAATAGAATAGAATAGATTCTTTATTGGCCAAATAAAGGCTTTTGTCAAATTACCAAGGCACTTACTGTTATTTTAAAAAAAATTAAAGGTCATGTAGCTTATTGATTATTATATAGCAACATTAGTTTTAAAATCTTAAAAACATCAGTTTCTGTGTGTGTGTTTTTTTCATTAAAAATTTAATGTTCTATAAATACATGTTGTACACATTATTTTTATAATCCTTTCTGCATTTCATGGTATATTTTTGTGAGGTTATGAAATCTTCTTGTTACAATATATTTTTATTACCATTTCATGGTAATAACCAGATTTTTTAAAATAAACATAAACTTATGTTAGAACACGGTTGACATTGCAATTTCCCATTCTTCTAGGGTAACATTCAAAATTTTACTTTTAGTATTTAGTTAAGTTAGGTTTGAAAATGTTGAGGAAGAACATAATACAATGGTACCTCTATTTACAAACCTAATTTGTTCCATGACCAAGTTCTTAAGTAGAAAGGTTTGTAAGAAGAAGCAATTTTTCCCATAGGAATCAATGTAAAAGCAAATAATGCGTGCAATTGGGGAAACCACAGGGAGGGTGGAGGCCCTGTTTCCTCCCAGGAGATTCCTAGAGAGGCCCCACAGAGGTTTCTCCCTGCCTTTTCCGGCCCTGTTTCCTCCCATGAGATTCCTAGAGGCTTCTCCCTGCCTTTTCTGGTTACAGTTTCGGAGGCTCGGGTTTGTAAGTGGAAAATGGTTCTTGAGAAGAGGCAAAAAAATCTTGACCACCCGGTACTTATCTAGAAAAGTTCATAAGTGGAAGCGTTTTTAGGTAGAGGTACCACTGTACCTTTAAGAGCTGCTGGCCTTGCCCCCTCCCTGTTGAGGAATTCACAGCCTCCCAGATCTTAGAAACTGTTGGTATGTCCTGGTATAGCTAGGCTATGAGACCTTTGAGATACACTGAGCAGAGAATTTTAACACAGTGTGGATGTGTGGCAAAACCAAAGAAAAAAAAGACAGAGACTTAGTTATGCTTAATAAGTACTATTTACATATATACAAAACAGAAACAATCCATAACAAGCACTAAGCCATACAATATAATAAGCACTAAGCAAACACACTCCCCCCTCAAGGCAAAGCAAAAAACGAATGAGCGTTAAAGCATCATTGAGGGAAGGAGTACTGGCGCCCTCTTATGGCGAACCAGCCCAAAATATTTAAAGTGATAGTACAAGAGACTACAATAGGTAATTTACAATGGCAAACCCTAACAACCATGTACCTTGTACTAACAGAAACTATCCTTCCTGCCAGCTGCCCAAAGGACAGGTAATTAGATAACTGAAGGGGCACTGTGTCCACTTTTTAGAAAATTACATGCCAGAAAGAATCCTAGTTAATGGCACAGAACAATGTCTCAGTCATTACAAAGACCCCATCCAAGTGGATTTAAGCAAAATATCCTAACAAGGGCTCATTAGTAACTCCGCTGGGTAGCTCTTAATGCTAAAGATAGTTAACCACCTGCAAAAGGGCTGCTGGTTCACAATTTACCAACTTTATTGCTGGAATAGGCCAGAACTGGGCATGTATCTGTGTTCAATCAGATTTTCTCTTTGTTGTTGTCCACTTGTACTTCAAGAAGCATTTCTATTTGCTTCATCTGCCAGAGGTCTTCTGAGAATAAAGGAGCCCTCTGGAATTGGCCAATAGAGAAAGACCATTTGGAGAGCAATTTTATCAACAGCCTAAGTGCTGCCTCTTGCTTGTTACAGACCAGATCCTCAACCCATTTGCCTAATAGAGTGCTGAAAACTACACAGTTTTATAAAACAGTGTTTCCCAACCTTGGCAACTTGAAGATATTTGCACTTCAACTCCCAGAATTCCCCAGCCAGCAAATGAATTCTGGGAGTTGAAGTCCAGATATCTTCAAGTTGCCACGGTTGGGAAACACTTCTATAAAGGACCCAGATGAACCATCTGAATACGTTCAGTCATGTGTATGAAATGGATAGCAGTCAGTTGTATTTGGATCAGAAAGTGATTTAACAGTGGCAGAGAAAAGATGATAGTACTTTTCATATTCAGCTGATATAATAAATGTTTTTGTCGTGGAAAAGACTCATGTGGGTTCAGCCTGCGTGAGCTGAAATGAGACTAACCACGGAAATGAGCTACGAGGAGACCTTCAAAACGAAGTTAACTTTATTAGAAAAGTAAAAAATTATAATAATGCCTGGAGGAGGCATAAAACATGTCTTCACATTGTAAAGACTAGAAAGTAAGATGGTGGTCTGCCTTCTCTTCCTGTACAGAAAAGGAAGTGAGGAAAGCAGTGATACATCATAGAAAGGGAGGAGCTACAATAACAAACAAGAATTAACTATTTAACTACTGGATGTTTCTGGATGTCTTTGTAGGCTGTCAACCCACAGCGTGACAGTTTTTTGGTAGCGACAAGGTCTGACTTGACTGCCTATATATGTTGGAGCCCAGATTACCTTGGGCAAGTCCATTGTTACTATGGGGATCCTAAATTGGACTTTATTAGACATGGCCCAACTACAGGGAGGTTAAAGTCCCCCAAGACAAGAATGGCTCCACTACCAAGCTGGTGACCAGACAGAGGATGTCATAGACATTAGATATTCTGTTTATTGGATGTGATTTTAAAGAATAAACTTATTTTTCTGAAAAGTGGCATTTAATGGCAATAAATAATACATGTAATAGTACTGGAGCATTCCTCTTGTACCCCTGTCTTCCCAATAATTGAAAATTAGTTTAGTAAACTAATTCTGTGTTATTTCAGTATTAATACAGTTAATTTTTTTGTAAAATTCTGTTTGCAGGGAACTGACTCTTTTCTGGAGTAAACTACAGCAAAGGGTAGAACCTTCTACACAAATATATTTGGAGAGATGCCGTCAACTATCGGTATTAACAAAGACTGTGTACCACATTTTCTTCCTGATTAAAATAATAAATTCTGAGGTAAGTATGTATAAGATTCTTTATCACAATGTGAAATTAAAATAAATCTGCCAATTGAATTCACATTGAATGTTAAGATCCTATGTGAAGTTAGATAAGATTTTATCAGACAGGAAGATGTTAGTTTCTTCTCCATAGTGGGTGGAGCTAACTTCCAAGAATGGGATAACACCCTCCCTTCAGCCAATGAGGACTGAATCTGACAAATTGTATATTTTCCTCTTCCTGCCTCAATTCCCCCTTTTTGACTCAGTCCTTGGTCTGAACAGGACGCGTATATTTCTCATTCCCATTCTTTGAGGATTATTCCAGCAGTCATCGAGTTAACTACCATGAGTTCTCCCCAGCTAACTGGGTTGTTGTCATCGTTTGATTGAGTGCAGTGAGGATTTCGGCTCTCTTCGTCACCTGGGCGTCGAGCCTAAGGTCATCGAAGAGGGATTTCCCCTTCAAGTTGGCCTTGGGAGCTTCGCTCCACCTTCCTTGCCCAGTTCCTTTTGTGGTGTTGCAGTCTGGCCCAACACCATTGCTTTGAGTTCAATTCTTTGAAGTGTTACTGGAGTTTTGTGCTCGTGCAACCACCATCTAGGAGAGCTCTCACGCTCTTTACCGCTTGGCCTAGGGTGACAGTAAGACTGGTTCACAGCAGCATATCACATTTGCATGACTGTCACTGGCCTCCAGCATAGAGGTTTTTTGCCTCACAGGCCGGTATTACTCACCTCTTGACTGCCTGTCTGTTGTCACCACCCTCCCACTAATGGAGCTTGCCCAGGGCTTGCCCTTTCACCCCGCTCCTTTTTTCAGATGGTGCATTTCAGACCACAGCGGCTGTCTCGTCACTGGACATCGCAGCCAGAACCCGCCCTTTCAGGTGGCAGCCATTTTGGCAGCAACAAGGCCATCCTTCTGTAGCTGGAACTATTTTGGGGGCATGGTGGCCATCTTGTCTTCCTGGAAGTCAGGATCAGCCATTTTGAGTGCTATGGTGGCCATTGTAAGCCACTTTGCCTTTGTTACCTCTTTCCTGTGGTAAACTCTGCAACATGGCAAAGGCAGGCAAGGGCAAGCACAAGGGTCGCTCTCAAAAAAGCCTACGTTTAATAACTGCAGCCTCAATTTCTGAAGCCTCTCTTGCTGCAGCCAGCCTTTCTACCCATGTGGGCAGCCCCCCACATACCTCAGCCTCGGCTGTGCCAGACAAGGTCTCTAGGGCTAGCCAGTAGGATGAATGCTGCAGGGCCAAAGCATTGGACAAAATTTGCACCAGGTCCGCTTGCGGCAAGCAGGCCTATAGTTGGAGATGCTCAGAGAGGCCCACTTAAGCAACTAGGAGTGGCCTTGAGGGTGCTCAAGAGGAAGTGGCATCTCTTGATCCATCTGAATCCATGTCCTTAGACAACCCAAATCTGAGCCTCACTGACAAGGACATTTGGGAGGTTCCACCCTGCCCTGAGATTTTGGGGGCTCCGACTCCCCAGCCCACCACAAACCTTATTCCGATGGCTGCTGGGATTACTGCCCCATTGACAATAGCAATGCTTGACCCTAATATGCAAGCCCTGATAGTGGCCGTGATCAAGCAAGGCGTTGAGGTGGGTGTTCAACAGATAGCCAAGCCAGTGGTTTCTGCCGCCCACACAACTGACCCTTCTGACCATACCTCTGCCTTGGAGTGCACTGACTGGAGAACTGTCTTATGACTACTACTCCCTGGATCAATTCCTGGGGTCTCAATCTAATTTAGAGGAGGGCAAAGTTGACCTTTCTGATGATGGGGGCCTCACCTCTGACCACCTCCTCTCCCGTTTCTTTGGGCCTCTCTCACCATGGCCTTTTCAAGTCCCTTTTGTTTAAGGCAAGAAAGGCTGCCAACTTTGGGTTGACCACCTTGGGGTCGTCAGAACACCATCTACCAAGGACCCTCTGAGGAATCTACTTCTGAGGCTTAGGTGATTTCAGCCTCTCCTGTCTTCGTTGAAGATCTCCTGCAGCAGTGGCAGACTCCCATTTCAGTGCCCTTGCCCAGCCATTTGGACAAGTGGTATTTTAACATGGCACCTGACCTGTTGCAGCATCGCCAGCTGCCTCCTGTTGACAACCCGGTCTTGGCCTTATATTCTTACAGCCATCTGCTGGGTGAATCCGATGAGTTGCTAGGATTGGATGACAGAGCAGGGGCTACAAAGGGCTCACCAGGCAGCTGCCTGGGCTGTCTGAACCTCCCCCTCCTCCCTCTTCTCTCACACATCATTGTGGCTATGACAACTCCAGGAGTGCCTTCATGTGTTCAAGCTCAGAGCCAGCCAAGATTTCAACAAATTTCTGGCCACCCAGTTCATGTCTGATGCCACCCTTCAGTTAACCTTCTTAACTGTCAGGGTCATGGGGGACACTGTAGTGGGTAGGAGGATGCATTGGCTGCACAGTAGGTCTGCGTACACATGCCATAAGTTGTGCCTGGTGCCCACTCACTTAAGGGGTCAACAGTTGTTTGGGGAAGCCTTTGACCCTATATTAATTGAGTCATGGGACAAGTGGAAGGTTCTCCCTTCACTCACCAGTAAGAGTTCCTTTTGCCCCTCCCCTTACAACAGGTGCTCCTTTCAGGCCTCTCAACCAAGGTCCTGGGTATGGGAGTTTTCAGGCCTAATATGAGTCCAGACAAACATCAGGGTCAGGACAGAGGCAGTAAGGGCAGACAATTCATGCAGCCCTTTTGAGGCGCTGGAGCTCATTTCCACCCTGCTAAGTAATCCCTCGCTCAGTCTTCTCATTGGGGATTGCCTCGCCTTTTTTGCTAGCCAATGGGAAACCATTATTTCTCTGATGCCTGGGTTCGAGGGACTGTTTCATCTGGGCTCTCCCTGGAATTCTTTTCCATTCCCTCATTTTTCATTAGATGCCCTGTGTCTTCTAACCATGACAAACGGGTTCTCATGGATGCTGCCATCCAGCATTTGCTGACTATTCGAGCTATTCAGCAGGTGCCTGTGGACCAGCAAGGACAGGAATTCTATTTTATCCTGTTTGTGGTCCCCAAATCCTCGGGTGGATGGAGAGCAATTCTTGATTTGAAGTGTCTAAATTGATACATTGTATATAAGAGGTTTAAAATGTGCACGTTTCACTCTATATTAGGTGACATCTGGAAGGGGGAACCTCCTTGCTTCGATTAACCTCACTGAAGTCTACCTGTATATTCTGATTCGATCTTCCCATCAAAAATTCCCCTGCTTCTATTATGCAGGTTGGCATTGCAAGTATAGGACCCTTTCCATTTGGCCTCTCCTCAGCGCCATAGGTTTTCACCAAGGTGCTGGCAGCATTGGCCACTCATTTGAGATTAATCCATGTCCAATGCTACCTGGATGACACCCTCATTCAGTCATCGTCCAGGCACCAAGTGGTGCAGGATGTCCGGGTAACTGTTAACACCCTCAGACCCCAAGGAAAAGAACCACCTGTCGGACACCACTAGACCGACCCACCTGGGAGCCATTGTTGATTCTCTGGAGTGCATGCTGTACCTTTCCCAGGAACACTGGGACAGTATTTCCGAACACTCAGGAAGTTCTGGGGAAACACAGGATTCCCCTGAAGCTGCTATTCTCGCTCCTGGGCAAAATATCTGGGCCATCCATATCAGCCCTTGGGCTCACCTGCACTCCAGAGACTTGCTGTAGTTTCTCTTGCCCTTTCAGAGGTCGGGACATAGCACATCGACATCCAGGGTCCTGCTTCCATCCACCGTCTGACACTCGCTCCATTGGTGGCCATCGCAAAGGGTTGCTACATTCTAGAGCCCCACAAAGTCACCATCACCATCGATGCCAGCATGTCCAGTTGGAAGGGCCATGCAAAGTTGATCCTAGTTCAAGGCACATGGTCTCCGATGGAGGCACAGCTCAACGTAAACAGACTGGAGCAACATGCAGTCTACTTGGCACTCAAGCACCTGAAACATCTGGTGGCCGGTCAGCACATTGTGGTACTGACAGACAATGTGACTGCAAAGGCCCACATCAACCGGCAGGGAGGCACCATGTCCCATCATCTCATAGATGAGGCCAGATTCCTGGGGCTGTGGATAGAACGGAACCTTCTGTCGCTTTCAGCAGCCACCTGGAAAGCCTTCTCCTGCTGCTTATTCCCCTTTTGATCTATCCATCACCAACACCCTCGAATTTCTACAGCATGGCCTTATCAGGGATCTTTCCCCCAACATGCTTCAACGTCAGGTGGCGGCGCACTCTTCTGTTTTGTCATGCAGTTTTCTGGACTCCTTGTGTCATCATTTCCTATTGCACAGGTTCTTGAAAGAGGCTGTAAATTTGTGTCCTCCCGTCATCCATCAGCACCCAACATGGGACTCTCAAAGGTTCTCCTGTTTCTGATGGGGGGCCCTATCCATCCGGAGTATCTCTGAGCTTGCCGCCTTGTCTGTCAGGGGGGACCTCTGTATATTTCATTCTGATCAAGTAGATCTCCAACCAGACCACACGTTTGTCCCAAAAATAAACTCTTATTTTTCACAGAACCCAGGAAATTGTCCTGCCCAATTTTTGCTCCAATCCTTAGCACTCATTAGTGAGATAGTATCACAAGCTCACTATTAGAAGCGCACTTCCATCCTGTGCAGATTAGAGGCACTTTTCGTCTCCTTTCAACCCACGTTGTTGGGACAGAAGGCATCCTTCACCACTGTGGGGCACTGGCTGTGTAGCATGATTGCAGAGGTTTATGACCTGCAGTCCTTACCATGGCTGACCAGAGTGACAGTGCACTATACCCATAGTGCTGCAACGACGGCTGTTTGGTCTATTCAAGCATCCATTGAGGAGGTTTTCCAGGTGGTCTCATGACCCTCTTTATCCACCACTACAATTTTGCATCTGCTGAGGCATCATTTGGTTGCAGGGTCCTCCAATATATGGTGCCACAGACAGAGGAAGCCAGCCAGACCTAGCCCTCCCAATGGACAGACTGATTTGGTATTTCCCATTCTGGGGGTTAGTTCCACCCACTATGGATAAGGGGTGTTGGTCATGCCTGATATGCCTCTTGTAGGGTGCAGCTAACCTCCAATCCCACCCAAAGTTAGTCTGGTTGGGACATCAAATTGTGATCATCTTGTTTGTTTAATTTTGGGAGCTACACACAGAGTCTGACTATCATCCTTCATCAAAGAGGGGGAATCGAGGCAAGAGGACGAAGATATACAATTTGTCAGACTCAGTCCTCATTGGCTGAAGGGACAGTGTCATCCCATTCTTGGAGGTTAGCGCCACCCTAGGAGAAGAGGCATATCAGGTAAGACCAATGCACCTTTTAATGTGTTATGGTCTCTTAAGATAAAATTCTTAAAATAAATTATTTTAGCAATTAGATGGAAGATATAGCTAGGGACCTTTGGACAACTTCAGGTATATCTTTTGTTGGATAGCAAATTTGATAATTGTCTTATGTGAGAGCTTTATTACTTTTTTCTTTCACAATCCATAGATTCCAATATTCCTTTGGTGAAAAATGTACTTATCAACTTTTTACAGGAAGTAAACTCCGTGGACTGAATTGGAATGCCAGTGTTATGCCTCATGTTGTTTACTTAAACCAATGCTGCCCATACCTTTTACTTCATTATTCAAACTATTTATCAAAAAGTCTTATCAAACCAGTCATACTTAACTTCCATTATAACTCTGAACAGTCGTTGAATGAATGGTCTTCATTGAGGACTGTGATATAAAAGCAATACCATTAAATGATTTTTGAATGATCAATTATCTATTGGTAAATTCATCAATTTTATCTTAATAGGAATAATTTGGGAGATTTTCAAATCTATTTTAGTACAAATGGTAATCTTTAAGTCAATTTAAATGTCCCTGTTGTGATGAGTAATGCCCCCCCCCCCAAAAAATCCATTTTTGTTCAAATGTAGATAATTTAGCCAAGTTTTGGAAGCACTGACTTAAATTAAAAGTTGTACTGTATTCCCATTCCATTGGGCACATTTCAGTATCAATCTTCTGTTGCATAAACACATTTCTCCTTGCATTTCTCTGGAAACAATTTATTTATGTGTATCCTGCCTTTATTATTTTTACAGATAACTCAAGGCAGCAAACATATCCAACATTCCTTCTTCCTTCTATTTCCCCCACAACAACCCTGTAAGATGAATAGGTTTTCAAGAGTGGAATTTACCTTTATCAATTAATACTGACTACTGACTCAATTTTAATCTCAAATTGATATTTCCTGGTGATGTTTTGCATAAATGGAATATTGTTGATAAACCAAAGACCTTGCTGAAATCTATATTTCTTATAACAAAGTTACTGTTTTACATAAAAATTAAGGATATTAGAATGAGTATGAACCCCAAATAAATGAAAATTTGAAATTAGCATTTCCCCCTTTGAGGTAATTAACACTGGGAATTCCTAATGTTATAGTTACTTAATGCAAAATTAATTGAAATCAAAATCTAAGCATGCATGCATTTATATATTTAGGAACTGGCTTTACATTTACAATATCTATTTTTTGCTCTACAGATTGATGCTGCTGGTCTTGCAACCTGTATTGAACTTTGTGTGAAGGCATTACGCTTGGAAGCCAGTGAGAATACAGAAGTCAAAATTTCCATTTGCAAGACAATATCTTGCTTAATGCCTGATGATTTAGAAGTTAAACGTGCTTGCCAACTAAGTGAATTTCTTCTTGAACCTACTGTGGATGCATATTATGCCGTAGAAATGTTGTATAATCAGCCTGACCAGAAATATGATGAAGAAAACCTTCCAATTCCAAATTCATTACGCTGTGAGCTTTTACTTGTATTAAAAACTCAGTGGCCTTTTGATCCAGAATTTTGGGACTGGAAAATGCTAAAACGTCAGTGTCTAGCATTGATGGGAGAAGAGGCATCAATTGTATCTTCAATAGATGAACTGAACGATAGTGAAATGCATGAAAAGGTAGAGGACTGTCAAGATGAGAACAAAGACACTTCAGCAAATGGGCTTTCTGGATGTTTCGATGAAGCTACAAACTTGCTCAGAGGCATTCGAGATAAGAAACAGAAAAACAGAGAAATTAAAAAATTAAGGGAGAGGGGATTCATATCTGCTAGGTTCAGGAACTGGCAGGCATACATGCAATATTGTGTGTTGTGTGATAAGGAATTTCTTGGACATAGAATAGTCAGGCATGCACAGAAGCACTACAAGGATGGGATTTATAGTTGTCCAATATGTGCACAAAATTTTAATTCTAAAGAGACTTTTGTTCCTCATGTAACACTACATGTTAAGAAATCCAGTAAGGAAAGACTAGCTGCAATGAAACCACTGAGAAAATTAGGGAGGCCACCCAAAACAACAACCGCTGGTATAAACAGAAAGAACAATACCTTAGTAAAGCAAGAACAACGACACATAAAAAAGAACAGTCTTTATGCAGCGGACTTCATTGTTTTTAATGACAACGATGGCTCAGATGATGAAAATTATGAGAAAGACAAACCTTACATTCCAGAAGTGATTCCAGTTCAAAAGCCATTGCCTGTCAATGAGTTTACCTGCCCCGTTACCTTGTGTAAAAAAGGCTTTAAATACTTCAAGAATTTGATTGCCCACGTAAAAGGTCACAGAGATAATGAAGAAGCTAAACGCTTTCTTGAAATGCAGAGCAAAAAAGTAATTTGCCAGTACTGCAGACGGCATTTTGTAAGTGTTACCCATCTTAATGATCATTTACAAATGCACTGTGGTATCAAACCTTACATTTGTATACAGATTAAGTGTAAGGCTAGCTTTAATAGTTATGCTGAACTTTTGAGTCACAGAAAAGAACACCCAGTCTTTAGGGCAAGATGCATGTTTCCCAAATGTGGGAGAGTATTTTCAGAAGCATATTTGCTTTATGATCATGAAGCTCAGCACTATAATACTTTCACCTGCAAACTTGCAGGTTGTGGAAAAGTTTATCACTCACAGAATGAATTAGAGAAGCATATTGAAGATCACACTAAATCTGAAAAAATATTACAGTCTGATGGTGATGGTAACTGTTCTCAGAGTTTAGAAAATAATGAAAATACTGAAGAAGTATATCCAGAACAGGCGCTGGTGCTACCACCTGACAGTAATGTAAATAACTGTGCCAAAGTAGAAAATTATGTCACAGATGAGATCCACGATGAATCACTTGAGTCTGGAAATACAAAACTATCAACCAATGTAATGGAGCAGCCTAATTCAATCTCTGTTCATAGTAGGGAACAACATTTGACTACTGTAGCAAGGACAGAATCATTAGGTCCAGCCAGCAATGTTTTGATGCCTCTTCTGGGCCAAAAAATTCGAGAGAACTTGGCAAAAAAAGGAAAATTACCTCCTGTAAATAATACTATCATAGATGTTGGTACATCTGTCATCCATGCATTGTGCTCAACAGTTGAAGATACTTGCAATGACCTTTCTGTTTTCCATGAAGGGAAAGAGGATGGTTGTCTTGGTGACCCTCAAATCATTTCCATGAACTCAGCCAAGCTTGAAGCTGATGCTCTTGCAACAAAAAGTCAAGAAAAAGAGAGTAGCCATACATCCTTCAGCAGGCAAAATCAGCTAGAGTGTCAGAATTTGTTTTCTCCAAAGCCTCAGCTTGAAGAGAACATTGGGCCAGATGTTAACCTCTATAATCAGTCTCTGAAGAATGTAGGAGAAGTTCCACTTGCTTCTACCCAGAACATTGTAGACACTGCCTTTTTACCCATTGTACCATTGGCAGCTCCAGTTCAGAGGTTTACTTGCCAGGTTGAAGGATGCACGCGAATCTACAATTCTTGTCAGAGCATTGGAAAGCATATGAAGACAGTACACCCTGATCAATATGCTGAATTTAAAATTCAGTGGAAGAATAAGAAGAGTAAAAAAATAAATTTGCAAAACCTGCCAAATGATAACAAACCAGTTTATTTTTTACCATCACAGGCATCTACTCCTGCTAATGATGCTTTTCCTCAACAAACCAAAACCATCTTAAATCCTACTTGCACAAGTCAGCTGCAGCAACTGTCAAATGTCCTTTTCCCAACACGCTTGGAAAATACAACTAACTCATTATTACCAATAGTGGAAAACGTTGGTCTCTCTTCTCATATTAAAAATGAATCAGAAAATGCTTTAAACACTCAGTTGGCAAGTATGTCTAGTGCAACTTTACCTTCACAGATGGATGATTTAGAAAAGCCAGTTATGCCTCTGAACATCGACAGTGGTTCTGATCCTTTTCTTCCTTTACCAGCAGAAAATGGGCTCATTTCTCTTTTTCCTTCCCCAGCTCACAATAGTCCGAGTTCTGTCTTCTCACAAATGGAAAATACCAATCATTTTTCCTCCCAACTAGAAGGAAATACAAATTCTTTTTCAAAAGAGGAAAGTGTTGACATTCTCTTTCCTTCACAAATAAATAATGAAAATAACTTTGGTGAAACCACTTCGCAGCCTCCTATATCAGAAAAAACAAAAAAGGATCGCAGGCGAGCTGCAAATGGAAAAGACAAAAAGCCAAAGCATAATAAGCGGGCAAAATGGCCAGCAATTATCAGGGATGGCAAATTTATTTGTAGTAGATGTTACAGGGTTTTTTCCAATCCTAGATCGCTTGGTGGTCATCTGTCTAAACGATCCTATTGCAAACCTTTGGATGAATCTGAAATTTCCCCTGAAGTTCTACAGCTTAATGGACAATCCTCCCTACTTGCAAGTATGATTCTTTCTTCAAATGCTTTAAATTTACAACAGCAACAGGAATCAATTTACAATCCAGATGTATGTTTTAAAGAGCCATCATTTCTGCAACTGCTTGCGAATGAAAATAGGCCAACTGCCATTTTGCAAAACTTGTTTCCACGGACGAACATGGCAGGTTTTAATCCAAATGAAAATGAGGAAGGAAATGAAATTATCAAACAAGCTTTGGAAACTGCAGGAATCCCAAGCACTTTTGACTCTGCAGATACATTACCACATATAATTACTACCAACTGTGTTACTAACACCACACAAATAAATGCAACAGTTTTACCAAATCCAGGCATATCACCTTCATTACCAACAAGTTGCAACCCATCTACCTTGCTCACAGACCAAAACAGAACACTTAGCACCAAAATTTCATCAGAAGAATGCAACAATTTGCCTGTGTTTTCAGATGATTTAATACGTAAGACTATTGAAAATGGCTTGTGCCCACATCTGGTTCCTAATTCTGTTGCCACAACACATAATTTGGGAAACAATCTTCCACGTGTTTCAGTCATAAGTAGCATCAAAAATTCAGAGGTATGTAGTTTGACTAAAAAAGAGAACAATGGTTCAAAGAAAAGGAAGAAAACACCTGTCCAATTGGTTGTACCTCACATTTCACAAAAGTTGGTAGTTAATGATTTAGCAGGTCTAGGGCTTATCACTAGAAATGTTGAAGAGAATATGCAAACAACAACAGAAAATTTTCAGTCAAATATAATAGCAAATAGTGAAACACAAGAATTAGTGGAAAATATTTCAAAGAAATTTAAAAATGTTAACAGTGAATTAACAGCAGATATCAAAGAAAACTTAAGGGCAGGTGAAGAAAATCTTGTAGGAATTTTTCCCTTGCCATTGAAAAATGAAAATGGTGATTCTCAGGTTACTCTGGAAAGTTGTATTCCAGAGAAGTCCAATTTTGTGATTTCAAATGATAACATTGTTCAGAACTTTGAGAAAACTCTTGAAATAATTAAAACAGCTATGAATTCTCAGAAGATAGAAGTTAAAAGTGAAATTCAAGAGATATCCATTGAAGCAATACACAGCCCACAAAACAATACTGCTCAATGTGTTATTGAAAACCCTGCGCAACTCTCCAAACCTAATTCTACACAATGTATAACACATACACAGAATATCGCTCTTGTTAAAAGTCATGAGCCCGAAGTCTGTCATAAAGATGATATTCAACTTATGGAAATTTTAGAAGGCTTGAAAAAGCTGAATTTAGAAAGTGAAACATCAAATGATGTACCAGATAATATAACTCATTGTCTTCCAGCAAGTACATTAATGCCACAACTCCTTATTCCAGGTGTAACACCTGAAACCACACCTGTTGTCCAGAAAACTTCAGAAACTCATCCAATACTTGTTGAAAAAGTTAATAAGCCATTTACATGCCAGACTCCAGGTTGCAATTATAGTGCCATGACAAAGGATGCATTATTTAAGCACTATAGCAAAATACATCAGTATACTGCAGAAATGATTCTTGAAATCAAGAAACACCAGTTAAAGTATGCTCCATTTAAATGTGTGGTTGCTAACTGTCCCAAAACATTTACAAGAAATTCTAACCTCCGGGCGCACTGCCAGCTGGTACATCATTTTACAACAGAGGAAATGGTCAAATTAAAGCTAAAAAGGCCATATGGACGACGATCCCAAAGCAAAACCCTAAATATGTTACCAAAACCTAATGAAGTAAGAAACATGTCATCTTTGTTAATAGAAAGTAAACGAGAGTCACACGTGACTAAGGAGCTTGATCTGAAGGAAGAACCAGTCATGGAATCTATGAAGGTTCCAGAAAGATTGATACCAGAAGTAGCAATACCAGAAAATACTTCTGATAAATCTGAAAAATTGGAAAAACCCTCTCAAATAATTCCAGTTTCTCTGGAAATTCATAATATATCCATACTTAAAAATAACCAAGGGCAACCCAAATTACGTAAGATCAGAAGGCATAGGAAAGAAGAAGAAAAAAAGAACAAAAAGCCAATTCCCAAGCCTTTAGAATTGCCCACTACTTATAATCCTTATAGACCTTACAAATGTGTGCATCAAGGTTGTTTTGCAGCTTTTACAATACAACAAAATTTGATTCTCCATTATCAAGCTATACATAAATCTGACTTACCATTATTCTCTTTGGAGGCAGAAGAAGAAAGTGAACCAAGTAAAGAAGAAGAGACTGTTAAGGAAGAAGAGAGTGATGCGATTGAAACTGTGAAAGAATTCAGATGTGAAGTAAGAAATTGCTCTAGAATATTTCAAGCAGTTACTAGTCTTATCCAGCACTATATGAAACTTCATGAGATGACGCCTGAAGAAATTGGTAGTATGAAGTCATCCTCAGATGTTGGAAGATTCCTCTGTGATCAATCTGAATGTAAATCATCATTTACAACTTATGTTAATTATATTACTCACCTTGAGACAGACCATGACATAAAAATAAAGCAAAGCAAAACAGAAGATTGCATGTACAAATGTGATTGTGAAGGTTGCGATCGTATTTATGCAACAAGATCTAATCTTCTAAGGCACATTTTTAATAAACATAATGATAGGCATAAAGATCATTTAATAAGGCCTAGGCGATTCCTAACACCAGGTCAGGAAAATATATCAATTAAAGCTAATCAGGAGAAATACATGAAAATTAAATACAAAGGATTAAAATACAGGACAGGAAAGAATGGAAACAGAATATCATTTAGAGCCAAGCGAAGAAAAGCAATAAATGCAGGAAACAGAAACTTCCAACTAGGGCAAATGGATGAAAATCAAACATATTCTTTAAAATGTGGAAAATATATTTTTTCAGTAAAGACAAAAAATGATGCTTTATCTGAATGCAGTAACAAACTTATTGTACAATATCCATGTATGATAAAAGGTTGTTCATCAGTTGTTACAAGTGAGAATAATGTAATTCGGCACTACAAATGTCACAAATTATCTAAAGCGTTTATTTTACAACATCGGGGAATCTTGATTGTCTCAAATATGCATGCAAAACCTTCAGGAAAAGAGATTTTCTCACAAACCGAAGCAACTGAAGACAAGGTTTGTGATATAAAAGAAGTGAAGCCACCCTTGCTAGACCCTTGTGAGGACTTGAGATTGTCTCCGCTGGTGATGCCAAAAGAACCAGAAAAGACTGAGAAGGATGAAGTGGATGAGCTTGCAGAGCTGTTTATTACCAAACTTATTAATGAGGATCTAGCAAGTTCAGAAAACCACGTAAAGGCCTCCCCTGGTGTAAATAATGACTGTCAGGAAACTAGTTCTTCTCTTTCAGAAAAGCAAAGCATAAGCAGTAATTTTAAAAGAGTAAACAAAGAAAAAAATATATCCCAAAGTAAAAAGAGAAAAGTTGAAAAGCAGGAAGAAATCTTGGCTGTTGAATTAAGCAGTGTACATAGAGAACAAGAAAGTGCTGTTTCTATTCAAACTGCTGAAGAACAGTCTTCGACTTTTGATTGGAGTTCATTTAAGCCCATGGGATTTGAAGTATCTTTCCTCAAATTCCTTGAAGAATCTGCAGTGAAGCAGAAGAAAAACACAGAAAGGGGGGGTTACAATAATTGCGGAACCAGGAAACGTTCTCATTCTCACTCAAGAAAGTCTCATGAAAAGAACTCTGTTGCGAGAAAACGAGCATGTTCAGAAAGTGAAACTCGTGTACAGTTTGCTAATCCATCACAATTTCAGTGTAGTGGTACTGTAAAAATAGTTTTAGATAAGACTTTTAAAGATTGCACTGAGCATGTATTGAGGCAGCTTCAGGAAATGAAACCTATTGTCAGTCTAATAAGACTTGATGGACATTGGGAAGCAAAACTAGAGGTTACAAAATAATTCAGGTAATATGAGCGGGCTCCTTGTTCTGATCATTAATGTATATCTGTATCACATTTTTTAAACTTTGAGTAGGAAGCCATTGAGCATGATGCTATTAAAGTGTTTTTTTTGTTTTTGTTCTGTTTTGTTGAAGTGAATTTAAACCTAGCAAGTTCATGACAGTTGTCATGTAAATTTATTTTTTATCCCTATGGGACTTGGAACAGAATCTTTGTTTCAGTTTTGTAAATAATTGAACAAAACCTCAATTTTTTATCAAAATTTGTCCTTTTCCATGACTGAAATCTTTGTGAATTGTCTGTGGTATCTTTCGCCGGGTCACTGCTCATATATAACAGTACTTTTTATTTGTAGATACATTTTTGTATATATTTATTATTGTAAATCATTTGCTGCAAATGGCAGTCTGTAAGTCTGAAATATTAAATGACACATTTATATTCAGAATTTTAATTTGTAACTAAGTGATCCAGTTTTTAAAATGTTCTTTTAAACTTAAATCTTTTTGAAGTAAAAACTACAATAGGTGAGTTTATCATATCCAATTTATTTTGCCTAAACTGTGTGTACAGGAGAGAGTTATCAGATCACATTTAAATGGTTAAAATACATACTGACACAGTTGTATTTGTAACTGCAAATGTCCAATATTATTGGATAGTATTTATATGTAGCTAACTCAAAACGTTTTCCAAAACTGCATATGCATTGCTTTTAATCAGATCAAAAACTTCCACTTCCATAAAATGATGGAAATGTAAAATTTTAATACTTTGCTGGCAATGAAAATTTAAACACCATTTGGTATTAAACAAACCACCGTGAATGTTCTAGAAAATTAGTAGTGTGGAGCAGTGTATATATTTGAGTTGGTGATTTGTGAAGTAGCCCAGTATTGCCTTAAATAAAATCACATTTCATTTCTTGTTTTTTACATTTTATCTTACAAAAATCTTTTTCCTTTTGAAATTTTTGATTGGTGTATAGAGTAATTTCTATAGCACTGCTTTGTAGATGGTGCTTTCTAAAGAATGAATTTTGAAATTTACCACCTTTATATTTATTTGCAATATGCATTCAAAGTAGCATTAAAACGTAAATGTGCTATTCAAATATAAGATCTTCAGAAGACAAAAGACAGTTTCTTTATTCCCAGTTGCAACTAGAACTAAATTTCTTCTTGCCGAATATATATCCATTGAGATATTTGAGGCTACCAATGTACTAGTTAATAACTACATGGAGTTTGATGTTTAGCAGAAAATACTTTAGTTATAGTTGCCAGTCTTTTCCTCATCCTGCCATATGGGTCATATTTTGAGATTGAAAATTGGCCATATATAGTCTTCTTTCCCAGAAGGATAAGGCAAGAAACACAAATTGTTTGTTATATATTGGTCAGAATGATAAAGTATAACTTTTCTTCCTTACTCCACAATAGAACAGAACAGAAGAAAGTCTCATAAATGTTCCTAAATTTAATTCTCATGCTTTTTCTTTCTTTCTTTCTTTGAGTCGGTCTTAAATCCTGACTTTGGCAAGATTTGCAGAAATGGTTTACCCCTTACCTTCCTCTTAGAACTAGTAGAGAGGGAATGGTCCAAAGTTACCCATTTTGCTTCATGCCTAGGACAGGACTAGAATTCAGTCTCCTGGTTTTTAATACAATATCTTTAATTGTTATTAACAAGCTGGTGCTCTGTACTGCAGAGCAGCAATAAACATTCCAGTTCAGACTGAGAGTTCTTTCTGTTTTCTTGTATGAATATGAACATAATTAGTACAATTTTCTTTTCATATAAAAATACATGCCAATGCAAATAAGAAAAGTAATACAGTGTTCCCTCGATTTTCGCGGGTTCGAACTTCGCGAAAAGTCTATACCACGGTTTTTCAAAAATATTCATTAAAAAATACTTGGTGGGTTTTTCCCCTATACCACGGTTTTTCCTGCCCGATAACATCATATATCATCACCAAACTTTCGTCCACCTTTAATAAATATTTTTTTTAATAAACTTTAATAAATAAACAAGGTGAGTAATAATCTAAATGGTTGCTAAGGGAATGGGAAATTGCAATTTAGGGGTTTAAAGTGTTAATGGATGGCTTGTGATACTGTTCATAGCCAAAAATAGTGTATTTAACTTCCGCATCTCTACTTCGCGGAAATTCAACTTTCGCGGGCGGTCTCGGAACGCATCCCCCGCAAAAATCGAGGGAACACTGTACAGTGTTCCCTCGATTTTCGCGGGTTCGGACTTCGCGAAAAGTCTATACCACGGTTTTTCAAAAATATTAATTAAAAAATACTTGGCGGGTTTTTTCCCCTATACCATGGTTTTTCCTGCCCAATGACGTCATATGTCATCGCCAAACTTTCATCTGCCTTTAATAAAAAAATTTTTTAATAAACTTTAATAAATAAACATGGTGAGTAATAATCTAAATGGTTGCTAAGGGAATGGAAAATTGCAATTTAGGGGTTTAAGGTGTTAAGGGAAGGCTTGTGACACTGTTCATAGCCAAAAATAGTGTACAGTGATCCCTCGAGTTTCGCGATCTCGATCTTCGCGAAACGCTATGTCGCGATTTTTCCCACCTGATGACGTCACTCCCTTCCTTTCTCATCTTTCTTTCTCTCTTTATCTTGCTTCTTCCTCTCTCACACTCTCTTCCTCCCTCTCTCATCTCTTTCTTTCATTCTCTCTCTTTCTCTATCTCTCCCCCTCTTGCTGGCAGGCGGCGGGCAGGCGAGCGGCGGCATCAGCGAGGAGCCGGGGTTTCCCCTTTGCGTGGGCGACAGGGAAACCCCGATCTTCGTCTGCTCGCTGCTGCTGCGGCCGCCCAGCAGCTGATCTGCTCGGCGGCAGCAGCGAGGAGCCGAATCGGGCTTTCCCCTTTGCGTGGGCGGCGGGGAAACCCGGATCTTCGTCTGCTCGCTGCTGCTGCGGTCGCCCAGCAGCTGATCTGCTCAGCGGCAGCAGCGAGGAGCCGAATAGGGCTTTCCCCTTTGCGTGGGCGGCGGGGAAACCCCGATCTTTGCTCGCTGCTGCAGCAGCAGCGAGCAGACGAAGATCGGGGTTTCCCTGCCGCCCACGCAAAGGGGAAAGCCCGATTCGGCTCCTCGCTGCTGCCGCCGAGCAGATCAGCTGCTGGGCGGCCGCAGCAGCGAGCAGACAAAGATCCGGGTTTCCCCGCCGCCCACGCAAACTCCACCATCTGCGCATGCGCGGCCATGGAAAAAGGGCGTGCATGCGCAGATGGTGTTTTTACTTCCGCAACCCTACATCGCGAAAAATCGATTATCGCGAGGGGTCTTGGAACGGAACCCTTGCAATAATCGAGGGATCGTTGTATTTACTTCCGCATCTCTACTTCGCGGAAATTCGACTTTCACGGGCGGTCGCGGAACGCATCCCCCGCAAAAATCGAGGGAACACTGTATACCAAATACGTATGAAAGCTCAAAGGAAGAAAAATGAGGCTATGTTATGAGGCTATGTCAAGATTCTCGTTTTTAAATATTTTAAACATTGTTTATTTGCGCAGTTGGATGTAGACACTAAATATTGGCAAGCTTCTTTTTCAAAATCCACTGATATTTCACTTCACTCTGTCTAAACCAGATACTACATCGTTGTGAATCCTTCCTTTTTATTACTTCATGAGAAAGCTTAACACCTGAATCCCATTAAAGCAGGGCTGTCAGTCTCCTGGCCCATGAGCTGGACGTTTCACGTGCTGGCTATGCCCATGCCCATGCTCAGTTTAGTATTTCCTCCAGCCACAGCTGTGTGTAGCAACGTTCTTGTAATAATGAGCACACAAAATGTACATATTGGAGTAGCTTTCGACTGAGAAAACCACACAAAACAATTCTTTTGGAACCAATAAAAGAACTTTTTAAAAAAAAAAATCCAGGTTTTTAATGTCTCCAAAATGCCATATCAAGCTATATTTGAGGCATTAAAAACTGGCACAATTTAACTGAAATAACTACTTGGAGCTAGTCTTAGGATAATGTGAGCATACGTTTATTTAGGTATAAGATCTGAGGTTTACAGCCTTTTTGAGATTAAAATAAAATCAGAGTGTACCCTAGTGATTGAGTTCAACTAAGTGCAGAATTAGCTACAGAAACATACGGGAGACGAGGATCCTTTGCAGTTTCAAATGACTCACTTTGAAGTTAAAGCATATACCACGCTAAAGATTTACAGCACTTAATAACTTTCAAACAATCAAAAAATGACAGGGCAGTAGCTCTAGCAAAAATACTGTGCACTACTTAAATACTATAATGGAACAAATGAATCGTAAAAAAGAGAAATGGCAAATGATTTCTGAGAATGGAAAGAATGGAGAACAAAAACAACCCTGTCTTGATTTTAACAAGTTATTAACAAGATGACGCCCATGGACCGGCACCGACCGATCTGGTTTGGTGATTTAATTGTGACATCACCAGTGGGTCACTACTGTTTCGGGTGAACTGGTTCGAACCAGGAGGAATGCACCCCTGAAATAGTGGGTGTCAAGCTCGCGGTGTCAGTTTCCCGTCGCATGAAGTTTTTTCCCTTCACTGAACTGGGTGGGTGTGGCCTGCATGTGACACATCTGGCCTGCGTGCTGCCAGTTTGACACCCCTGCTTAAAATACTGGGCGCAGTATCCTGCAGAATTGCAGTGAAGGGCAAGGTTTGGAATTTTAGGCTAATTCCATGTTATGCAGCCTCAAATGTTGAGAGTTTATTATTGAAAAGAGCTGAAAGGAAAGGAAGGAAGTAAATTCATTAGCTGCTTTAATCACTGAAGTAATTCCAAGATGTTTAGAGGGAAGAGGAGGGAAATCTATTGGCATGTGTTGGTGTTGATTTGTTCAACAACTAGATACAACACTTCAGCATAAAAGTACACTGTTTGATATGCAATATTTGTTCAACAAAACATTAAATTGATGCAAATGTAGCAAACTGTAAATGCAACTCAAAAAGTTGGGAAAACCTAGCATTAACAGGTTACAGCTCTGTATGTATTAGATTGATTTCTGTGAAGGACATGTCATGAGAACTTTTTGTTTCTGTCTTATATAATAATAATGAAACTGAAAATACTTTAGCCAGAACAGTCCTGAAAAAGTAATCTTTTCTTCTAGTCCTTGACATTTATCCTAGCACTAGAAGAACTTGTTTTTTTCCACCATTAGTTGATTTGTCCTTGGATATGTCATTTACTTCCAACTCAGCTTGATATTCCATAGTAACGTGGTTTACAATAGATCATGTCAAACTGCAGAGTGCTGTTAATTGCAATTACTGAAATGCCCTCCCCTTCTTTTCAACCCCCCCCCCGAGGTGACAATTATAATATTAATAGAATTCTAGTATGCTCATTCCGACATGAAAAGTGCAAAGCTGCCATAAAGTAGGATCTGTAATAAATTAATGTTAGGGTAGCATAGCTGGCAGCACCTTTTCAATTATGACTGATCTTAAAAAGTTACATGGGGTCAGAATTCATTAGGACTTGGAGGAAAGTTACCAACAGGAAAGCCCTGGCTTCAGGGGATATTGGAAAGTCAGCAAAAAAAGAAGACTTTGTCAAACCACATGTCCTTAAAATCACCAAATAGTCTTCCTGATAATGACATAAGATCATGATTTTAACTGAATCCCTTTAATGCATAAAAGGAGGAACCTATGTCCCTTCCAGATGTTGTTGAACTACTATGAATACTTTTTCAGTATAACGTGACTAGGTCCCCATATCTTCTTTATCCCTTATACCAGTGATGGTGAACCAATGGCACGGGTGCTATAGGTGGCACGCGGAGCCATATCTACTAGTATGCGAGCCGTTGCCTTAGCTCAGCTCCAACGTGCATGGGTATGCCAGCCATCTGATTTTTGGCTTGCACAAAGGTTCTGGGAGGGCATTTTTGGCTTCCAGCGAGTCTCCGGGGGAATGGGAGAAGGCGTTTTTACCCTCCCCTGGCTCCAGGGAAGCCTTTGGCGCCTGGAGAGGACAAAACATGAGCCTACCGGATCCACAAGAAGTTGGGAAACAGGCCGTTTGTAGCCTTCCAGGGGGTGGGGAAAACTGCGTTTGCCCTCCGTAGGCATTGAATTATGGGTGTGGACACTCGTGCTCCTACGCTCTTGGCACCCGAGGGGAAAAAGGTTTGCCATCACTGCCTTATACACTGCCATGATTTAATACTAATTGCACCCATTCTTGAATCAGGAGGGTCTCCAGACTAATAACTTCATAGTTGGACTATTTATTATGCTGTACATGGGGCTGCTCTTGAAGACTACATGGAAGTTAGCGGGGCCATAACTCAGTAGCACAAGCAACAATTGGCTTGCCTCAGTCTTCCTGCATGATATTACTCTCCTGCAAGTTGCACCAATTGCCAATAAGTTTCTGAGTACAATTCAAGATGCTGCTTATCACCTACAAAAGCAGGTTTATGCCTATCCATTAAGAGAGGGAAGAACTGATGTGTTTCACCTACCAATTAAACAGTGCTGTCTATTGAGACTCCAAAAAATGCCTTTTAAGTTCTGCCATTTGCCCACTGGAACATCCTACGTTACATATGAGATCAAAGTCGCTTCTATCTTCACATTCTGTGAATCTTCTGGAATTTGGCTGTTTTTCCTGATCCTTGGTGGGATAAAGTGACTGCTGAATTCCTATTATGGTATATTTTTTATAGCTTGTCTTGTCTGGACATATATGAGCATTTTATCTTTGTTTTTCTATTCTTTTAAAATCTAAATCCAAAGCCACTTTGAAGTTGGGTGGCCTTTAAATATAACAAATAAATAAATTATACATAGAGACCAGTAAAGCCACAATGGGCAGAGGAACTTACAAGAACAGATGACAGGAAAGAAAACACACACTTTACATAGTACTTTAAAATTAAACACAGCTAATAATGCGCAGAAGAAATGCCATATTTTTCAGAGTACAAGATGCATCAGACTATAAAACACAAGATTTTAGAGGTGGAAAATAAGGAAAAAAGTATTCTGAACCAAATGTAGTAATATATTATTTAATAAAATACTAGTGTAGCAGAATACTTTTTACAACCATAAACACTTTTTACAAACTTCAAACATGATAAGACTAGTGGACTTCAACTCCCAGAATTCCTTCTCCAGTCACACTAGTTCAGGAATGGGAGTTGAAGTCCATAAGTCTTAAACTTGCCAAGTTTGAAGACCCTTGCACCCCCAATCCCTAACTCAGGAGTCTTCAAACTTGACAGCTTTAAGACTAGTGGACTTCAACTCCCAGAATTCCTCCACCAGTCATGCTAGATGGGGTAACTGGAAGGCAAAAACAGCCCTGTTTTTGCAAAAAAACAGGCCATTTTCTGGCCGTTTTTTCCTTAAAAATTAGATGGGCAAAGGGTCTGGGAAGCATGCAGGGATGCAGGGGGTGGGGTTTCAGAACAGCCAAATTGTCTGTATTCAGGGTATAAGATGCACCAACATTTCCACCCTTCTTATACCCCCCCCCCCAAATTACGGTAATTGCATCAGGAAAACTAAGTGAAAACTAATACAATCAATGTCTATAAACAAACCAAAAATTTGCATGTGAGGGGGGAAAGGGTGAAAAAATAAGGCTCCCATCATTAGACACAGTTTTTCATGACATCGTGACCTAAAAAAGGCTTCTCGTAATAGAATACAGTAATGTTTCTGCAACTTCTAGATTTCCAGTTATTCTTTTTGGTCTTGTCAACTTGGATTTCAGGTAGTTGCCAAAATGGGGAAAGTTAAATTACTATCCCTTTGGTTGAAAAAAAAATCAAGAATGAAAATAGATGTTTTGAAAGAACTGCACTAAAATGTCAATAGTTAAATTACCATTACATAGAAACATAGAAGACTGACGGCAGAAAAAGACCTCATGGTCCATCTAGTCTGCCCTTATACTATTTCCTGTATTTTATCTTACAATGGATATATGTTTATCCCAGGCATGTTTAAATTCAGTTACTGTGGATTTACCAACCACGTCTGCTGGAAGTTTGTTCCAAGGATCTCCTACTCTTTCAGTGAAATAATATTTTCTCACGTTGCTTTTGATCTTTCCCCCAACTAACTTCAGATTGTGTCCCCTTACCATAATTCAATGTTTATGAATCCCTTACAGCAGGGGTGTCAAACTCGTGTCGTCATGGCGTCATCACAGGATGTGTCATGACTTTTTTCCCCTTCACTAAACCAGATGTGGGCATGGCCAGTGTGTGATGTATCGGGCCCACAGGCCGTGAGTTTGATACCCTTGCCTTAAGAAGGAGATTCCAAGAGATGCAAATTTCATGAACCTTACACATATGTGGAAAAAACTAAATATGGAGCATGCTGGTTAAAATAATCAAACCCTTATCTGAAACTCTATTGCAGGGGTGTCAAACTCATGATCCACAAGCAGATGTGTCACACACTGGCCATGCCCAAGCCCGGCTTAGCAAATGTGATTATTCCATGACAACACAAGTTTATCACCCCTGCTCTATTGTTAACATCAAAATAAATTGAGTGCTCTTTTATTTGTTATAGTTGGAAGTGACCCAAATATTTTTCATCTTCTTGGATACTGGGTGAATCTTGGTCAAGAGAGACAGTGGTACCATTGTGAGCCATAGAATTATTATTTTTATGTTCTCTTTTGGAGTTTCTGACTTTCTTGAGGTGATTCCTGAAGCAGCATTTGACTGAGTATTTGAAAATCAAGTAGCTGAATTCAATTATATTTAAAGCTATGCACAAACAGGATGTCACCACCACAATGTACAGGAAAATTTTCTTCTCAGTAGGCTTGGATATGTAGCAATCAACCGTGTTAGGACAAGGACTTGTGTCACATTGCACAAGGCGAGGTACATCAAATCCTCCATATATCTTGTAAAACAAGTAGAGGAAACCTATTTCAAATCCAGTTTTGGAAAGGAGGCTGATGAGATAGGTGCAGAGCAGTCCCCCATCAATACTTTTCAGGTTCTTATACAGTTTAGTTTGGTGTCTCTTTTCCCTGCTTTCTCGATAAGCGACATGGAGAACAACTAGAAGCGATGGCGTAGAAACCATGATCAGTTGCAAGGCCCAAAGCCTGACTTGGGAAATTGGAAAGAAATGATCAAAGCAGACATTTGCACAGCCAGGTTGTCTGATGTTACACTCAAACTCCTTCTGTTCATCTTTCCAGATATGCTCGGCAGCTACAACGTAGACAAGAAGGCGAAATATAAACACAATAGCCAGCCAGACTCTGCCGATTTCCGTTGAGTATTCATTTACGCCACTTAGAATATCTTGCAGGAATCCCAAGCTCATAGTTTCTCCTTCAAGAAGGCGAAGGAACTGTAACAAAACAAAATACAAAGTATGAAGACATCCTCTTTAAGCAAATAAAATGTACAGCAGGCAGATCCAGAATATAAGGAATACAGTGTTCCCTCGATTTTCGCGAGTTCAAACTTCGCAAATAGCCTATACTACGGTTTTTCAAAAAATATTAATTAAAAAATACTTCGCGGTTTTTTTCCTATACCACGGTTTTTCCCACCCGATGACATCATATGTCATCGCCAAACTAATAATTTTTGCAAATAAATAACAAAAATAATAATTATTGTTAATAAATAATTATGTTTATAAATATCAGGATCACTAAGTGTCTTATTCAATGATGAGTACCAGTAATAATGGTGAGTAAATCGTTGTTAAGGGAATGGGAAATGGTAATTTAGGGGTTTAAAGTGTTAAGGGATGGCTTGTGATACTGTCCATAGCCAAAAATGGTGTATTTACTTCCGCATCTCTACTTTGCGGAAATTCGACTTTCGCGGGCAGTCTCGGAACGCATCCCCCGCGGAAATTGAGGGAACACTGTATAGCCAATTAAGTTAACAGGTAGATTTTCAATAGCATTAAAAAAAACAAAATAGTATATAGAAAGTACTAGAATCTCTTGAATCAAGATGGGAGAATTGAAGAATTTGGTTGCCTACAAGACAAGATCTAGATGCTGTTTGTATAACAGCATCCCATGAAACAGGCAGAATCGGTATGTGATGATTCCTGGATGTATAGGTTACAGATTCCTGGATGTATAGGTTACAGAGTCTATGGAGAGGGGCGGCATACAAATCCAATAAATGAATGAATGAATGAATGAATGAATAAATAAATAAATAAATAAATAAATAAATAAATAAATTTGAGAGAAGTGCACAGGGTGTCCAACCTTGGCAAATTTAAGACTTGTGGACTTCCACTCCCAGATTTCCTCAGCCAGAAAAGTGGAGACCCCTGAACTAGGGGAAATACCACTGTTTAAATAACAAAGGCTATTTGAGGGAACTAAGTTGAGTAGTTGCCAAAGATTAACTTTTAATTCTGCTCAAAGGTGCATTTTTCAAAAGACAACTGGACTATGTTATTTCCCTTGGGAAATTTGCCTCAATGAAATTTAACATTTAACATTTACCGTAATTTAATTGTAATTCTGCACTATTTCTACTAGAGGGTGCTGTTGTCTCATTTAATAGCACTTTATTTACAATGCTCTTTCCTTGCATCATCCAGAAATAAAAAGCTGCATTTTAACTCTTGTATTTTGCTAACAAAAATGCAACTAATAAATTGTAATCCTCTTTTTTTTAAAAAAAAAAAGTTAAAGTGCATTATCTTAAATAATAATTTTAAATGGCTAAATATGTATGGCCACGTATTTAGATAAAGTACAGGCAGTCCTTATTTAGCAATTACCTTGTATAATATGACAGTGATGAAAAAGTAACTTTGCAGCAGTCCTCACATTTATAATCCCTATAGGTCTGTAAAGCAAAGGAAAGCTGAAATAAGATTGCAAGCATAGTCATGATTTCACTTAGTGGCATTTTACTTAAATGACTGGGTTGCTGGTCCCAATTGCAGTAAACAAGGATTACTTGTAAAATTTACATTACATAAAAATTACATAGAGTCATGTGAAGCCTCCGAATAGTGACAATGGTTCAAGATGCAAGAGTTTAAAGTTGTCAGGAGCTATTAAACCATGTTGATGTTTTTGCCTCCCAACTGAGTTAGTGTAAACAGATTTCAAGCTTCAGGGGAAAGAAAATGAGCTTTTGAAGCACTTTCCAAATCTTAGAAACATAGAAGACTGACGGCAGAAAAAGACCTCATGGTCCATCTAGTCTGCACTTATACTATTTTCTGTATTTTATCTTAGGATGGATATATGTTTATCCCAGGCATGTTTAAATTCAGTTACTGTGGATTTACCAACCACGTCTGCTGGAAGTTTGTTCCAAGGATCTACTACTCTTTCAGTGAAATAATATTTTCTCATGTTGCTTTTGATCTTTCCCCCAACTAACTTCAGATTGTGTCCCCTTGTTCTTGTGTTCACTTTCCTATTAAAAACACTTCCCTCCTGGACCTTATTTAACCCTTTAACATATTTAAATGTTTCGATCATGTCCCCCCTTTTCCTTCTGTCCTCCACACTATACAGATTGAGTTCATTAAGTCTTTCCTGATACGTTTTATGCTTATCTTCCATATCCAATTCTTTTTTTATACAAAAAAATAAAGCAGGCAGAAAGAATCAAGCTACATGACTGATTGTGTCAGTGCTTAAAACCTTTTGAGATATTACAGCAATGGGCTCCTTTCAATCATAGTTGAGGGCTGGTAGGTTGACTCAGCCTTCCATCCTTCCAAAGTCAGTAAAATGAGGAGCCAGATTGTTGGAGGTAATATGCTGACTAGTATATTGCTGTAAAATATCACCAAGCACAGTGATTGGCTCCTACGGGTACGGTCAGGTACGCAGTACCGGTAGCAAAATTTGGAGCTCCACCCCAGAGCACCCAATTTGCACTGAAAGATGTTGAAACAAAATGCATAAGCCACGCCCACAGTGTGGTAGTAAAATTTTTGATAGCCCATCACTGATCAAGGGGTATATAATTGCTATTGGGATAGGACAGAGCTGGGTCCTCCCGGTTTGGACCGGATCGCCCGAACCTGCTGGTGACGTCACTGAACTGGATCGTGCACAAAACATCACGATGCGAACCAGTAGGGAAGGTAAATAGAACCCACCCTGGACCAAGGCTTGTTACTCTGGCCACTGATGATAGTTATGTGACCTCCTGCTCCTATGACGCCTCTTAGCATTGCTCATTTAATAATAATAATAATAATAATAATAATAATAATAATAATAATAATAATAATAATAATTTATTAGATTTGTATGCCGCCCCACTCCGAAGACTCGGGGCGGCTCACAACACGATAAAAACAGTATTATACAGGCACAAATCTAATATTAAAAAAAAACTAAAAAACCCTATCATAATTAAAAACCAAACAGCACATACATACCAAACATAAATTATAATAATTTAATCATGGTGTTCTTCTGGACCACCCTGTGTCAAGCCCTACATAGCTGGCAAATTCAAGACGCAAGAGCCATGCAGATTCCAGGAAGGGATCTTTAATGCTAATTAGAGTAAAAAACATAATCTTTAAAACTATAAAAGCAAGGGGCCAGGAAATCTTATTGCAAACCAATTTAACCAAAGTCTCTTTGAAATGCTTCCTTCCTTCACTTCTGGACTGAGCACCACTGCACTTCATTTCTTCCACCACTGAACTTCACCGTTGCCTTTTCCTCAGTCATTCACATCTAGAGGGGTTGAGAGCGAGAGTGACATTTGAATGTTTCCCCTACCGATTTGGTGGGGGTGGCTTGGTGGGGTCATGTGACTGAAAAGGTGTGGCCAACTTGACATCACTCATGGCAAGGTGTGGTACCACCCCACCAAGCCACGCCCACAGAGCCAACAAAAAAGTTTGGCCAACTCTTGTAGTGTTCAACCTGGCTACTTCTTGCCTTTTTCTCATGTTTGCTCTGTGTGTATGAGCCCTAGAAGGAGAAGAGAAGGAATGAGTGGGAGGGGCCGGGTGGGGCGGGGCCAGTCAGTGGGACAATTTACTGGTTCTCTGAACTGTGCACGATTGTTGCCACCAGTGTTCTATAGAACCTGTCCGAATCTGCTGAATTTCACCCTTGGTTGACAGTTGGGACATTGCATTATCCTCCCCCCAGAGCAAATATTTCTAATTAATAGTTATGGGAGAGGAAAGATCAAGTCCTTGATTTTCTAGGGTGGAGTACCAATCCATTTGGTCCTTTCCTCGGTGTTATTCAACATTTATAGTTGGAAAACCTGTTAGTTTGAGGTTGTGGTGGGGGACATCAATACAATGATTATATTCAATTGTTCATCACCACACAGACCAGGTGGAAGATGTCATAGAGGTCTTGGGCTGACTACTGGAAGTTTTAAAGAACTGGATGAGAAGAAAAAAAGCTCAGCATAAACTCAAGCAAAATTGAGCTATTTTTCATCCAGGAATAGCCTGGCTATCCTGTGGTTTCTCATTATGGTGTTGTCGTCTCCCAGTCTAACTTGGGGGGTCCTGGGTGGTTCCTGCTTGAACACCAGATTGAGGTCATGACCAGGGGCGGTTTCCCATTACCGCTGCTACTGGTGAGCTGCGTGTGCAGCTTTGGTAATTTATTTTATTTATTTATTTATTTATTTATTTATTTATAATTTATATGTTTGTTTGTTTGTTTGTTTGTTTATTTATTTATTTATTTATTAGATTTGTATGCCGCCCCTCTCCGTAGACTCAGGGCAGCTAACAACAGTAATAAACAGCATGTAACAAATCTAATGTTTAAAGTAATTAAAAAACCCTTATTAAAACCAAACATACACACAAACATACCAAGCATAAATTGTATAGGCCTAGGGGGAAAAGGGTAGTTCAGTTCCCCCATGCCTGACGACAGAACTGGGTTTTGAGGAGCTTATGAAAGACAAGGAGGGTGGGGGCAATTCTGATCTCTGGGGAGAGCTGGTTCCAGAGGGTCGGGGCCACCACAGAGAAGGCTTTTCTCCTGGGTCCCGCCAGACGACATTGTTTAGTTGACAGGACCCGAAGAAGACCGACTCTGTGGGACCTAACCGGTTGCTGGCATTCATGCGGCGGAAGGCGGACCCGGATGTATTCTGGTCCGATGCCAAGAAGGGCTTTATAGGTCATAACCAACACTTTGAATTGTGACTGGTAACTGATCGGCAACCAATGCAGACTGTGGAGTGTTGGTGTGACATGGGCATATTTAGGAAAGCCCATGATTGCTCTCGCAGCTGCATTCTGCACGATCTGAAGTTTCTGAACACTTTTCAAAGGTAGCCCCATGTAGAGAGTGTTACAGTAGTGGAGCCTCGAGGTGATGAGGGCATGAGTGACTGTGAGCAGTGACTCCTGGTCCAAATAGGGCCGCAACTGGTGCACCAGGCGAACCTGGGCAAATGCCCCCCTCGCCACAGCTGAAAGATGTTTCTCTAATGTGAGCTGTGGATCGAGGAGGACGCCCAAGTTGCGGACCCTCTCTGAGGGGGTCAATGTTCCCCCCCCCAGGGTAATGGACGGACAGATGGAATTGTCCTTGGGAGGCAAAACCCACAGCCACTCCGTCTTATCAGGATTGAGTTTGAGTTGGTTATCTTGCATGTGCGCTCATGCATCCCAATGTCAGACCGAAGCCTTCATGTGGAGTTAGAGAGTTTGGCCTGTCACAGCATAAGGGGGGATGGGAGGGGTAGTGAGTAGTCAGGGGTGGGGGGAATTACTAGACACAACCAAAGATTCCTTTCTCTGAGCCAAGTTCACCATTTGTTCTGCCTCAACTGAAGAGAAGAGGAAGTTGATAAACCCCTACACATGGACTGGCTCTCGTGATGAACTTATAGGTGTGGGGGATGTAAGAGGAACCTTAACCTAGGTGGGATTCTGGGAACTATTCAGAATCAGAATGCCTATGGCGTAGCCAACATGGTTCTGTTAACAAATTGAGCTCTGATTGAGAGAATTGGACTGGGACTTGATTTTTTTCCTCAGGTGCAATTTGGAACGCTGACACCCAGCGTGGGTTTGCTTCAATGAAGGTGCAGGAAGGAAGATCTTGTGAGAGGATGGGCGTACACGTGAGATTTGGGCAATATTTTTGCTTCTGTACATGCACAGAAGCAAAAAACCCCACTGGGCTGCACATGCACGCACGTAAGATGTTCTGTCGGGCTCTCTGGTAGAATCCTCCCAAAAAGTCACAGGTACAAATTTCAGACACACACGTTTGAAAATTCAAAACAATGTTCTTTATAATGAAAATTCTTTTAAACCAAGCCCTCTTTTTGTATAGCAAAGAGCACTCGTCTACAAACAAACTGGTAATTTGTACAAGTCCCTTAACAGTTCTGTGATACTTAGCTTGTAGCTGTGAGGCAATTCACAGTCCTTCTTCTTTCACAAAGTGAAACACACTTTGCTCTGGTTTAGTTTCAAAGCGGGGGAAAATCAGCACACCAAAAGGTCAAAGTCAGTAAAGCAGTCACGAAACACAACGATCAGATAATCCTCCACAATGGCCAAACCCACAGGCTGCTATTTTTAGCAGCCTCACTAATTACCACAACCCCACCCAGCCACAGGTGGTCTCATTATCTTTGATAATAATCTCTCAGTTGTTGTTGCCTATGCATCGCTCTCCGCATGCGTGGCTGTATCATTAACTCTTGTTCCGAATCCAAGGAGGAGCTAGATAATTGATCTCCTTCTGAGCTGTCTTCCACACTCTCCTCCTCCCTGTCACTCATGTCTTCTTGGTCAGAGGAACCTTCAACATCAGATTTCACCGGGGGCAAAACAGGCCTGCAGCATGTGGATGTCTCCCCCACATCCACAGTCCTTGGGGCAGGAGCTGGGCCAGAGCTAACCACAACATAAGATAACCAAAGCTGCGCGCAAAGAGCAACGATCGCTATTGATGCGCCGACCTTTACCGTACTGGTACCAACCCACTACTGGTCATGACTAAAGAGATCTTTGGCCATGTAATGAATCAATTATGGCCCTACTCAGACCAACAATAACTCATGCCTTGATCACCATACAATTTGACACTTCAGTGCCCTCCCTATGAGACTGTTTTTGAAGAGTCAACTCTGCTTGAAATCTGCTTTTACTTCTTGGAAAGAGTCTTAAATCTTAGTGAGATTGAAAACACTCTCCAAGACTAGAGAACAACAAATATTAATATGCAGTTTCAACCAATAGCGAAAATGCATTGTTAAAGAACCATTGGGACCTTTTTAGAGCAAAGTAAAAGTGGGAGAAGGAGGAAAGACAAAAACTCAATGTTATTTAGGATCTCAACTCAATAAACAAGCACCTCTTATCAACTGAACAATATTTTTATTATTTATTTACTTAGGTTCTAAGCTTTTTTCGACTGAGCGTGTGGCACCAAGCTTAGCACAATTATACGCCACCCAGCTAACCACAAAGAGGGCCTTCTATTATTTACATCCCATTTTAGAACACATCTACATATTCCTTAAGATCACTAGAAAACAGACTTACCTTCAGAGTGGCAGGTGGTTGTCGGCACAGCAGAATTCAGGAGCATTAAAAATTGATCTTTCATTTCCCAGAAAGCTACCAGCCTTGAAAATGGAGTCAGGTTGTTTCCTAGGCAGTGCAATCCACGTAAGTGCAACCTGATCGTTTCTTCTAATGTATTATTCAAAAGAGAAACCTAGCCCTGTTTTCTCTTGGCTGCCACAGTAGTTCCTCATCTGTTTGCTTTCATTTTCAAAATAATATTAGTGTGGACCAGAGCTGACACATAGCTTCATGGCATCGGACCAGAATATCTCGGAGACCGCTTCTGCTGCACGAATCCCAGCGACCGATTAGGTCCCACAGAGTGGGCCTTCTCCGGGTCCCGTCAACTAAACAATGTCGGTTGGCGGGCCCCAGGGGAAGAGCCTTCTCTGTGGCGGCCCCGACTCTCTGGAACCAGCTCCCCCCAAAGATTAGAACTGCCCCTACCCTCCTTGCCTTTCGTAAACTTTTCAAAACCCACCTTTGTCGTCAGGCATGGGGGAACTGAGATATTTCCCCCGGGCCTATATAACTTATGTATGGTATGTTTGTAGGTATGTCTTTTTAATAATGGGGTTTTTAAATATTTTAAATTGTAAATTATTAGATTTGTCATGAACTGTTTTATTGTATTGTGAGCCGCCCCGAGTCTACGGAGAGGGGCGGCATACAAATAAATAAATAAATAAACAAACAAACAAACAAACAAACAAACAAACAAACAAACAAATAAATAAATAAATAAATAAATAAATAACTGAGGTAAAGAGTAGTTGAGAGACAACTACCGCCAGACTTGGACTTATTGACCTGTTCTCAATGAATAGTGACTTCTTTTGCAGACAAAAATACCTCACAAAGGCATAGAAGAGCTAAAATGTCGAGCAAAATAGTCTAAACTTGTTGGAAGACAGGCAGGATCCAAATCTAGCTCTGCAATATAACGTGGCAGGTTATTCGGCTGCTAGCCTCTTGTGTTTCATTCTAATTCCATAAAAAATCCATAGTGAGGGACAATGTTGTGATGCCTTTAGCATGCCCAATTTTCAAATACAGTGGTACCTCAGGATACGAACTTAATTGGTTCCAGGAGGAGGTTCGTAAGGTGAAAAATTCGTAAGACAAAACAATGTTTCCCATAGGAATCAATGTAAAAGCAAATAATGCCTGCAAATCCTTCAGGAAAATCCCAAACTTTAGAAGGGAGGCGAACAGAGGGCAGGGAGGAGCAGCTAAAGGGGGCGGGTGGAAGAAGCAAGCCTAGGCTAAATGGTGAGTGGGAAGGAAGAAAGGCAAGGGGGACGCCCCTCCCTTTTCTTTCTTCAAAATACACCCTTTCAGTGCCTCTGCAAGCACGCTGTTCTCTGCAAAGTCTTTCCCCCTCCAAGCCGCCCCTCCCTTTTCTTTCTTCAAAAGACACCCTTTCAGTGCCTCTGCAAGCACGCTGTTCTCCTACTTTTGTTAATGCAAAGTCTTTCCCCCTCCAAGCCGCCCCTCCCTTTTCTTTCTTCAAAAAAGGGGGAAAAAAGAAACCCCTTCATCCCAGCAGCAATGGCTTGGGTTCGTAAGGTGAAAATAGTTTGGAAGAAGAGGCAAAAAAATCTTAAACACCGGGTTCGTATCTCGAAAATTCGTAAGATGAGGTACCACTGTATAAAAGTTTTCATTCTGCAACGCTATATTCTAACTTCCTTACTGTAGTTGTATTACAGTGGTCCCTTGACTTTCGCGGGTCCGACATTCATGGAAAGGCTATACCGCGGGTTTTCAAAAAATATTAATAAAAAAATACTCCACAGTTTTTTTGAACACCACGGGTTGTCCTGTGGCCGCCCGATGTACAATACTGTGCATTTTAACTCTCCTCCTCCTCTGCTTCTGCCCCAGCCTCCCAAATCCCATCCTCATTAATTCTCAGAGCCTCTTTTTTCGCCGCCATCACTTACTGCCACCCGCTGCCACCGCCTCTTCTTCCCCCACCCACCTAAGCCGTCTCCCTTAGTGGTAGCATCCAACCTCCCAGCTGACCGGCCTGGAATCCCGGCTTCGAGTCCTGGCCTGGATCCCTCTTGCCTTGAGCTTCCCCTTCCCCTGCCCTGACCCTGAGCACCAGTGCTACCCCCGCCACCATAGGAGGGGCCGGCAGTGAGGGCAGCAAAGCCCCCAACTTGCTGCCCTGTTGCCCCTGTGGGTTCTGGGGGTAAGTAAAACCAGGAATGGAAGAGGGAGGGGAGGAAGGAAGGGAGCATCTCTACTTCACGGAAATTTGACTTTCACGGGCGGTCTTGGAACGTATCCCCCACGAAAGTCATGGGACCACTGTACATCTATTTTGTATCACATAAATTGGGATCTTCCACTTAATGCAGAATAACAGAGTTGGAAGGGACCTTGTAAGTCATCTAGTTGGCCTTCTCCAGGTCCCATCAACCAAACTATGTCGTTTGGCGGGGCCTAGGGGAAGAGCCTTCTCTGTGGGGGTGCCGACCCTCTGGAATCAGCTCCCCCAAAAGATTTGCCTTCTCCAAGAGCCTCAAGACCCACCTATGTTGCCAGGCCTGGGAAAATTAGACTTTGCCCCTCTAACCAATAAATGTAATGTATGGGTTTAGGGTTTTTAGTTATTTTTTAAATTACTGTATTAGATTTGTTCTACATGTTTATGTCTGTATCTATTCTGTGAGCCGCCCCGAATTTTCAGAGAGGAGCAGCATACAAATCTAATAAATAATAATAATAGTAATAGTAATAATTTTCTTGAAAGCCTCCAGCGATAAAATAAATAAATAAACTGAGAGCAGAAGAAAGTGACGGAAACCTTGAAAAAAAATATCAATCTAACCAATAAGAGACATACAACAGATGAAAAGTTAGTCTTTTAGGCAAGAATAGGTGATACAAATGCAAAGTCCTTCATTATCTCTATAGTTAGTGTCACTAGTAGTAGGTTTCTAGGGGCCAGTCAATGCATGCTTTGTTAAATAAACCACAACTAGCTGATTCATGCATTATACTAAGCAAATAATTTATACACAAAATAATTTATAACAAAAACCAATCCACAATATGGCTTAGTGCAATGGATAGATCCACAAGTCTGGGTTCAGCGTTATGGCTAGAGATGATCCAAACAATCAGTAGCGGGTTGATACCGGTCGTACCAGTAGCGAAAGTTGAGTTGCACATGCAGCTTTGTTTTTCCTGCACGCATGCGTGCATGTGCGAGCGAGATTTTGCAAGGGGACGTGCATGCGAGAGAGAGATTTTGGTGAATTTTTTTGTGAACAGATGCATAGCGGATTAAAAATAAAGCTTCATTCTTCAACAACAATTCTCCTTCAAATTGCTAATACATAGCAATTTTATTCGAAGCCCATTTTATTCTTCTGACCTGCTATTCAGAGACCCTAAGGTGGGTTTCTCACAATGGGGATGCTGTAATGGTCATAAATGTGTAAAATGGTCACAGGTCATTTGTTTCAGTCCCATTGTAACTTCAAATGGTCACTAAATAAACTGCTGTAAGTTGAGATCTACCTTTATTTCTGCCATTTGTATTTTTAACTGTCTGACAGAAGCCTAACTGCTTGAGTCATAGTTCTGGTTTTGTGGTACACTTTCTGTCCTGTAGCTTTCTTCAATGTAGACATATATGAAAATGAAACAAAGGTATATGAAAAACGAATGGAACGAAACAATGTTTGTCTACTGCGATATTTAAAGTGATCTTTATCTTTTTGTTTGGTATTGTTTTCATATTTACTTATCAACGCAAGCCAAGCAATTTAATTCAATACTTCTTTCAACAACTGGTAATAAAGAAATAGCAATGTTTTAATGTTGATAATGAAATGAAGCAGACCACACAGGAATCTTTGAAGACGGTTCCGTTTATTCAGCTCTCTTGCAAGTGACTTCAGCAAGGAATGCGTCTGGGCTGTCAGTGTCAAAACAGCCCTATTTATACTTTAAAGGCTCGCGCCTAAAAGAAACGGCCGCGCGTCTTAACCAATCAGACGCGACCTTGATTTATTCACATTTTAAATTGCCAGAGACAGTATTTTTTACAGAATTTCTTTTTACAGACTTAACACCCCTCCCTCATTGGTTGAGTACAACCGTCAATCAGTGAGCCATGTGATGTAATCCTCCAGTCTGCTTGGCCTGCGTGAAGTCCGATCAGACCTGCGCAGATCATTCGCGTCTGGGATTTCTACGGAGGAGGATGGCTCGCTGTGATCTCTTGTTTGCGGCTGGGCCCGAGTTGGGGCTCCGGCCTGCGGTCGAGGATATGTTGGCGTTGCACCGATTCCTGATGAGGAGGACGGCTCGGAGTCGTTGGAGGATACTTCTGGCCGTGGTGAGTCCATTTGGTAGTCAAAAAGTTCAGGCTGTGTGTGAGAGTCTGCTTGGGGGGAAGAATTTTCGTTAGCGGCCTGTTCGTTGTCAGGTGTTATACGCCCCCGCAAGTGATCTATGTGCCGTTTCCATGTGCGGCCATCCTCTAGTACAATAATATATGTTTTAGGAGCTGTTTGCTGGATTATTTTTCCTTTGAGCCAATTTAAACCTCCATCAAAATTTTTTGCAAATACATTTTGCCCTAGGTACAAACTTCTTTCAGGGTTTACACAAATTACATCATTATAATTATTTGTACAGTAACGGGGGTGCAACCTGTCCAGAGGGGACCTTATTTTTCGACCCAATAGAATTTCTGCAGGGCTTTTATTTGTGATGGAATTTGGGGTTATATGCTGCATTAATAAACATTTATCTAAATTGTGTTGTATTTCCCCTGGGCCTGCCCTGCGCAGTGCTTCCTTTGCTACCCGCACATAACGTTCTGCCAGACCATTAACCCATGGGGAATAAGGAGATGTGAGGGCGTGTCTGACCCCCAAATTACTTAAAAAACATTCAAATTGTCTGGCAGTCAATTGTGGCCCATTATCAGAAACCAGGATGTCTGGACACCCATGGGTGGCAAACAAATGGTACAGAGCCTTTATAGTGGCACAAGTAGTGATGTTTTGCATGGCTATTATTTCTACCCATCTAGAGAAAGCATCTACTACAATCAAAAAATTCTGAGATCCAATAGGGCCCGCAAAATCGATGTGTATACGTGACCATGGCCCAGTGGGTTTCTCCCATTCAACCGGTGTTGTCTTAGGGGGATTGGGATGTGACTCCTGGCAAGGGTCACAGTTTGCTACCCACTGCTCGATGTCAGTGTCTAGGCCTGGCCACCACAAGTGTCCCCTGGCCAAACCCTTCATTCTCACAATGCCTGGGTGGCCCTCATGCAGCATACATAACACTTTATGTTTTAGACTGTTGGGAATGACCACCCTGTCACCCCATAACACACAACCCTTCATGTATGACAATTCCAACCTTTTTGATTTAAAATCTGTTAGTCCTGCTTCCTCAGGGTCTCCCAACCAACCCCTTTGAATACAATTGATTACTTTTAGCAATGTTGGGTCCTTCCTGGTGTATTCAGCTACCTCTTTGGCTGTGGTCAAAGGGTTTTCCTCGAAGTCTAAAAGCAATATGTCCTCTGACGGGGTTGGGTCTTTAACTAAGTCTGCCATGGGACATCTGCTTAGGCCATCTGCATGGTTTATTGCTTTTCCACCTTTGTGGGTTAATTCGTATTGATAACCTGATAAAAATAGTGCCCACCTAATTAATCTGGGGGACATGAAAGGAGGAGTTGGCTTGTTAGAAGCTAGTAGACCTAAACGGGGTTTGTGATCTGTGATTAGTTCAAAATTCCTCCCACACAGGTAGTTGTGAAATTTCTTCACGCTAGATACTAGGGCCAATGCCTCTTTGTCCAGTTGGCTATAATTTCTTTCGGCCATGGACAATGTCCTGGAGAAAAAAGCGATTGGGGCTTCTGTTTTGTTAGGCATTATATGGGCCAATACCCCGCCTACCCCATAAGCCGAAGCGTCATATGTAAGCCTTATGGGCAATATTGAGCTGTATTGAACCACTACGCTTTTAGATGTTAACAATTGTTTTATTTTGCGAAAAGCTTCGCGCTCAGGTGTGCCCCAGGTCCAGGGAATTCCCTTCTGCAGCAGTCGGTGTAGAGGTTCTGCTGCCGTTGCCTTCTGTTTTAGAAAGACAGAATAAAAATTAAGAAGGCCCAGAAATGCTTGGAGTTCTGTCTTATTATTTGGCTCGGGTGCTTCTGTTATGGCTTTTAATTTTTCTGTTGTGGGGTGGATTCCCTCACCGTCTATTCTGTAACCCAGGAATTCGATGCTGTTGGCTCCCCATACACATTTGTCTGCTTTTACTCTCAAACCCCTAGATTGTAGCCTGGACAATACTTCTCTAATTCTTTCATTTAATTGTGATTGGTTTTCCCCTGAGATAAGGATATCGTCAAAATATGGGGTGGTTCCTTTGATGCCTGCCAATAAGCGCTCCATGAGGCTTTGGAAAATGCCTGGGGCTATGCTAACCCCAAATTGTAAGCGGGTGCATCTGAAAGCACCCCTGTGAGTTACTATGGTCTGTGCCAGAGATGTGGCCTCATCGACCGGGAGCTGTTGGTATGCCTGTGCGAGGTCGATTTTAGAGAAGACCCTTCCCTCCCCTAGTGAATGCAGGAGCTGTTGGACTACCGGAATTGGATAAGGGTGGTGTTGGAGGGCTTTGTTAATGGTTGCTTTGTAGTCTGCACAGACCCTTAACGAACCATCAGGTTTAAGCGGTGTTACTATAGGGGTTTCCCATGGCCCTTGCTCCACCGGGACTAAGATGCCCTGAGCTATTAGTTTATCCAGTTGGATGTCCAATTTAGGGAGGAGCGGTAAAGGAACCCTGCGAGGCTTGAGTCTGACAGGGGGAACCTTGGGGTCTAGAGAAAAAGAAATAGGGGCCCCATTATACGTGCCCAATGTAGGGCTGAAAACCTCAGGGAACTCATGCACAAAATCAGGAATATCATTATCAGCATTAATTTTGCAAATTCCCAATATTTCAATGCCCAGAGGAGACATCCACGTTAACCCAAGGAGGGAGTGTTTAGCTCCCTCAACCACAACCAATGGAAGAGAACATTTACATTGCTTAAATTGGACAGGCACATCCACTTTCCCTAATACAGGTATAACATTTCCCTGAAAATCCCTTATGACCAGAGTTGTCTGCATAAAATCAGTTTTAAGAAAATTAGGCATATACATTTTAAATTTGTCCCAAGGCATAATAGAATACTTTGACCCTGTGTCCAATTCGAAATTACAAGGTTTGCCATTTAAAAGTAACGAAATGACAATTTTGCTTCCTTTTTTCGTATTTGCGCAATTTACGTAAGTTTGTGCGTTACCTCGTGAGTAGTCACGGTTAACGGTGGAGTAGTTTCTTCGGTTGAAGCCTCTGGAAAATTTGTTGTCTCGCGGTTGTTGTGCCTGGTTGTTAAATCTTTGTTGGCGGGGTGCAGAGAAGGACTCCTCGGGAAGGGGCGCTCTGCATGCCTCGGCGATGTGCCCGCGCCGGTTGCAGCGGCGGCAAATAGCGTCGCGGAATGGGCAGCATTGTCATGAGTGGTTCCCTCGGCATCCGGGGCAAGGGTTGGATGATCGTTGGTATCTGGGCTGTCTGGGTTGGTCAGATGGCAGCAGGAGACAGGTGTCGTCGTCCGTAGCAGCTGGGCTGAGGTCATCCGGTGCCTCGGCGTGGGAGACAGCAACGGAGATTTTAGAAACGGTTTCCTTTTTCTCGTGTTCTTTGAGTTCTTTTGCGGCCGCGTCAGCTACTTCGGCAGTTTGAGCCAGCTTAATAACAGATTGAAGCGTTGGCTCGTCTTCAGTTAGGATTTTATTGCGGACTGCGGCGTTTTTCATCCCAAAAATAAGAGCGTCGGTGAGGCGAGCTTCCGGGCTGTCAAATTTGCACTTTGACAGCACCGTACGAAGTCGCGTGGCGAATTGGTTTATGGATTCCGACTCACGTTGTGTCATTCTTGAGAATTGGTGTCTGTAGACTACGGCAGGTTTCGTTGGCTTAAAGTGATTGGCGAGTCTTTCTTGAAGGTCGTCCCAAGGAACAGCTTTAGCCGGGAGCGGGTCGGTCAGCGTTTGGACGAGGTCGAAGATTTCAGTACCGCAATAATTTAGAAAAACCGCCCGCTTCCTGTCGGCTTCGGCTTCTCCCATTCCTGCCGCTTCGAGGAAAATCTCGAATTTTGCCATGTAGGCGTCCCATGACGACTTTTCGGGGTCGAAGTAGTCGGGAGCCCGGCCGATCTGGAGGTTGTTCATTCTTGACACGTGGATTCGTCGCTCTCTCGTCGCCAGTGAAATGAAGCAGACCACACAGGAATCTTTGAAGACGGTTCCGTTTATTCAGCTCTCTTGCAAGTGACTTCAGCAAGGAACGCGTCTGGGCTGTCAGTGTCAAAACAGCCCTATTTATACTTTAAAGGCTCGCGCCTAAAAGAAACGGCCGCGCGTCTTAACCAATCAGACGCGACCTTGATTTATTCACATTTTAAATTGACAGAGACAGTATTTTTTACAGAATTTCTTTTTACAGACTTAACAGATAAGATATTTAATTTTGAGATGTAAGCCTTCATTTCTACTGCATTTTATGAAAAAAATACTTGTGACTCAGGATACAGACACAACACACAATTTTAACAGGTCAGTCAGTGGCTCACCTTGACAAATTCAGCTTGTTCTCATGTAGTTTTCCTCAACTTGATGTCCCCCTCCAAATATATTGGACCTTTGACCCAAATCAGTGTTAAGCTGTAGAACCTGGCAATGTTGGGGTTTGTTGATTTATATGAATTTATAAGAGAGCTGAATGCTACTAACATCCTCTTTGTTTTCTTCAGTAAGAATTAATTATAAAAGCTGTTGCCACAACAATAGCTGCTAGTAGAGCAGATGATGTGCTGTGAGTTAAATATTGACATAAAACACAGATGGCTCATTGAATCTTCGGTACTAATGCAGATTGTCTTCATTTTCATCCTTTCCTATTTGCAAACAAGTAATGCATATGAATTGCATTTACACCGATAAATGTCACATTCTGTTTAAACCCCTTAGAACGGGTTTGCAATTTGGGTGTCCTCCTTGACTCACAGCTAAGATTAGACCAACATCTGACAATTGTAGCTAGGGAGACCTTTGCACAGGTCCACCTACTTGCACCAATTGCGACCCTGCTTAGATCAGGAGGTTCTTCTCACAGTCACTCATGCCCTTGGCACCTCACAGCTAGATTATTGCAACATGCTCTACATGGGGCTATTCCTGAAGAGTGTTCAGAGACTACAGAATGCAGCCATGTGACCTGTTATGGGTGCACCTAGGTACACCCACATTATACCAATCCTCCACGGACTATACTGGCTCGTGATTTGTCTCTGGACGCAATTCAAGGTGTTGGCAGATGTGGGCTGCTAAGGTGGAACGCTGACGTGTGTTTGCCTCCGTGGCTCTGAGTGCTAGCGGAGTCCAGCACAATTATGCTACTGCACCTGTGCAGATAGCAAAATCGCACGCGGAGACGAAGGCGCACTCGTGTTTCAGCACATTTTTTAACTTCCATGTGCGAGACAAAAAAAGTTTGGATATTGGATGTTACAGGACCTAGAAATGGCAGAATAGGAAAGAAAGTCTGGAGAACATCACAAAATACAAAGAGATGCAAATAAACGTACAAAGTTCTGTAGCAAAAGAAAGCAAAGTTAGTACCAATAGTAATACTGCAATTCCCAAAATCTGGGGCATCTCTTGAATCCTATTAATACTGACCAAATCTCCATCGACCAATTGCAAAAAGCAGCTTTATTTGGCCAAAGTAAAGGTCACATCTTGTGATCATATCTTTAATACCAATAACATCTGCCTATCCCAAGTTCTTGGGAAGGACTCAGTCTTAGTAGGTAGATAAAAACCCCAAATTCAGTTTAAACATCTGACTTGTTATCTGACCAATCATAAAAATAATTCTCCCCACAAGAGCTGGTTGCTTCTGAACTCTTAAATTGATCGGCCCAAAGGTGCTTTTTCAGGAGGCAATTGGACTTTCTAATTTTTTTTTCTTTTGAAGACGTTGCACTTCTCATCCAAGAAGCTTATTCTGCTCTGTCAGGTTACTGGGGAATGGAAGGATTTATATTCCTTGCAGACAGCTGGACACTTGCATTCTTTTAAAGCAGCTGGTCACCATCTGGTGATCTGTGGACTACTGATGGTCCATGAGAAAATTTTGGTGATCCACAGAAAAATTATTTGAGTTTTTTATATTGCACTAAATACTATTTATCTTTTTTTAAAAACTTAGCAGAATAGGAAAGAAAGTCTTTTGAAAAAAGCACTTTTGAGCAGCATTAAAAGTTGGTCTAACAAGCAGGAAGAGGGAGATTGTGATCCCGCTGTATAGAGCACTGGTGAGACCCCATTTGTACTTTGTTCACTTCTGGAGACCTCACCTACAAAAAGATATTGATAAAATTGAATGGGTCCAAACACGGGCTACAAAAATGGTGGATGGTCTTATGCATAAAACCCTCTCAGGAAAGACTTAAGTGTCTTCAGAGAAGGGTGGCATACAAATCTAATAAATAATAATAATAATAATAATAATAATAATAACAACAATAACAACAACAAAACAACAACAATAATAATAATAATAATAATAATAATAATAATAATAATAATAAATAATGAACTCAATCTGTATAGTCTGAAGGACAGAAGGGAAAGGGGGGACATGATCGAAACATTTAAATATGTTAAAGGGCTAAATAAGGTTCAGGAGGGAAATGTTTTTAATAGGAAAGTGAACACAAGAACAAGGGGGCACAATCTGAGATTAGTTGGGGGAAAGATCAGAAACAATGTGAGAAAATATTATTTTACTGAAAGAGTAGTAGATGCTTGGAACAAACTTCCAGCAGACGTGGTTGGTAAATCCACAGTAACTGAATTTTGATTTTGATTTTTTGATTTTAATTGGATTTGTATGCTGCCCCTCTCCGAGGACTCGATTTAAACATACCTGGGATAAACATATATCCATTCTAAGATAAAATACAGGAAATAGTATAAGGGCAGACTAGATGGACCATGAGGTCTTTTTCTGCCGTCAATCTTCTATGTTTCTATTTAAACAGTGGCATTTACTTTTGGTTACTCAGTGACAGTTACTCTTTGTTATTTAAACTAAGCATTTCGCCTAGTGCAGGAGTCTCCGACCTTGGCAACTTTAAGACTTGCGGACTTCAACTCCCAGAGTTCCTCAGCCAGCTTTGCTGGGAGTTGAATTCTGGGAATTGAAGTCCACAAGTCTTAAAGTTGCCAAGGTTGGAGCCCCCTAGTCTAGCTTGTAAAGCAAAGCGTCGTTCTAGCCTCCGCATAGTAGAGGGCGCTCACGAGTAGTCCCAAAAGAGCGGCAGAGGCGGAACCACCACCATCCGTCTTTCTAGCTCTGTGTTGGGAATATAAGCAGGGCACAGTCGGCTCGGGTTGGTCGCGGAGGGAGGTGAGTAAGAAGCTGGAGGACTTTCGATGCTTTGCTTTCGTCTTCCTAGGAATGCATATCTTAGCGTACTAAAATACCGAAGGGGACGCCTGGCCATCCACGCTATCAGGGAGCTACTGCTAAGGCAGTGTTTCCCAACCTTTGCTAGCTGGCTGGGGAATTCTGGGAGTTGAAGTCCAAATATCTTCAAGTGGCCAAGGTTGGGAAACACTGCGCTAAGGGCTTCCAAGTCTGGGCTGGGCCTCTGTCTGACAATAGACCTGGACGCAAGGACCGTCCGGATTTTTTTGCTGGTAGCCGTGCTAGGGTTAGAAAAAGTTGGGAGCTCTTTGCTGTCGCGCTCCGTTTTTCAGCGTTGGCGATCTTGTGTTCAAACTTGGGTTTTCTCAAAAGTAGGGCTGGAAAAAATCTTTCGAGAGAGTCCAGGAAAGCTTGTAGAATTGTTTCGAAAATGAGATGCTGACATTTGTGGTGGTCCACCGAGAGTCATGTCAGGTTTCCTGCTGCACTGCTTCTTAAGGAAAGGAAAAAAAGTTTGCAAGTTGTCGGTCGATGGCTAGTGATAGGAGATCTGAGTCAGGCTGTGTGATTGGGCAGTATATAAGTGTGTGCGTGTATGTATGTATGTATGTATGTATGGATGGATGGATGGATGGATGGATGGATGGATAGATAGATATTCTATCTCTATCTATCTATCTAATCTATCTATCATCTCTCTCTCTTATCTATCTATCTATCTATCTATCTATCTAATCTAGATAAATATCTATCTAATCTAGATAAATATCTATCTAATCTATCTATCTAATCTATCTATCTATTTATCTATCTAATCTATCTATCTATCTAATCTATCTATCTAATCTTTCTATCTATCATCTATCTATCTAATCTATCTATCTATCTATCTATATCTATCTATCTATTATCTATCTATCATCTATCTATCTATCTATCTATCTATCTATCTATCTATCTATCTATCTATCTATCTATCTATCTCTCTAAGCTGTTAACGGGGAAGACCGTAAAGTAGTAGTAGTAGTAGCACTTAAGGTTGACTCAACTTTCCTTCCTTCCAAGGTGGGTAAAATGAGGACCCAGATAGTTGAGGACAATATGCTGATTCTGTAAACTGCTTAGAGAGGGCTGTAAAAGCACTATGAAGTGGTATATAAGTCTAAATGCTAATGCTATACTAACAAGATCTGAATTGATTGATCAAGAGGATCTTGATGACCAGCTAGATAAAAACATGTGCACCCAATGTGCAGCCAATGTGAAAAAGAGATTTGAACTGCTGGACTACAGTTAGCAGTTAGCTGAAGTAGCCTGCAGTGCTGCACTCTAACCACTGCGCCACTGCGGCTCTTACATTTGGCTTCCCCATTGACTTTGTTTGTCAGAAGATTACAAAAGGGGATCACATGACCCCAGGCCATTTTAACCATCATAAATATGAGTCGTTTGCCAAGCATCTGAATTTTGATCACGTGATTATGAGAATGCTGCAGTGGTCGCAAGTGTGAAAAATTGGTCATAAGTTACTTTTTTCAGTCTCGTCGTTACTTAGAACTTTCTTCATTGATTTGAACCCATAAATCTGGGACAATATTGTGCCAACTTGTTGGACTCTGCAGTTCCTGTCTTTCCTAACCGATGAACAGTGAAGTCATAGATCAAAGTATTTAGATGACACAACATTGGGGAAGGCTGAAACACACATCAAGTGGATGGAGCATATTATTAGATTAAGATTAATGGGAAGTTACATAATATCCCTCATAATAATGTATTATTCTGTTTATTTTGGCCCTAGCTATACTGACCAGCAGCGTTTGAAACTCTACCTAACATATCCTAATCCTAATGTACAATTTTACTGATGTTATGCCAAAGCCCAGATTAAGTTCTTTAATATGCTATAATTTGCTAAGAGTTTTTTTTTGTTTTGTTTTGACAGGAAGCTGCTAAGAAAGAACAACAGGCTAACCATTCAAGGTCTTTGACTAGTATCCCTCTAGCAACCCTCACTGCATTTTCCAGCTTTGGGAAATAATAGACCTGGATTATTATTATTATTTGTTAATTAGATTGCAATTAGAATATAGGATACTAGTGAGGTGTCACACAGTTCAAATATTTCTGCCATAGTAAAATGTCGTCAGCACCACAGCCTCCGGATGTACAACCTGAAGCACCCAAAAAGAAAGATTATCGAATTCCGGGACTCCGAGGCACCCAAACGACTACTTTGTTCCGTGCTGTGAATCCAGAACTTTTCATTAAACCTGTAAGAGAGCCGCAATTATTTCGGACAGTTGATTTAAATACATCCATCCTTTTGCCTGCATCAGAAGTCAGTTACATGGCCGTAGCCATTACAACTGAAGAATTATTTGGGTTTTGGTTTACTATGATATGTGAGCCTAGTCTTTATGTTTTGGATTTATGGTTAATTACTGCCATTTTATCTAAATCCAGGCAATTATTGTTTATCACAATTATGTAAACTCAAATTTAACAGGTTATTTAATGAAGAGATCATTTATATTTAATCTCTGGTCGTTTTCCATTTTTTAAATTCAGGTGTAACATTGGTTTTGATAAAAAATAATGGTAAATTGCTAATAAGAATAGTATGATATCAAAATTATTCAGCCACAATACAGTGTTCCCTCAATTTTCGCGGGGGATGCGTTCCGAGACCGCCCGCGAAAGTCGAATTTCCGCGAAGTAGAGATGCAGAAGTAAATACACCATTTTTGGCTATGGACAGTATCACAAGCCATCCCTTAACACTTTAAACCCCTAAATTACCATTTCCCATTCCCTTAACAACCATTTACTCACCATTATTACTGGTACTCACCATTGAATAAGGCACTTAGTGATCCTGATATTTATAAACATAATTATTTATTAACAATAATTATTTTTTTTGTTATTTGCAAAAATTATTAGTTTGGCGATGAAGTATGACGTCATCGGATGGGAAAAACCGTGGTACAGGGGAAAAAACCGCGAAGTATTTTTTAATTAATACTTTTTGAAAAACCGTGGTATAGGCTATTCGCTAAGTTCGAACCCGTGAAAATCGAGGGAGCACTGTATCTCAATTTTTAAAACATGAAAAGGAAAACTTATGATGAAGAAGTAATTTGCCTATTGAAAGAAACTTTCAGAAGTCAATAGCTGGACTGAATTACAGCCAAAGCACTATTAAATCTATCAGTCATGAATAGAAACATATTTAAAATGTATGGGAAAATGGCATGCATTTATATCAACTAAGTCATTTCATTTCTTTGCAATTTGCAGGCCTTTCATTTCATAATAGAACAGATAGGTGATTGGGAACATTGCCTTTATTGATTTTAAAAAAGCTTGTGCAGGGGACTGCACAAATGAATTAATGCTGCTGTTTGGGCAATAGTACAGATGTTGTTTGCAACTGCCTTCTTCCACGATGCCCTTTCAAATTTTCATTCCAGCCTAGAGCTCTGGGCTGTCCATTGAATTACTATCCAGATCCCTCCTTGCCTAGTTTTCCAAGATCAGTAAGATGCTTCTCTGGTGCTGCCACTTGCTGTAATTTTCAAAAATACAGTTGCATCTTATGTCGACCTTTCCCAATGGTCACGGTGGCTTCAGTGCAATTCCAAATTCTCTGCTCAGTCATACTTTAATAGTACAGTGATACCTCATCTTACAAACTTAATTGGTCCCAGGACGAGGTTTGTAAGGTGAAAAGTTTGTAAGACAAAACAATGTTTCCCATAGGAAGCAATGGAAAAGTGATTAATGCATGCAAGCCCAAAACTCACCCCTTTTGCCAGCCGAAGCGCCCGTTTTTGCACTGCTGGGATTCCCCTGAGGCTCCCCTCCATGGGAAATCCCACCTCTGGACTTCTGTGTTTTTGTGATGCTGCAATTTCGCTGTGGTTCCCCTCGCTGGGAAACCCCACCTCCGTACTTCCATTGCCAGCGAAGCGCCCATTTTTGTGCTACTGGGATTCCTCTGCAGCATCGGGACCGGGACTCACTGCTCACAGTCACTTATACCCTCATCACCTCGAGGTTCGACTACTGTAATGCTCTCTACATGGGGCTACCTTTGAAAAGTGTTCGGAAACTTCAGATCGTGCAGAATGCAGCTGCGAGAGCAATCATGGGCTTCCCAAGGTATGCCCGTGTTACACCAACACTCCGCAGTCTGCATTGGTTGCCGATCAATTTCCGGTCACAATTCAAAGTGTTCGTTATGACCTATAAAGCCCTTCATGGCATCGGATCAGAATATCTCCAGGACCGCCTTCTGCCGCACGAATCCCAGCGACTGGTTAGGTCCCACAGAGTTGGACTTCTCCAGGTCCTGTCAACTAAACAATGTTGTTTGGCAGAGAAGAGCCTTCTCTGTGGTGGCCCCGACCCTCTGGAACCAGCTCCCACCAGATATCAGAGTTGCCCCCACCCTCCTTGCCTTTCGCAAGCTCTTTAAAACCCACCTCTGTCGTCAGGCATGGGGGAATTGAAATTTTCCCTTCCCCCTAGGCTTATAGAATTTATACATGGTATCCTTGTATGTATGTATGATTGGTTCTTTAAATTGGGGTTTTTTAGATTATTTTTAATATTAGATTTGTTCACATTGTCTTTTTTATTGTTGTTAGCCGCCCCGAGTCTTCGGAGAGGGGCAGCATACAAATCTAATAAATACAAATAAAAATCGCAAAAATACGGAAGTCCGGAGGTGGTGTTTCCCATGGAGGGGAGCCTCAGGGGAATCCCAGCAGTGCAAAAATGGGCGCTTTGCTGGCAACAGAAGTCCGGAGGCGGGGCATCCCAGTGACGGTGGCTTGGGTTTGTAAGGTGAAAATAGTTTGGGAGAAGAGGCAAAAAAATCTTAAACCCCGGGTTTGTATCTCGAAAAGTTTGTATGACGAGGGGTTTGTAAGACGAGGTATCACTGTATTTGGTGGGAATTATTTCCAGTTATACAGAAGACTGAAGCCTTAATTCTAGCCATTGGCTTTTCTCTCTGAAAGCTAGAATAAAATAGGTCATCAGGACATAGTTTAATAAAATACTTTTAGGATGCATGGTATAGAACGGTGATGGCGAACCTTTTTTTCCTCGGGTGCCAAAAAATTGTGCTCGTGCTATCGTGCATGTGTGAGTGCCCACACCCTTAATTCAATGCCTGGGGAGGGCGAAAACAGCTTCCCGCCCCCTCAGAGGCCCTCTGGAGGCTGTTTCCCAACTTCTGGTGGGCAATGTAGGCTTGTGTTTCACCCTCCTCAGGCTCCAAAGACTTCCCTGGAGCCAGGGGAGGGTAAAAACACCCACCCCATCCCCTCTGGAGGCTCTCTGGAAGCCCAAAACGCCCTCCCAGAGCCTCTGTGCGATCCAGAAATCAGCTGGCCAGCACACACATGCACATTGGAGCTAAGCTTGGGCAGTGGCTCGTGTGCCAGCAGATATGGCTCCACATGCCACCTGTGGTACCCGTGCCATTGGTCTAGAACGTGGATTAAATAAAATGTCTGGATTTCAAGCTATTATTTTTGTTTTCACAGAACAAAGCAGTTATGGCTTTTGGCCTCGTCACAGTTACTCTTTGTGTTGCTTATATTGGGTACTTGCACGCACAACAAGAAAACAAAAAGGATCTCTATGAAGCGATTGACAGTGAAGGAAACAGACTTATGAAACGCAAGACTTCAAAATGGGACTAAAAAAAACCCCTTGATTGTCAGTGTTAATTCAAATATCAGCATGGAAGAAGACATTTGATTTTCTGCATGGCAACTTTCAGAATTTTGACTGAAGCCTTAGTATTTATTTTTATACAATGAATGCTTTTTAAAAAATATTACAATCTAAGTATCACTGTGAAATGTTATTGATTAATATTTTGAATAAAGCACATAAGAAAAAGGGTATTGTAGAATGTGTGCCTTATTTCTTATCTATACTGTGCCCATAGAATTATTGCCAGAACGGCACTGCCTGATTTTAAAGTTGTTTATTAAGCATCAATGTTTTACTAAGTCACTCAAAAAACGTTTCTAAAATGTGTCTTTTGTACAGTCTTTCATCTGCAAATTTTTAATATTTTAAATATTAAATAAGGGAAAACTCTGCTGTAGTCTCTTCCAAAGTGATTTATTTATGATTTAGTGCAGGGATAGGCAAAGTTGACTCTTCTGTGACTCCCAGAATTTCAAAAGGATTCCCAGAATTCCTGAGCAAGCATGAATGACTTAGGAATTCTGGGAGTTGAAGTCCATAAGTCATAGAAGAGCCAACTTTGCCTACACCTGATTTATTGAATGATTGATGGATTGATATTTTTCACTCGAAAATAAAACTAATCTATTAAAATATATTCCGATGAGTTATTTCAATATTTTGAGCTTCCCTGCATATTTCCATTTAGTGGACTATTGAATTTTTTATTTAAATGCTGTAATAATCCATGTACATTGTTTTAGAAAAGCAGATGAAAACTTATCAATTATAAAAAGTATTCCAAGATGTTAAGTAATATTAACTGATGTCTCAAATGCTTTTATGAGCAAAACTTCCTTTGCCTAGCAACCGTTACTGGGTGGCATTTAACTCAGGCTCAGATATAGTCATGGCAATGTAACTTCCAGAGTTTCTTAATAGAGAGCTCCTGAAGAAGTAGGTGGATACACCTTGCCATATAATGGTGGTCCTTCTCTCTTCCTTCCACTGACCATCTTGTCCTATAATGCTGAAGCCACCTTATTTATTCCATGGATGCACAGAACCAAAGGGACACCCAATATAATTCAGCTTTGAATGGAAGAATTAAGCATTTGTGCCTGCATCTGAATCAGTTACTTCGTTCTCTTCAAAGGAAGGAAAAGATCTCATTCAATCATGATTAGAAACCCAGATTTTGATACCTTTGTTTGCTGTGCTGTTTGTTCAAAACTAATTCCACCACCTCCTACACCAGAGTGTTTTGACCGGATTAGGGAATACAAACCTTATAAAACTCGATATTATACACACAAAGATATATTGGGTAAGTCAATCTCCTCAGTAACCTATGATGATTCATATCTTTTGACAAGGAATCTACATACAAGAACATGAACAGTTTTAATTATTAACAAAAGGGGAGGGGAAGATAGAAAAAAGGCTGCAAATATTTATCATTAAGGAAAAGAGCCTCTTTGGTTTGGTAGGGAAGATGTCTTTCTACTTGAAACTTACCAAAAAACAGAAAAATGAAATATACTGCTCAAAAAATAAAGGGAAGACTTGAACAACAATATAACTCCCAAGAAAATCAAACATCTGAAATCAAACTGTCCACTTAGAAAGCAACACTGACTGACAATAAATTGAATGTGGTGACAAAGTGTTGTCAGCAGATTCAACTTTGTACAGAACAAAGTATTCAATGAGGATATTTCATTCATTCAGATCTAGGATGTGTTCTTTGAGTGTTCCCTTTATTTTTCTTACCTGTTTAATTAATATAAGTATGGCACGTTTGATTGTGCACCTAGTCTTCACAAAATGATGCTAATGGTTTAATGCTTTCAAATTTAACCATGTATGTAAGTCTTGGCATATTCGGGTTTCTTCCCATATAAGGTTGATAGAATCTTGGCAATGTTTCGATAAGGTCCCACTCGTCATCTTCAGGCTGTGCTTTCGGCTTTGCTCAGGTGAACACGCTTTGTTCACCCAAGCACAAAGCCAAAAACACCAGCCTACTGCCCAGGTTCATATCCCAATAAGGGTTTGGCTAGCTGATGAAAGCTAAATAGCTTGAAATAGATCTAAATAGCTTGAAATAGATCTATACTGGTCTCCCTTAATTTTCATTATCAGCAAAAATATATTACACATATGAACGTATATGTATATATGAATGTTTCCTTCCTTCCTTCCTTCCCTCCCTCCCTCCTTCCTTCCTTCCTTCCTTCCTCTCTGTGTCTCTTTCTATCTCTCTATCTCTCTTTCTCTCTTTCTTTCTTATATGCTGTGGCCTTCAATTACTATGTTGCTTTATATAGAGATCGGAGCAGACCTTAAGCAAGGCGATATAGACCAAAGAGAACAGGAAATACAAAAACGAATAGATAAAGTGCAGAAAAAACTCTCGCTTCAGGTAAAACTATTCCTCTGTCAAGTTAAATATAAACCTTCCTAATGTTTACTATATAATGCAAATTTTCCTGTGGTGCATGGTAGTAGGTGTCATAGGGATATCAGCAGTACCCGTACAAATCAAGTACAGATTTGCCTTAATGTTTAATACTAGCACAGTTGGAGGGGACTTTGGAGGTCTTCTATTATCTAGTCCAATTCCCTGTGCATGCAGGAAGACCAGCGGTGGGCTACGAGCTGGAACGCTAAATTGCGCTCGCCACTACGACTTGTAAGTTCTTGTGGGGCCAGCACGATTTTGCTGCTGCCCCTGTGGAGGTAGCAAAATCATGCATGGAGCTACAGGTGCATCTGTGTTTCGGCATGCGTGGAAGAAAAAAAACCTCACCGAAACACGGGGACACTTGCGGCTCCGTGTGTGATTTTGATACTTCCACAGGTGCAGCAGCAAAATCATGCTGGCCCCACAAGAACTTTCGAGCCGCGGCGGTGAGTGCAATTTAGCATTCCGGCTCATAGCCCACCGCTGAGGAGGACCCATACCTTTTCAGAAAACTTATTATTATTGTTATTATTGTTGCTGTTGTTGTTATTGTTATTATGTAAATAAAACACAGCAAACGAGATCACTATGCTGGATTTCGTATTTCATCACCGGTCGGGCACTTCCCAAGCATCTAGGACTGCATGATGTAGCGGCGAATTATGTTTGCCGATCCCAGTAAAGCAGCCTTTTGCAATTGACAGATGGAGATTTTGTCAGTTCCGATGGTTTTCAAATGTCCGCTGAGATCCTTTGGCACTGCACCCAACGTGCCAAGTACCACTGGGACCACTTTCACTGGCTTATGCCAGAGTCGTTGCAGCTCGATTTTTAGATCTTCGTATTTCACTAATTTCTCTAGCTGCTTCTCCTCAATTCTGCTGTCTCCCGGGATTGCGATGTCGATGATCCATGTTTTCTTTTTCTCCACAATCAGGATGTCTGGTGTGTTATGCTTCATGATGATGATGATAATAATAATAATAATTTATTGGATCTGTATGCCACCCCTCTCCGTAGACTTGGGGCGGCTAACAACAATAATAAAAACAGCATGTGACAATCCAATAATAAAACAACTAAAAACACTTATTATACAACCAAACATACACACAGACATACCATGCATAACTTGTAATGGTCTAGGGGGAAGGAATATCTCAACTCCCCCATGCCTGGCGGTATAAATGAGTCTTGAGTAGTTTACGAAAGACAGGGAGGGTGGGGGCAATTCTAATCTCCGGGGGGAGTTGGTTTCAGAGGGCCAGGGCTGCCACAGAGAAGGGTCTTCGCCTGGGGCCCACCAAATGACATTGTTTAGTCAACGGGACCCGGAGAAGGCCAACTCTGTGGGACCTTATCGGTCACTGGGATTCGTGCGGTAGCAGGCGGTTCCGGAGATAGTCTGGTCCAAAGCCATGTAGGGCTTTAAAGGTCATGACCAATACTTTGAATTGTGATCGGAAACTGATCGGCAGCCAATGCAAGCCACGGAGTGTTGAAGAAACATGGGCGAATCTTGGAAGCCCCACAATGGCTCTCGCGGCTGCATTCTGCACGATCTGAAGTTTCCGAACACTTTTCAAAGGTAGCCTCATGTAGAGAGCGTTGCAGTAATTGAACCTCGAGGTGATGAGGGCATGAGTGACTGTGAGCAGTGACTCCCTGTCCAAATAGGGCCACAACTGGTGCACCAGGCGAACCTGGGCAAACGCCCTCCTCGCCACTGCCGAAAGATGATGTTCCAATGTCAGCTGTGGATCGAGGAAGAAGCTCAAGTTGCGAACCCTCCCTGAGGGGGTTAGTAGTTCACCCACCCCCCAGGGTAATGGACGGACAGATGGAATTGTCCTTGGGAGGCAAGACCCACAGCCACTCCGTCTTGTCTGGGTTGAGTTTGAGTTTGTTGACACCCATCCAGACCCCAACAGCCTCCAGGCACCGGCACATCACTTCCACTGCTCCGTTGACTGGACATGGGGTGGAGATGTATAGCTGGGTATCATTGGTGTATTGATGATACCTCACCCCATGCCCTTGGATGATCTCACCCAGCGATTTCATGTAGATTATTATTATTATTATTATTATTATTATTATTATTATTATTATTATTATTCCCTTCTGTCCTCCAGACTAAACAGATTGTGTTCATTTTATTATTATTATTATTATTATTATTATTATTATTATTATTATTTCCTGAATAATTGAGATTGTTCTGTGGCAATTGAGATTGTTCTGTGTGATCTGTCCTGTGTACTGTCTCTAGCACAGGTGTATCAGCCAACTGTTTATATTCATGGTCTGTTTTGTAGGCTGAAATAGCAAAGGAAGATGCAGTAGAAGAGGCTCTCAATCACGCTGAAGCCCTGCACAAGAAAGATATTGAAGAACTTAAAAAGAAACATCAACAGACATTAGAAGTCAGTAGCAGTTTTATTTTCGTATTCACCATATGAAACAACACCACAATGCTTTGGAACTTACACAGACATACCATTAGCATAAGAAACGGATTTCTGGTGATTTGAGACTCTTCCCCCTACTGCAACGAACACACAACCCCCTCCCCACGTGCCTCACTGCACATGCACACATTCCCACACATCCACCTCCCACATTGGAATGTCTTTCACCCTCAGGCTTCCCTGAAGCCTCTGGAGTGCAAAAAAAGGTCCAACGGGCAAACCGGAAGTCTGTTTTTCCTAACTTCCGGTTAGTCTGTTGGGCTGTTTTTTGCACCTGGAGGCTTCCCCAAGGCTGAAAATTATCTGGCAGATTGAAGCTGACATGGCAACGTCTTGCGTGCCTTCAGATATGGCTCTGGGTGCCACCTGTGGCACGGGTGCCATAGGTTCACCATCACGGCCCTAGAACAGTGTTTCCCAACCTTGGCAACTTGAAGATATTTGGACTTCAACTCCCTGAATTCCCCAGCCAGTGAATGCTGGCTGGGGAATTCTGGGAGTTGAAGTCCAGATATCTTCAAGTTGCCAAGGTTGGGAAACACTGCCCTAGAATATATGTATATCATGTATATCAGTGATAGTGATAGTGAACTTTTTTCCCCTCGGGTGCCGAAAGAGCATGGGCACATGCTATCACACATGTGCGAGTGCCCACACCCATAATTCAATGCCTTCCCTCCCACCCAGGAGGCCCTCTGGATGGCCTGTTTCCCAATATCTGGTAGGCCCAGTAGGCTCGTGTTTCGCCCTCCCTCGGCTCCAAAGGCTTTCCTGGAGCGGGGGAGCATAAAAATGCCCTCTCCCATCCCCTTGGAGGCTCTCTGAGAGCCAAAAATGTCCTCCCAGAGTCTCTGTGTGAGCCAAAAATCATCTAGCCAGTACATACATACCACACTGGAGCTGAGCTAGGGCAACAGCTCATGTGTCAGCAGATATGAACCGGGGTGGCGCAGCAGGTAGAGTACTGCACTGCAGGCCACTGAAGCTGACTGTAGATCTGTAGGTCAGCGGTTCACATCTCATCACCGGCTCAAGGTTGACTCAGCCTTCCATCCTTCCGGAATGGGTAAAATGAGGACCCAGATTGTGAGGGCAATATGCTGGCTCTGTTAAAAAGGGCTGTTGTTAACATGTTGTAAGCCGCCCTGAGTCTAAGAAGGAGGCATAAAAATTAAATCAATAAATCAATAAATCAATACATCAATACATCAATACACCAATACACAAATACACAAATACACAAAACATAAATACATAAATACATAAATAAATACATAAATACGTAAGTAAGTAAGTAAGACTCTGCGTGCCATCTGTGGCGCCTGTGCCATCACTGTCATATATCATCTCCAAAGTTATCTACTCCTTGGGAACAGATTGGCAAGGGGACACAGAAAAAAAGGTAAGTAACTCCATTCTCTTTACAGGTAGTCCTCGACTTAAAACACTAAATTTAGTGACCAATCAAAGTTACAACAGCACTGAAAAAAAGTGACTTGTGGCCTTTTTTCACACTTATGACCATTGCAGCATCCCCATGATCAAGTGATCAAAATCCAGTTGCACTCAGCAACTGACTCATATTTACGACGGCTTCAGTGTCCCGGGGTCATGTGATCACCTTTGCGACCTTCTGACAAGCAAAGTTAATGGGGAATCCCGATTCATTCAAGCATGTGACTAAATTACCAATTGCAGCAATTCATTTAACAATGTGGCAAGAAATGGCACAAAAATGGGGCAGAACTTACCTAACAAATGTTTTACTCAGCAACGGAAACTTTGTTCTTAATTGTGGTCGTAAGTCGAGGACTACCTATATAGAAATATTTAATTTGTGAAAGTAAAAGCAAGTAACAGATCTATACGAGCATGTAGAAATTACAGACGATATTATATTTCCTAGATCTTAATCCAAGTAACACACCAGTGGGATTCAAAAAACTTTACTGCTGGTTCTGTGGGCGTGGCTTGGTGGGCGTGGCTTGGTGGGCGTGGCAGGGGAAGGATACTGCAAAATCCCCATTCCCTCCGGATCAGCTGGTACTTGGAGGCAGAGAATAGATGGGGCCAGATAGATAGATGGAGCCAGTCAGAGGTGGCATTTACCGGTTTTCTGAATTACTCAAAATTTCCGCTATTGGTTCTCCAAAACAACTCAAAAATTCTGCTGTCAGTTCTCCAGAACTACTCAAAATTTCTGCTACTAGTTATCCAGAATTACTCAAAATTTCTGCTGCTAGTTCTCTGGAGCTACTCAAAAATTCCACTACTGGTTCTCCAGAACTACTCAAAATTTCCACTAACTGTTCTCCAGAATTACTCAAAATTTCTGCTACTGGTTCTCTGGAGCTACTGAAAAATTCCGCTACTAGTTCTCTGGAACTACTTGAAATTTCCACTACTGGTTCTCCAGAACTACTCAAAATTTCCATTACCGGTTCTCCGGAACTACTCAAAATTTCCTCTACTGGTTCTCCATAACTACTCAAAATTTCTGCTACCGATTCTCCAGAACTACTCAAAAATTCTGCTACTGGTTCTCCGGAACTACTCGAAATTTCCGCTACCGGTTCTCCAGAACTACTTGAAATTTTCTCTACTGGTCCTCCAGAACTGGTCAGAACCTGCTGAAACCCACCTCTGGTGTCACATATCTGCTTTCTACTTACGCACAAAATTGTAGTGACCTAAACCTTCTAATTTTTCCCGACAACATGCTAGGTTTCACACACAGGGGAAGCTCAGGAGGGAATTCAAAACCTCAACCTGCTTCTTTCCGAACTCTTTATTTGAAGCAGAGGGAAGAAATAGTAACTCTTTTCTTGTTCTGATTGTTTGTTCTTCTGATGTATTTATTGGTGCATTTCTTTCTTTTTGCTAAAGAATGCTGTGAAGAAAACAAGGGCAGAAATGCTGCAGCACTTGGAACAGGAGCTGAAGAGGGAATCGGAGGCCGCGGAACAGAGGAACACCCACAAACTCCAACGGCTGATGCTACAGCTGGCTATGGAAAAAATGACAGCTGTGGCTGAAGGGAGACAGGATGAAATATGCAAGGCAACTGTACTTCTTAAGAAACAGGAAAAGTAATAAGCTTAACTATCCCATATGTCCTTTTAAAAAAATAACCCCAAAACTGATATCGCATCAGGTATTGATTTTTAATCCAGAATTTTCAGAAGGGAAGAAATCTTCCTCAAACTTCTCTCTTCAACGGTTGTCGTATCCAGCATAGCAGACCTTTGTGTTAATCATGCAAATGTAGAATATTATTTCACTAGTATTTTAAATAATTATGTAGAAGACCGTTACTTTGTACTAGTTAGAGCATTTTTATAGCTTTATTCTTTTTTCCCATTGAAGGGCAATGTGCTGTTTTCAAAGTTCCTTCTTTCTGTCAGCCGAAAACCATATCGGACTTCTGCCTCGGATCTAATCTGCCCCCATGACTGATTAGAGCCCACAGGGTCAGCCTTCTCCAGGTCCCGTCAGCCAAGCAGTATTGACTGGGGGGGCTGCAGGGAAGGGCCTTCTCTGTGGCGGCTCTGGTCTCTAGAAACAACTCCCCCAGAGATCCGCGCAGCCCCCACCCTCCTGGCCTTCTGAAAGGCTTTAAAAATATGGCTTTGCCAGCAGGCCTGGGGCCGTTGAGCAAAACACTCTGCTCCAGCCAGTAGTAATGAATGAGAGAGGTATGATTGCTTTTAATGTTGGGGTTTAAAATTTTGTACTTTTTATTGTTGTACGCTGCCCTGAGTCCATCAGGAGATGGGCGGCCTATAATTTTAAATGAATGAATGAATGAATGAGTGAATGAATGAGTGAGTGAATGAATGAGTGAATGAATATCAAAATGCCTCTAAGATGATAGGGCCTACATACCTATGCAAAACTTGAATGAACATTGTATGTGTGTGTGTGTTGGACTGCTGCCAGTTCAGATCAGTTCACTAGAACCGTTGGCAGAAAATTGCCCCGCTCGCCAAACTGGCAGCAATGGCTGACTAGCCACGCCCCCGAAACGGTCCTCCAGTCGCCGCTCCTCGAAAGTGGCTGGGAAAGAACCCTCTGAACATGCACAAAAGTTTCTGCGCATGCACAGAGGGTCATTTCCCCAAAGCATATACTTCTGAGACTGATAGAGAAGGTAAGTGGAACCCACTCCTGGTGGATTGTGTGTGTGTGTGTGTGTATATCTTTGCATTTTCTCTCCTCAACCTTAATTAGAGAAATATCTACGGTATGTAAAATGTAAACTTTTTTTGAAAAAAAAATAGATTTATTTCAATAAAAGAAAATTCTAACCTGTCCACCAGTTATGTACAGTATCTGATAGAGATTAAAAGGGTTTTGCAATTTATTATTGAGTCAGAATAGTTCTCCAACAGTCTATTTAGGGGGTAGTGTGATAGAATTAATGTGAGTTTTGCCATTTGGATTTTGTCAGCCCTGCTAGATAAACCAGACCAAGAAAATACAGGTAGTCCTCCACTTACAATGGTTCATTTAGTGATTGTTCGAAGCTAAATTCAACACTGAAAAAAGTGACTTATGGACCGTTTGTCTCCCATACAATCATTGCAGGATCCTTGTGTTCATTGGATCACAATTCAGATGCTTAGCAGCTGATTCATATTTATGATGGTTGAAGCATCTCTTGGTCACGTGATCTCCTTTTGCTTGACCTTCTGCCAAGCAAAGTCAATGGGGAGACCAAATTCACTTAACAACCGTGTTATTAACTTAACAACTGTGGTGATTCACTGAACAGCTTAGGAAATGCTAAAACTACTTTTATTGAGGTTGGCTATAATAACAGATCCTAAAAATATCATCGTGCTGGAACTTCTCCCCTTTCTTATACTCAGTGAATTAGAAAGAATTCTACCTGAGCTGCTTCTGAATATTATCTGTATGTTGCTGGCTTAAAGTATATTTCATACACAAATCAATCTGCTGCCTTGGCGACGAATATTGTATATTTCTATCAAGATTATCTTCTTATTCTATAGATTTCACTCTTGGGTTATTCTTTTTTTCTTGCCTTACCTCTCTACATAATTGTATAATTTAATTATGCAATTTACATTACCTTAAGTACAAAATCACTTGAAATGGAAATAGTTCCTAAACAGATGGCATGTCCTCTCATTGAGGACCTGTATACGGCACGAGTCAAAAAGAAGGCTGTGAAAATATTTACTGACCTCTTGCATCCTGGACATAAACTGTTTCCACTCCTACCCTCAAAACGTCGCTATAGAACACTGCACACCAAGACAACTAGACACAAGAACAGTTTTTTCCCCGAATGCCATCACTCTGCTAAACAAATAATTCCCTCAACACTGTCAAACTATTTACTGTATGCACTAGATTTTTCTCATCATTCCTTTCACCCATTTCCTCCCACTTATGACTGTATGACTGTAACTTGCTGCTTGTATTCTTAAGATTTTTATTAATATTGATTGTTTCCTCGTTGCTTATTTGACCCCTATGACAATCATTAAGTGTTGTACCTCATGATTCTTGACAAATGTATCCTTTTCTTTTATGTATGCTGAGAGCATATGCACCAAGACAAATTCCTTGTGTGTCCAATCACACTTGGCCAATAAAGATTTCTGTTTTATTTTTTCATTCATCCAGAAAATTTTCAGACCAAATCCATCAGGCTGCGATCATTGCTAACGAAATTTACCAGAAGAACCTGCAACAGTTAGCCTGGGAGAAAAGGCATGAATTGGAAACCGCCCTTCTGGTCTCCCAAAAGGAATTTGAGGAAGAGACGAGGAAGCTGCTCGAAAGCGCTGACAATGTTCGCGAGGCTCAACTTGAAGAGGTGAACGTGGAAGTGAACAAGAAAGAAAGTGAAATCCTGTCTCTGAATGAGCAGCTGGAAAACATGACAGCCTGGAAAGACAGCCTGGAAGCGGAAATATTGGAAATCAGGGGAGCTTTTCAGAAGTACATTGACGTCACATTTCCACAGCTTGCCCCGGGACAAGCAGATTTCATCTTGCCTTTCCGAAAAGTATCCCCATTCAGAGACTCTGGTGTAGAACTGTAAGATCAATGTCCACCAGGAAAGTAGTGGATTGGCTCCAGAGATACCAATATGCCCTAAGGGGACGCAGAGCTGTTGGGAAAAAAGAAATAAATCCACTTGGAATGAACATGTGGCTGTAAGGAAGTGCTTCTCAATTATTTTCTGTTACAGTAGTCCCTCGCTATAGCGCGCTTCACCTACTGCGGCTTCACTTCATCGCGGGTTTCTGAGGAAGTTGATCGGCAGATTTAAACAGCCCGCCAAACTCAATCGGCAGGTTTTAAAAATATATATATATATCTAAAATTGTAAATACTGTATTTAAATACTGTATCTAAAATAAATACTGTGTGGGAAGGGTTTATAAACACTTAAAACAATGAAAACTTACCAAACAATTACAATATAAATACTTAAATAAGTACTATCAGTCGATAAATTCCCCATTGTGGATTTCACCTATCGCGGCCAGGTCTGGAACGTAACACCAGCGATAGGTGAGGGACTACTGTATTTAAATACTGTATCTAAAATAAATACTGTGTGGGAAGGGTTTATAAACACTTAAAACAATGAAAACTTACCAAACAATTACAATATAAATACTTAAATAAGTACTATCAGTCGATAAATTCCACATCGCGGATTTCACCAATCGCGGCCGGGTCTGGAACGTAACACCAGCGATAGGTGAGGAACTACTGTACACCCTTCCTAGGAAGAAATAATAATAATAATAATAATAATAATAATAATAATAATAATAATAATTTATTAGATTTGTATGCTGCCCCTCTCCGAAGACTCGGGGCGGCACACAAATTTCGTCTCCCCCCAACTCTCCGATCTTGGCCCCAATGGGATTTTAGTGTCAATATTTATTATTTTACTTATTATAAATTGCAAGCTGTTGTGGTTAGCTCTGGCCCTGCTCCTGCCCCAAGGACTGTGGATGTGGGGGAGACATCCATATGCTGCAGGCCTGTTTTGCCCCCGGTGGAATCTGATGATGAAGGCTCCTCTGACCAAGAAGACATGAGTGACAGGGAGGAGGAGAGTGGGGCAGACAGCTCAGAAGGAGATCAATTATCTAGCTCCTCCTTGGATTCAGAACAGGAGTTAATGATACAGCCACGCATGAGGAGAGCGATGCATAGCCAACAACAACTGAGAGATTATTATCAAAGAAAATGAGGCCACCTGTGGTTGGGTGGGGCTGTGGTAATTAGTGAGGCTGCTATAAATAGCAGCCTGTGGGTTTGGCCATTGTGGAGGATTATCTGATCGTTGTGTTTCGTGACTGCTTTACTGATTTTGACCTTTTGTGTGCTGATTTTCCCCCGCTTTGAAACTAAACCAGGGCAGAGGGTGTGTCACTTTGTGAAAGAAGAAGGACTGTGAATTGCGTCACAGCTGCAAGATAAGTATCACAGAACTGATAAGGGACTTGTACAAATTACCAGTTTGTTTGGAGATGAGTGCTCTTTGCTATACCAAAAGAAGGCTTGGTTTAAGTGAATTTTCATTATAAAGAACATTGTTTTGAATGTTCAAATGTGTGTGTGTGTCTGAAATTTGTACCTGTGAATTTTTGGGAGGATTGTACCAGAGAGCTCGACTGAACACAAGCAAACTATTGGCTGGGGAAGGCTGCTCTGCCCACTTACCTGGGAGTAAGTCACACTGAAAGCAGTGGAGCCTGTTTTCGGTTAGGCAGGCATAGGCTACCATGGTTAGGGCCTTCTTTTGAGATGGGGCCAGGCCAGCTTAATCAAGCCGTTGTTTTGTGGTCATTGATCTGGCCCATAAGCACCGCCTCTGCCGGGCACTCACAGCGAATGGTGTGGAAGGAGGCTTTAGGGTGTCATTTGAAGCTTTCTCCCAGCTGCAGAGAATGATCCTTCTTGTCCAGCAGCAGGTTTGCCACACCATTCATTACTACCTCTTGGTGCCTGCCAAGAACAAGAACCCACGCAGCTGCCCCACCCTGCCTGGTTGCCTTCTCTTCTGGGCTCAGAGCAGCGTGCAACTAGGAAAATACTCCCTGCCTGGGGGAATCAATCGAGAGGGGCCACATATGTTCCTTGGGGTCATATGTACGCCCCCTGGCATCACTCTGTACCCCCCAGGTGTGCCCGCCCCATTATTTGAGAAGCACTGCTATAAGGGGACTTAAATCCTTCCTAATTCATGAGCCAAGAACAAACCAATGTGGCAGAGTAAATATAGCCTCAAGGTCAAAATAAGGGTGGTTCTGACCAGTGAAGGGCTGCAATTTTTTTACTACCACACGGTGGGTGTGGCTTATTTTGTGGGTGTGGCTTGCCAGCAATGTGACCAGGTGGGAGTGGCTTGACGATCATGTGACTTGGGGGTGGCTTAAAGGTCATGTGACTGGCTTAAAGGTGGCCAACTTGATGTCACTCACGTCAAGTGTTTGGGTTAGCCTCTCCTCACCTCAAAGAGATACAATTTCCCTATTTACACACATGCACAGCTCTTCTAAAATTACACACATTCAACCTCATCTACTGCTATAGGAAAAACATACCCAGAGCCCAGAAGGGAAGAAAGGGAGGGCGAATCAAAATGTTTCTACTGGTTCTGCGTATCTGACCGTACCCATAAGAGCCCATTGCTGCCTGGAAGTATCCTAGGAAAAGATCTACAATACTAAGTGTCTGATGACTAGTGGAAGGGTGAGAGTTTTGCTGACATCTAGTAATCCTCAGCAATAGAGTGATCAATGCCTGGAATGCACTACCTGACTCTCTGGTTTCTTCCCCAAATCCCAAAAACTTTAACCCTAACTTTAGACTGTCTACTGTCAACCTCACCCCATTCCTAAGAGGTCCTTTCCTGTCCTACTGTCCTATTTGTCCTCTTTTATCGTTACTTTTAAAACTTATATTTATACAAACTTCTACTATCCTATACACGTTTTATAAATAAAGAAAGAAAAAATAAATAATAAAACTCAAATGGTGCTTCTGCTTCAAAGGAATCTTTGTCTTTCAGTGGAGCTGTTTAATTTCACATCAAATGTCTTTTGGAGAACTATTCCCAGCATCCATAGCGCTATTCCAATCATTCAAATGTAACAGACCGGCTGTGCTTCTTTGCATCTGCAGTTAGTCCGCTAGCTTCTTGACACATGTCTATTAAATACATAGGAATGCATACAAGCTTGCAGCTTAGGAAGAAAACCGCCTGTCTTCCCCTTTTACTAGCATTTCTCCACAATGTGTGAAATGAACCCAAAGTTCCTTGGAATAAAAATAAGAATAAAAAACCCTACAAACCCTATGAAAATAACTAAACTATTGGAATGTGCAGAGATGTGCAAAATGACAACGCAATTACAGGATAACGGGACACAGACTCCTATAAAATTTGAGAGAATTGGTATAAATGGTTGGAACACACACACACAAATGGATACAATAAGAAATATTACATAGGACACAATGAGTGATGAAAGATAATGTTGGTATGTCTCGGTGCAGGTAGGCTATGAGACCTTCGACATATACTGAGCAGAGTTTAAGGAAGAGTGTGGATGTGTGATACAGCCAGTAACGACACAGGCTTATTTATTTATTTATTTATTTTTTATTTATTTATTTATTTATCAAATTTGTATGCTAAACAAGTATCATTTACATATATACATATCTACAAGCACAAAGCAGAAATAATCAACAAACCGCACATAGCAAGCACGAAGCAGAAAAATACTCCCCTCTCAAGGTAAAAGGCGAAAAAGTGAATGAGCTATCCAGGAGAGAGTGCTAGCGCCCTTTTATGGCTAGCCAGCCCAAGTCCTTAAAGAGATATTACAACTGTAAAAAGTACAAACTACAATTGGTAGTTTAACATACATGGCAACCCCAAATATCAGTATGTACCATGTACTAACAGATAATAAGGATAGGAAGAAAATTAAAGTTAATAACATAATAGATTACGAAAGCAATACGTAATGCTGTAATACACATATATAAACTTTTTTTTCCTTTTTAAAAATATGTTGGTCTTGTATGTGTCTTCTCTGTGGGGCCCCCGGCCGTCTGGGATCAGCTCCCCATGGAGATTCGCACTGCCCCCACCCTCCTTGCCTTCCGTAAGAGTCTTAATACTTGCCTATGTCACCAGGCTTGGGGCAATTAGGTCTCAGCCCCCAGTCAATGAAATGAGATATATGTTGTATGATTGAACTGATATGATTGTTTTTAAATATTGGATTTTTAGATTGTAATTTTCAATTTAATTAGATTTGCTGTTGTACTGTATTGTTATAATATATACTGTGAGCTGCCCCAAGTCCTCGGAGAGGGGCAGCATACAAATATAATAATAATAATAATAATAATAATAATAATAATAATAATAATAATAATAATAAAAAATTATTTATTATTATTATTATTATTATTATTATTATTATTATTATTATATTTGTATACCGCCCCTCTCTGAGGACTTGGGGTGGTATAAAATAATAATAATAATAATAATAATAATAATAATAATAATAATAATAATAATAATAATATGATAATAACATTATTATTGTTGCTGTTATTGTTATTGTTATTATGTCAATAAACACACACACACACACGAATATATTTGGATTTTGTATTTGTATGTTGTATGTTGATTCGTTTTAAATTCAATAAAAATTATATTTAAAAAAATAAAAACTAGGCCGTTTGCCCGGAATGTAAAGGCTCGATCCCTCAAATTATAGGGAGCGTGGAGGTCTAGCTGAGATCCCGATTTAGGACACCGTGGAGAAAGAAAAGAGAACGGGGAACATCAACTCCGAGAAAGGACCAAAGTCACGGAGGGAGGCTCGTTAGTAGTTCCCGTCCTTCATTCGGTGCGCGGCTCTCTGTTGGGCTAGAGACGCCCGCGGTCTCCATGGTAACGAAGGACTGGCGCAGGGATCAACACGCTCCTTGGGAAAAACTCGATTGTGGGAGAAGGCGATCGTGGGAAAGTGTTCCCAGACGACTTCCCTTTTGGTTTGAGTGGTGCGAAAGGTAAAGACCAACGCTCGCAACAACCGCAGACCAGTCGTTAGCGGGCTTTCTTAGCGCCTCTTGAACACCTTTTATAAAGAGACCCGAGTAGTTTCCCTGTACAACCTGGGTATTGGGAAAGCATCGGTTTCCTGACGTTACCTGCTCCGCCCCCCCGCGCTCATCCGATCCTGTGTATTCCGGACGCAACAACTGTGGAAAGGAAAAAAAGTGTCATGACCCGAAGCTAGAAAGGGAGTAGGAAGGCCTTTTGGAGGTGGTGTGCTTCCTCTGCTCTTCAAGAACTTCAATAAGTGAATACATGGTCCTCAGTTTTCTACCTGTAGATCCACCTTGGAGTAAGTCTTTCCCACCTGTAGATCCACCTTGAACGCTCCATCTTTTGATTTTGTTAGGTATCTCTGGGAAGTTAGCAAAGCTGCTTGCATAGCAATATGTCATGGATTTGGGAGGTGGGCAGTGAGAAGAACTAGGGAACAAAAAATGTAATTTAATTTAATAATTTAATTTAATTTAATTTAGGGGGGATGTATAATTTTTTTTATTGTTTTTCCACACCTTACAGAGATTCAAATTCACATACCTCAAACTAAAATACAATACAATATAATATCAATAGCCAAATTCTCAATCAAAATGTTCTAATTATTTATCCATTTTATTCTGGTACACATCACTCATCTTGTGCTACCTCCTTTTCAGATTTTATCATCCGGATTTCAGACATTATTTTTCGCTTTCATTTGAATTCAAAATGCTATTAGCTATCTAAATTTCTCTTCGCTTTTTGCTTTTATCTCTAATTTGAGAACTAGGGAGCAGAAAATTTAATTTAATTTTAATTTAATTGATTTATAAGCCACTTAATAAAATGGTCTTAACCATCATGATATGAAGTTTTTTGATGACCAAAATCAGAAAATTTGGTATTTTACTAGTGGCATTGTAGGCCTTATAAACGTCCTACATTCATACTATGATTGGATAAGAATTCATTTGGTCAAATGTGTTAGATAGAATCAGTTCAACCAAATAACTGGTTGAATTAGTATTAAAAGCTAGTTAAATGGAGAAAAGGGCACTGGAAGATATGAAGTAGGAGTTAATCCAAGGGCAGCACTGATGAAAATCCTTCACTTGTGAGGTTTTTGGCCTTCTGCTGATGTTGGCAGCAACACTACTATTGTACACTGCTCAAAAAAATAAAAGGAACATTCAAATAACACATCTTAGATCTGAATGAATGAAATATTCTCATTGAATACTTTGTTCTGCACAAAGTTGAATGTGCTGACAACAAAATGAAATTGATTATCAATCGGTGTTGCTTCCTAAGTGGACAGTTTGATTCACAGAACTTTGATTTACTTGGAGTTATATTATGTTGTTTAAGTGTTCCCTTTATTTTTTTCAGCAGTATATATGATGCCAGAAGAGTTGAAATTACAATATATTGATGCAGACTGTTGATCCATGTTTCTAGAACTTTGGACAGGTAAACTCCTTCTACAGTTGGAGTTTTAAAAGATTGAACTGGAAACAGGGCTTCTCCCATAGTGCTACATTTCTTAAATTGTCAGAGCATCAAACCATTGTCTGCTTGGTATGATAAGCTTTATATAACAAACAAGAACTATTAGAGTACATTTTTTAAACCACTTTTCTTGGTAGACATTAATAATGCCAGTCTTTTGGCTAAGATATTTCTTGAAAGTTTGATAGGTTGGGAGAGTTTAAATACACACTGTTATCAATAAGGGCAAGCTTGAAAATAATAATAGGACAAATGCCCATCTTCCTTTTTTATTGCTGCAGAATGGCTCACTCTCAAGCTGAAAATGTCATCAAGAACATCATCCGTGAAATAGGGCAAGAATGTGCAATGAACGGACAAAATGTATCAGAAACTCTGGTAGCATTCTTGGTAACAGCATACATAATCAATCTTCTCTATTTAAATTTGGAATGCTTAGCTATTTTTAACTGGAGGTGCCTAGGTGGTTTTTGAGTGGTGTGCTGGGAACATATGAAAGACATTAAATGACATAAATGTTTAAATATATTGGTTTTAAAAAGTTAATATTAGCAGCCTGAATTAGTTCACTACAACATAAAATTCTCTTCATTGAAGAGTATAAACCAGTATTTCCCAACCTTGGCAACTTGAAGATATTTGGACTTCAACTCCCAGAATTCCCCAGCCAACGAAAGCTGGGGAATTCTGGGAGTTAAAGTCCATATATCTTCAAGTTGCCAAGGTTGGGAAACACTGGTATAAACAACTTTATATTTGATCCAGTGGGAGTTGGTAGATGTTTTTCAAGTTCCCATTTATATATTTTATTTTTAATTATTTGTTTATTTTATTTTGTCAAGTGTATATATGATTACAGACAAAGTATAAACATGATTGTGAATACATAAGCTGTATAAGCATAGTTATGAGTACATGAGATGGTTTCAAATACATGGGGACATTAGGACAGGAATAGTATGTATGTATGTATGTATGTATGTATGTATGTATGTATGTATGTATGTATGTATTTATGTATGTATTAGATTTGTATGGCGCCCTTCTCCAAAGACTCGGGGCGGCTTACAAATCTTGCTTGTGGCATGCTTGTGTGCTTATCACTTAGGGAAGAGAAAATTACATCTTTTTTTTCCTGATGATTCTGTGTCTATCTAGTGATGAAACTGGTATTTACTCATCTTTAACCAGATTGTGGTTCAAACACAACACTAATTCACTGGTGTTGAATTTTCTTAATTTAAATATAAGGTTTAAGTATAAGATTTAAATCAGGCATTGCTAAGTACTCTTTAATCCTAAATAAGTGTAAAAGAAACAAATTAATCAGGAAACTTCTTTATTGTTTTATAGGTGAAATCTGTTGTACTGGATCCAAGGAATGGATTTAATGTGGATAAGACTCTAACAAAGGTTGATGTACAGAAACTTATTCAGGCAAGTACCTGCTTTGCAACTTACACAGAAGGATTCTGTTCAGTTTTATATATGTCTAACAAAAACATAACCATTTTTTATTCTTGGGAGTGGTACACCAGTATAAAATTATTGAAGATTGGATTTATTTATTTATTGGATTTGTATGCCGCCCCTATCCGTAGACTCGGGGTGGCTAACAACAATGATAAAAACAGCATGTAACAATCCAATTAATAAAACAACTAAAAACCCTTATTATAAAACCAAACATACACACAAACATACCATGCATAACTTGTAATGTGAGATTTCAGACAGTCATCATCCTATGATTTTATTTATTTATTTATTTATTTATTTATTTGTTTGTTTGTTTGTTTGTTTGTTTGTTTATTAGATTTCTAAATTACCCAAATTACCCAGACTCTAGGTGTCATACAACAATTTAAAAACAGTCAAAAACATTAAAACCCCTAAATATAAAACTGTTCATTCTTGGCCAAAGGTGGATGGTGCTACTCAACGGCCCCAGGCCTGTTGGCAAAGCCAGATCTTCGCAGCTTTCCTGAAGGCTAGGAGGGTGGGGGCAGTACGGACCTCCAGGGGCAGTTGGTTTCAAAGAGCTGAAGCCATCACAGAGAAGGCACTCCCTTGTGGCCCTACCAACCAACATTGTCTAGTCGATGGGACTGGGAGTAGGCCGACCTTGTGGGCCCTAATCGCCCACTGTGAGGTATACTGCAGAAGATGGTCCTGTAAATAGTCAGGCCCTAAGCCAGTGGTCCCCAAACTTTTTACACAGGGGGCCAGTTCACTGTCCCTCGGACTCTTGGAGGGCCGGACTATAAAAAAAACCTATGAACAAATCCCTATGCACACTACACATACCTTATTTTAAAGTAAAAAACAAAATGGGAACGTACTATTTAGAGGGGGGGAAGAAGTCTGAAATTCATATATGTTTATGTTTTGTTTTTAATTTTCTTTTGTTAACACCTGATTGGCTATACAAGGTTTTCTTGGCTTATAAAAAAATGTATAAAGAAAGAAGGAAGCACTTTGGCATAATGGTTAATAAGTTAATAATATAATTGGTGTTGTACTTTTTTGAGGAGGGAATTTAATTAAAAGAAAATAAATGTAACAGGATGACAAAATTAGAAAAAAAACCTTTTGCAACTTTTTTGACGATTGATATTAGTTACTAACAAAATACCGCATTTTATTCATGGAAAATTAGATGTGCTCCTGTCACTCACCCGCGGGCTGGATAAATGGCCTCAGTGGGCCACATTCGGCCAGCGGGCCGTAGTTTGGGGACCGCTGCCCTAAGCCATGAAGGGCTTTATAGGTGATAACCAACACCTTATTGCTCTCTTCCCTTCACAACCCATAGAGATTACTGCCTTCTCGCTTGCAGGAGTAGTATCTGCTGGGATTGCCTAAGTTGTAGTCAGAAGCTTAAGAAGAAAGAGAGCAGTCCCAAACAGAAGCCCCATATAGTTATTGCAGTGGTAAGCTGTGAGTGGTCTGCAGACATCACTAACATACAGAGGAGGAAAATCAAGAGAATCCTTGACTGTATGAATTACAGACAGGTCATGGCAGGGTGTGAAGGTGTCTCCCTGCCTTTGCTGTGTCTATTGCTTTTATACCGTTTTCCAAGCAAACAAAAGTAGAAGCAAGCAACAGCATTTTCATTGGTGAATTCCCCCTTCCCCATTCTATCTCCCCCCACCAACCTTCCTGTTGTTCAACCTAGATGAAATCATGTACCATCCAGAGAAGGTGTCTTAGATCATTCTGGGCATGTGAACTAAGTGATCTCATGTAGGCATGAGGGGCCCACTTAGGGCAGAGAGTTTGAGCTACATGGACAAATGGCCAACTCCTTTCATTACCAACCAAGCAAGTGGCTCTGAAGAAAAAGAAGATTATAAATAAGACATATGTTGCCTCCTGATTGAACAGGGCCAGCAACATCTGTCACAACTAAGCTAAGAGAAGAGCAAATATTTGCAGAAGAAAGAGGAAATGCACAATTGCAGTATCATTTAAATATCTTCTTAAAATAATTTGATATCAATTATTCGATTACAGTATTTCCTAACTATACAGTGGAACTATATACCGTAAGATCAAGTCTGTGTGTAAAAATATAATGAAAATGTGATTAACATGTTACATTGAATGTTTTCCGCCACAATTTACATACAAACTGATTCTAAAAAATAACTACACAAATCCAACTTGCAACCTTTTGGGATGTGTAGGATGTTCAAAGAATGAAGACATAAATTTCCAAATGAAGTAGAATATTTTAAGGCAGATGGAAGTTGTCTTGCTAGAGATTTGAGTGTGTCGAAGAACTTAAAAATTACATGTGATTTTCCTTCCAGTTCTAATCTGCTTTGGTAAAAATAGGAGGAGCTGATACTTAATAGTAACAGTACTACTAATAAAATACAATAATACGTTTTTACTGTGTTGATTTTATGAGATTTTACAACATTGTCAGAGATGTCCCATACCGTTGTATTCATGAACTAGATTTTAACCAGAATGTTACATGAGCAACAGCAGATATATATGCGATTTGCCTTATATTTTATTTATTTGTTTGTTTGTTTGTTTGTTTGTCCAATACACAATACATATTGAAGAGAATAGACATGTAGTAATATATATAAAGAAAAGGATAGAAGAAGAGATATAAAAATAGAGGAGAAGATATATGAAAGGAAGAAAAGATATATGAGATAAAGGAGAGACAATTGGACAGGGGACGAAAGGCTTATGTACGCCCCCATTGGAATGATAATACAGTATTTGATTCCAGTATATTAACTTTGAGCCCGGAGATTAATAAATTGTTAGAAATACTGTACTGTTTTCATCATTTGCAAGATAGCATATTTCAACAGTATTTCTTTTCAGCTTTGCGTTGACAGAATTCTTGATGTTAAAAATCCATCCTTGAACACAATTAAGATGCAAGTTTATTTTGATATGAACTATACAAATCGAGGTAAGCAATATGTAGAAAAGTTATATGTTGTGAATGTATTATTCTTGTAATGTCATTCATGCAAGTTAGATTTTAATGGGGCTTCTTGCCTAGTAAAACATTCATTTTTGTTTATCCATGTATTTATAATATTAATAGTGAGGTTTAATGTAAGTAATGTAATCCTGAAAACATTATAAAGGTAACAGTATCTTTGTGGATTTTACTCCACTAGTCATAGTCAATTTTATAGGGTGGCATTCATCTCCGTTTCTTTAAGCCACAGAGCCAGGGCTGTTTGAAGACATTTGTGGCTGAATGGCATCATGTTGCAGCACAAAACAATTGGGGAAACACTATTACCTTCGTATAGAAGTGGTACTTTACCTACTTCATTGCTAGATTGGCAGAAGCTGAGACAAGTGAAGGTTGCTTACTCTGTCACATGGTGGAAAGATTTGAACGCTGGAGTATAGACCTTCCCTGATTTTTAAAAAAATCATTGAGGTACCTTGTCTGAAAACATATCCTTAACAATAAATAAAATAGATATATTGTATTCCAACGATCCAATAAATCGGTTATGTGCAATTAGCAATTGTAAAATATTATTCCATCTCTTTTAACTCAGTGAGGAACTCTATTGTGCAATAAGGATAATTTGATATAATTATAGTAGTATTGTAGCAAAATGAATATGTGGGAAAAGTTGGTATGGGTACGTTTACTTAGCTATACCCTGCAGAAAATCTGTTTTTGTCTCTATTTAGCCTTTTGCTTTCTCTGTGATTTGAATTGAAAATCTGACAGATGTTACGGCCAGTGAGAGAAAGTCTCTCTCTGTTAAAATACAGTGTTCCCTCGTTTTTCGCAGGGGATGCGTTCCGAGACCGCCCGCGAAAGTTGAATTTCCGCGAAGTAGAGATGCGGAAGTAAATACACTACTTTTGGCTATGAACAGTATCACAAGCCTTCCCTTAACACTTTAAACCCCTGAATTGCAATTTCCCATCCCCTTAGCAACCATTTAGATTATTACTCACCATGTTTATTTATTAAAGTTTATTTAAAAAAATATTGATTAAAGGCAGATGAAAGTTTGGCGATGACATATGACATCATTGGGCAGGAAAAACTGTGGTATAGGGGAGGGAAACCGCAAAGTATTTTTTAATTAATATTTTTGAAAAACCGTGGTATAGACTTTCCGCGAAGTTCGAACCCGCGAAAATCGAGGGAACACTGTACAGTATATTGTGACACATTAATCTACAGTTTAATAGTAGAGAAAGGAAGAGCTTTCATGCAATGTTTTTTGTGCTTTCTCTTAGTTGAGTTAATTAAAGAACAGCATCATATTCTAGACTCCAGGCTTGCTCCTATATCTAGAGAAATTACCGATAATAGAGCTCGTACCCGCGAAGAATTAGAAAGTGTTTATCGAAAGATTGTCAGCTATGTGCTGCTACGCTCTGGCATTGGATCTCCTACAGACATCAAAGTCATTAGAGAGGGAACTGGTTAGTAAAATGTCCAAATACAACATTGTAGCTTTTTAGTAATATTGCATATAATAATTTTATTATAGTAGTTAATGGAAGTGAAGGGTCTGGATGGGTGTCAAGAGACTCAAACTCAACCCTGATAAGACGGAGTGGCTGGTGGGTCTTGCCTCCCAAGAACAATTCCATCTGTCCGTCCATCACCCTGGGGGGGAATTACTGACCCCTCAGAGAGGTCCCCAACTTGGGCATCCTCCTCGATCCATAGCTTACATTAGAGAACCATCTTTCAGCTGTTGCAAGGGGGGCATTTGCCCAGGTTCGCCTGGTGCACCAGTTGCAGCCCTACCTGGACCTGGAGTCACTGCTCATAGTCACTCATGCCCTCATCACCTCGAGATTCGACTAATGCAGTGTTTCCCAACCTTTTTGGAGCCGCGGCACATTTTTCATATTTTCAAAATCCTGGGGAACATTGGGGGGGGGGGGCGCTAAAAAAAGTTTGGACAAAAAAAATCTCTCTTCCTCCCTTTCGCTCTATTTCTCTCTCCCTCCCTCCCTCTTTCTCTCTCTTCCTTCCTTTCTCTCTCCATCCCTCTTTCTTTCTCTCTTCCTTCCTCTCTTTCTGTCTCCTCCTTCCTCTCTCATCTCTCTTTCCTTCCTCTCCCTCCCTTTCTCTCTTTCCTTTCTCTCCCTTTCTGTCTATCCTTTCTATCTCTCACCCCTTCTCCCTCTTTCATTCCCTTTCTCTCCCTCCCTTTCTCTCTCATTCCTTTCTCTCCCTCTTTCCTTTCTATCTCTCTTTCTTTTTCTCCCTCCTTCATATCTTCTTTCTTTCCCCCCTTCCTCCCTCTTTCCTTTCTCCCCCTCCCTTTCTCTCTATCCTTTCTACTTCTTACTCTTTCTTTCTCTCCCTCCTTCATTCAATTTTCCCTCCCTCCCTCCCTTTCTCTCTCTTTCCTTTATCTCCCTCCCTTGTTCTCCCATGGGGCTGCCTGTGCCTGCCCTGCACCACCCAACACGGACGGACAGCCCCCGGTCGTCGGTTCGTCGCCCCCCCCCCACACGGAGGGAGATCAGCCACTGGAGGGAAATCGGGCTGGCGGGGGCGGCAAATCCACCTCCCCACCCGGGTGGAGGGAGATCGGGCTGGCGAGGGCGGTGGATGCGCGTCCCCAGCCGCGCGGAGGGAAATCGGGCAGGCGGGCGGGTGGCCGCGGCTCCCTGCGCGCCCCTGGAAAAGGGTGCGTGGGGGGGCATTTTTGGGTGCGTTGGCGTGCACAGCCTACAGGGAACAGTGCCCGGGGCCGCTGCAGCCGGCAGCCTGTTTCCGCTGCCAGTGCCCTCCCGCCGGGCCCCAAAGGACACTTGCCGCCGACGCCAGGGAAGGCGGGAAAAAGGCGCGAAGAATGAAGCTCTCCTTCTTCCTGCCTTCCTTCTTTGGGGCGCAGCAGGAGAGTGCCAGAAACTGCGGCATCGGGCCGGAGCCGGGAGGTCGGAGGCACCGGCAGCGCCCCGCCCAGTTGGAGCTGTCGTGGCACACCTGGCCGTGTCTCGCGGCACACTAGTGTGCCGCGGCACACCGGTTGGGAAACGCTGGACTAATGTAACACTCTCTACATAGGGCTACCTTTGAAGAGTGTTCGGAAACTTCAGATCGTGCAAAATACAGCTGCGAGAGCAATCATGAGCTTCCCTAGGTATGCCCATGTTACACCAACACTCCGCAATTTCCGGTCACAATTCAAAGTGTTGGTTATGACCTATAAAGCCCTTCATGGCATCAGACCAGAATATCTCTGAGACCGCCTTCTGCCGCACGAATCCCAGGGACCTGTTAGGTCCCACAGAGTTGGCCTTCTCCAGGTCCCATCGACGAAACAATGTCGTCTGGCAGGCCCCAGGGGAAGAGCCTTCTCTGTGGTGGCCCCGACCCTCTGGAACCAACTCCCCCCGGAGATTAGGACTGCCCCCACCCTCCTTGCCTTTCGCAAACTTCTTAAAATCCACCTCTGTTGTCAGGCATGGGGAAACTGATTCCCCTGGGCCCTCCCCGCTTCATGTATGGTTTGTATGAGATGTATGATTGTTTTTTATATTAAGGGTTTTTAAATTGTCTTTTTTAACTATTGGATTTGTATTGTTTTGTTGTTGTAAGCCGCTCTGAGTCTCCAGAGAGGGGCGGCATACAAATCTAATAAATAATAATAATAATAATAATAATAATAATAATAATAATATTATTATTAGGGGAAAAATTCTTCAATGTACCATATTTTTCGGAGTATAAGACGCACTGGAGTATATGATCCACCTTACTTTTGGGGGAGGAAAACGGGGGGGGGGAATCTACCAACCAGGTTTTCATCTGGCTAGTATCCTGAGTCTGTTCAGCTTCAGCACATTATTTTGTCCAAGCTGGTAGCGATCCACTGGGGATGACACAATGACATCACTGAACCAGATTGGTTGGTGCCGGTCTGTGGGTGCCACCATCTTTTTTTAAAAAAATATATTATTATTTTCTTCTGGGCATGTGCAGAAGCCATGTTTCCAGCACTGCACATGCGTTGCCATTTTGTTTTTGGCTTTAAGAAAAGATTTCGGGATACTTTGCACTGCACATGTGTAGCCGCCCGTAAGGCGCAGCCACGTGATGCGGGTGGAAGTGAACCAGCAGTGAGCTAAGTTGGAACTCACCCCTGTGTTGAACCTATGACTATTTCAAACAAGTCTATGACTTCCATAAAGAACATGAATTTCTGGACATAGCTGGAAGTGACCTTCAGATCAGGGTGATTAAAGTCACCCAGCACTTTATAATTTTATAAGTTGTCCACTGTTCTGTCTGGGTTCCCCCAGACCTCAACACCAACTGGAAAAAACAGCCAGACACTCTGGTAAAAGCCAAAAGTATTTTATAGCTGGAAAAAATAAACACAGAGGAAAACCTGTTCTTCCCAACAGACAGGCTATAATACGTTACAGCAGAGTCCTGATGTCCAGACAATACAGCAAGCTTCTTGCTGGCACCCCCCCACCCCAAGGTTTCAATAGTCAAAGGCACAAACCAGGATTCCAAGACGCCAAAGTTCACAGCCAGGTCCCAAGACTCTCAAAGATAAAACTCCACAAGCCAGGAAGGGTGGGTCTGCCTTTTAGCCTTTCCAAAGAGCACCACACCCAAACCCAGCTGTTGCCTCTTTAATGCTGAAAGTACTTAGCCAATTGATTCCTTCTCTGAGTAGCTCTTCTCTGTCGCAGATCAATTATGGCTTGTGCATTTTCCTCTAAGGAATCCAGGCTGCTTGCTGGGGAGAGCTCCCTCTGGTGGAACTCTGGCTGTCCTCCCTCTTCTTCAGCCTGGGATTCCTCCTCCTCGTCTGCCTGCACCTCCTGTTCCTCAGCCTCTCCCTCTGAGCTGGAAACTGACAGAAGATCAGCCGTTCCCTGAGGGGCCTCAGACGGAACCACAACATCCACCAGTAAGCCAGAACTCGTTTTCAGGAGCCCCGGAAAGGATTTTTCTGGACTGCCGGACAATTGATATACCAACAAGCAGTGAAGGGCTACCAAAACTTTTACTACCACACTGTAGGCGTGGCTTATGCAGGACGCCCTGCATTTTATTTCAACATCTTTCAGTGCAAATTGGGTGCTCTGGGCTGGAGCTCCATTTTCACTACCCCACTGCGTTCTCCCCCGTTCGGGCAGCAGCCCACCCCTGCCAACAAGTCTCCAAGCTTGTCTCTACATTTGTGCACGGAAATAATGGCTACTTAACTGATTATTTTTCTGAAGCTCTACACTATAAAAAATGTTAAAATCCAAACAGAAGTTTGCCATATTTCAATAGCAGAAACTCAACAATGAACAAGAATTATATTGTGCTAGGCGTAGGGTAGAGATTAGAGATGGTCTGTTTCCAAACAGGTATTACTGTTCTCCCTTGGAGGTCTGTGTTTTTTTGTGATCTGACTCTTTGCATATTTCATATTTTACCAGCTGCCCTGCAGAGTGTATTTCCTCAAACAGAGCTTGCGGCTTTCCTCTCTCTAACTAAAAAAGAGAAAGAACAGCAATTGAAAGAACTCACCATGATTGTCACAGGAATTCGATTGTTCAACAAGGACAGTGGGAAAGGCGGCGAAGGCATTGATAACTGTAAGTGAATACCAATTTACTAATGCAACATACATACTTAACCTACTTTACAACATGCCAAAAATGCTTGGGACTGTTTAAGAGCTTCAGGAGAATTGTTTGAGATGATGGTTACCTTTAATCCCCACCTCTACTCCAAATGTTATGCTATTTTTCTCTGAAGATCCTCCAGAACAATCTAATCATACATTTTTCTTTCAAAGAGAAAATTTGGTAGAATATTCCTTATCTGTGTGTAATGCTAGTGATGTTCCACTTGAAAACCATCACGGATCCACTGTTAGAACCGCTGCAATTTGCATACCGATAGATGATGCTGTTAACAGGGCTGTACACTACATCCTTCAACATCTTGAATCTCCAATGACCTACGCTAGGGTCCTCTTTGTAGACTTCAGTTCAGCATTCAATACCATCATACCGGACATTCTCTTAACCAAACTAAATCAACGCCTACCCTCAAAATGTCGCTACTGAGCATTGCACACCAAGACAGCTAGACACAAGAACATTTTTTCCCCGAACGCCATCACTCTACTAAACAAATAATTCCCTCAACACTGTCAGACTTTTTTTTACTAAATCTGCACTTCTATTTCTACTAGTTTTTCTCATCATTCCTACCATTCTTTTCCTCCCACTTAGGACTGTATGAGTGTAACTTGTTGCTTGTATCCTAAGATTTTTTTATTAATATTAATTGTTTCTTCATTGCTTATTTGACCCCTATGACAATCATTAAGTGTTGTACCACATGATTCTTGACAAATGTATCTTTTTCTTCTATGTACACTGAGAGCATCTGCACCAAAGACAAATTCCTTGTGTGTCCAATCACACTTGGCCAATAAAAATTCTATTCTATTCTATTCTATTATTTCTTATTCTATTCTATTCTATTCTATTCTATTCTATTCATTTAAAGCATGGTCCAAGGAGGTCTCTGCATGTACCTGAAGTCCTTCTGTACATTCACCAATGGGTGACTTTCCCTTTTACATTTAACCTTTTGTGTTTGTTGTAGACATTATTGGAGAATCTCCTCCGCTTCTGGTGACACCTTTTGAAGCATGTAGGAGGCAATAGGGCCATGATGGCAAACCTATGGCACGCGTGCCATATTTTCTGGCACCCAAACCATTGCCCTAGCTCAGCTTCAGCACTCATTATGGATGCCAGCTGATTTTTTGCTTGCATAGAGAATCTGGGAGGGCATTTTCAGCCTCTGGAAGGCCTCCAGGGGGGAAGGGGAGTGCGTTTTTGCTCTTCCCAAGCTCTAAGAAAGCCTCTGGAGCCTGGGGAGGGCACAAAATGGGCTTACCGGGCCCACTGGAAGTCAGAAAATGGGGGAATGGGGGCACTTGGGGGGCATTGAATACAGATATGGGTACAAGCAAGCGTACAATAGTGTACATGTGCACTATTTTGGCACCCGAGGAAAAAAAGGGGAAAGGACTTCTCAAAAGCACAAGTATTATTATTATTATTATTATTATTATTATTATTATTATTATTATTATTATTATTATTATTATGTCAGTACAACACAGCAAACGAGATCACTATGCTGGATTTCGTATTTCATCACCAGTCGGGCGCTTCCCAAGCTCCTAGGACTGGGTGATATAGTGGCGAATTATGTTTGCCGATCCCAGTAAAGCGGCCTTTTGCAATGGACAGATGGAGATTTTGTCAATTCCGATGGTTTTCAAATGTCCGCTGAGATCCTTTGGTACTGCGCCCAGTGTGCCAAGTACCACTGGAACCACTTTCACTGGCTTATGCCAGAGTCATTGCAGAGTTATTTATTTATTATTATTATTATTATTATTATTATTATTATTATTATTATTATTATTATTATTATTATTTAGATTTGTATGCCGCCCCTCTCCGGAGACTCGGTATACACCAAGTGCTGTTTGAATAATAATTTAGATATGGGCATGAGAGGAAAATGTATATTTCTAGTTAAAGAAATGGAATTTAGAGATAAACTATGTCTCAACAGTGTCAGAGATTCTGAATGAAGCTATCCCAGCAGCCAGCCATCATGTAGACATTGACCTACACGCTTCCCAACAGCTAGCTTACCGATACACGGCCTTGATTGAAATGATGCACCAGAGTAAAAATGGTGACGTAGAACTTGGGCAAACAGTGTTGAAAGAAGCCCTCTACAACGTTAGACAACACGAAGCTTTCCTCTGCATTATTCTGGTAAGATTCCATTACGTGTTGCAAATGGTTAATGTGGCTAAGACTGTCTTAGTGAAAGGCAAAATGTGAGTGATGGCAAATCACTTTTAGCTGAAATAAGAATATACGACATTCTCCAGTTCTCGTTTTTTTAAATTTAAATGAAGTGGTCCAATCTACAAAGCATGTTTTTATTTATTAAGCAACTCAATGTGACTTTTATAATTTCCTACAAATGTTATATCTGCCGCCTCTAACATACATTTTCAGACGGATGTGATCACGTGTGCACAAGAAGTTGAAATGATGCAAAAGGAATTTGCAGCTGAGATGGAACAGATCAACAACATTGTTAAGTCAAAAACAGCGGTGCCCACATCTCTTGTTTACGTGAGTTTCTGAATTTCAGGAATTTTCTGAAATTATAAGCAGTTGATAGATTCACCCAATCTGTGTAGCAGGCTTTTTGAGTGATACACAACTTTACTTTGATAATAGCCTATATTTAAAAGTTAATTAAAATCAGAATACTGATATTTATTTATTGGATTTGTATGCCGCCCCTCTCCGCAGACTCGGGGCGGCTAACAACAATGATAAAAAACAACATGTAACAATCCAATTTAATAAAACAACTAAAAACCCTTATTATAAAAACCAAACATACCATACATAACTTGTAATGGCCTAGGGGAAGGAATATCCTAACTCCCCCATGCCTGGTGACAAAGGTGGGTCTTGAGTAATTTGCGAAAGACAAGAAGGATGGGGGCCATTCTAATCTCTGGGGGGAGTTGATTCCAGAGGGCCGGGGCCACCACAGAGAAGGCTCTTCCCCTGGGGCCCGCCAAACGACATTTTTTGGTTGATGGGACCCGGAGAAGGCCAACTCTGTGGGACCTTATCGGCCGCTGGGATTCGTGCGGTAGAAGGCGGTTCCGGATGTATTCTGGCCCAATGCCATGTAGGGCTTTAAAGGTCATTACCAACACTTTGAATTGTGACCGGAAACTGATCGGCAGTCAGTGCAGATATCTAAAAGAAGCAGCGTTTTATTTTTCTGCTGAATTCTTTTAGGATTTTTTTTTATTTTTTCTCCACACCAATCATATATGCAATTTAATATACCATCAATCTTAAAATACAATACGATAATAAAATTTTTGAATTGGTATTCATAATCCGTCCAGTGCTATCTCTTGTACTTTTATTGATTTTTCTGCTGAATTTGACTTCAGGAATATCTCTTTCAAAGATCTAGCAGTAGTCAGCCAGCATATCAAGTCTCCGCTTGCCTTTGTGATGCTTTGTCATGTTTGAAAAGTCCTGATAAAAATCATTCACTGTGCTTGTCCCTGGCTGCACTAAGGTTGCCAGGGAAAAGGTCCAAGTGAGAGTCTGAGAAATGAACTTTCAATGACATGCTACATTGCATAACTTGGCACGACATCCAAAAATCACTATTTCGCAATAGATTTCTGCTTTAGAATTTTCCTGAAAGGTTTTGCAGCTGCTTTTGAATAATTGCCAGGAAGCATTTCCAATCTCACTTAGCGCTTTATCCAGTGTGTCCAATTTGTCATGTTTTATCTTTTCCTTTTTTTTAATCGAAGGAGCTACAGAAATATCTTCCTTAAATTTAGAATCACTAAACCTGGGAAATGGATTCCTCCAGTAATTGAATCCAATTGCAATTTTATTCATTGTTTTTACTGAGTTTTCATAAGCCCAAGTTTAATGCGGGAAAGAGAAAGGAAAGTTAAATGTCACATTTTCTGGAGGCCTTGGTACAGGCAACTCCTCATTATGTACGACAGAACCTCATTCCAGATGGTAAACTAGTATTTCACAGCATTCTTTCTGTTAGAAGTGATTCCTATTGTGCGTTTTAGGCAAAGATATAATTTTTGGAGGGCTTCTTCCATTCATAGAAAAGAGAACTGCATATGGTGTGAATCCTCTAACAGTCGTGTTAAAAGTCTAACACATATTATACAGTAAGTGTGAGGGGTCCAATTCCCCAGTTCTTACGTTGGTCATTCACTTTACAACCAAAATAATGTTCATTGCATTTTTTTGACAAGTTTTGTTTCAGAAATTTAAATGTTAATTCATCACATATACAACAGGATGAATTACACCGTTTTGTGGCATTGTAAATAAGAACAACAGTATTGAAAATCAAATATTTAACTTGAATAAAGAGAATGTACACTGTATGCTTACATTGTGAGCTCTGCACCAGACTGATAAGGAAGTTAAATATGAACTGGGTTCATATTTAAACATGTCTAAATACAACTCAACCTGCACAGTATTATTATAAATTGTTATTAATATGCTAAGATAGCTAAAATATAGTACTATAATAATACTAACTAAACTTACTGGTCTCTGCATCCCTTTTTATTCAAGTTTTTGAGTCAATTGTCTTATCTCAATTGTTCCTTTGTCTTCCAGTGGCCTTGTTTTTCCAATTAATCAGGATTTGGGGCAGGTCATTTAACTCAGTGCTGTACAGACCACTAAATGATACTCTTTGGGTCAAGTCCCAACATCTTACATTGATATTGTTCTTTTTGGACCTACCATATTTTTTGTACCTACATTTTTGGGGGAGGAAAACAAAAAAATAATCTGTCTCTTCCTCTGCCTCCCAACAATTTGTCTCCTTGCAGCAAACAGCCTGTTTCTGTTTCGATTTCAGTTTCATTGCAGCCTGTTTAGCACAAGGGAAAAAATATCTGCCTCCCTGCAGCCTGAAACAGCTGATGGTCGGGAGGCCAATCCAAATGACAATCACCTGCTTGTGTTAATCAGGCTGTGCTGAAGCTGAAACAGGCTGTTTGCTGCAAGGAGGTAAATTGCTGGGAGTCAGAGTCCAAATCGGCAGGCTGTAGGCATGGCTACATTTGGTACTCAAATTTTCAGCTCCTTTTAGGGGGGGCAGTGGGCCTTCTACTCTGAAAAATATTGTAATGACAATGTTTAATACTTTAAATTAACAGATATTGCTGTCTAGGTTATAGGCCCTGAACATCATTGGCTAAACATTGCATTATTTCAAGTCTTCTTTGTCTTCCAGGGTTTTTTTTGCAATTGAGATATCCATTGGAGTTTAGTTCTAGCTCCTACTCTGTCATCTTTATGCACTTATTTATTTAATTTCAGTTTCTATAATCATCAACCCCTGTATAGTTGGTTGGATAACTGAAGTTAAAAACAATACAAGTAGTCCTTGATTTATGATGGCAATTGGAACTGAATCTCACGGTTATTAGGCAAGGCCATCGTCACATCCAAGCCCAAAGACAGCACAGAGAAATCCAGTCAAGTCCTATCATTTATTTGCTTGCACCTAATGGACAGAATCGTGCCAGACTAAAGCTTTAACATTCTAACATACTATATATATCTTTTCTGCAGTTTCAATATCTTGCCTTATGGTAAGCTCACATTGAACCCTTTTAAAATGCTTATTGCAATGGAACAGATATTAACTTCTCTTTCTGCTCAAGGTCCCCATGTACAATTGGTGGGCCACTGTGTGACACAGAATGCTGGACTCGGTGGGCTTTGGCCTGATTCAGCATGGCTCTTCTTATTTTCTTATGTTTTTAGGTAGAAGAGGTATTAATGCAATCTATTTCTGAGTCGGAGGAGGGAGATCTTATGGAAAATGAACCTCTGTTAGATCCTAGATTTAGACGATTTTATAGCAGACAGCAGAAATGAGTCTGTACTAGGTGTAGTTTAGAGCAGAGGTCCCCAACCGCTGGTCCGCGGACCAGGACCGGGCCATTGGGGTTTTTCAGCCGGTCCGCGCTGCCGCTGACTGGCGCTGGAATTTGAAATGAGAAGTGTTGCTGCTCTACAAACATAGGGCAGCAACAGTTCCTTAAGGAAAGGCAGGAAACAAAGGGGCCAATTGCAGGCCCACTTTCTTCCCTGCCCCTTAAATCCCAGATTTTCTCCTCCCCGCCCCCCGGCAGCCAAACGTTGTTTAGCAGCCGGCGAGTAAGGTAAGAAAATTGTCCGGGAGGGGGGGGCTGGGCCTGTCAGTGCAGCTCGCTGCCGGGCCTCTCCTCTAACCGTCCGTGGGGTGGGGCACTGGGGTTGGGGGCCACGACCGGTGGCCGTGGAAAGTTAACAGGCCTAGTCGCGCAGCCGGCGCTAGGCCTCTAAGTGTCTGTGGGGGGGGGCCACCACGAGCTTCCAAAAGGCAAGCGGCCTAGCCTCTTGCTGCCCGTGGAGGGGGGGCGCCGATGCCAAAAGGCAAACGGCTGCCCCGCCGCTTAGGCTTTTGTTGCTTCTGGTGGGGTGGGCGCCGATGCCGAAAGCCTCAGCGAGGTTTGGCTGCCGGGGGGGGCGGGGAGGATTAAATCCTCCCCCCCTCCAGGAGCAGCAAAAGCCTAAGCTGCGGGGTGCGCCCTTTGCATTTCGGCATTGGCGCTCTCCCCTCCAGGAGCAGCAAAAGCCTCAGCGACGGATCGCGTCGTTTGCCTTTCGGCTCCATCGCTGAGGCTTTTGCTGCTCGTGGAGGGGAGGTTGGCGGTGCCGATACCAAATGCTTTCCCTCCGCGGTGGGGGGCACAGGGCAGGAAAGCCCCAGGAGACAAAGAGTGAATGAGAGAAAGGAAAGAGAGAGAAAGGGAGGGAGAGAAAGAAGGAGTGAGAGATAGAAAGGATAGAGAGAAAGAGGGAATGAGAGAAAGGAAAGAGAGAGAAAGGGAGGGAGAGAAGGAAAGAGTGAGAGATAGAAAGGATAGAAAGAGGGAATGAGAGAAAGAGGAAATGAAGGAAATGAACCCCACCCCCATATGACCAAAGGCCCCCCCCCCCCCACCGGGCCATGGAAAACTGGTCTAGCTTAAAGCCGGTCCCTGGTGCAAAAAAGGTTGGGGACCTCTGGTTTAGAGTGCCTTTCGTCATTAGAGCTATAAAAAGAATGGGAGTCTGGGTAAACTATTGTGGAACGCAACTATTCTTGTAAAGCTGCTTATTCCAGAGTGCTTTGATGGAGTTTCTCAGAAAACACTGTTCCCAGCTAAAAAGAACTGCAAACCGGAGAAGGAGATGCAAGTTACATGAATGTTTTGAATGTCAGAGTTCGTGATAGAGGGGAAATGTTATCTATTTGGGACAGTAATGAATTAGCCTTTGGCATGGCCATTCCAGTAGAAGTGAGATTTGGAAGGCAGAATTTGCTGAGAACAAATTAACGCAACTGGAAATGAGATGATATTTTGATACTTTGAATGAAATGGGTTATGAATAAAAGTTGTTAGAGAGACCTTGATTGAGCTTTGCAATCTGTGTAATTAAGGGACAGAACACCTTGTAGGATTCTTCACCAGCACCCTGTTCAAACCAGTTGAAATGTTTAGAGCCCACTGGCACAAACTCCCAGTATCTCTCCATTCCTAATTCTTTTCTTATATTATGTCCCCTGGCCAGAGTTTTCTTATTGTTCCACATTCCAGGATCATAATGTTGAAGCTTTCAAGGACTTGTTTTCTCAACTTGAATTTTTCCCAGAACTGTCATTTGCTGCATACCTGCCCTATGTGTAATTTGCTTTTTCCAGTTGGTGTTGAAGTCTGGGGGCACCCAGACAGAACACCAACTAAGGAATAAGTTACTCAACTGTATGTGGCAAAAAATAAAAATAAAATATGCATCAACCACTTAACTTTTAAAGCACCTGCAAGAGATCTGAACAGAGCACTTCTGAAAGTATTTAAAGGTACCTTCCCCAATCGATACACAGGTAGGCCTCGATTTACAACTGTTCATTTAGTGACCACTCAAAGTTACAGCAGTGCTGTAAGAGATTATTTATGACCATTTTCCACTTATGACTATTGAAGAAAAGCTGTGGTCACATGATCAAAATTCAGATGCTTGGTGCCTGGCATATATTTGCAGTGTCCTGGGATCATCTTTTGTGACTTTCTGACAAGCAAAGTCAATGAGGAAGCCAGATTCACTTAAACAACCATGCTACTGACTTAACAACCCTGGCAAGAAAAATCGTAAAATACAACATAAATCACATAATAACTGTCTTGCTTAGCAATCAAAAAATTGGGTTCAATTGCGGTTGTAAGTCCAAGACTACCTATACCAGTGATGGCGAACCTATGGCACGGGTGCCACAGGTGGCACGAGGGGCCACATCTGCTGGCACATGAGACATTGCCCTAGCTCAGCTCCGATGTGCATGTGTGTGCCAGCCAGCTGATTTTTGGCTCACACAGAGGCTCTGGGAGGGCATTTTTGGCTTTCAGGGAGCCTCGGGGGGGGATGGGGGAGGGCATTTTTGCCCTCCCCTGGCTCCAGAGAAGTCTTTGGAGCCTGGGGAGGGCGAAACACAAGTCTACTGGGCCTACCAGAAATTGGGAAACCGGCCCAGAGGGTGGGGGGAGATGTTTTCGCCTCCCCACGCATTGAATTACGGGTATGGGAACTCGCGCATGTGCGATAGTACATGCCCACACTCTTTCGACACTTGAGCAAAAAAAGTTCACCATCATTGACTTATACTGACTTTGACATGATCGAAACATTTAAATATGTTAAAGGGTTAAATAAGGTTCAGGAGGGAAGTGTTTTTAATAGGAAAGTGAACAGAAGAACAAGGGGACACAATCTGAAGTTAGTTGGGGGAAAGATCAAAAGCAACATGAGAAAATATTATTTTACTGAAAGAGTAGTAGGTCCTTGGAACAAACTTCCAGCAGACGTGGTAGGTAAATCCACAGCAACTGAATTTAAACATGCCTGGGATAAACATATATCCATTGTAAGATAAAATACAGGAAATAGTATAAGGGCAGACTAGATGGACCATGAGGTCTTTTTTCTGCCGTCAGTCTTCTATGTTTCTATACAATCCACAAACACACCATTTACATACATTTTTGCTTGACATATCTTGTAATATACAATGTGCGTACAAAATATGCTCTGCATACTTTTGATAAATGGACAATACAGTTTTGCAGCCATAATAGAAACATGTTTTCATATGTATCTTTTTGCTTCTAGCCTGCATTTATTGCACTTTCTAACCTTTGGACCAGTTTTCAAGATGAAATATTGGTGCTCAGTTTCCTCAATAATTTGACCATCTGTCTCCAGCAGTTCTTAGAAACACACTCATTAATCTATCCTGAAGAGTTAATAGCGCCTCTACTTGAAGGCCTTGTTATCAAAACTGATGAAGAAAGGCTACTTAAAAATGCTGGTAAGTAGAAGGAGTAAATATATAATGATTGAGAAAATGTCCTTTTAAATGTATTTATTTATTTATTTATTTATTTATTTATTTATTTATTTATTTATTTATTTTATTTTATTTTATTTTATTTTATTTTATTTATTCGATTTTTATGCCGCCCTTCTTCTTAGACTCAGGGCGGCTTACAACATGTTAGCAATAGCACTTTTTTAACAGAGCAAGGCTATTGCCCCCACAATCCGGGTCCTCATTTTACCGACCTCGGAAGGATGGAAGGCTGAGTCAACCTTGAGCCGGTGATGAGATTTGAACCGCTGACCTTCAGATCTACAGTCAGCTTCAGTGGCCTGCAGTACAGCACTCTACCTGCTGCACCACCCCGGCTCATATTTATTTATTATTTATTTATTATTTGGATTTGTATGCCGCCCCTCTCCGAAAACTCGGGGCGGCTCACAACAAGTGAAAAGACAATCCAATACATTAATCCAATTAATTAAAATATTATAAATTTAAGAAAAACCCCTATACTAACATACACACACACACAAGCATACCATATATAAATTCAACGTGCCCAGGGGAAGATGTTTAGTTTCCCCATGCCTGACGACAAAGGTGGGTTTTGAGGAGTTTACGGAAGGCAGGAAGAGTAGGGGCAGTCCTGATCTCCGGGGGGAGTTGGTTCCAGAGAGCCGGTGCCGCCACAGAGAAGGCTCTCCCCCTGGGGCCCGCCAACCGGCATTGTTTAGTTGACGGGACCCGGAGGAGGCCCACTCTGTGGGACCTAATCGGTCGCTGGGATTCGTGCGGCAGAAGGCGGTCTCGGAAATATATATATATATTTTTAAAGTAGAAGGACGGAGTAAATAAAAACTTAAGCTGCTACATACTCTTTGAATTGTGAAGTCTGGGGAAAAAATAAAAGTAGCAGGCTTCATGTCCGTAGCCATATAATATCAATAATCTCTTGTTTTATCTTTAATTTTTGTAGTTTTTTTTTTTGCAATCATACTTTTTTTTAACTATATTGATGTTTTAAGGAAATGTTGACAGCATGGCTCTATGGCTTAAGTTGGAATTGATTCAGGATAGAAAACAATTATTGTGAACGTTTTGTCCTTCAGGGAGAAGGCAGTGCAACGTTAAATATGAAAAACGAGCACATAATAGGAAAATGTATTTAGCTTCCAACCTGAAACAAACGCTATGTTCAGGAACTTCTGGAACAAACACAAACGATGCAGGATCCAATCTGCAACATTATCCTGGGACACATATATTCCCCTTCATTCGTGTTCTAGATCAGGGGTCTCCAACCTTGGCAACCTTGGCAAAGCTGGCTGAGGAATTCTGGGAGTTTGAAGTCCAAATATCTTCAAGTTGCCAAGGTTGGGAAACACTGGTCTGGACGAGTCGTGGTTCTGCCAAAACAAAATCTGAAGGTCTTAATGCTCTTGAGTTTGGGCAAAAACAAAAGCTGCAGCGATCCCATAGTGATTTTACATGTTTCTCCATCTGTCCGCCACACCCTTCAACAACTCCTTGTACAGCATAATATACAGATTTCATCTTCCTAGCATCGTGATGGCGAATCTATGGCACGCATGCCACAAATGGCACATGGAGCGATATCTGAGGACACGAGGCATTGCCCTATGTCAGCTCCAGCACATATGTATGTGCTGGCCAGCTGATTTTTGGCCTTCCAGAGGGCGGGGGAGGCCGTTTTCGCCCTCCCCAGGCTTCAGGAAAGCCTCCGGAATATGTGGATGGCGAAAAACAAACTCAACGGGCCTACTGGAAGTTCAGAAACAAACTTCCGGTAGGTCTGTCAGGCCGTTTTTCACCCATCAGGAAATGGCCCAACAGGCCTACTGGAAGTTCAGAGGTGCATGTGTGGTTTTGGGCCATCACTGTCCTAGCACTTTCCTGTCTTCTTCCAATCAGTTTCTGCTGCCAGTAGCTCTATCCAATTTTCTCTCTATTCCTCTCAATTTTCATTGCTGCAGCTGCCTGTTTCTCAGTTCAGTATATCCCACCAAGCTTCCTGCTACTTGATTTTCCCTTCGTCCATCACCTTAAGTGCTACCCCTCAGCTGCCCTGATCCACATTTGCAAAAGAGCCTTCTCCCCCCCCCCATATCCAGACTAAATACAGTACTTAACATTTCAGACTGGGCCCAAACCAGAGGTGGTATTTAGCCAGTTTGGACCGGTTCGCCCGAACTGGTAGCGAAAATTGCAGTTGTGCCTGGCTCTGTGCCATCCTATGTAAGCATATTTTTGAGGCTGGCTACTTACGTGGAAGGCACTCGTGCGAGCAAAACCCATGCGTGGAAGGCCATGTGCATGTGTGGAAAGTAGGTGGATGTACGAAATGGACGCACGCATGAAGCGACCGTGCATGCATGGGCTGAACTGGTAGTAACATCATGAGAAACCCACTGCTGCCAGCCCAAACCAGTCCAAGTTAGCCGTTCTGCACATGGACTGATTCATATATGATCTGTTGTACGCATCTCTTTTGAAGACATTGATAAGAATCTTCCAGGGAATACTACAGGCCATTGAGGGGTCCTGTACTGGCTAAAAAGACTTTAATTTGTATTCTTCTCAATTTATTCTTTTTAGATGACAAAGTAAATCCTGCTGATTTTGTCAAGGAAGAATGGTTCTTTCCAGAAAGTACGATTAATTTTAGCCAACTGCAGTTTGAGTATCACGGGTTTTGTGCATATACTTTTGCCGTGAAAGATGGCCTTCTCATCCCAGGTAATTATAGCTAATTCTTGCTTTAAATATAATATATTTACATATACAGTGGAACCCCGACTTACGAGTTTAATTGGTTCCGGAAGGAGGCTCGCACGTCGAACAGCTCGTATGTCGAAACATTGTTTCCCATAGGAAACAATGTAAAAGCGATTAATGCGTGCAAGCCCGAGGGCTGAGGGGAAAAGACGTCGGCTGAAGCGGGGAAGTTCGCCAGGAGGCAGCAGAAAAGCCGCGCGTGTCTTTTAAAACATCGGAGCCGGCATGGGGAGGCTCTCAATCAACCCCCGAGTCCGGGTTCGGGGCTCGGAGGCTGATTAAAAGCCTCCCCATGCCGGCTCCGATGTTTTAAAACACACGCGCGGCTTTTCCGCTGCCTCCTAAAGCGGGGGCGTGTCTTTTAAAACATCGGAGCCGGCATGGGGAGGCTCTCAATCAACCCCCGAGTCCGGGTTCGGGGCTCGGAGGCTGATTAAAAGCCTCCCCATGCCGGCTCCGATGTTTTAAAACACACGCGCGGCTTTTCCGCTGCCTCCTAAAGCGGGGGCGTGTGTTTTAAAACATCGGAGCCGGCATGGGGAGGCTCTCAATCAACCCCCGAGTCCGGGTTCGGGGCTCGGAGGCTGATTAAAAGCCTCCCCATGCCGGCTCCGATGTTTTAAAACACATGCGCGGCTTTTCCGCTGCCTCCTAAAGCGGGGGCGTGTGTTTTAAAACATCGGAGCCGGCATGGGGAGGCTTTTAATCAGCCTCCGAGCCCCGAACCCGGACTCGGTTGATTGAGAGCCTCCCCATGCCGGCTCCGATGTTTTAAAAGACACGCGCGGCTTTTCTGCTGCCTCCTGGCGAACTTCCCCGCTTTAGGAGGCAGCGGAAAAGCCGCTTATTTTTTCTTGCTTATTTTTTCCCGCCACTCGCAGCGAAAGTGCCCCGGTTTTTTTGCCGCCCCCCCCCGCCCGCCTCGCAGCAAGTGCTTGTCCGGGCGTTTTTTTTGCCGCCCCCCCCCCCGCCCGCCTCTCGCAGCAAGTGCTTGTCCGGGCGTTTTTTTTTGCCCCCCCCCCGCCCGCCTCGCAGCAAGTGCTTGTCCGGGCGTTTTTTTTTGCCGCCCCCCCCCCCCCGCCCGCTTCTGCACCCCCAGCAGAAGCCAAGGACTCACCAAGAGCTGGATACTGAGAAGAGCCGGCCTGGCTTGCTTTGCTTCCGAGAAATAAAGCGTCACGCCCCCCTGACGCTTTTGGCGGCAAAAGAGCCCAGCATCGCTTCGGAAGCCGCCGAAAGCGTCAGAGGGGCGTGACGCTTTATTCGGCTCTGCATCAGCTCGGAAGCAAAGCAAGCCAGGCCGGCTCTTCTCGGCTCGTATCCCGAATGGAAGCTCGTGAGTCGAACAAAAATTTCTCTACTCTCCCAGCTCGTATCTCGAGTAGCTCGTAAGTAGAGCTGCTCGTATGTCGGGGTTCCACTGTACAGTGATCCCTCGAGTTTCGCGATCTCGATCTTCGCGAAACGCTATATCGCGATTTTTCCACCCGATGACGTCACTCTCTTCCTTCCTCATCTATCTTTCTCTCTCTCTTTCTCTATCTTGCTTCTTCCTCTCTCACACTCTCTTCCTCCCTCTCTCATCTCTTTCTTTCCTTCTCTCTCTTTCTCTATCTCTCCCCCTCTTGCTGGCGGGTGGCGGGCGGCGGGCGGGCGAGCGGGGGCATCAGCGAGGAGCCGGGGTTTCCCCTTTGCATGGGCGGCTGGGAAACCCCGATCTTCGTCTGCTCGCTGCTGCTGCACCGAGCAGATCAGCTGCTGGGCGGCCGAAGGAACCTTCCCTGGGTCTTCCCCCTCTTGCTGGCGGGCGGGCGAGCGGCGGGCATCAGCGAGGAGCCGGGGATTCCCCTTTGCGTGGGCGGCCGGGAAGACCCAGGGAAGGTTCCTTCGGCCGCCCAGCAGCTGATCTGCTCGGTAGCGCAGCAGCAGCGAGGAGCCGAATCGGGTTTCCCCTTTGTGTGGGCGGCGGGGAACGCAAACTCCACCATCTACGCATGCGCGGCCATAGAAAAAAAGGGCGCGCATGCGCAGATGGTGTTTTTACTTCCGCAACCCTACATCGCAAAAAATCGATTATCGCGAGGGGTCTTGGAACGGAACCCTCGCGATAATAGAGGGATCACTGTAATAAAAATATAGTGTAGTATATTTATAGATCACACACACACACATATATATAAAATCAAATGGTTATAAATGGAAGACAATGTTATCAGGACACTTCTCAGATTCATGAGCATAATATGAAGCATGATAATTGCTATTTGCTGTGCAGCCACCAGATATTAGTATTTTTCTCTCTTTCCTTCCTCTCTCCCTTTTCTTTTGAAAATGCAGCTGAAAAACAGGGATGGGGAGGAAGGAAACACAATGTAAAAATTGGGCTTTTTAAAAAAAATCTGTGTATTACATGCTTCCTTCATTCAAAAGAAAAATTATGTTTAGATATATGTAGAGTGAATGTTTTGTGCTTTCTGTTTTTTTTAAGGAAATCCTTCCATTGGAGTCTTGAAATATAAGGAGAGATATTATTCTTTTAATTCTAAGGAAGCTGCATACAATTTTGCCAAGAGTCCAGATAGATTTATTAGGATGGTAGCAGAAAAAGCAAAGGAATGTGCAGAGCTTATTCAACTGCTTGAACTTCACCATCAGTTTGAATACCTGGCTCCTTATTCTCAGGTGCTCCATTATATTCTTTAATGATTGAGTGAAAGATGCGCTGCTGGAAAACACTGGCTCTAAGAAGCGGACTGGGGATATCTCTCAGAGCATAGGTGGAACTTAGGGCAATGGTCATGTCTGCACTATTGGCAGTGAAGTTAGCTCTGCAGACTTCCCAATTTGAAATATGTTTTCAAACTTGGCAACTTTAAGGCTTGTGGACTTCAACTGCCAGAATTTCTCCAGCCAGCAGAGCATTGAAGTCCACAAGTCTTAAAGTTGCCAAGTTTGGGGATCCCTGTGCTAAGCCATTGCTTACTGATATTTTTTTCAGTCATGCGTAATAAGAAGAAAACAGAGTGAGCCATACCACCTAATAACATTTTCTTAAAGAATTCCAGCTGAGTTTCTGTGATACATATCCAAAAATTAAGGAAAGGGGATGAGAATTGTTAAGTTCTGATCAGCGATGAGCTGCCAAAATTTTACTGCAACACTGTTGGCTTATTTTGTGGGCGTGGCTTGATGGTCATGTGGCTGGGTAGGAGTGGCTTGTCGGCCATGTGACCAGGGAGAGTGGCTTGATAATCATATGATGGGGGGGGCGCTTAAAGGTCATGTGACTGGGTGGGAGCGACTTACCAACCAAGATAAGTTTTCAAATAGGTGCTTGGAGTCTTTTTCAGTTGATTAAGTCACATTATTTGAATAGCCACAAGAAGGACATATGAGAGACAGCATTATTTGTTGAGGAGCACAGTCACATTTTAAGGTTTTGTACTGAACCCGCAAGGTTCAGTATGATAACAGATTAGGCAAGTACCGTATTTTTCGCTCCATAAGACGCAGTTTTTTTCCTCCCAAAGTAGGATGAAAAATCAGCCACGTCTTATGGAGCGAAGATGCAGGCGGGGGGGGGGGGGAGGCGCTGGAGCAGAGGGGGGGGCGGCGATATACTCATCTGGAGACCGCCGCCTCTGTCGCCGCCTCTCCTCTTCCCAACCCCGAAGAGAGCCGCGCTTTTCAGCCTCCGGAAGTGCTGGGCTGGGGGACGCCTCCACCCCACAGGTTTAGGAGGCGGAGCGGCACCGGAGGAGCGTTGGCGGTTCCGAGCCTTTGGGAAGGCTATGGGAATCGCTTCAGGAGGCGTGGAGGTCTCAGCCAGTCGCTCGCAGCCGGCCGCCGCCTGTGCGATTCCCGAGCCTTTGGGAAGGCTATGGGAATCGCTTCAGGAGGCGTGGAGGTCTCAGCCAGTCGCTCGCAGCCGGCCGCCGCCTGTGCAAAGTTTGGCTGCGAACTCGGCTGGCTAGCTGCTGCCTGGCCCCCTCCCTCCCCGAGGAGGGTCTCCCTTCGCACCACCAGCGGCGCTTCCCCCGCCAGCCAGCCAAGCCCCGCGCCCGCCGGAGCCGGCTCTTCGCTCTCCCCCCGCCGCCCGCCGCGTTTTCAGGAGGTGGGGAGGGTCGGGCAGACGGCCAAGGCCAGGAGGGACGCCACTGCCCCCCTTCCTTCTCTCCGCCCGCCGCTGCGCCTCCTGCTGAGCCCCCTCGGCCCCGCGCGGCGCCTGTCAGAGGAAGCTGCCCTGTCCCGGCCAGGATCCGGGGGCGAGGTCGTCGGGGTTTGAGGGGCCCTAAACCGCCCACAGCAGAAAAACAGAAAAAATAAGGGAGAAAGAAAGAGAGAGAAAGGAAGAGGAGAGATAGAAAGGGGGAGAGAGAAAGAGGGAGAGATAGAGAAGGAGAGAGAGAAAGAGAGAGATACAAAGAGAGTGAGTGAGAGAAGGAGAGATAAGAGAGAGAAAGAAAGAGGGACAGAGAGAAAGAAAGAGAGGGACAGAGAGAAAGAAAGAGGGACAGAGAGAAAGAAAGAGGGACAGAGAGAAAGAAAGAGAGGGACAGAGAGAAAGAAAGAGAGGGACAGAGAGAAAGAAAGAGAGGGACAGAGAGAAAGAAAGAGGGACAGAGAGAAAGAAAGAGAGGGACAGAGAAAGGGAGAGAGAGAAAGAGAAAGAAAGGTAGAGAGAAAGAGGGAGAGATAGAAAGAAAGAGAGAGGGGGGCTTGTTTGTATATTTTCCCAATTCCCCTAGGGCAGTGTTATTGTAATAAATATTTTAGCCTACTTTTTGGCTCAAAATATTTTTTTTTCTATTTTCCTCCTCTAAAAACTAGGTGCGTCTTATCAGCAGGTGCGTCTTATAGAGCGAAAAATACGGTAGCTCAATTTTCTTTAATTGCTTTAAAAGTTCAGTTCTAGATAATGATTAAAATGATTAAAGCATTTATGGGTTAAAAATACTATTTAATTATTTCCTATTTTAAAAGCAATTAAGGATCATACTAAGGTACTAGAGAAGGTAGGACAATAAAAAAAACTATTAAGTATTCAATAAATAGTCCATAAACTTACTACTCCTACTGCGTGTGTGTGTGTCCCCCCCCATGGAGGCAACAGCCCATTACTGGTTCTGATACTGAAGAGACAGAGACTAGTGGAGTGACTTTCAGCTCTTTATTAGGTTACAGGGAGTAACTTCCAGCAGCAGTATACAAAAGGCAGAGGGTTTAAATAGGGAGCCAATTCGGCAGGGAACCAATCAGAATTTTCCTACCTTCCTTCCCTGTTGGACTGGAGTGAAAACTTCCCAGCTTCTTCAGAACACAAAAATAACATAAAGTTTGTTTTTTATTCTTGCTGTTGTTCCAGTTTAGACTTAAAGAGAAGCATTTCCTAGAGCCAATTTCAAAATGTGACACCAGTACTCAGACGGACACCCACATTTTGCCACCAACAATTGTGAAGAATTACGAGTGGAATGAATGGGAGTTGAGGAGAAAAGCCATCAAACTGGTCTGTATCCTAGCCTGAACTAAAAGGGATGGAATCTTTGTCCCACAATATCAGGTGGACCATTAATTACTGGAATTCCCAACTTTCCAGTTGAACAAAATATCTAGTTCTGGTAAAATTTGAGATTATGAGACAAAATATTCAGATTTATTTATTTATTTATTGGATTTGTATGCCGCCCCTCTCTGTAGACTCGGGGCGGCATTATTTTGTCTGGTTTGTCTTTAAAAAAACCCCAATCTCATTGGTATTGTAAGCAATAAAGCTAGGGCCATGACTAATTATTTGCCAGAAATGTGAACCACAAAAATTGAGAATAATCATTTATGCGGTATGCAGAACAGACTATTTATTTATTTATATCCCACGTTTGAAATATTCTCTGTAGCTATGTGAAGCTCTGAAGGTTTACAGTTTGAAATGTTAATTAATTCTAAGCATTTGAGCTCCAATTTAAAACAGTTTTCTACAAGTTTTCCATAAGCTGATCCTGTTTGCTCTTACACTACTTTAATGTTAAGTATTCTTAGAAAATAAATGTACTTTTGAATCTTTAATGGAAAGGCAGAATATTCATTTTAATAAATTAAGGTGACATAAATTGCTCGTTCTTTTTAACTTGTAAGAAGAAACGTATACTAATGCAAAATGGTACACTGCGCTTATAAGTAGTGTTGGGCGAACCCAACGAAGTTTGGGTTCAGGTTCGGCACCCAAATTTTAAAAAACAGTTCGGGTTCGGCACGCAAACCTGAACCCAAACCTTTGCCGAACTTTTGAGTTTGGCGCTTGGGAAAGTACCGGGAAGCGCCGCCGCCCAACTGTCACCTTCTGGAACAGCCGGGGGGCTTCCTGGCGCTCTCCCGAACCAGAACTCTTGCCGAACTTCTGGGTTCGGCATTCGGGAGACCGCCAAGAAGCGCCACGGCTGTTTCTGAAAGTGACAGCTGGGCGGCAGCACTTCCCAGAACAGCCGGGGAGCTGTCGGCCGGTGGGGAGGCGCAAAAGGAGGTGGGGAATCCCACAAGGGGATTCCAGGGGCAGAGATTTGACGTCACTGAGACGTCCTTCCTGGAGTCTCCGTTTCAGCTGGCCAGGAAGGACATCTCAATGATGTCAAAGTTCCGCCTTTGGAATCCCCTCATGGGATTCCCCACCTCCTTTTTCACCTCCTGACCGGCCGACAGCTCCCCGGCTGTTTCGGAAGAGGACAGCCGCGCGGGGGTGCTTCCTGGTGTTATCCGGAGCCCGAACCCGTACTTTTGCTGAACTTTCGAGTTCAGCATTCGGGAGAGTGCTGAGAAGTGCCGCCGCCCAGCTGTCACCTTCAGAAACAGCCGGGGCGCTTCTCGGCCGTCTCCCGAACGCCGAACTCAAAAGTTCGGCAAAAGTTCGGGTTCGGGCTCCAGAGAACACCGGGAAGCCCCCCAGCTGTTCTGGACGGTGACAGCTGAGCGGCGGTGCTTCCTAGTGCTCTCCCGAATCCGAACCCGAACTTTTGCCGAACTTTTGCAAATATTCGGGTTCGGGTTCGGTATACCGAACTGCACAAATTTCGGTATGAACTCGAACTTTGCGGGTTCGGTTTGCCCAACACTACTTATAAGCCAAAGGATTCTCAAGAATGGGGTCAATCTTTATTTTTAAATAAGAAACTAGAGAAGATTGAGTGAGGTTCTTGAATCTATATTTACTAGTAGAAAATAGTTTAGCTGGAAATTTAATTCATACAAATTTGACTGAGTTAAAAGATGCCCGTTCTGCCTTTGCCCTATTACAAGAGGAAAGTCTAGACCAGTGATGGCGAACCTAGGGCACTGGTGCCACAAGTGGCATGCAGTGCCATATAGGATGGTACGTGAGGCATTGCCCTATGCTCAGCTCTAGCAGCATGCGTATGATAGTCAGCTGATTTCCAACCTTGGGGAAGGCCGTTTCGCCCTCCGGAGGCTTTAGGGAAGCTTCCGTGAAGCCCCTGAGTGCAAAAAACTGCCCAATGGGCAAATCAGAAGTTTGGAAAAACGGACTTCTGGTTTGCCCGTTGTGCTGTTTTTTCACACTCCTGGGCTTCAGGAAGCTTCCCTCAAGGCTCCAGAGTGTCAAAAACAGCACAATGGGCAAACCAGAAGTCCATAAGAACATAAGAAGAGCCGTGCTAAATCAGGCCAAAGCCCATCAAGTCCAGCATTCTGTGTCAAACAGTGGCCCACCAATTGTCCATGGGGATCTTGAGCAGAAAGAGAAGGCAAAACCCTCCCTTTCCTTTGACTTCACAACAAATGGTACTCAAGGGAATCCTGCCTGCCTCAACCAACATAGAGGCGGCACATGGACATCCGTTTCAATAACCACCGATACACTTGGCATCCATGAATCTGTCTAGTCTTGCCTTGAAGCTATCGAGGCTGACAGCTGTCATGACCTCTTCTGGAAGTGAATTCCATAAACCAATGACCCTCTGGGTGAAGAAATAATTCCGTTTGTTTGTCCTTGCTTTCTTACCTATGAGCTTTAGGGAGTGCCCCCTCGTCCTAGTATTGCGTGATAGAGAAAATAATTTTTGTTTTTCTGAACTTCCGGTGTGCCCATTTGGCTGTTTTTTTTACTGTCCCAGGCTTCAGTGAGACCTTTGCATGCGGACAGGGGGGGATTGTGCACATGTGCAGAGGGCAGCACGGGAAGTGCGCGTGCATGGGGGGGAGGAATGAATGTGGGCATGTGCGTGTGTGCTAGCACACACACACACCCTTTTGGCACGCAGAACAAAAAAAGGTTTGCCATCACTGGTCTAACACTGTCCCAATTTTAAGAGAAAAAACTTCTCAAAATGATTATTAATTTATTAATTTATTCATTCATTCATTTATTAGATTTGTATGCCGCCCCTCTCTGTAGACTCGGGGCGGCTCACAACAATAATAAAAAACAATGTACAGTACAAATCTAATATTTTTTAAAAAGCTAAAAACCCATAATTTAAAAAGACATACACACAACATACCATATAGGCCTGGGGGAGATGTCTCAGTTCCCCCATGCCTGATGGCAGAGGTGGGTTTTAAGGAGTTTACGAAAGGCAAGGAGGGTGGGGGCGATCCTAATCTCCAGGTGGAGCTGGTTCCGGAGGGTCGATGCCACCACAGAGAAGGCTCTTCCCCTGGGTCCCGCCAGCCGACATTGTTTAGTCGATGGGACCCGGAGAAGGCCAACTCTATTTCCTATTAATAATCTAGTTGACCTAGATTTATATTATACAGTAGTTTCAAATATATTAGTTGTCAATTACTGCCATTCTAGCATTAAAAAAATATGCAGTGATCCAATTAATTTCAGGAGTGTGATTTTGCTTACTTGCATTTCTTTTTCTGTATTCAGGCTAACTTGCGCCAAAAGCTAACTCACTCAATGCAAACTAACCTCAGTCATATGAGAAGGGACAACTGCAGCCAAGTATACTTGTTGAAGGAGACTGCCTCACAAAGTAAGCGAGAGAACAGTAGCAATGTACCGAAACCACAGATTTTCCTAGCTGGTCTTCGAGGAGGAACACCCCCAACTACTCGAATGACCAAAGTGAATTTAACTAGAGCAGTTGATGAAACATAATTGTGTTATTTAAGTGAAAAACATTTCAATAAATTAAAATGTTTAAAAATATAAATGAGTCTCTCATTTTTTTGATTGAAAGATTGGACACATTTCCTGAATAGGAACAGTAGGAGGAAAAAACTCCAAATATCAATAATAAGATGCAGCATAAATTATTCAGGGTCAGGCCTGTCCCTCTACTACAATATCCTATATTAAATGATACAGGAGAGAAACACGTTTCTTATTGTTTTAATTTTCAGGCTGATTATTCTCTTAACTATTCTTCCTTTTCTTCCCATCTCTTGTTTAAGATTGATCAGTGTAATTTTTTTTAATCATCCATTTTGTGCACACCTTTTTTATTTTCTCAGCTTTCTTCATAGCATTACATAGCTCTAATTATAGGAATGGAGATAGCCTGTAACACTGTTGGTCCTTAGAACAAGCCAGCACAAGAGGCACAAGGAAAGGGCCACATTTATAAAGGCATGAAGGAATAATTGGCATTTTGATCAGTGATTTGATGATTATCATAGCAGCAGAACTGGAGCTAGAGGCATCGGTGTGGCCTAAAGATGTTGGAGGTGCTTGGCAGTATATCTTTCAGGGTGTGATGGATCATTTCTGATGGTGGCAATGACGTTTGACAATGGCAGATTTAGAGTTGTGAAGAAAGCTGGTGGGCTGCATTTTGTGTAGGCCTGCTTTAGAATCCTGCAGTGATTTTATATATGTATATATCATGGTTGGTCATGTTTAATCTCAACCTCAGCAACTAATAATCCTATACACACACATTGTAGGGCAGGAAAGGCACATTTATCAATGTAACAGTAAATGGAAAAAAAATGCTACGAGCCCATGCATTGCTTGGAGGACATCACTTTTAAACAGCAGGCTGGAAAAGAGAAAAAAAGAAAAATCTCAGAACAAAGCAGCGACACACTACTTACAGACCGTTGCTTGGAAAAGTAGGAATGTGTTAACATAATTACTAGGACCTGAATTTCAAGGACTTTACCATTAGGACGCAGTCCAGGAGTGATTGGAGTGGGCAGGCAAGAGTTAAAAACTACAACAGTTTAACAAAAACCAAAAACTAATTTTAATTTTTTTAAAAACCGATGCCTGAGGTATAAACAATCCAAGATGAATTACTCACACTCCAGGAAAGCTCATCTGCCTAAAAATGCTCCAGTTCAGTGTTTCTTAAACTTTTTGCCCTCAGGACCACCTCCCACTTTAAAAAAATTATAGAAGGCACTACAAGAGCTTTTGTTTACACGAATTAGATTTATTGATATTTACCATATTAAAAATTAAAATTGCATTTTTAATGAACCATGTTAAATTAACAGCAGTAGGCCCATTAGATATTAATATATTTTTCATGAAAAACTATATTTTAATATAATAATAAGTGATGTTTTACGTTTTTGCAAATATCTTCAATATTTGGCTAATAATTTTGATTTAGAGGACCCTGGAGATGGTCTCCTGCAATCCTCTGGCTACACTTTAACAAATTAAAAATCGAATGAATGAACGAACAAACAAACAAACAAATAAATAATGCCATTTTAGAAGTTGCTTCTTTTCATTGGAAGAAATTCTGGCTGCAAAATATGGTACTGGACAGTCCATCCCAAAACAAAAAGACACAAGAAGAGATCAGACCTTACACTTGCTCTACTAGCTCAGTGTTTCTTAAACTTGCCAACCTTAAGACATGGACCCAAAGGTGCTTTTCTTTCAAAAGATAACTGGACCTTATTGTTTTTCCTTGAAAAAAACCCCGATCTCCATCATTCAGTGCGAACTGAAGAAGCTTCTTGGATGAGAATAAAAACGTCTTCAAAGATAAACAACGAAGTCCAGTTGCCTTTTGAAAAATGCACCTTTGGGACAACCATGACATGGATGACTGAGAACCCGCAGATTACATGGTTTGAAGTCCACGTGTCTTATAGTTGCTCAGTCGGACTAGCTAGCTGAAATCTGTTTTACTGTACTGTTAAAAATGAGGATTTCCGGGCGTCCTGTCCCTTTAAGGGACAGCTCTGCTATCACCAATACAAACCCACTTCCTGGAATAGACAATTGACTCCCTTTCAGGAGCTCCACGGAAAGCTTCGGTCTGTTTCTCTTTCCGGCGGCAAGATCGAAACGATGCGTTCCGGAACGGGACCCTCTAGCTTGCTTTCAGTAGTTCTCTATGGTAAATTGGACTGAACGACTCGCGGGGGCTTATTCCTCGCCGATTGATTCCTTCACTTGGCTATTATGGCGCCTCCGAAAGGTAAGCGAAGCGACCCTGGGATTCTCCCAACGCCTGATCACGCTGGTGCTCGGATCGCGAAGCCAGCTGCTCCCGATCGACTCCGCTTTATCACTTGCGCGGAAAGAGCGCGATCCACTTCACAGGGGCTAATGTTTGGGCATCCCCATGTGCGGGTGGGGGATTCCCTATGCAAAAGGCGGAATCCTAAAGTCCCCCCCCCCCATGGAACCGGGTTTGATTAGAAGAAGAAGGTGGCTAGTTCAAATAAAGGCGCAAGCCGATATCCATTTGTTGCCACCCATTCTGCTTTCCGTGGATAGCTGTTCTGTTGCACTAGAAGAGGTTTTCCCAACCAAAGCTTTTCAGATGTATTGGATTTTAATGTGTGTGTTTGTGTGTTATTATTTCACTGAAAGAGTAGTAGATGCTTGGAACAAACTTCCAGAAGACGTGGTTGGTAAATCCACAATAACTGATTTTAAACATGCCTGGGATAAACATATATCCATACTAAGATAAAATACAGGAAATAGTTTAAGGGCAGACTAGATGGACCAGGAGGTCTTTTTCTGCCGTCAATTTTCTATGTTTCTATATGAATTGATCAGGCTGAAATAATGCAATAACATAGGAACTTAGTTTGGAAGCATATTATGAGCTAACCATGGAATGAAATTATATTTTGATTGCCAAATTATATTTGATATTAGAAATTGTAGAAAAATGAAGACAATTTTCACAGTGATCTGAACATGGGAAGAAAGTACATAAATTGTTCTTTGAATTCAGTTCATTTTGAAGAACTACCATATATCTTGTTTTCAAAGATTTGTGCCATGAAGAGCCCTAATTTAAATGTAGCTGTTCTCTGTACAGTATTTATAAAAGTTCCTTATGGAAGTGATTCACGTTTTACAGATTCGTCCAGTTTTTGGCATGTTCATATGTAGGTTTAATATATATACAGGCAACTTTTAGTTCACTAGAAATTTGGCAAGCTTGTTAATATGGTCAATTTAAAAAACAACAACACTGAATTGGTTTTATGAAGTAGTATGCTAGAAATATGCAATGCTATTTTGAAGTCAAAGTAAATCATAATATCATATGGTTATACTGTTGGGTTTCTGAATTTAGTGTTTTAAATAGTTAAACAGTTTTTCTCTTAATTTTATTTAATCACTGTGCCACGTAGACACCATGTTTAACACTTTTGCATTCTGTCCTGGAAACAATAAACAACCCCCCCCCCCAGGTAATATGAAAAGTAAGTTTCCTTGTCACTACTCAAAGGAAGAAAAATGTTTAATAGCGCTGTTCACCTGGTTGCACTGAGTGATATGTCTGCTGCAGAACGTAGCCTCGTGCCACATGTTGAAGCAAAATAGATCTTATCTTTAAAAGATGATCGTAAATTATATGATTGCAAAATGTAACCTGTAATACCTTGAAGGAATATTTACACAAGGTGGAACTCCTTTGAAAGAATAAATGTTTAAGTGACTGGATTTGGGAATGCAAAGCTGTATTAAAATAATGGTATAATGAACACTATATATATATACAGTATATGTATATTGTTCTGAGTTCGGGTTTTGCCCCGTGTAATATTTTGCATGTCTATGCGACGTTTCAGTGAAATCACATTCACCATCATCAGGCTGAAGTTGTAAGCTTCGTGCTGCTGTAAATATAGTGAGGGTATGGCTAGCTGATGAGGCCAAAATAAGGCCGAAATAGATCTATCCTAGTCTCCCTTAATTTTCAAATTCAGCAAAAACATTTGACATATATATACAGTGATCCCCCGGTTATTGCGTCCCCGACCATTGCGAACAGGCTAATTTGCGATTTTTCAACCCGGAAGTCAAAACACCATCTGCGCATGCGTGCCCTTTTTTCTATGGGCACGCATGCGTAGATGGCGCCGGGCAGATCAGCTGCTGGGCGGCTTCCCTAGGTCTTCCCCCTCTTGGCGGGCATCAGCGAGGAGTTTCCCCACCGCCCACGCAAACTCCTCGCTGCTGCCGCTTCGCTCGGCCGCTTCCCAGCTGAGTACTCAGCTGGGAAGCGGCCCGAGCGAACGGCTTGTCTGCAGCCTGCCTGCCCGTGCGCCCGCGGCTCGCGCGCCCTTCTCCCGCCCACGCCGTTCGCTCGGGCCGCTTTCCAGCTGAGTACTCAGCTGGGAAGCGGCCCGAGCGAACGGCTTGTCCGCAGCCTGCCCACGCCGTTCGCTCCCCCTCTTGCTGGCGGGAGGGCGAGAAGCCCTCCCCAGCACCCGCTCGCCCGCCCTTCGCCGCTCGCCCGCCCTTCACCCGGCCACCCGCCGTTCGCTCGCTGCTCGCCCGGCCACCCGGGTTCGGGGGCGCCGCTTTCCAATGAGTCCCGAAGACAAACGCGGAAGTTTGACGTTTGTCTTCGGGACTCATTGGAAAGCGGCGCGGCTGTTTTAAAATGTCGCCGCCGGCATGGGCGGCTTCCTAGCAGCCCCCCAAACCCGGGTTGGGGGTCCGGGGGGGTGCTGGTAAGCCGCCCATGCCGGCGGCGACGTTTTAAAACAGGAACCCCAATCTTCGGCTCCTCGCTAGCGCTGCGGGAGTAAAAACACCATCTGCACATGCGCAGATGGTGTTTTTACTTCCGCAGCGCTACTTCGCGAAAACCCGATCATTGCTAGGGGTCCTGGAACGGAACCCTCGCAATGATCGGGGGATCACTGTATATATATATATATATATATATATATATAAATATATATATATATATATATATACACACACACACACACACACACACACACATACACATATACATACACACACACATACACACATAGTATAGTGTTGTGGAAATACAACCCCCCCCCCCCCAAAAAAAAACCTTTGTAGAAGTAAAGCAAAGAATCTAAGGCAGTGGTTCCCAACATTTTTTTGGCCATGCCCCACCCAAGCATCTCTAAGATCCTGATGCCCCCTCCCCTATGACATATAATTCTTACTATTCAAAAAGTAAACTCTACACATGCAGAAGAAGCCTAAAAGGCCATTAACGTGGTTTAAACAAGGCTTAAATTGCCCCCATTAAAAATCAAATTGCCCCACGTTGAGAACCACTGACGAAGGCAAACATTACTAGTCTTCCTTGATGGTACCAATTCTAAATCATTACATGGAACTGGATGGTACCAGGATTTTTAATTATTAATTCCTTATATAATTATTTTAAAAATCTGTACAAAGAACTATAGTTCCAGATTATCCTATCTGAAACATTGGGTAGCACTAGATATATCTTTATGAGATGCTTTGCGGTGAATATTCTGAGGTTAATGTCTAGAGACACGAGGAGAGCCTGTTGCACACAACAGCTAGATGACCTTGGACTAGTCACTCTTTCTCAATTTAGGAAGGAGACAAGGTCAAGCCACTTCCAAAAAACCTGCAAGGAGTAGTTCATACAGTTGCCGGAGTCAACAATTACCGTACTTAAACTGAACCCTGCTCCCCCAAAAGATATGAAGATCTGAAGTTTTTTGCTCCAGGACAGCTCACTTTGAACAAGGCTCCCATCCTCTTGTTTTAGGTTGATTGGCATAGAAGAGAAGTAACAGTGAGGCACAGAATTGTATCCCTCCCAAATAAGTTGTTTAAGTGGGAAATGCTATGGTAATGATCATGAAAAAAACAGTGGTTGATTTAGATGTAGGGAAAAGTTATTTCAGTGCCCACTGTGAAACAGACCTGATCAAGCGTGGAACTCATTACTGGACTCCATAGTGTCATCCCCAAACCCCCAACACTTTACCCTTGGATTATCCACGGTTGACTTATCCAGATTCCTAAGAGGTCAGTAAGGGGCGAGTACAAGTGCACTAGAGTGCCTTCCGTCCCCTGTCCTATTGCTCTCCTATATCTCCTTTCTTTTCTTCTATTCCTATATCTCTTCTTCTATTCTTTCATTGATATGTTCTATTACTATATCTTCTTTTCTATTATTTCTTAGATATATTTTACTATGAGTATCTCCTCTATAACCTTCATCATGTATTTTACTGTGTATACCCACTAAAACCCTCATCGTGTATTGGACAAAATCAATCAATCAATCAACCTGAACAATTGTTATTTATGATGCCTGTGAAGATTTGTGTACCACCCTCTAATGCAGTGTTTTTGAAACCTGGCAGTCGTCAACTTCCAGAATTCCTCAGCCAGCAGAGGAAATTGAAACTTCTCTAGTGGCTTCCAGATATTCCTCTGTAGATGGCCAACTGTCATTGTTGCTGGGATATTTAAAATTAGTTAATTAAATATCTTCCTCCCTCCCCCTCCCTCCTTTCCTCCCTCCCTCCCCTCCCTCCCTCCTTTCCTTCCTTCCTCCCTCCTTTCCTTCCTCCCTCCCTCCTTTCCTTCCTTCCTTCCTTCTCTCCTTCCTTTCCTTCCTTCCCTTCCTTCCCTTCCTTCCTTCCTTTCCTTCCTTTCCTCCCTCTCCCCTCCCTCTCCACTTCTCTTTCCCCCCTCCCTCCCTCTCTCTATTTAAGATCAGGTTGATTCATGTGAACTTACTTATGACTGTTGGAGGTGGGGTTTTAATTCTTATATTTCACAGAGGAATCCTTTTGCTTTTTCAGAAAATGTCAGCCTACTTTTTAAGTTGTACTGCTTGACGGTGATGACCTTAGTGGCTGCAACATATACAGTAGCATTGCGATATACAAGAACAACCGGAGCAGTTCTCTACTTTTCATCCACAGCCGTTTGCATTACAGAAGTTATCAAATTATTCCTAAGTTTGGGCATTTTAGCAAAGTAAGTATGAAGACTGGTGAGGATAGTCAGATGATAAATTTACTTGCTCTTTTCTGATTTATTTTATTCCTTAAAAAAAACACCACCCCTCCCATAGTTCCTGTTATGATACATATATATTCTATGTTAGATTTGCTTCTTTAAACAGATTATTTTCAAAGCAAACAAAAACATTCTGAATTGAGTTTTTGTTCTATATAGTGGTACCTCTACTTAAGAATTTAATTCATTCTGTGACCAGGTTCTTAAGTAGAAAAGTTTGTAAGTAGAAGCAATTTTTCCCATAGGAATCAATGTAAAAGCAGATAATGCATGCAAACCCATTAGGAAAGAAATAAAAGTTCAGAATTTGGGTGGGAGGAGGAGGAGGAAGAAGAGGAGGAGGACAGTCGCTGCCCAGAGCGAAGGGAGTGTTTCTTTTCTCTGGGCGCTGGCAGAGGTTTAAGTTAGATAATGCTGGTGTAAAAGATGTATAATGAACTCAGTGGCATCAGCCATAAGAGCATGGTTGCTGCTCCATTGTCTGTTTTCTGAAACTACTTTTCTTTCAGTTGATTTAGGCGCTGTAAGGAATCCTGGGTGGGAAGGAAAAATGGCACCCATGTGGGGCTGGTGAGAGAATAGGTTCCACAACTGGCCACATGTCCCTACTTCTCCTAAAATTAGGCATTTGGCGATAGTTACCAAGAGAGACATGTTCTGACTGTCTTAATTATCTCTCAGAAGTTTCAGTTATTCTGAAATCAGAGTTTCAATAAGTAGTTTTCTAAATATCAAAACATTTATGCATGCTCACCATCTTTAGTTACTTATCTTCGAGTGTCTGTGTGTGTGAAAACCACTCATGCCATGATCACAAAATCTCTAGAACTGTAAAGCCTACAAACTTGAACTTTGACACGTATGTTCCTCTTGGCTTCTAGGTGCTCACTATGAAAGGATTTTTCAAAACGACCATCAGATAATTAGTATTTCTTATATTATTAACATGCTCTGATGCTAATTACTTAGACATTCTCCTTCCCCTCCCAACCTGAAAATAACTCTGGAGAGAAGGGGATAGCACAGGAGAGGCTTTTGTGGGGCAAGGCTGAGAAAGAGAAGGGGATAGCATAGGAGAGGCTTCTGTGGGGCAAGACTGAGGGAGAGAAGGGGATAGGATAGGGGAGGCTTTTGTGGGGCAAGACTGAGGGAGAGAAGGGGATAGCATAGGAGAGGCTTCTGTGGGGCAAGGCTGAGGGAGAGAAGGGGATAGCACAGGAGAGGCTTCTGTGGGGCAAGACTGAGGGAGAGAAGGGGATAGGATAGGGGAGGCTTCTTTGGGGCAAGGCTGAGGGAGAGAAGGGGATAGGATAGGGGAGGCTTCTTTGGGGCAAGGCTGAGGGAGAGAATGGGATAGGATAGGGGAGGCTTTTGTGGGGCAAGACTGAGGGAGAGAAGGGGATAGGATAGGGGAGGCTTCTTTGGGGCAAGGCTGAGGGAGAGAATGGGATAGGATAGGGGAGGCTTCTTTGGGGCAAGACTGAGGGAGAGAAGGGGATAGGATAGGGGAGGCTTTTGTGGGGCAAGACTGAGGGAGAGAAGGGGATAGCATAGGAGAGGCTTCTGTGGGGCAAGACTGAGGGAGAGAAGGGGATAGGATAGGGGAGGCTTCTTTGGGGCAAGGCTGAGGGAGAGAAGGGGATAGGATAGGGGAGGCTTCTTTGGGGCAAGGCTGAGGGAGAGAATGGGATAGGATAGGGGAGGCTTTTGTGGGGCAAGGCTGAGGGAGATGAGGGGATAGGATCAGAGGTGGGTTCCTACTGGTTTGGACCAGTCCTATAGAACCGTTAATAACTTGGTGGCCTGGGTCTCTGGAACTGGCAGCAATCTAGGCCTGCCATGCCCCAGAGTCAGTTCTCTTGGTGGCACCATCTAGTCTTTTGCTTCTGTGCATTCTCAGAAGCTTTTTTTTTAGTTCTGCACATGCGCGTGCCAGCATGTCCCATCCCTGAGCAAACCGGCAGTAGCAGAATCCGGAACCTACCCCTGGATAGGATGGAGTCTTCTCTGGGGAAAGGCTAAGGGAGGGAAGGGGAGAGGAGAGGCCGATGATAACTATTCATTACTTTTCAAGCCGTGAGTGTCGATTTATCAAGCCCGATCACATAGTTTCGTAGCGGAGCACAGGTATTCTGCTAGTAAAGTAATAAAATCTAATGAATGTAACAAATAAATAAAAATAAAACCTTGCTTTTAGGACATTTTGTTTTTGCTTTTGTGTGGAAAAAGGGAGAGGGTGATCTCCCTCCTGCTCTCTTCCCACCCTTTTCTGCACAGAGAACCAAACTCTATACAAGATGGAACACCAGCAAAAATGGCTGTCACCATAATGGATGATAATTTGAATTGCTCTCTCGGCCAATCTAAGTCACCTGACAGGATAGATTAAGAAGTGTCCTGTCCTTTTGCACTTTCTTAGGAATCATCTGGTTAATAAATTTATTTATTTATTTATTAGATTTGTATGCCGCCCCCTCCGTAGACTCGAGGCGGCTCACAGCAATAATAAACAATATATAATTTAAAAGAAACACTAAAAGCCCCATTATTAAAAACAAACATACACACAAGCATACCATACATAAACTGTATAGGCCCGGGGGAGATGTTTCAATTCCCCCATGCCTGACGGCAAAGGTGGGTTTTAAGGAGTTTACGAAGGGCGAGGAGGGTGGGGGCAGTTCTAATCTCTGGGGGGAGCTGGTTCCAGAGGGTCGGGGCCGCCACAGAGAAGGCTCTTTCCCTGGGTCCCGCCAAACGGCATTGTTTAGTTGATGGGACCTGGAGAAGGCCAACTCTGTGGGACCTAATCGGTCGCTGGGATTCGTGTGGCAGAAGGCGGTCCCTGAAATATTCTGGTCCGATGCCATGAAGGGCTTTATAGGTCATAACCAACACTTTGAATGGTGACCGGAAACTGATCAGCAACCAATGCAGACTGTGGAGTGTTGGTGTAGCATGGGCATACCTTGGGAAGCCCATGATTGCTCTCGCAGCTGCATTCTGCACAATCTGAAGTTTCCGAACACTTTTCAAAGGTAGCCCCATGTAGAGAGCGTTACAGTAAATGCATGTTAACAAAGTGGAATTCTGTCAAGCTCATCTGAGATGGAATTGTTTTCACTGAAACTGCTGGGAAACAACTCTGGCACAAGGGAAGGTTCTGTGCATAGACTTCTCCAATGGGCAATGTACCCTACCATAAGAAGTGGCAATCCTGACTTCTTCAAAGCACCATGGTGAGCTGATGCCTTGCTGCCTTTCACTGACTAGCAAGACATTTTTAAGAGATTATTAAGATCACCCACATGATTCCGGACAGCTGTTCTTCATGAATAGACCAGCTGCTGTTTTTACAGCTGGCTTATGAGTGCGGTTTTTATATTTTTCTGTTCGTATTGTTTTGCAGTTTATATTCACTTTTACTCTGTTCATTTATAATTCTTAACACCATTACAGTGATACCTTGTCTTACAAACCCCTCGTCATACAAACTTTTCAAGATACAAACCCGGGGTTTAAGATCTTTTTGACTCTTCTTCCAAACTATTTTCACCTTACAAACCCAAGCCGCCGCCACTGGGATGCCCCGCCTCCAGACTTCTGTTGCCAGCGAAGTGCCCGTTTTTGCGCTGCTGGGATTCCCCTGAGGCTCCCCTCCATGGGAAACACCACCTCCAGACCTCCGTGTTTTTGCGATGCTGCAGGGGAATCCCAGCAGCACAAAAATGGGTGCTTTGCTGGCAACGGAAGTCCGGAGGTGGGGTTTCCCAGCAAGGGGAGCCTCAGCGAAATCGCAGCATCACAAACATGGAAGTCCAAAAGTGGGATTTCGCGGACTTCCATGTTTTTGTGATGCTGCAATTTCGCTGAGGCTCTCCTTGCTGGGAAACCCCACCTCCGGACTTCCGTTGCCAGCAAAGCACCCATTTTTGTGCTGCTGGGATTTCCCTGTTGGGATTCCCCTGCAGCATCACAAAAACATGGAGGTCCAGAGGTGGGGTTTCCCATGGAGGGGAGCCTCAGGGGAATCCCAGCAGCGCAAAAACGGGCGCTTTGGCTGGCAAAAGGGGTGAGCTATGGGCTTGCACGCATTAATCGCTTTTCCATTGATTCCTATGGGAAACATTGTTTTGTCTTACAAACTTTTCACCTTACAAACCTTGTCCCGCAACCAAATAAGTTTGTAAGACGAGGTATCACTGTATTTGGGGGAGGAAAAGAAGAAGCGGTAATCCTATTTCTCCTAAAGCATTTCCCTTTTTATTTTCCTCAGGGAGACTGGAAGCCTGGGTAAATTGTCAATGTCTTTGAAAGAAAATGTTTTAGGGAGTCCTAAAGAATTATTGAAATTAAGTGTTCCTTCAGTTGTGTACGCTGTTCAGAATAATATGGCCTTCCTGGCTCTCAGCAATTTGGACGCAGCCGTTTATCAGGTAACTTGAGTGATGTTTGGAAGTTGTATCCTTTGCCATGTCAGTCAGAAACAGAGGCTCACACACATGTCATGTCGGGGGACCCAAAGGTGCTTTTCCAAAAAGGCAACTGGATTTTCTTTGTTATTCCTTGAAGATGTTTCGCTTCTTATCCAAGAAGCTTCTTGAGTTTCACTTCTTGGACATTTCACTTCAAAAACAAAGAAAGGAAAAAAAAGAGAAAACCATGATGTGTGTGATTGAAAATCTCTACAGACAGAGATGTGGGCATTCTTAAGTCAATGGTTGCAGTGCCTAGGGCAGTGATGGCAAACCTTTTTTGGTTCGCGTGCCAAAAGGGTGTGTGTGCGTGTGCCCACACCCATTTCCTCCTATTTCCTCCCTCAACCCATGCATGCGTACTCCCCTGCGCGCTGCCCCTGTGCACAATCCCCTCATACCCCATGCATAGGCACAGGCCTCACTGAAGTCTGGGATAGTTCTGGTTTGTCCGTTGTGCTATTTTTCACACTCCAGGGCTTCAGGAAGCTTCCCTGAAGGCTCTGGAATGTGGAAAACAGCACAATGGGAAACCGGAAGTCTGTTTTTCCAAACTTCCGGTTTGCCCATTGGGTGGTTTTTCACACTCCGGGGCTTCAGGAAGCTTCCCTAAAGCCTCTGGAGTGTGAAAAATAGCACAACGGGAAACCGGAAGTCTATTTTTCCGAACTTCCGGTTTGCCTGTTGGGTGGTTTTTTGCACTCCGGGGCTTCAGGGAAGCTTCCCTGAAGCCTCCATAGGGCGAAATGGCTTTCTCCAAGGGCGAAAATTAGTGGGCTAATGTGCTCACATGCACCGAAGCTGATATAGGGCAAAGCCTCATGTGGCTTCCAAATATGGCTCCCCGTGACATATCAAAGGGCATCACAGGTTTGCCATAACGGGTCTAGGGACATCTGGAACACAAGGACATGAAACAGCAGTGCTGCTGGGGAAAGGGTGGCATTATAACTCAACAATTTTCCAGTAAAAATAGTTTGCCCTTTTAGCTATATGCTTCTGAAGGAAAAGTCAAGAAAGAAAGATAATAGAAATCTTCCATAAGTGAAGTGCTTTACGTCCTCTGTAATTGTTGTGCATGGTTGTCTTTTGATGTAGATGGGAGAGAAGTTAGTTACTCAATGGGTTGTCTGAATAGTTTCATTCATGAAAAATAACAAAGCTGCAAATCACACTGCATAGAACGGACAATGCAACAATAACAGGATATACAGTAGTACCTCTAGATACGAGCTGCTCCACATGCGAGTATTTCAAGATATGAGCCACGAGGGGAGAGAAATTTCTGTTCCAGACCCGAGCTCAAATTCGGCATACAAGCCGAGCGTCCACTAGGTGGCGCAGGAATCCTTGCTTTTGGTTATCTCTGAGGGGAAAAACAAAGTCTAAAGCCATTTGTTCCAGATACGAGTTGCTCGACATACAAGCTCCCTTCTGGAACGAATTATACTCGTATCTAGGGGTACTACTGTAATTGGTCACTTACTAATAATCAAAACAATTACATTCAAACCATATGCTCTTAATATTAATCTCTGTATCACTTGAATGACATAATGATCACTTTTTCCTTACTTGTCTCTACATTAAAAAATATTTTTGGAAGGCTTTTCAGCGCCCTGTAGATGGGATTATGCATCTCTGAAATAAAACATGCCTCAATCCCAATGGTTTAGGTGACATACCAGCTGAAAATCCCCTGCACGGCCTTATGTACTGTCCTGATGCTGAACCGTAGCCTTAGTCGATTGCAGTGGTTCTCAGTGTTTATGCTGTGTGGTGGAGTCACGCTTGTGCAGTGGAAACCAGCTCAGGCTACTAAAGTTCAGGTAAGATTTCTGCCTGGGATCCTTAAATTTCATTTTACTTATAGGGAAAAAAAGGTGACTTGTACAAAGAATAGCAGATTTTTAGGGAACAATAAACTAGAAACCTACTGTATTTTCCAGAGTATAAGATACACCTTAGTTTTGGGGGAGGAAAACAGGGGGGGGGGGGAGAGAAAAATCTGGCTCTGCTTTCCAGCAATTTGCCTCCCAACAAACAGTACAGATCATATACAGAGATTCCTGTGTGTTTCTGTGCATGTTTGCCTGACCCATAGAAATAGCAAAGAATTGGAGAAATGTACATTATGGCAGTATATTAATGCCAGAAAGTTTTCTTAAATGTAGTCGCACTAATTCCTTCCAATTATTTACATAGATCTACTACAAACATGACTTAGCCAGGGTTTCACTCAGCTGCCTTATCTTCATACTAAAAGAGGACACTGATATATTTCAGATTATACTTGTATATATGCTGTTAAATTGATGTGGCTTTCTTGAAGTATACATTATCTCTGCTATTTAAAAGAAGATGCAATAGCACTGGGCCTCTTCAGATCAAGCATTTATTTTAAAAAGCTTCTTCATTTTGTTAAATTGTCTAGAACAGCAATAAAGCAGTCTTTCAAAAATAAGTCTAATAATTTGAACATCCTATAGATATTTATAGTTATTGACTTACTTCCTTGCATCCAGTTTCAGCAACTGATTAGCACAAGAAAATAAAATTCTGCCTCTGCCTTTCTCTCCCAGCAATTTGCCTCCTTGCAGTTTCAGTTTCACTTTCATTTTAGCACATGGGCCTGCCTGCCGATAATCAGTTGCTTGGGCTAATCAAGCTGTTGCTGCAAGAAGGTAAATTTCTGGGAGGCAGAGGCCAAAAGGTGGGGGTGGCTGGGTGGGGCTACATTTGGTATATAAGACGCACCTAGGTTTTCACTTGGGGTAAATATGGTATGTTTAATATTGAATGTTTAACAGAAGTGCACACGCATCAAATTATAGTTTAATATTTAAACATGGATAAGTTTTTTTGGGACACCTTGTTTTTCTCAATAAAGGCCACCTATCCCCTGGTACAATTTTTATGTGGGCTGAAATGAGGAAGGAGTGATTTCAGAACTGTCAGGAAATTCTTGTTACTGTCTAACATTTTTTTTAAAGCCCTACATGGCATCGGACCAGAATACCTCCGGGACCACCTGCTTCCGCACGAATCCCAGCGACCGATGAGGTCCCACAGAGTTGGCCTTCTCCAGGTCCTGTCAACAAAACAATGCCATCTGGCAGGACCCAGGGGAAGAGCCTTCTCTGTGGCGGCCCCGGCCCTTTGGAATCAGCTCCCCCCCGGAGATTAGGACTGCCCCCACCCTCCTTGGCTTTTGCAAACTTTTGAAAACTCATTTATGTCGCCAGGCATGGAGGAATTGATATATCTTTAGCTGCCTTTGATTTTATGGATGGTGTGTTTGGGCTGTATGACTGTTTTTAATAGGGGTTTTTTAAAGACTGTTTTAACATTGGATTTGTATATGATGTTTTATTGTGAACCGCTCCGAGTCCTCGGAGAGGGGCGGCATACAAATCTAATTAATAATAATAATAATAATATTATTATTATTATTATTATTATTATTATTATTATTATTATTATTATTCCTTTCTGACCTCCCTCTTTTTGGTATCATTGTTTCCTTCTTTCTGATTTGAGATAAGTATGAACTAATGGCAAAATTTAGTTTAAGAATCAGATGAAATAACTTAATCCCAATGCATCCAAACGTTTCCAATTCCTGTCTGGGATCATAATAAACTACTTTACATGTTACAGAAAAACAAAGTGAGATCTGGTGGGGGGAAAACCCCCCATTCTTGTGCATACTTACTTGGCAATTAGACTTGTTCAATATAATGGGGCTTGAATGAAATCTACCAAAAGAATCTTCACTTCCACTCTCTATCCAAAATAGCCAATATTTTCATCCAGGATCAGTTTTACAAATTTGTTCCCTATTACTTCTTTAGCAGAATTCAGTTAATCCATCAAAAACACAGCCTGTGTTATTTGAAGATAGATTATAGGTAAATGAAATGGTTCTTATTTAACGGTAATGCAAATGACAATAGCCAAAGAACCTAAAGAACAGCAAACCTTACAAAAATAGAAATAAGGTACCGTTGTCCAGTGATTGAGGCTATTTCCTTCTTTAGTTCAGAAGGTTTGGGTCCTGACTTTATTTTCTTGAGATTATATATTTTCTTGAAATTATATCTAGGCAAACAGGACAAGGTTGGCCAAACCTATTCTGGCTTAAAAAATCGGAGTCCCCTAGGTTTTGAGAAGTAGTTGTTGCCAATAGAGGAGAAATAAATTGATTTTCTTCTTTATTACATCTTTAGGTGGAACAGAATCCACTGCTAGGATTTGGAGCGATAGCAATTGCTGTTCTATGTTCAGGATTTGCAGGTAATAACTAAAACACAGAACGTCAAGCATGGCATTAGCTTATCTGATGGCTCTTGTTTCCTACTTGTATTAGATCTGTTGCTTAACAGTCATTGGGGCTTGAATTTTCATTGTTTAACAACAAGGTTTAATATCAGGGTGTCCAGCAAACCTGGAAAACAGGGAAATCAGGCAATTATCAGGGAGGTAGTAGTATTGGGTTGGAAAGAGTCTATAAAATGGACACTACAGAACTGGTACTGGTACATGGTGGATCACATTTATTTTGAAATCATGGAAATAAGATTAAACAACTTTGATGAAAATAAACTGGAGAAGCTGATGGCATGATGGAATAAGGTGAAAGGTTATATGCTGAGTAGAATCTGTGACGCAAATGTGAAAAATAAACTTCAATCACTCTTTCAATAATAACAAATGCAAAGTAGAGCTAAGGAAATATATACAGTAGTCCCTCGCTATACCGCGCTTCACCTACTGCGGCTTCACTTCATCGCGGGTTTCTGAGGAAGTCGATCGGCAGATTTAAACAGCCTGCCGAACTCGATCGGCAGGTTTTTCAAAGAAAAAAGAAAATCTAAAATTGTAAATACTGTATTTAAATACTGTATCTAAAATAAATACTGTGTGGGAAGGGTTTATAAACACTTAAAACAATGAAAACTTACCAAACAATTACAATATAAATACTTAAATAAGTACTATCAGTCGATAAATTCCCCATCGCGGATTTCACCTATCGCGGCTAGGTCTGGAACGTAACACCAGCGATAGGTGAGGGACTACTGTATATATAAACTAGTAAATATTTGAACCCCCGCAATTGGTGGTGTTGGTGACGGTTATTGTCAGTCGGGTGATGGGCACACGCACTGTGCACTGTTTTATATTTGTTTTATGCAACCATATCTACAAAATCAATAAAAATATATTTAAAATTTTAAAAAGGCAATTATCAGGGAAATCGGCGGTTCAAGAAATACCAGGGAATTTGTGAAAAAAGCAGAATAAATCAGGGAAAAAATCAAACTGTATTAAAATGTTTAAAAGTCAGGGGAAAATCATGTTTTAAAAAAAACAATGGATCGCACTGCCTAGCAGAGTCAAGCAAAAATGAGCATAACTGTGGCAACAACTTGCTTCCTAGCTACCGATATTTCTCCATGGCTTAGCCGTTTGGTATGGCATCATCTACGACCACACTTTAACTAGATCACAAGTTACAGGGAAATGTCAGGGAATTTCAAAATGCTTTTCCCCTGGACACCCTGAATATGCAATGTCACATAATAGCACTGTTTAGCGATGACAATCTTAGCACTTCCCATTGCCATTGTTGAGTGAGGATCATGAACCATTAAGTAAGGACTTCACATGTCTGCAACTTATGACTTAGTCTTGCCAGTTTCCACATGCAAAGCCAATGGAGAAAGCGTTAGAGAAGGTCTCCCGCTCCAGCTGCTTTTTCCCCTAAGGAGCCATCCGTGCACCCAGGGGTGGGTCCCACTTGCCTTCGCCACCGGTTCGCATTGCGACGTTTCACGTGCATCCCCTCGAGCAATTTCACTTCCGCACATGCTCAGAAGGTGGATTCAACCCGGAACACAGCTGAGGAAATGATCAACTGTGCTTCGGGCAAAGAAATAAAGGTCAGTATTAACATGGGGGCCGGCGGGAGGGCTTTTTTCAAAGCCCAGAACGAGGAGAAGCCATCCAAACATAGGAAAATCGGCCAAAAATTCACAAAAAAAGATGGCGACATGCACAGACCATCATCGACAGAACTGGATCCGTGATGCCAATGTTACATCACCAGCGGGTTGCTAATGGTTCGGGTGATCTGGTCCAATCTGGGAGGAACCCACCCCTGCACGCACCCTACTGCACTCTCATCCTGTTGCAGTGCCCAGACCCCAGCTGCTTCCACCTCCACTAGGTGGCAGTGCTCAGTCATGTGTTCGGTTGTACTCATGCATGGCAGTGGCTACTGTACACACTTTAAAAGATTCACTTCCTATGGTGGTGACCGCCTATGTGATTTCCATTTGTAGCATGTGGCAGGGCTCCTGTCTGACTGCACGCGTGTCACATGGCAGTGGCTACCTGCATGCCCCCCTGGATTTGCGCCACCCGTCCAACTCACCTGAGTTCTGTAGTTGTCTCTCAGCTTGTTTGCAAGCCACCTAAGGAAAGGCTTGTTTTGACAGAGTTGCGACTTCCTGCCAGCTTTCCCATTGACTTTGCTTGTTGGAAATTGTGGTCATGTGACCACAGGGTGCTGTAGATGTTCATAAATATGAACCATTTGCTGTTCTGTTGAGCTCTCTGGTAGAATCCTCCCGAAAATGCACAGATACAATTTCACACACACATACGTTTGAAAATTCAAAACAATGTTCTTTATACCAAAAATTCAAATACAGTGGAACCCCGACATAAGAGCTGCTCTACTTAAGAGCAACTCGAGATAAGAGCTGGGAGGGGAGAGATATTTTTGTTCTACTTACAAGCCCAAGTTCGAGATACAAGCGCCAAGGAGCTGTCTCCTGAAGCCAAACGATAACTTCCGCGTTCGGCTTCAGGAGACAGCTGCGAAGCGGCGCGCGTGTTTTAAAAGGTTGCAGCCGGCCTGGGGGGCTCGGGGGGGTGCTTGCAGCTTTCTTTCTTGCTCTTTTTCTTTCTCTCTTTTACCTTCCCTTCCTCTATTTCTTCTTTTCTTTCTCCTTCCCACCTTCTTCCCTCCCTCCCTCCCTTCACTCATTCCTCTCTTACTCTCCCCTTTCATAAGTTTCCTTGCTTCCTTCCTCTGTTCCTGTCCCTTCCCCCTTTCTTTCTTTCTTTCTTTCTTGCTTTCTTGCTTTCTTTCTTGCTCTTTTTCTTTCTCTCTTTTACCTTCCCTTCCTCTATTTCTTCTTTTCTTTCTCCTTCCCACCTTCTTCCCTCCCTCCCTCCCTTCACTCATTCCTCTCTTACTCTCCCCTTTCATAAGTTTCCTTGCTTCCTTCCTCTGTTCCTGTCCCTTCCCTCTTTCCTTCCTTCCTTCCCACCCTCCGTCCATTCATTCACCCATTCCTCTCTTGATCGCTTAAAGCCGGTCCCTGGTGCAAAAAGGGTTGGGGACCTCTGTCCTACAGGATTGGGTGGCAGAGAAGTTGAACATATGTAAATTTAAAAGTTTAAGAAAGTTTACAAGTTAAGTGAAAGAAACTTCATTATTCATTTATATGTACATGTACATTTCTTCATTAAAAACATGTCTTTCTGCATAATTTAGACTAACTTTGTGAGTTTTTTGAGGGCTGGAACCAATTAAAATTATTTACATTAATTCCTATGGGGAAAAGTCGTTCGAGATAAGAGCTGCTCGACTTAAGAGCCCAGGTCCGGAACGAATTAAACTCGTATCTCGAGGTACCACTGTAAACTAAAAAATAAAATTCAAATATACAAACTCTTTTTATATAGCGAAGAGCACTCGTCTCCAAACAAACTGGTAATTTGTACAAGCCCCTTATCAGTTCTGAGATACTTAGCTTGCAGCTGTGAGGCAATTCACAGTCCTTCTTCTTCCACAAAGTGAAACACGCTTTGCTCTGGTTTAGTTTCAAAGCGGGGGAAAATCAGCACACAAAAGGTCAAAGTCAGTAAAGCAGTCACGAAACACAACAATCAGATAATCCTCCACAATGGCCAAACCCACAGGCTGCTATTTATAGCAGCCTCACTAATTACCACAGCCCCACCCAACCACAGGTGGCCTCATTTTCTTTGATAATAATCTCTCAGTTGTTGTTGCCTATGCATCGCTCTCCGCATGCGTGGCTGTATCATTAACTCTTGTTCTGATTCCAAGGAGGAGCTAGATAATTGATCTCCTTCTGAGCTGTCTGCCCCACTCCCCTCCCTCTCACTCATGTCTTCTTGGTCAGAGGAGCCTTCATCAGCAGATTCCACCGGGAGCAAAACAGGCCTGCAGCATGTGGATGTCTCTTTCACATCCACAGTCTTTGGGGCAGGAGCTGGGCCAGAGCTAACCACAACAGTTGCCAAGAACTTGAAATATGATCACATGATTGTGGGACGGGAGGCAGCAGACGTAATTTTGAGGCCAGGTCATAACTTTTGGGAAATTCATGTAATTTTGAATTGTTGTTAAGCAAGGACTGCCTGTACTGATTTTCCCGCGAATCGGTGCAATTTGTTTGCAAAATTTGAAGAAATGCAAAGCCTAGGAAGTTTTATCTTGCCGTTTGCCATCTTGGGGTGTGGATGCCATTATTCACTAAAATGCCATTGATCCAGAAATATTTCTATACTGTTCATTGTGGAAGTTATGATTCAGCTAGACTCTTTAATTTGACTGTCAGAAAATTAATGCTTTCAGAAAAAGCTATGGACACCTGCCTTTAGCATTCAGCGATAAGAGCCTAATAATCTATTCATCTTTAAAATAGATTGATTGACGAGCTTTTTTTCCAAGGTAGCTTGCTGATCTTTTTCTACTTTCCTTTCAGGGGTGTATTTTGAGAAAGTACTAAAAAGCTCTGATACATCTTTATGGGTGAGGAACATACAGATGTATCTCTCTGGAATTGCAGTGACATTGCTTGGGGTCTACACAGCCGAAGGAGCTCAAGTACTGGATAAAGGATTTTTTTATGGCTATACGCCATATGTCTGGTTTGTCATCTGTATGTACTGGGTTTAGCCTTAACTTTTTAACTTAATTGTTACAACCTGTTATAGTTTGTGATGTGTTTGTAGTAATGTTAGACGTACTGTGTTCAAATATGGGAATGTATTGAAAAAGCAGTAATTATTAATACGCTCTAAAAGATGAGCTCAATCCAATTGACTAAGAAACAAATTTAAATCGAATAAAACAACATAATTCCTTTCTGCTCAGTACTATTAGGTCAAACTGAGAAATGTGTGAAAGTGGTCTGTAGAAGCAGGTCACATTTATTACAGAGCATTGCAAAAATCCTAATGAGACTTGCCCGAAGCCTCTTTTATAATAATAATAATAATAATAATAATAATAATAATAATAATAATAATAATAACAACAACAACAACAACAACAACAACAACAACAATAATAATAAATAATTTATTGGATTTGTATGCCGCTCCTCTCTGTAGACTCGGGGCGGCTAACAACAATGATAAAAACAGCATGTGACAATTCAATAATGAAACAACTAAAAACCCTTATTATAAAACCAAACATACACACAGACATACCATGCATAACTTGTAATGGCCTAGGGGGAAGGAATATCTCAACTCCCCCATGCCTGGCGGTATAAATGAGTCTTGAGTAGTTTACGAAAGACAGGGAGGGTGGGGGCAATTCTAATCTCCGGGGGGAGTTGGTTCGAGGGCCGGGGCCGCCACAGAGAAGGCTCTTCCCCTGGGGCCCGCCAAACGACATTGTTTAGTCGACGGGGCCTGGAGAAGACCCACTCTGTGGGACCTTATCGGTCGCTGGGTTTTGTGCGGTAGCAGGCGGTTCCGGAGGTAATCTGGTCCAATGCCATGTAGGGCTTTAAAGGTCATGACCAACACTTTGAATTGTGACCGGAAACTGATCAGCAGCCAATTGCCTATAGCAGTGATGGTGAAACTTTTTTTCTTGAGGTGTCCAAAGATCATGCGTGAACGCTATCACATATGCGTGAGTGCCCACACCCATAATTCAATTCCCAGGGAGGGCTAAAACAACTTTCCCCGCCTCCTGGAGGCCCTCTAAAGGCCAGAAACGGCCTGTTTCTCAACTTCTAGTAGGCCCAGTAGGCTCATGTTTCTCCCTCTCCTAGCTCCAAAGGGAGCATAAAAACGCCCTCCCCAAATCCCCCGGAGGCTCTCTGGAAGCCAAAAGCGCCCTCCCAGTGTCTCTGTGCAAGCCATAAATCAGCTGGCCAGCACACACATTCACGTTGGAGCTAATCTAGGGCAACGACTTGCGTGCCAGCAGCTGTGGCTCCGCGTGCCATCTGGCCTATAGCATTTGTTCTCAGCCTGTAGTCTGTGGGTCCCTGAGGGGGCACAATGTTGTCACAGGGGGTCCATGAAGGCTTTAAGAAATGTTATGATTTAAATCTTCAGTTAAGTTTTGGCCATTGTCCGCGGCCACAAAATAATATATATATATATATATATATATTTTTAAATATACTTTATTAGTTTATACAAAAAGGAATAAAACAGGGGGAAGGTGGATGGAATTACAGAAAAGAAAGGTGGGAGGGGAGTGGGATAAACAGTATTGTTATATTGCAGCTTATATATATTATTGTATATACATTTCAGGTATTTGTCCATATATAAATATTTCATATTCAGAGTTCTTATTTAAATATCTTATAGCTGTAATATTTAATAATCCAACAGTAATATGGGAAAAGAAAGGGTAGAAAGGGAGAAAGGGAGGAGGGAAGGGGAAAAAAGAAAGAGAGAGAAGAGAAAAAGAAGAGAGAGAGAATAAGATGAGAGGTAGTACCTGCAAGCAAGCAGGCGTTTGAATTGTGATGACTTAGATGGATTATAATTATTGTTTTTGTTAATGAAATTTAATCGTAGATTGTAATATTAGTAGATTTCTAATAACTATCAAATGAGTTGAACTCAGACAGGAATTCAATCACAAAATAATATTTAAAGAGTTCCAGGATAAATAAAAGGTTGAGAACCGCTGATCTATAGAATATCAATCTAATGAATGCCAGTTCCGCTAGAGCCTGTAAACTGTAGAAGCCAGCTGCTGAGGTATACATGCAGCTGATATTTGCATTTACACAGCTTGTAAATTATAGAGTGGAGGTTGGTAACCAGGCACCTGTTAGATTTGGACTTCCATCTATCTCAGCCAAAATACCAAGTGGTGAGAAAATGGGAGAGAAATGTGAAAATAAATTTAGAGGAAAACGATGTGAAATGTAAGAGACTGAAGGCTAATTGAAACTTGGTCTTTGGGACATCATGTTAGCAAGTATGCTAAGGAGGGTACATTTCAAAACCACACGATGGAAGAATGCCAAAATTCAATAATCTGTTTTGGAGAAAATGAAAATTAAATTAAAAACGGCTGCACTACACATTTGCAAAGCTCGAAGTCCAGTATTTAACTCTTCTGATATTCACCAAAATTCAAGCATAAATGATTAAACAATTAATTGTTTTAATTTTTATTTATTTGTATGGGAATATTCTTGGGAGGTAGAAGGCAGAGCTACAGACTAGGCAACAATCGTCAGGCATGGGGGAACTGAGACATCTCCCCCGGGCATTTACAATTTATGAATGGTATGTCTGTATGTATGTTTGTTTAGAAAATGGGGTTTTTAAAATATTTTTAAATAGTAATTTAGATTTGTTGTAAATTGTTTTCACTTTGTTGTGAGCCGCCCCGAGTCTGCGGAGAGGGGCGGCATACAAATCTAAATAATAAATAAATAAATAAATAAATAAAATCAGACAAGGGGCAGCTTAGCCCGTAGAACAAATAAAGGTCAGAAATAAGAAATAGGTCTTAGAAAAGGCCCTTCCAAAAGTCTTGGACTGTAAAGGTAAAGTGTGGGGACTTGCAAGATTTTGCTAATACAGTATAATCTTATATAAAGCTAGAGCTAGTAATTCTGGATGTGCTTCTTGTCTGGACTACCTCACAAAGCTAACATAAGTTCTATTTTTAATTCTGTTTCCTTCAATTATCCCTTTCTATGGTCTGTGGTATTTGGAGGCTAAACAGTAAAACAAAAAAGAATAGTTCTTTTTACCACATCGGAATATATTGTGCGTAACCACACCTCTTTTTTGTCCTAGTTCTTTCCAGTGTTGGGGGCCTCTATACTTCGGTGGTTGTTAAGTATACCGACAACATTTTGAAAGGTTTTTCCGCAGCAGCAGCCATTCTGCTCTCTACAGTTGCCTCAGTCGCTCTTTTCGGTTTACAAATCAGTAAGTTGCTTTGGACTGTTTTGTGTTTTCATTAAATCATTTACGATCCACAATATCATGGGATGGGGATGGGTTCAACCAGTGATACATTACCACTGCTCTAAATTGTTCATAACATCCTGCTTTATTCTTCTGCTAACCCCATTTATTTATGAAGCTTCACAAAGAAAAAGGCCAGATTATGTTGTCTTGAGTTATTTGTCCAGGGTGATGCCTTTCACGTTCAAACATTATGTGCTTATAAGGTATTTTTCATCATATTTCATTGCTTCCACTGAAAAATATTTTTCTGTAAGATTGTTACGAAATGATAACAGTTGTTTCTCATACAGATAGTCTTTGCTTATAAAGCAATCACAATTAGGACCAGCAACTCCATTGCTATGGGAAGCAGACTCTTAAGTGAGAAATTAGATGACCATGACTGCATTTCTTATGACGGCATACAAATCTAATAAATACTACTACTACTACTACTACTACTACTACTACTACTACTACTACTACTAATAATAATAATAATAATAATAATAATTTCTTTTCCCCACCCTTTGGAATGCTCACCCTGGCATTGGGATAATTAACCAGAAGAGAATTAATATTTGGATTGACATTCATTGGCGAGGAAGAGATTACCAGAGAGTTAGCAGGCACACAATGGGGAATACACATTGAAGGCAATGGACTGGTGCCAGCAGCATGAGAATGTTGTGGAAGCAATTCGGTGCAGTCCCTACTGTGTGCTTGCATACTCTCTTGTAATCCCTTCCTCTCCAATCTCTACTCTGCAAGGGAGGAGAAAAATAATGAACAGAACAACATGTACTGACTCCAATGGTGATCACATAACTGATGGTTGCTGCAAACCTAAATGTGGTCATTGGCCATACAACACTTCTTTCAGCACCATCATAATTTTGCATGGACACTGAATGAGGCAATCATTAATCAATGACTACCTGTATAAGCAAGCCGACGCTTAGTCTTGTAGTCATGAAGTGAAGGTAAATGTGAAGATTTTTTCAATCTTCCCAAGGTCTCAGTCATACTTAAAGTTAAGATGAAGATGTCACTTATAGTGGTACTTTGGTACTCATCTTTAATTGGTTCTGGGAGGAGCAATGGATATTAAAAAGGGCGAGTAGTAAACTAACTGTGACTTACTACATGATCCTTTGTTTCAGCCGGAAGGGACTTCCTTTTCCTGTCAGCAACCTTGCCAGTATGGTTGACTTCCTGTCTACCCTCTGTGGCTGTCCCTTGCTTCCTTTTTCCGGGACCTTCCCATCATGGTTGACTTCCTGTCCACTCTCTGCAGCTCCCCTCCCCCCCACTTCCTTTTTCAGTGTGTTGAATATTAAACACCAGGATATTTTTATGTAAAACATTTCATTGACTATCAAATTTGATGAGATTTGAAGCAGTCAAGTACTGAGGTACCCCTGTATTTGCTAATATAACAGCCCTCCCAAAGCAGCTGTAAAATGGAAGTAAATTGGAGCAAGATATCAAAACTACTTTCCAGCAACGAAACACAACCAATGAAACATTTGGGGAATTCATAATCTAAAGCTGCAAACCAGACTTTTTAATTTTATTTTCAGGGACGAGGCTGTGATCAGCATACTTTAAACTCTGCATTTTCTTTTTCCCCTTCCAGCTGTAACTTTCTCTCTGGGGGCACTGCTTGTCTGTGTTTCAATATACCTGTATGGATTGCCCCGACAAGATACAACCAGAATCCAGTCAGCAGAAACAAAAACGTCCAAAGAGAATCTTACTAGTGTGTGACGTCTGTCTTCATGAAGAATAGAAAAGGCAACACAACAGAAAAGAGAGAGTTTGTATGCCTGTCCTCACCCCTCACCCACCGCGTTTTCTTTTTGATAGAAAGCCTTCAATTCTTCATGGAAAACTTCTGATGGGACCGAAAAGGAAGTCAGTTATTCATTGGATGAAAATCTACACTATAGGAAGATTCTTCGCTAATCTGTGGAATCTCACTTTTTCCTTATAAACTTCGGTCTTTTGCTGTTGAAGTTGCCTTGTGTGGAATAGAAGGAATGGAAGGCACAGTTACATATAAATAGGGAGATGGCTGTGGAATTTACTCCTATGTTGTAACATTACATGTAGGCTTTGTTGCCAGAAATGCTTTTGGTTCCAGGGAATTCAAATTTAAATGTGAGCAAAACAACATACAATTATATTGGAAGAGCATCTTTTCTCCATGGATACCTGACATGAAGATCCAGCCAAGTGCTACACTGTTTTAATGATGACAATCATCGTTGCTATAGAAAAAACACAGTGACGGACAGTTGTGAGATAGAAGAATGCTGTTCCTGGAGCTTTAAAACTGAAAATGGTAATTTATTTTTTAATATCCTGAGGCCAGGATCATTACTTTTTGAAAAACCACAAGGAAGAAAAAAAAATACTGTGACTTCTTTGAAGAATTTTTCTATTGTAAAAGGGAAGGGGATAGATCACTGTATATACATTTACTCCTGCGTTGAATTAACTGGTTAAAATATACATACATTCTTGTGCAGTACGGCTAGTGCTTTAACTGTTACAATTTGATTTTTTTTTTTAAATGATGAAAGAGAACAAACCCTATGGATCAAGTATCATTTAGGTTTATATTTACTGATCTTTGTCAACTCACTTTTATACTGGAATTGTTGAGAGGTAAAGCTTTTAGCGGGTTTTCTAAAATGAGGTTTTAAGGAATTAAAATGTACCATTTCTGTAAATGGAGTTGTTACAGAGGGAACCAATCAAACTGAGACTTGAATCTGAAAAATCAGATGTCAAGAAGTGATTTTTAGCCTTAAAGCCAACCAGTGTAACTACCTCCAATTTGGTCATAAGAGTTCTTTCTTTCCTTTTCTTTTCGACTGTCTGACTCTAAATGATTGGCCCTACTTTGCCCAGAATTTGGAGGAGATTATTGTGATGTGGTACAAGTGCCTTAGCCAATTTTGGGGGAGTGGAAGGGAAGGGAAATTCTTAAGACAAAACCTTCAAACAACTGAATACGAAAGCAAAAAAATAAAAGAAGTTAGATTTTGAATACCATCTTCCAATGTTATAAACCTATAGTCCTCAACTTACAACCATTTATATAATGACTGCTTGAAGTTACAGTGGCACTGAGAAAAGTGACATATGACTGCTTTTCATATAACCATTACAGCATCCCTGTGGTCCACATGACCAAAATTTGGAATACTTGGCAACTGGCATGTATTTATGACGGTTGCCACGTCCCAGGGTCATGTCATCACCTTTTGCTAACTTCTTTGGACAAGCAAAGCCAGATTCACTTAACAAATCACGCTACTAGCTTAACATTTGCAGTGACTCACTTAACAATTGGGGCAAGGAAGTTCGGGAAATGGTGCAAAACCCCCTTGACAAGTGTCTTTCTTAGCAATGGAAACTTTAGGCTCAGTTTTGGCCATAAGTCGAGGACTATCTGTAGTTATTTATTGGGCATTTGGAAGAAAAAGGACAATAGAACGGGAATAAGTGCAAAGAATCCAAAATGTGGAAGCTCTGTAGCGATTATCAGGAGAAAATAAGAAGTTATTAAACTATCTTTTTTTTAGCAATTCTTCTCTCCAGAAAGAAGAAACCTCACATCATTAGTAAACCTTTTATTTGTTCTACACCTCTGTGCTTTTTTTTCTGTATCATAGTAAGAAAAAGTACAATTGTAAATGTGATAGTGGATGCTTTATTTCCAGAGTGGAAATAGCACGGAGACATTTTTTTCTTGGAATAGAGGTAGCCCAGCTTCGCAGGACATGCCGCACAATCAGATTCTCTTTGAGGTTTTCTATATTGAGGTTTTCTATAAACATTTCATCTCCACGCAGGTCTTTGACAGACCGGTGTGGCAGGAGAGAGGGGACGGTTCTGCGTAAGTGGCGGGCAAGTGCTGCGGGCGACCACCATTTGTGCAACGCAGTGTTCCCTCTAATTTTTTGGGGGGTGGGTGGAAAAGTATAGTGTCTGAGCGGCAGTCCCTTCGGGACTGGGCAGCACAGAAATAATAAATAAACAAACAAACAAAAAACCCACCCTGTTTTGCCTCAGAGAATTTCAAAATAAAATACTGTACTGTGTGTCTATAACAGTGAGCTCATAATAGGGCAACTCTATCAATATCAAAATGCCACTTAAATAGTTGAGCTAGTTTCAAACTAGATTTTGATTTTCTTTCTCTCTTCCTTACTCCCATTCTTTTTCTTTTCCTTCCTCTCTTTTTTCTATGTTTCTCTTTCTTCCTCTCTTCCTCTCTCTCTCCTTCCCTCTCACTCTTTCCCTCTCGGCTTCTGGGCAGGTTTGGAAAACTCTGAGTTGATGATGATTTTTAAGTGAGCGATTGCTCACTGCTCAGCTTAGAGGGAACTATGGCAACTGGTATGCACACACAACTGCCGTTCACAGAAATGGAGCATGCAAGCACAGGCTTGCCCACTGCTACCGCAAGTGGGAAAGTGTGCGCTCACCCATTTCCATGGTGTGGTTGCAAATAGCTCAGGGCTCACTAGTGGGCTGTGACCCAGAGGTTGGGGACCTCTGCCCTATTTTATTTCAGAAAAATGGCTATCTGGTCTCCTTAAAACCACCAGTGTTGGATCATCCACAATTTCTGGAGGTAAGCCATTCCACTGATTAATTGTTCTCACTGTCAAGTTACGAGTCTACGGAGGGGGGCGGCATACAAATCTAAATAATAATAATAATAATAATAATAATAATAATAATAATAATAATACCTTGCAATGACCCTCTCTTCTGAACCATTGCAGGAGCAAACCTGATTTGTACATCAGTGATTTCAAAAAGCCTGGAAGATCCAGTTATACCCAGAAAGCACTGTTTGGTGTAGCGTAATAAATATTTCTAGTCACAAGGGACACAATATCAAAAAGCTGTAAGGCAGTCTTTGAAGATCAGGAAGCATACAAGATTTGACTCTCTCCATAGTGAGTAGTAGGAGACTACAGTAGCCCCTCACCTATCGCTGGTGTTACGTTCCAGACCTGGCCGCGATAGGTGAAATCCGCGATGGGGAATTTATCGACTGATAGTACTTATTTAAGTGTTTATATTGTAATTGTTTGGTAAGTTTTCATTGTTTTAAGTGTTTATAAACCCTTCCCACACAGTATTGATTTTAGATACAGTATTTAAATACAGTATTTACAATTTTAGATTTTTTATTTTTGGGAAAAACCTGCCGATCGAGTTCGGCGGGCTGTTTAAACCTGCCGATCGACTTCCTCAGATACCCGCGATGAAGTGAAGCCGCAGTAGGTGAAGCGCGGTATAGTGAGGGACTACTATATATGGTCGTACCGGTACAATCCCCATCATTGACTAGGGTAGCTAGGCTACTGTGACGTTCATCCCAATATTGGAATGTGCTTGTTTTGTTACCCTTGGTTGATATCCAAAGGAAAAAGGGGTGTTGGTCTTACCTGAAATGCTCCTTCTGGTAGGGTTGAAATAGCATCCAGGAATCAGTTATGCCTTCAGCTGATTGAACTGAGTCTGTCAGAGCTGACATCCCTGCCTCTGTTGCTAGGGCTCCCAGCTTTTGACTCAGTCCTCAGTGTGGACAGATGTGCAAAGGTTTTCTCCAGTCCTGGATGCTATTTCTGCATTTGATTCCTAGATTGCTGTTTTCTGAATTCCATAGACAGTGAGTTTTGGCCAGCTCCCTTTTTCTTTCCACTAGGTTGAGTCGCTGTCTCCTGATAGATCGGGTAATTGCTTCATTCTTCGGACCAGCCTCCTCTAGGTTGGGTCCTTTCTTTTTCTTTCTTTCTTTCTTTCTTTCTTTCTTTCTTTCTTTCTTTCTTTCTTTCTTATTTAGATTTGTATGCCGCCCCTCTCCATAGACTCGGGGCGGCTAACAACAATAAAAAACAATATAAACAAATCTAATATTAAAAGTAGTTTAAAAACCCCCAATTTAAGAAACCAATCATACATACAAACATACCATGCATAAATTTTGTAAGCCTAGGGGGAAGGGAATATCTCAATTCCCCCATGCCTGACGACAGAGGTGGGTTTTAAGGAGCTTGCGAAAGGCAAGGAGGGTGGGGGCAACTGGGGGGAGTTGGTTCCAGAGGGTCGGGGCTGCCACAGAGAAGGCTCTTCCCCTGGGTCCCACCAGACGACATTGTTTAGTCGACAGGACCCGGAGAAGGCCAACTCTGTGGGACCTAACCGGTCGCTGGGATTTGTGCGGCAGAAGACGGTCCCGGAGATATTCTGGCCCGATGCCATGAAGGGCTTTATAGGTCATAACCAACACTTTGCCTCAGTCGGACTCTACCAAATATTCCATATGAACTTGGGAGCCGATTAATTTACAACTTTATTTTTTTTTTTTTCAATTTTTTTATTATTTTTCATAAAAAGACAAACAGATACAAACAAACAATAAACATAAAGTGGGGGTGTATTTCCCCCGCTTCTTATGAAAGTATAAATTCAAATATAGAAAAAGAATACATATGTATTAACTATTGTAAAAAAAAGAAAAAATTAATAAATTTGAATTGAAGTTTACAAATCTTAATGTGGGTATTAAGGTTAGTATAACATAGTTACCAAAAAGGAAAAATACCTTTAATATAATCCTAATTACTATAATAAAATAGTATTAAACCTTCAATCTAGACAGTAAGACTAAATTCAACTATTATACTTCAAAAATCTTAATATATTGCTTATACTTATACATACATAGCTATATCATAATCATCAAAAAATCCTTTTAAACTAATATTACTATTATTATCATCTAGGTAAAAACTAATACAAAATAAAGAAAAAGAAAAAACAACCACTAACAATATATCTTATTTTTTCTTATCTATCCATTTGTAAACGTTGTTCCATGTTTTGTAAAATTTAGTATCCTCTTGATCGTTTAATCTTCTTGTCATCATATCCATTTCAGCGCAATCTAATATCTTAGCTATAACCTCTTCTTCCTTGGGGATTTCCTCCCCTTTCCAGTTTTGCGCATATATTATTCTAGCCGCAGTTAATATATGTATGATTAAATAAAAAATTTCTTTCTTATAAATCTGGGTTGTGACACCTAATAAATAAAATTCCGGGGTATTATCTATATCTTGTTTTATTATTTCTTTTAATATTTTTTCAATCATCTTCCAATATATTTTTGCTTTGCTGCATGTCCACCATTGATGATAGTAAGTTCCTATATCCTTCTTACATTTCCAACATATTGGGGATGTTTTGGGAAACATTTTTGCTATCCTATTTGGTGGGAGATGCCATCTATAGAACATTTTGATTTGGTTTTCTTTTAAAGAAACTGATTTAGTCATTTTCCAATTATTAATCCACACTTTCTCCCATGTGTCTATATCTATTTCCTTGCCAATATTTCTACACCATCTTATCATAGTATCTTTTAAAGACAATTCTATATTTTTATGAGCAATAAGTAGTTTATATATTTTCCCTATCATTTTTGTAGGGTTAGTGGTTATTAAGGTAATTAAAGAATTCTTACTTTTATTAAAAATGTAAAGAGTTTTATCCTTCTGATATCTAGATCGGATCTGGGCATAGTGCCACCAATCTATTATTATCCCTTCTTCTTGTAGTTCAATTCTAGATTTAAGCTTCATCTGATCATTTAATAGTTCTTTATATCTATGAGTCATTTTCTTGTCCTTTATAGACTTTGGATGCGTTATTGCTTCTAAGGGAGCTAACCAATCTGGGATGCTTAGGAAATGATTCTTCTTTATATCTTTCCATACTTCTAGTAAGTATTTCCTTAATGTATGCCTTTTAAAATATGAATGGTTTTTGTCCTTATCATACCATAAAAATGCGTGCCATCCAAGCATTAAATCATGTCCTTCTAGTTCAAGTGTTCTTTTATTATCTAAAATTATCCAATCTCTAAGCCATGTTAGTGCAGCGGCCTGATAGTATAATTTCCAATTTGGAAGGCCAAATCCTCCTCTTTCTTTGATATCTTCTAAACAATTCATTTTTATCCTTGCTTTTTTACCTTGCCATATAAATTTTTTAACTAAGTTTGTTAAAGTTCTTAAAAAGATACCCCCTGGGTTTATTGGTATTGTCTGAAAAAGAAATAAGACCTTGGGTAAAATGTTCATCTTAATTGTTGCAATTCTTCCTAAGAAAGATATTTTCAAATTGTTCCAGGTTGCTAAGTCTTTTTTAATTTCTGCTAACAATTTCATATAGTTATCATTTTTTAATGTTATTGTTTTCGCTGTTAAATTTATTCCTAAATATTTTACCTTTTTTACAGTCTTTATTCCAGAAATAGTTTCTAATTTAGTTTCTAGTGTTTTGTTCATGTTTTTAGTCAAGTAATGTGTTTTGTTTTTGTTTATCTTTAAACCTGCTACATTTCCATATTGTTCAATGGTTTGTAATAAAGTAGGAACTGTTGTGGTCGGTTCTTCAATTATAAACATTAGATCATCTGCAAAGGCCTGGAGTTTATAGATTTCATCTCCTACGGTTAAACCTTTTATTCTGGGGTCCGCTCTTATTTTAATTAATAAGGTTTCAAGGGTCATAATAAATAACAATGGTGATATAGGACATCCTTGGCGAACTCCCTTATTTATATCAAGTATTGGTAATTGACTGTTATTCAATATTATATTCGTTGTTTGTTTTGAATATATAGTATCTATTAGATTAACAAATTTTGGGCCAAATCTCATTTTATTTAATTGCATTTTTATAAATATCCAATTAACGTTGTCGAAGGCTTTTTGAGCATCCAAAAACATTAAAGATGCCATCTTATCTGAGTGTTGTTCATAGTACTCTAGTATATTTATTACAGTTCTAATATTATTTTTAATTTGTCTCCCTGGAAGAAACCCATTTTGGTCTTGGTGTATTATTCCATTTATAACTCCTTTAAGTCTTTCTGCATAAATGGCAATAAAGATCTTATAATCTACATTTAATAGTGATATAGGCCTATAATTTTTGATTTTTTCTGGTTCTGTACCCTGTTTATGTATTAAAGTTGTCAGTGATTCTGACCAAGATTTAGGAATTTTTCCGTCAAGTCTACAGGAATTAAAAGTTTCTAACATATGGTTTCTTATTGTTTCATTATCTATCTTATACCATTCTGCAGGTATGGCATCTGGGCCTGTGGCCTTGTTGCTTTTCTGTTTTTTAATTGTTATTAGGAGTTCCTCCATTGTTATTGGTCCGTCCATGGTAGCCTGTTGATCTTCTGTTATTTGTGGTAGATTTGAAGCCTCTAAATAGTTAAAAACTTCATCTTCAATGACATGATCTTTAGCATATAATTCCTTATAGAAATTATACACAATGTCTGCCTTACCTTCTGTATCGTATTTTATTTTACCATCTTTATCTTCTAATTTTTGGATTAATTTTGATTGACTTTGTTTTCTAAGTTTATACGCTAACCATCTGCCAGGTTTATTTGCATATTCAAAGTATTGTTGCTTTGCTCTTTTAATCTTTTCAGTTAATTGGTTTTGTTCTATAACTCTAATTTTATGTTTAATTACGTTTATTTCTGTCTTTAGATCTCTTTTCTTAGTATGTTGCTGCGATAAGGATTCTAATTGTTTTAGTTCATTTGTTAATTGTAAATACTCTAATTTCTTTTCCTTATTGTATTTTGCTGTATAAGATATTGTTAAACCTCTTATATACGCTTTAACTGTATCCCATAAGTTCTGTGGAGTAGTGTCTGATGTTTTATTAATTTCAAAAAATATTTTTAATTCCTTTTCAATCCAATCCTTATATTTCTTGTCATTTAGTATATGCCTGTTCATCCGCCAATTGTTCTGTTTATTATTCATCGTCATATAGACCACTATTGGATTGTGATCGGCCCATGTATTAACGTCTATCTCAACTTCTCTTATTTGTTCTGCCACCGTTTTTGGTGCCCATAACATGTCAATTCTCGTCCAAATTTTGTGAGGATTGGAATAAAAGGTAAATTGCCTTTTGAGAGGGTGTCTTTCCCTCCAAATATCGCTTAATAATAGTTCCGCTTTCATTTTTTGAAAAGTACTGGGTAGCAAGTTTCTTCTTGTTTTTTTACCTTTTCCCCTTTTTTTATTACCTCCCCCTCCTGAGTGGTCTAATTGTCTATTCGCGATAGCATTAAAATCACCTATTATCAATAGATTATCAATAGCTAAATCTGTTATTATTTGGTGTAAATTTTTATAGAATGTCATTTGGTCTTCATTGGGGGCATAAATAGAAACAACCACTAGAGGTCTGGGTTCAATATCTACTTGTACAATCAATATCCTACCCTCTTTATCCTTATATATTTGTTTGGAATTTATAGAATTCTTGACATACATCACTACACCTCTTTTTTTTTGGTCTGCTAATGCAGCATACATTTTTCCAATTTTGGGATTCAACAGTAATTTTTGGTTATCTTTTTTAATATGAACTTCTTGTAGTATTGCAATCTGAACATTTTGGTTTCTGATTTTGGAAAAAATTTGCTTCCTTTTTCTTGGTTCGTTAAATCCATTAACATTTACAGAAAAGATTTTCAAGTCTTTATTCGTTGTCATTTAATAGGTTTTTTGGTTTCTCGCTGAGGTTGAACTCTTCTAGAACCTTGGTCCTGCTCTATTACTTGGGCAGTTGCCCCCAGGTTTTCTTCTTGCTGAGTTAGTGATTTTTCCCCTGGTTGCTGTTGAGCTGGCTGTAGTTGGACCACTAGTTGCTTACTTGCATGGTCGGAGTGGCCCAAACCACTCTGTTCAAGAAAGAACATAGCTTGATCTACGTTTTCCAGTTTGTACCTTGTAGAGCGCCATGTCAGAGAAAGTCCTTGTGGAATAAGCCAACGGTAAGTGATATTTTCTTTAATCAAGATTTTGGTTAAAAAGTGGTAATCTCTTCTGTTTTCTCTGACACTTCTTGGAACTTGTTTTAATATCTTTATTTCTACTCCATGTCGTTGAGGCGGGGAGTTTCTTGAATAATGAAGTATCTCATCTTGCAACGCCTTTCTTGTAAATTTAATATGTATCTCTCTTGGGAGGTTGTGTCGACGGATATAGCTATTCGAGATTCGGTATACTTCATCGATTTCTTTCTGTAAAGCCATGGGGTCCTCTTGAAGTATACCTCCAATGATTTCCGCCATAGTCGTTTTTAAGTCTTCATCTTTTTCCTCTTTTATATTCTGAAATCGAAGTCCGTACGAAGCTCGTTGCATCTCCAGCTGGATGATAGATTCATCATATCTTTTGTATCTTTCATCAGCTCTCCCTTCAAGATACTCCATTCTTTTCTCATTTTTGTCAGCTTGCTCTTCAACTTTTTTAACTCGGTCATCACTTTCTTGAAGAGTTTGTTGGATCTGCTTTATCTGATCTTTCATCTCGCCCATATCAGCTTTCATTTGAGCCATCTCCACTTTAAATTCTGCCAAGTCAGCTTTTATGGCTTCTCTTTGTTGTGTTGCCTCCTCCTTTATGGCTTCTCTTTGTTGTGTTGCCTCCTCCTTTATGGCCTCTCTTTGTTGAGTGGCATCTTCTTGTGATTTGACCATAAAGTCCTTCAAAGCATTCAAAGTCTCATGTATAGTTGCAAGATTGGACTGCATTGTTTTGTCTTTGTCTTTGTCTTTGGTAGACATGGTTAGCACTTGATGGGAAGGAGAAGAATGCGGTGACACTTGTGGAGATAGGGTAGTTGGTGTTGTTTGTTTCTTTGTTGTTTTAACAAGAGTTGAGGTGTGGGACATTATCAAATTAGAATCCACTATTTCAAATTTTAAGGTTAGTTTCAATTTTATATATAGTGAAAAGGAAAAGAAATTACTATAAATTCCAAATCTATTCAATATATTTTGTTTCCCTTATAATATGACAATACCAATTCAATAGCAATTCAATTAATAACAGAGTTCAAAGGAAGAAGAGGAAAAAAAAATATTATTGTTTAGTGCCACAGGGAAAAAAAAAAAAAAAAACAAGTGTTAACCTTTTCAAGTAAAAGGAGGACAGAAAATAAAAGAAGAGAAGGAATATCAACTATATATAGAAGACAAAAGAAAGAAAAGAAAAAAAAAATTTTTTGGAGGAGAAGACTTTGGGAGACTTTGGGAGGAGGGGAGAAAAGGGGAAAAAGTAAAGTAAAAAAAATTGTTCAAAAAGAAAAAGAAGGAGGGTGGTATTTTAGTTCAACTATTTAGAATAGAGCAGGAACCCAAGGTTTATTAACAATGCATGTAGTTCAAACCAAACTTCTTCTAGTAATAGAAAGTCAAAGAAAAATCAGGGGAAAAAAAAAAACCAGATAGTTATTCAAAGACACAATAACAGTATTGTATACTTAAGTTCTTCTTATAGATCCTGTAATTTTGCTAGGAAGTAGAAATGAAAATCCAAATCTCAAAGAGTAAAGTTATATTTGATTTCAATTCAAAATTCAAGGAGTAAAGCAATTCCAAAGCTTGCTTGTGTTCAAGATGGAGTCAGTTTATTTTCCAAATTCAAGACAGGAACAAAGAACAAAGAAAGAGATCCCAAGATGGAGTCAAGTTAATTTTCGTGCAGCAGGCAGATGTTAAACCAAGGAGTTCTCAGCAAATAATCCAAAGGGTGTCAGCAAATAGTCCAAAAGGCTCAGCAAGTATTCCAAATAGGTTAATCCAACAATAAGTAATCCAAAAAAGAAGTGATTTCAATCTCTTCTAGATTCCATTTAATTCATGATTATTAAGTTATTCATGTTGTGAAAATAGGCAGCAAGAGAAAAAAAAAGGCAGCAAGACTGTGTTCCTCCGCTTCAAAAATTAAGTCCAGAAGATTATGATTTTAAAAGTCTATCAAGAACAAATTCTGATCATCACTAGAAATTTCCTTTAGCAGTTAAAATTTCCTAAATAGTCATGTCAAATTTAAACTATTTTGTTAAAGCATAAAGTCAGAAAATTATTTTGTAGATTCCCAAGTTCACGTTCAAAATGGAAAAGTAAAAGTGAAGAGAAAAAAAAATTAGGTCCGGCTGTTATTTGCGGATGGGTTTAAACAAGAAAAAACTTTCACTTTCGCCCTGGGAAAAAAAAAACTTTCACTTAAAAGTTTTACGATCTTCTGAGTTAAAGACGAAACACAATAGAGATTTTTACCTTAAGTCCTTTCTCTGCTATATTCTTTTTCTATGTAGATGTAGATATTTTTACTTTCGCTTCTTTGCTTTTATTCTTCCCGCTGAGTGAGGGGAGAAAGCGCTGGCCGGTCCTCTTAAGCAAAGAGGAGCGGTTCTCCCGTCTCCGAAGCTGCGGGGCGAACCGCTGCCTCTGGAGTCCTGGCGATGGGTCCTCGGGCAGAGGAGAGCCCCCTGTTCATGGATCGGGCCATCCGGGCCCGATCCGATCGCAAATGCGACCTTCGGAGGGGGTAGAAGAGATTCGCCTGGCAGAGCCCTGCCAGACACGTCTCGCCGCGATCTCCACCAAACCGGAAGCCGATTAATTTACAACTTTATATGGCCAGACTTTCCCATCAACTTTTGAAAGACACAAATCAGTAGCTGCCATCTTAGAAGCCACGTTACTTTGTGCCGTGGGTTTTACCCTTTGACTTTGCTGATCGGGAGCTTGTGCCCTAATTAATGCTACCAGACAATCAGTGTGGCCGAAAGAAATCAAGAGTCTAGCACTCCATTCTATCATTGCTAACGCCTGATTCGGGGGTTAGTTTCAGGAATCTAGCGCTCCACATTCTTTCCTCCAAGGCGATCTAAGCTGGCACAACAGGAGTCTCGTGCTTCATGCTGCAGTGTCTGCTGAGCCGATCACCCTCGATAAGGCAAGACAGTAGTTAGGCTACTGTGACATTCAACCCAATATTGGAATGTGCTTGCTTTGTTACCCTGGGTTGGTATCCAAAGGAAAACAGGAGGAGGAAGTACAAGTATGTTCACTGCCTTAAGTTATTTATAAAAATAATGTAGGATAAACAAAAATCTATAAGGTAAGTTTTTGGCATTCCTTAATAAAACATCAGATTGCAATGGCCTACTGTGCAAATGTATGGATAGCCCCCACAGGGTGCTTTTCAAAAGAATTTTACCCGTAGATGTGATTTTTTCCCCCTTCATCTTATTTCTTAAAAGAAAGTCTGAAAAGTTTTAAGTCCAATGAAGCATCCAGGTAAGGACATGACTTCCATAACTCATAATGGCAAGATAGTTTTTAGAAATAAATGTACTGCCTTAAAAAAAAAAAAAAAAGCCAAGCGCATGAAGAACAAAAAGGAAAGAAAACATGTTCTACAGTTCTAATATTCTCATAATGACAAAGCTTCGTGTTGCAAAAATACAAAGCCGTACTGAGTCCCAATGGGATTGGGCGGCACAGAAGTCGAAATAATGAATAAATAATAAATTAATAAATATACAAAATGAGATTTAATTTTTAAGCATTATTATTTGGTGCAAATTGCACAGCTGTTGAAATTTCCAAGTGGTTTTCGTAGTAGGTCAAAGCCATAGTCCTACATCCTGGTCCACACATGGTGGGTGTATCTACAACCATTTAATTCAAATGCCAATAAAACCTGGAACTTGCTTTATAATGGAGACGAAAAATTCATGTTACGGAGACTTCTGGATATTCCCACCACTCTGGAAAGGCCACAAAGTCCAAATCAGAGATCAGGCAATCTTCATCTTCATAAACGATGTGTAGAAAGAGCAACAAGGTAGTTCCCACATTACATTTTATCTACAGGTGTGATTCCTAGAAGCTTCATCCCATTGGCTAGTACAGAGCGAACCGCGTGAAAAAGGCAGAGCCTTGCCTGGGGGTAAAAATGGAGGGGGAGAGGGGGAAAAAGAAGGATGAAGAAGAAATAGATTTTTTTGTTATTTGCTTCTTATGAAAGCAGCTTCTAATTCATGTCCCCTCCCCCTGCTCCATGCTATGGTAATATAAAACCTTTTAAAATAAGAACTATTAAAATGCCCATTTGTACCAATCATTCTGCATCTTGATCATTGTGAGAATCTTATTTTTTATTTCCTCCAGAGTCTTCTCCCAATCCCCAAACCCGCTTTTGAGAGATTCTGCTCACCAGCATAAAGCAGATTTTGTATACAGTGTTCCTCTCAATTTTCGCGGGGGATGTGTTCTGAGACCGCCCGTGAAAGTCGAATTTCCGCGAAGTAGAGATGCAGAAGTAAATACACTATTTTTGGCTATGAACAGTATCACAACCCTTCCCTTAACACTTTAAACCCCTAAATTACAATTTCCCATTCCCTTAGCAACCATTCAGATTATTACTCACCATGTTTATTTATTAAAGTTTATTAAAAAAATATTTATTAAAGGCGGACAAAAGTTTGGTGATGGCATATGATGTCATTAGGTGGGAAAAACCATGGTACAGGGGAAAAAACCGTGAAGTATTTTTTAATTAATATTTTTGAAAAACCATGGTATAGACTTTTTGCGAAGTTCGAACCCGTGAAAATCGAGGGAACACTACACTATTTCCAAGGGAATTTTCCCACTTTATAGATGCAAGTGGTTTCTGTGAAAATAACAGTGTTATTGTTATTCACCCAGATGCTTGCTGAAGTACACAAAATCAACAGAGTCTGTGCCATCCAACAATTTCTTGACCGTTTCGAGATTGAAGGCGAGGCTTTTCTCAACTATATAGTAACAGGAGATGAACACCATACTCCCGAGAGCAAATGTCACTGCAGTGGCGCCATACCCATTCTCCTTGAGCCAAAAAATTCAAAACTCAGCAATTGGCAAAAAAAATCTTGGGCACCCATTACAAACAAATCTTGGGCACCTATTGCAGCAGAATTCATGCCCTTAGTGTTCAGGTAGTGTATTACAACGTGCACTTCACACTTGGAGGGAAACGGAATGAGGATGCTCATCTCTAACCTTCACCACAATGCCAGTTGATAATCTACTGACCACTGGCACTGCTCGTTCTCTTCCGCTGGCTTCCCACTACATGATAGTAATACCAACTTCCCCTGCAAACATTCCCACCAAGAGCCATGTGTCTTGTAACCAGATAACCCTCGTACTTGGGTGTTTGTGTGTTGCCTAGTGACTTGTCACATAAATCAAGTTAATCTCAGGATGGGGGGGTGGGGAAGAAATCTGCATTCAATATCTTTGATTTTTCTCTCTACTTCTCAGGTGTCGGAACTTCTGTCCAGATAAAACCTTTTAGTGATGCACGTTTATGTATTATTTCTGCTCGTGCAGTACAAAACTGCTTTTTCAAGGTTTCCTTCTGTTTTTTTTAAATAGGAAGTTTTACAGGGGTATGAAATAGCTTTAGCCTGTATCTAGCTAATGATGCACAACCTAAAATAGTCAACCCGGAGAATTTTATGTTTACTGTTCTTAGAATTCCCAGTCAGCTGTTACTCTGAATTATACTTTACATGTATTGTCTGTCGATGGATATAAGTTTTGATTTGTGGCCTCTTAATAGTAAGCAATATTCACAGCTTGACATTCAAAAGAACAGCATCCTAGTCCACAAGCTGAGTAATTGCAGTAATTTCATCCTTTCATAATATTTCCAGATATAAAACCCTGCCGTTCATTTATTCATTAAACTCATATCCCTCCTTTCAACAGCAACCTTGCCATAAGGTTTTTGTCCAGGTTTACTGCTTAAGGATAGCAACAAATTACCTTCAACCACTGAGAATTATTATTGTACTGAAAACTGGATCGTGAAATGGGTGGCATATAAATTAAATAAACTTAATAAATAATAAAATAAAATTAATGTTACCTGAGCGAGTTCCGGAGGGCTGCCCTTCACAGGGAGATTTCTGTGAGCTGCAGATACTAAATGACTAAAACAGAAATACCAAGCCTGAGAACGCAGTTCGCAAAAGAGAGCAATCCTAAACCAAACAGCCACAACCATAGTAGCGCTGATTTCTAAATACATGCTTAAGATTCAGACGGAATAAGAACATCTTTTTTTGCAAAACACTGCAAGGGCTATGGAGCATATAGAACTGCCACTGTTAGCTAGAGCAGTGTTTCCCAACCTTGGTAACTTGAAGATATTTGGACTTCAAGTCCCAGAATTCCCCAGCCAGCATTCTAGGGATGACAAAGCCAAATCAGACTGAGCATGCTCAGTACCCACGAGATGCTGAATAACTACTGCAAGGGATGAAAAATACACGTGTGGAGGGATAAAATACCCTTGAAAGGGCACAGCTGGCTAGCTAGGATTTTGCTGCAATGTTCATTTCTTATAATTAAAATCATGGAAAGCATAAATTTGCTCCCATACTTAAAAACATTTTCCTATTTCTGGTAGGTTGTTCCAGGAAATGTCATGTTTAGAAATGGAATGTATCTGAACAAGAAAAACTGGTTACTTTTTATGATCTCCTGAAAGTTTGTCATCTGATTTTGACATACATTTGACATACATAAAAATACATTTTTTGTTCAAAGGCTTCTCACGAACTGATTTTCCACCACTGTAGTTACTCAGGCCAATAATGTACAGCATTCAGAAAAATGGCTAATGCATTTGGAATATTTCATAGGAAATGAAATTTGCACAAACCTCTTTGATATTAAGTAAATCATTGGCCAATTGTGAACCTACAGCTTGAAAAGTAAGCTAGAAGAAGCAAAATTATTTTAAATAAGGCACACTTGGAGGTTTTCAAGAACTTATACTATTTTTTTATCTAACAATTTTGATGGGCCTTAAAATGTAGGAGTTTTTTTAAATGGGTTTCATTTCATGCCAATAGAAAGACTTTGAATAGGTTGATCTGAAAGACTGATTGGCTCAGAATCCCCCATGAATTTCCATGGTTGAGGACGGATTTAGATCTTAAATCTCCTCATGCCTAATCCAAAACCTCCACTCATCCCCACACTGAAGCCTTTAGTTTCAAAAAACTGCAGTTGATTATATCAAACTATCTGCTTTGAGGCTAAAGTATTGTAACTGTTCTGTTCAAAGGCTCCAACGTTTGTATTTTTACCTGAGTTTAAACAGATAATTAACAATATGCTTCGGCTGATGATCTTGGGAAGACTGGTAAATAATTTCATCATATCTGAAGGAAGAAAGGAACACATTCAGGAGCATTTGATTAAAAACAAAGCAAAACCAGAAGCCAGCTAGGGCAAGGGTAGGCAAAATGGGCTCTTCTATGACATGTGGACTTCAATTCCCAGAATTCCTGAGCTAGGCGTGATTGGCTCAGGAATTCTGGAGTTGAATAGAACTCATAGAAGAGCCCACTTTGCCTACCCCTGACCTAGGGAATACTCACATCTCATTTCTATTCCAGCTTTACTGTCATATGAGGTATAATATATATTTATACATCTTTAAAACATATTTTTTAGTAAATATTATCCCAAAATGTCTCCTATAACTGAATAAGTGCAGCTGGGCATACTTGCAGTTTAATGTACATGGCACTATGCTGCACATCATGAATAGCCAGACGCAACTTTAAAATGCCTGCTGTCCCAAACAATAATAGCTAATATATACCACAGTCCTTTCCTGCAGGCAACACAGATGAACAAGATGCCAATGGAATATAAAGCATACTTAACACTTTCTGGCTGTTTCCTTAGACCAGAGGTGATCAACCTGTAGCTCTGGAGCCACATGTGGCTCTTTCACCCCTCTGCTGCAGCTGCCTGTCACTCAAAATATGTGTCACAACCGCCAATGTGTGATACCCACTGGCATGCAATCTATTGAGTTTTTTGACCCCCGGTAGGTAGGCCAACCATGGATAAATCCAAGAAAAGAAAAGTTTCAGAAGAAAACAGAATGTTTATATTCAACTACATATGCTAATTCCGTGGCTGCTCAGGAAATGGTCAGGCACAGGAAAGGTTCTGTGGCTCCTGGTGGTGTTTTCTTTTCAGTGGGAAACGGGCCTAAATGACTCTGGGTGTTTAAGGTTGCTGACCCCTGCCTTAGACTGATTCTAAGGAGATTTTCAGCAAGGAAATGAAGTAAAAACATTTCAAACAGTGATATTCTATTTCCAAATTTTAAAATAAGTTACATTCAAAGTATAAGACACACCTGAATTTTCAGCCTCTTTTAGGGAGAAAAAAGGTGTGTCTTATACTCTGAAAAATATGGTACTTGGATAGGCATTTAATTGTCCTCAAAAATTATTGCATAGCAAGATCAAACTTCGTTAACAAAAGTATATAAACTGTTCAGTGGTGTTCTATATGAAAAGACTGCATTAGAAACATGAGCAAATGCTGAAGTACCTGAGAAGATGTTGAAGTAAGGATATTGCCAGTGGATCTTGTAAACAAGCTGTGTTTATGGGAGTGTCTTGATTGACAGTACCACATATTTCTTCTAAACTAGGGAGGAGCAGAGAAAACTGTCAGTAACACTGAAGGTCAACATATCTTTGAAAGTTCCTTATTTATTTATTTCATTGATAAGCTGCCTTTCCTGTAGGAACTCAAGTCAGTAAGCACATGTCCCCATGCAGTTTGTGACTACCCATTACAAAATCCCTATGAATTAGGATGGGTTGAGGGGGAAGGTCTCTAATCCACTAATAGTGCAGCAACAAGTCTGCGGAGACATTATTATTTATTGGATTTGTATGCCGCCCCGAGTCTGCGGAGAGGGGCGGCATACAAATCCAATAAATAATAATAATAATAATAATAATAATAATAATAATAATAATAATAATAATAATAATAACAACAACAACAACAACAAGTATCTGGCACTAAACTTCCAGTACAAAATTTGAAAAAGCCTTTTTAGGCATCAGTCTAACATCTGAAAACCATTATTATAATTAAATAATGTTTCCTCCGTACTCATCAGCAATCAAAAAAGCAATGCCTTATTTAAGATAACATAAAGGAATGTAATAATGTACTGTATTTTTGGAGTATAAGATGCACCTTAGTTTTGCCCCGAGTCTTCGGCATACAAATCTAATAAATTATTATAATTATTATAATTATTATTAAAATGGGGGGGGGGGGAATCTATGTATCAGGTATTCATTTGGCTAGGGTCCTTAGTCATTTCAGCTTCAGCACATTATTTAATCCCCTGGTTAGGGATGAAAAAGCCTTTTTCAGAGGGAGTAGGATTGAAAACAAGCCTGCAAAGACTTAGGGATGGAGAAAAACCTTTGGAGGGAGTAGAAAGCTGGGAAGATCATTACTCCTAGTTAGGGCTGGAAAAAAAAGGTTTGAAAAAGTTACCTTTGGGTGTAAGATACACCCAAATTTTGAGCTATTTTTAGGGAGGAAAAGCATCTTATACTCCGAAAAATATGGTAAGTGAAGCAAAACACTCGGACTTTAAACTTGTTCCACTTCAACTAAGCCAAATCACACAATAATGAAATAAAATAGCACAGCACAGTCTTAAAAGGACCTTATTTGTTTTGTTGAAATGGTACATTGGTACAAGCATTTGACTGATCACTGCAACAGAATTAAAACTGGGAAGCTGCAGTTCCAGAAGAAACGGGAAACTACAAAATCTTCAAAATAGTTCTTTGCTTCTGGGTGGACTGTGTATAAATAACAGAGCAATTATAGCAGGATTATATGCTATATACATTTAAAAAAAATATAAAATGGTGCTCTAATTCTTTTTACACCCTGTTGAGTTCTGCTGCCTGTTTAAAGTTAGGATTGTTTCCACTGCTATACTCCAGATACACTCTTATTACTGAGAATTCTTCTGCAGTCTCTCTGAGAATACAGCATTCTGTGGGAACTCTTTAAAGCAGTGTTTTTCAACCAGTGTGCCGCGAGACATGGTCAAGTGTGCCACGAAGCTCAGAGAGAAAGAAAGCAAGAGAGAGAGAAAGCAAGAGAGAGAGAAAGAGAGAGAGAGAAAGGAAGCAAGAGAGAATGAGCGAGAGAGAGAGAGAGAAAGAGAACAAGAGAGAAAGAAAGCAAGAGAGAGAGAGAAAGAGGGAGGGAAGGAGAGAGAGAGAAAGAAAGACATAGAGGGACGTAGGGAGGGAGAGAAAAAGCAAAAAAGAGAGGAAGGAAGGAAGAGAAAGAAAGAGGGATGGAGAGAGAGAGAAAGAAAGAGGAAGGGAGAGAAAGAGGGAGGGAGAAAGAAATAGAGTGAAGGGGAGGAAGAGGGAGAGAGAATTTTTTTGTCAAAACTTTTTTTAGCCCCCCCTCCCCCGCTCCATGTGCCCCAGGGTTTCGTAAATGTAAAAAATGTGCCGCGGCTCAAAAAAGGTTGAAAATCACTGCTTTAAAGCAGTCATACACTTTGGGAGAAGAAAAGGAGAAAGTTCCATTATATGAAATAGATGGAACTATTTAGTAAAACTTGCCCATTTGCCTGTTCTATGCATTTCTCCTTATTTAAACAACACTGAAGCTGCAGCAGGAAAGTTTCCAATGCCTTTTACTTGCAGACAACTTTTATTCTGACCCAGAGGAGGGCCAACTCAGAAAAGAATGAGGCTCAAACAATCCCTCAATACCTGTGCAGCCTGGCATGTGTATATTGCAAGAAAATCCCTGTATCGCCTTTGCTTTGAAGAACGTGATCCCAGTTAAACCGATAATCAGACGATAAGAGGCCTTTGAAGTCCTGAAATGACAGATTATTCAAGAATTGAGTTAGATAGCTTTCAGCATTCCTGACACTGACCTTGCCATTTAATTGGATGACAGACCTGAATGATAAGTGCTGCGAGGCCAATCTGTTCTGCGGTCTCAAAAGGATTGTCACATTCTTTGGTGGCTGACCAGATAAAAGGAGAAAAGCCATTATTTCACCAGCAGGTACATAAGGCTGCTTGGTAGAAGCTGGTTCTCAGGATCTTGTTTATGAAGAGGTATACTTAGTTATAGGAGATAACAGGAATGTGCTCTTCCTCACATTTTGACTATGGTTAACAAAATCAGGAAAACATATACAGTGGTACCTCGGTACTCGAACGCTTCCTTTCTCGTACATTTCAGATAACGAACAAAATTTTCGGCAAAAATTTGCTTCGGTATCTGAACAAAAATTCAGATACTGAACAGCCAGAGAAAATTTTGTTCATTATCCGAAATGTAATCCCGGTAGCTTCAGGGGGCTGAGGAGCTCTCTAAGAGCTCCAAGCTGCAGGAAAGGTAGGGGCTGTTGCAATCTTGGCAGCTTCTGGGGGCTCCTTTTCTCATTGCTTCCTTTTATTACCTGTAAGGAGCTTCAAAAACTTTTTCCCTGTGGCTGCAACAGCGGCGATTTCCCTTCCAGTAGCAACAGCGCCGGGAAGTCACGTGATGAAGGGAAGCCGGCGGAGCCATCTCAGCAATTGCTGTCGCTCCAGCAGCTTCCCTTCATTACGTGACTTCCCGGTGCTGTTTCTACTGGAAGGGAAATCGCCACTGTTGCAGCCACAGGGAAAAAGTTTTTGAAGCTCCTTACAGGTAATAAAAGGAAGCAATGAGGAAAGGAGCCCCCAGAAGCTGCCAAGATTGCAACAGCCCCCACCTTTCCTGCAGCTTGGAGCTCTTAGAGAGCTCCCCAGCCCCCTGAAGCTGCCGGGATGGCAGCTTCTGGGGGCTCCTTTCCTCATTGCTTCCTTTTATTACCTGTAAGGAGCTTCAAAAACTTTTTCCCTGTGGCTGCAACAGCGGCGGCTTCCTTTCCAGTAGCAAGAGCGCCGGGAAGTCACGTAATGAAGGGAAGCTGCTGGAGTGGCAGCAATTGCTGAGATGGCTCCGCCGGCTTCCCTTCATCACGTGACGTTCCCGGCGCTGTTGCTACTGGAAGGGAAATCGCCGCTGTTGCAGCCACAGGGAAAAAGTTTTTGAAGCTGCTTACAGGTAATAAAAGGAAGCAATGAGGAAAAGAGCCCCCCAAAGCTGCCGGGATTGCAGCAGCCCCCACCTTTCCTGCAGCTTGGAGTAGCAAATTTATTTATCCCATTGGAAATAAAGAAAATAGATTTAATTGGTTCCCAGCGAGTTAACAGGGGCTGGGAACCAATTAAATCCATTTCCATTATTTCCTATGGGATAAATAAATTCGGTACTCGACCAAATCGGTTCTCGACCACACTTCTGGAACGAATTGTGGTCGAGTACCAAGGTACCACTGTACAGCGATCCCTCGATTTTCGCAGCTTCAAACTTCGCGAAACGCTATACCACGGTTTTTCAAAAAATATTAATTAAAAAATACTCCACGAGTTTTTTTCTATACCACGGTTTTTCCCACCCGATGACGTCATACGTCATCACCAAGAGTCACTTCTCTGTCTCTTTCTTTCTTTCCTGTCATTCTCTGCTTCAATCATTTTCTCATTTCTCTTTTCTCCCCTTTTTTATATCATTTCTCTCTCTCTTCCTTCCACTCTTCTCTCTCTCTCTTTCTTCCTCTCGCTCACTCTCTTCCTTCCTTTCTCATCTCTTTCTTTCTTCCCTTCTCTCTCTTTCTCTATCTCTCCCCCTCTTGCTCTCTCTCTTTTTCTCACTTTCCCTCTCTCGTGCACCCACCAGCCTCCGGAGAATGCCTGTCCCGCCTCTCTTGCAGCAGAGGAGAAAGAGAGGTGGAGCGAGCGGCGAGCGGGCGAGTGGCGGGCGGGTGAACGGCGGGTGGGCGGGCGAGCGGCGAGCAAGCGGGCGGGCGAGCAGGCGGCGGGCAGGCGGGCGAGCGAGCGGCGGGCGAGGAGGCGGTGGGGGGGGGGCCGACATTAAAAACAACCATTGCCAGCCTCCGAACTTTCGTCGCTCCCCGCCTCCACCTGCAAGCCCTTGCGCGGCCATGGAAAAAGGGCGCGCATGCGCAGATGGTGTTTTTACTTCCGCGCCGCTACATCGCGGAAAATCGATTTTCGCGGGAGGTCTTGGAACGTAACCCCCGCGAAAATCGAGGGATCACTGTATACATAATTTCACAATTTATTTATTAGATTTGTATCCCACTGGAATTAAAAAAAACCTCTTGGGGGTTCAGCTTCCTTTTACAGTTCTAACATACTGTGGCTTAATGATTAAATAACTTTGTTTTTCAAAACCATTTCAAGTCTTTTAAATTGTTCATATGAAGTTTCCAATATTATTCAACTCTATACTGTGTATCATTACATATGAAAATTAATGGAGACTTGTGCATTTAGATTCGTGTTTAATGTTACCTTTTAGAGAAATAATTTAGAACAGAATTGTGTTAGAGACCTATCCAAACAATGCCAGATATTAAAGCTACAACTGATAGATACAGAAAAGAAAAAAAATGCAAAGTGTTTCCAAATAGTAAAGTAAATAAATAAACAAACAAACAAATAAATAAATAATTATGAACTGAAAAAAACCTAAATAAATCAAAGAAGTGTTGAAAATTTCACTGACTGAGTGCCTTGAGAGTAGAATGTTAAAAAGATCCAGATGTCTTTATTTGTAAAGGCTGAATTATTTTCCTGATTATTTAAACATATTTATCACTAGAATATCTTTTAAAGATTGAAATATAGGTTAAGACAAAGAGGTCTGTATATGGAAAGCAAAAGAAACTAAAGTTGTGGACTTCAACTCCCAGAATGGAATACAAGTCTTTTAAAGTTGCGATGGTTGGAGACACCTGGCTTAAACTGTACTATAAAGTGGTGAAGCACACATATTTGTAGTCTTTTTCCCCCCCTAGAACCAGAATAAAATACTAATTTAACAGAGAAAATATATTGACTAACTTTTTGTTGAGGCACGTCTTTCTAAAACCAGGGAACAAGTTTCATTTAAAACATCTTCCAAGAAAACCACTTCTCCTTGTCGCGTTTTCATGCCTTGAATTCTCCCAAACGGCACATGTTGACACCTACAAACATAGAGGACAAAAACAACTTTTGATAACTGATGGGTCTAATATAAATCATAGATAGAAAGTGATATTTTCTCTGCCTTAGAAACAATTCAAAGTGTTGGTTATGACCTATAAAGCCCTTCATGGCATCGGACCAGAATATCTCCGGGACCACCTTCTGCCGCACAAATCCCAGTGACCGGTTAGGTCCCACAGAATTGGCCTTCTCCGGGTCCCGTCGACTAAACAATGTCGTTTGGCAGGACCCAGGGGAAGAGCCTTCTCTGTGGCGGCCCCGACCCTCTGGAACCAGCTCCCCCCGGAGATTAGAATTGCCCCCACCCTCCTTGCCTTTCATAAATTTCTTTAAATTATTAGATTTGTTTTTACATTGTCTTTGTTATTGCTGTGAGCCGCCCCGAGTCTATGGACAGGGGCGGCATACAAATCTAATAAATAATAATAAATAATAATAATAATAATATCCCTCAACAAGAATGGCATTTTCATATTTCTAGAGTTAAACCTGATCTCAGAAAAATATGTTACTTCCACCCTCCTCAGCTACAGAAGCTCAATTTCACAGGATTTGCTGAAGTGAGGGAAAAGGGCTGAAGGAAATGCTATAGATCTGTGATGGCAAACCTATGGCATGCGTGCAGTGAAGAGCTACCAAATTTTTTACTACCACGCTGTGGGCGTGGCTTATGCAGGACCCCCTGCATTTTCTTTCTATATCTTTCAGTGCAAATTGGGTGCTTTGGAGTGGAGCTCCATTTTTGCTACCCCACTGCGTTCCTCCGGCAGTAGCCCACCCCTGCATGAGTGCCACAGGTGGCACACAGAGCCATTTTGGAGGGCACATGAGACCTTGCCCTCTGTCATCTCCAGCGCTGGCCAGCTGATTTTTGGCCTTGGGAAAGGCATTGGGAATTTTTGGCCTTGGAAAGCTTCCCTGAAACCCCGGAGTGCAAAAAAAACACTGAACGGACAAACCGGAAGTTCATAAAATGGACTTCCAGTTTGCCCTTTGTGTTGTTTTGCACTCTGGAGGGTTTAGGGGAGGTTCCTGAAGCCCCAGAGTGCGAAAAACTGCACAATGGGCAAACCGGAAGTCTGGTTTTCTGAACTTCCGGTTTGCCTGTTTTTTTTCACCTTCCAGGCTTCAGTGAGGCCTATGCACATGTGCGCCAGCAGTGCGTGGAGCGCATGCATGGGGCAGGACGAAAGGGGTGTGGGCACATGCACGCATGCTAGCACACACACTTTTTGGCACGCAAACCAAAAAAGCCTTGCCATCACTGCGATAGATGCTGCTTTGAGTTTCTAAATGAAAGGTGGCATATGAATCTAATAAATAAATAAAACTACTAATCCAGGTACAAAGTGCTCTACACTTACATATTACCCATGGTTGAAAACAGTTTCTCATACTCTACTTTTATGCATGTAGAAGTGGAGGTTTGGTTTACAGTTTCAGACTTTATTCCCTCCAAACAGAATTAGTTACCACGTATAACCTTATGTGTACATTATATGAGCATCCTTTCTTTCATTGCCCACGCAATAGCTATAATATGAATTATATTTTTAACAAGAAAATATACTAGCTCAATAATTATGTAGGAAAGCTTGACATGGCAACATGTGCCTTTATACACAGAGAAAACACACACAAACAAACACTTATTACCAACTTTATTTTTATTTTCATCTCACAAGCTTAACCTAAATCAGTTAGAGCAACTTCATATTTGCTTAACCACCAATCAATCACTTTCCAATGTGGTAATTTACATCAGAAAAGATTAACTTCACCTTCTCCTAAGTATAAAATGTTCTCTGAGATTCGTATCTTCAATACTGAATGAGAATCTTAATGAAGTGATTGCTGTTGAAACATTCTACAAGCAACCAATTAATCCTCCAACAGGAAACAGAACTAATAGTGCTATAAAGAAAGATTCCAGTGCAAATACTGAAATTTTATATAAGGAGATTATCTCAATTTTTAAAAATTTATTTTTTTATTGCGTGAATAATTTCATATGAGAGTTTAAGGATTAGTAAATGGGGTTTTCCCTTACAACAAACCTCTTAGGTAGGCTGAATTAAAAGGGGCTAAACACTTCCTAAGCTTCATCAAGGATGGGATATGAACCTGGGCCACTTTTTCTCCAAAGTAACATCTTAGCCCCCGCTAACATTCTTGCTTAAAATTAGGTGATTTTTAAATCTTTCCAGAATGGTCAAATTCTTGTAATCTCTGCCCATCTAAAAATTTAGAACATTCGATTTGTCACATTTTCCCCTTCTAATATTAAAAATACCATTGTTCAGTTTGTTTGTTTGTGTTTTTTAAAAAACTAAATGTCTTGATATGTTCACATTTACCTTTCTGTCCAACTGAAACCAAGTAATTTCAGAATCTGGAACATCTGTTGAAAATGAGAGCTCTGACTTTTATCTGTCTTAGAAGAGGGGAAAAACAATTTAGTCAATTAGCGCATAGCAATCAAATGCAAAAAAGCATTGTCACAATAGATTTCCAAGGAAAAAATAATGCTATGAAAACTGGATTTATCTTATGTACGTTTTCTTCAGAAAACTGGAAAAGTTTCAATGTTCAAATCATAATTGGAGCAATGGAAGCCTTGAAATATTATCTACAATATTTAATATTATAACATTGTTTTGTTATATTATTATATTAATATATTACAATATTTTTGGAGTACAGTAGTACCTCCAGATACGAGCTGCTCCACATGCGAGTATTCCAAGTTACGAGCCGCGACGCGAGCAAAATTTCTGTTCGACACCAGAGCTCAAATTCGGGATACGAGCCGAGCTTCCGCTAGGTGGCGCAAGAATCCTTGCTTCTGGTTATCTCGGTGCGAAAAACAAAGTCTAAAGGCATTCATTCGAGCTCAGGTCTGGAACGAATTAAACTCGTATGTCGAGGTACCACTGTATAATACACACTTTAGTTTCAGGGCAGGAAAATAAAGAAAAAACAAATCTGCCTTTGTGTCCCAGCAATTTGCCTCCCAGCAACCAGCACAGATGATATACACTGTTGGCTGTGTATTTTTGTGCATGTTTGACTCATAAAAGTAGCAAAGAATTGGAGAAATGTACATTATAGTAATACAGTATACTAATGCCAGCAAGTTTTCTTAAATGTAGTCACGCTAACCCTACCCAAATATTCTCCTTTATTGGTGAATGGCATATTATGATACCATTATTTTCTTAGAAAACACTTATCTTTGAAAAAGGTTAGCGCAAGTCTAACAAAATTTCTTTAAATGCTTAGATGTTTATAAAATGTACATTAACATATTCATCGTCTACCAAAGCAATTTATATAAATCATAGAATACCTACGACATATAATATAACGTCAGGCTTATATTTTTCCATTCGGTCTATAGCAGCAGCAAGATCTCTGGAAATGAAACATGAAGAACAGATAAATCCTCCAAATGAAATATTCCTTTATTTTATTTATGTATTTTTAAAAAACCTTCTATGCTACCTTTCAGAATCATGAGCGGCTTATGATTATGTCTGCCCGTCAGCAATATTCTATTAAACATATCAATAGGTTAAAATATTGTGCTGTTTATTGATAAACAATCACACAACATGCTTGCCTTGTTAAGTAAAGTGAAGTTCCATCACTACGCATCACAGCAACCTGGTCTCCATTTTCAGAAAGACGAACTTTTCCTACTCCTTCTCTGAAAATGACAAAAAAAGCATTATTATTATTATTATTATTATTATTATTATTATTATTATTATTATTATTATTTATTGGATTTGTATGCCGCCCTTCTCCGCAGACTCGGGGCGGCTAACAACCATGATAAAAACAGCATGTAACAATCCAATTAATAAAACAACTAAAAACCAAACATACACACAAACATACCATACATAACTTGTAATGGCCTAGGGGGAAGAAATATCTTAACTCCCCCATGCCTGGCGATAAAGGTGGGTCTTGAGTAATTTGCGAAAGACAAGGAGGGTGGGGGCCGTTCTAATCTCTGGGGGGAGTTGATTCCAGAGGGCCGGGGCCGCCACAGAGAAGGCTCTTCCCTGGGGCCCGCCAAACGACATTGTTTGGTCGACGAGACCCGGAGAAGGCCAACTCTGTGGGACCTTATCGGCCGCTGGGATTGAACAATCTATTTCCAAGAAGGAATTGTAAATGGTTTTCTTAACATCCACTTCCATCCAGCTAATTAACTAGCGAATGGATGACAGCTAGATAGATAGCTTGGTAGATAGGTAGACAGATACTGTTCCTGTATGTTAATAATTAAGATCATAAGGATACTTTTTCTGTGGGTGTGGCTTAGTGGGCATGGCAGGGGTAGGATATTGCAAAATTCCCATTCCCACCCCACTCTGGGGCCAGCCAGAAGTGGTATTTGCTGGTTTTCCGAACTACCCAAAATTTCTGCTCCTGGTTCTCCAGAATCTGTCAAAACCTGCTGAATTTCACCCCTGCCTTAGGGAAATAACATTCCTTTACAAATTATAATGGCAAAGGAGGAAAAGGAAAAAAAGAGATCTGAACACAAGATTATTATACTCCTAATTTTGTTTCAGAATTTTCGAGGCTAGGTGGATAAAAAAAATCCCTCAGAATTCAGAGACAGTGTGGCCAATGATAGGTTCTGGCTGGGAAAAAAAAGGAAAGCTTTTGCTCCATAGATCTGGAGACATCTAGTTAGGTAAGATCATCCTAAAAAACCTTTAAGTTAATACATGAAAAAGACCACAGAATGTCAAAGATGACTTTTATTCTGTCCTATGCTGTTTGCTGGATGAAAGGAAAGGTACATATGAAAATATGAAGAGCTGGCAATTCATTGTTTACCTCAGACCTGCAAGTCTTGTAAACATTTCAGATTTTATTTCTCATTTTAAAGATGTATATTTTTATTTATTTTATTTATTTTTATTTTTATTTTATTTTAATTAGATTTGTATGCCGCCTCTCTCCTTTCATCCCCAAATAAAATAATCCCTGAAACGAAACTTTCCTCTGTTACATTAGTTATTTAAATCAGCAAACATTAAAAATATAATTCAAAGGGTCCAGCTCTACATTAAGACAAAGAAACAGGCATTTCCAAAAAAAAAAAAAAGGAAATAAAGAAGCCATTCATACATTTTCGTAAGAAGTCCTTTTGCATCCAAGCTCCTTAGAACTTCTTTACTTTTCTCTTGATAAAATGATTCTCCAGAATATTCATCAAAGTAGATTCCGAGACGCTGGACAACCCATCAAGAAAAGAGGAAAATAATTACAATCAGCAAGAATAATCTGCTGATAATGAGACCAATCTCTCAGAATTCCCACTAAGCACAGCCTTGTAATCTCTGCATTTCTGATGGCTTCCTGCTTGAAGACTTTCTAGAATCTAAACCAAAATAGACAGAGCAAATGAAAATGGAACTTTAAAAAATATATCAAGAGATATTGGAAAAAAGAGAAAATCCTACTCAGTCATGTAGGAATATTGCAATAGTTTGTCAAATGTCAACTGACATTTATATTATTGTTCCATTAACATGCTAAAACACAAAAGGTGTTTTTATATTGAATTCCACCCTACACATATTCCACTAAATCAGCAAGGCTCCATATGCAAGTGATGTGAACCAACCCCCTCCCCCCAAAACAATACATCAGAACATCATTTTCCTACAAATGATACACAATTATCCATCTCATATATCTCTTTACATCTGTTTCATCTATCCTTGGTCATCTTAGTTATAACTCATCATGAATATTTTATTAGATTTTATAATGCAATTTATTTCTATGTTGTCAATTACTGCCTAATAAACTTCACTTACAACTAATTTAGCTATTTTTCCTATTAAAATGCACTTTCATTTATGTTAATAGACCAATGCTGCATTATTTTATTTTTGTTTACAGTAAGTATGTTATAGATTGTACTAAGCTGGTCACTGATAAAAATAAAATTATCTCTCTTTCTGAATCATATAAGTGGCCTGTTGTTTTACAATGCACACTGTACTTTAGAATTGTGACAGGCAATTCTAAGGGTGCACATTTTTCAGAAATGCTAAAATATTATGTCTATTACACTGAGAAAGGGATAATTCCTAAACACTGAAAGAAAAGATTCAAGTCAGCACCTTATATACCCGAGCATATTCTTCAATGCTAACATCTCTAAAATGTTGCCACAATGACACGGCCTTTTTTTCCTGTGCTTCCAATTTCCTAAAGAAATCTTGTGCCAGAGTTTTAATATTTTCATCCTCTTCTGAAGCTTTGTTGACCTGTACATAAACCTGTATGAAAAGAAAAGAAAAACACAGGACAATTCAATCTGAAAGTCTTCTCCACCAACAACACTTCGTATTCAAGACATTCGAGGTGCAAAATCCTATAATCTTCACCACAATGGCAAGGATCACAGGGAGTTCAACAAGAAACGACTGCTATTCCAATATACAAGAGCTGATAACCCCCTCCAGAAAATGGCAGACTTCTAGTCCATATTCTTTGGCTGCCTGCATTACTGATTGGGATTGGAGTCCAAGAATACTGTACTTGGTTATTTACTTTAATTTTTCCCCATGCCATCTTCCTTATAAATGTCACTTCCTTCAAGAGAGAAAAAAGGATGTGTTTCTACTTAGCCCATTGAGCAAACAGTTTTAGGAACATAAGAAGCTGCCATATAGAAAGCCAGCTCATTGTTTTTGGTCACTGCCCTGATTGCTAATAGTTCTCCAGAATCTCATATCTCTGCCATTGATACCTTCTCATTCTTTTTAGTTCAATAAGACAGAAAATGAACTGGAAAGCTACTTGCAACATATGTTTTTTTGTTTTTTTTAAATCATTTTTAAGGAATTCATTTTGTTTCAGAAGTCTGGCAACACAAACAGGAAAGCAATATTAAAATATTAAAAAATAAAGAATTGCAGGGTTGATAAATTTATGGTCATTCACATTATGATTTTAATAGTGTGCCAGTATTTTTAATATACCTCAAAAAGATGCTGCAAAGGATTAGATTTTAGTTTTTCTTCAGATCCAAACCACTGGAAGCCAGCTCCCAACAGCCCTGAAAAAAGTAATTATTTCACATGTAACAATATATGTGTATATTACAATATATATATATATATATATATATATATATATTAATAAAATCAGTCAATAATTTGCCCTTCTTCTATTTTCAGTAATAAAAATGTGCATGGTAAAATCATTTAAATTGATAAAGTAAGTCTCAAGATTGCGCCAACCAAAAACACATTTGTACATGCTATAAATTTTGACTCCCATAAGATGAACCCACTGGCTATAAGGATATTGATCAAGTGACATAAAAGGACATACATTTTGTACTTAGATATTGAAACAGGATTTGTACTGGGGGTAGGCAAGAATGTGCGTAAAACAAGGAAACAGAAAACTTGTCCTGAATGGCACAAACCTATTTATACCTAAAGACTGACTTTTACATCATTACATAATAGTGTGGCAACACAGTAGCAAACAGTGTGCGAGTGGGGTGGGGAGAAAGCATAATGAACATAAGGAATGAAGAACCAAAAAGAGATTACACTAGAAAAAAACAACCAAGAGGAAAGTAAGAAATGTAGTACAGTGTTCCCTCAATTTTCACCGGGGATGCGTTCTGAGACCGCCCGCGAAAGTTGAATTTCCGTGAAGTAGAGATGCGGAAGTAAATACACTCTTTTTGGCTATGAACAGTATCACAAGCCTTCCCTTAACACTTTAAACCCCTAAATTACAATTTTCCATTCCCTTAGCAACCATTTAGATTATTACTCACCATGTTTATTTATTAAAGTTTATTTTAAAAAAATATTTATTAAAGGCGGATGAAAGTTTGGCAATGACATATGACGTCATCGGGCAGGAAAAACCGTGGTATATGGGAAAAAACACAAAAGTATTTTTTAATTAATATTTTTGAAAAACCGTGGTATAGACGTTTTGCGAAGTTCGAACCCGCGAAAATCGAGGGACCACTGTATTCCCAAAATTAAACAGTAGTTTTCTACACAAAGAAGATCAAATTCAGCTTATCCCTAAATGTTTATTGGTTACTTACTGATTTCGAAGCCATCTCAATCAGAAAGTGACTCTCGCTGGCATCATATATAATGTAGATATATTACTACAATTAGTTTCTGTTATTGGCCATTATATATTGCTGGTATATATTTTATCCTTTATTATATATCTCCTTGGAGGAGTGGCATATAAATCAAATCAAATCAAATAAAAAAATATCAGGGAAGCACTGTTATTTGAAAAAAAAACATGAAATGTTAATCTTTTGAGTCAGGGTAGATTTGATTTAAATCAACTCGATTTAAATCATAATTTTTAAAGAGCCACTGTCATCTCTATCCTGCAATGGCTCCTCCTCTGACCTGCTGTTGACTCACCAATAGTCCCAATATCGCAGAATATATAGCCTCATGCTACATAACTGAGCTGCATTTCATGTTGAATAAACTAAATTATCAATGAATCTCAAATAGAAAACTATCTTTGGTTAGATTTTTACTCAGAAAGCATTTTATTAAAATAAATTTAATTTAAAAAATCCGATTTAAATTTTAAAAATCTGATTTAAATTTTTTAAATTTAATTTTTTTTAAAATCGGCAATTTTTATCCACCTTGTTTTGAGCCATGATCATATAAACTCAAAGGACCCCAGAACAAACAACAGGAGTAAAATATCATTTTCTTGAGCTGAAATAATATATTTTTCCTCAGAACATTAGAACCTATCCAAATCTTACTACAAATGTGAAATAAAATCCCAGAACAGCTCTGCAAGCACCTGGTTCCCCCTTTGTTACAGCCAAAATAACCTGGCCGTTCTGGAATTTATTACTGAGAAATTTAAAAAGTTTCTTGCATTCACATTCTCATTGTTTTTTAGTGTAGATACAAACTGGATGGTTGAATACCTAAGTCTTGTTTTATGGATTTATATAAATAAGTTCAGTGGTTTATCTTTATGGTATAGAACGGTTATAAAAAACAAAACAAAAGGGATTTTAAAAATTGTACATATCAGTATTCTGTTGTTGTTGTTCTTTTTAAAAAAAAACCTAATCTCTCTTGGCCAGCTTTGAGTTACCAAATTAATTTTCCACAATAAAATTGAAAGCTTTTCATTTAAAAAAAAAACTCATTATGACAAGGTTGAAAATAACTAGCCCTAGATTATGTTACACTAAACAAAAAACCATAAAAAATATATTTACCAAACTGCATGCCCCAGTCTCCAAGATAATTTATTCTTGTTACTTGATGTCCAATCGCTTCATTTATATTTGCTATGAAATTCCCTGGAAATAAATCACAGTAGTCATTTGTCCCAGCAGTATTCTTATCTCCAAACACTCATTTTATGTAATCTGATCTCCCTTTTTTTATCCTTGTATAGGTACTCAGTTAATATCATTCAACGACTGTTTGAAGAATACCAATTACCGTAGTATTGGTACCAAACATGCGGTGGTTATGATTGGTCCTCAAAGTTGTGTTCATTCCAGCACCCCTCTATCATGATGTGGCAAATGGCTTACAGTTACAAACATTAGAGCACCCTGAAATCACATGATTGTCATTTATGACTTCCCTTACCAGGTTCCAACTACCCAACTTTAATAAGAAGAACTATGAGTCTACATTAAGTAATAAATGTAAGGGAACACAAATCAGAGGACGCAAATTTCTAAGCTTGAAAAGAACTGATTACATCTAATTGCTATAGTTTTTTATAGCTCTTATTTAATATACATTATCTAAAAAGGTCACAAGCTGATTCTGAGTCTTTCTTTTGAACTTCTGAATCATCTTAAAGTTCTTAGATGCAAAATAATTCAGTTTCGCTGTTTCAACAGTTGAAATAAAACTAGATGGTTATTTTTTTCCTTATTCCAAAGTCATTTTCAAAAAGACTCTGTCTGATTCTATGATCTCAATCTCTCCTCTTTTGAGAAACTTTCAAAATGCACCCAAGCAATACCTATTTAGCAATGTCTTCAAAGCAGCTCAAAGTTTATCATGTAGCCCAGCGGTCCCCAAACTACGGCCCGCGGGCCGGATGCGGCCCGATGAGGTCTTTTCACCGGCCCGTGGCAGCTCACGAGATTTTACTGATCAATATAATAAGCTCCCGAATCTCCTGTCCACTCACCGCGGTCGGCTGCTGAGCGAGGAGAAGGTGGAGAGGCAAGGGGGCGGGGAGGAAAGCGGGCCTGCAATTTGCCAATTTATTTCTCGCCTTTAGGGAGAGAAACTGTTGCTGCCCTATGGCATCGTTGTTGTCGTAGCAGCCACCCTGCACTGGCCAGTAAAGCCAGCTGCCCGAGAAAGCAGCGCAGGAAAGCGGCGCATTTAAAAAGCGCAGGCAGCCGCCACGAAAACAACGGCCCAATGGTGGCCGCTGAAGCCGAGAGCCCGAAGCCCGCTCTGCAGCCTCAACACCAGGCTTCGGGCGAGCAGAGCTGTGCGCTGGCGGCGGGAGCTGTTGGGGAGGGCTCTGCCGGGAAGGGCTGTGTCAGCGGCGAGGTGGCCGCGCCGTCATTGTTCCTTCAATGCAGCAAGTTTGCTTGGCTTTCTGGGGCTTTTTTTTCTCCCCCTCCACCACACCTTTCCGAATGTTGTTTGCTGCTTAGGAGTGACCCTCTCTCGGGCTTGTTGTGGATGCGGCGCGGATGAGGGGGAAAGCTGTAAGCGCGAATTAGCAAAACCAGTTCAACCTCTTCTTCACCTCCTTACCGACTACTGGAAAAAAAGAAGCTTCGTTGGGATTTTGGCTCTCCGCAGAGACTTTCAAAATGTGCTTTCCTGGGCAGCTGGGCTTTTCCCCTCATCCGCGCCGCATCCACAACAAGCCCAAGAGAGGGTCACTCCTAAGCGGCAAACGACATTCAGACAGGGGTGGTGGAGGGGGAGAAAAAAAAAGCCCCAGAAAGCCAAGCAAACTTGCTGCAGCACACCCGGTTCTCCCCTCATGCCTTCCGCCAAGTTGGAGCTCTTTTTTTCTTTCTTTTTTCCCCCCTCCCCTCTTTGGAGGCGCAGATTTTTTTCTTTCCCCTCTTCCCAGTCAGCAGGCGCGCGTGTAGATAAGTCCAACCACTTCCACCCCACCACCCGTTCCTACAGGAAGAGGTCGGGTGCGCTACCAGGAGGCGGAGGCGGCATGGGGCTGGGCGCTGGGCACCGTGGAAGGTGAAGGGGTGGACTGACTGTGCCTCTTAGCTGGAAAGCCGGACGGGGGCGGAGGCGACGGCGAAGTCCGGTACTCTCCGCTCTCTCTCTCTCAGCGCAGCTTAGAAGTAACAGTGCCCGAGGACAGCAGCGGAGCTTGGAGGCTGCAGCAATGCAGCACCAAGAAGGACCATGTATTGGTCCTTTGAAACCGCCGCCGCCTCCGTTCGGGCGAATTCAGGGGGTTAGCTGGAGAGGCGGGTGGAGGCGATGGCGAAGTCCAGTACTGGGACCATGCAGAGCTGCTCATCCAGGGGGCCGTGGACCGGCAAGCCACCCTCCGCTCTCTCTTTCGCTCTCTGTTGCCAGTGTGGTGTATGAGAGAGAGAGAGAAAAAGGAGGGGAGAGAAAGAAAGAAAGCAAGATAGATAGATTGAAAGAGAAAGAAAGCAAGAGGGAGAAAGAGGGAGAGATAGAGAGGGAGAGAGAAAGAGGGAGAGATAGAAATAGAGTGAGAGAGAAAGAAAGAGGGAGAGGGAGGGAGGGAGAGAGAGGGAGAGATAGAAATAGAGTGAGAGAGAAAGAAAGCAATAGAGAGAAAGAGGGAGAGGCAGGGAGAGAGGGAGGGAGAGAAAGAGAGAGGGAGAGATAGAAATAGAGTGAGAGAGAGAGAAAGAAAGCAAGAGAGAGAGGGTGAAAGAGGGAGAGAGAAAGGAAGAGGGAGAGATACAAAGAGGGAGAGAGAAAGAGTGAGTGAAAGAGAGAGAGAGAAAGAGAGAGGGACAGAGAGAGAAAGAAAGAGGGAGAGATAGAGAGGAAGAGAGAAAGGGGGAGAGATGGAAAGAGTGAGAGAGAGAGAAAAAGAGAAAGAGAAAAATGAGAAAGTTATGGAGAGAAAACGAGGGAGGGGAAAATGAAACAAATGAGAGAGAAGGAAGAAAATAGAGGGAAGAGAGGTGGAGAGGAAGGAGGGAGGGAAGGAAGGAAGGAGAAATGGAGGGAGTTTCTTGATTTAAGTTTAAATTTACTTGTTAATAAAAATGTATAAATTACTTTATTACTTAATTACTTCTTATTTTAAATATTGTATTTGTTCCCATTTTGTTTTTTACTTTAAATAAGATGTGCAGTGTGCATAGGGATTTGTTCATAGGGGTTTTTTTATAGTCTGGCCCTCCAACAGTCTGAGGGACAGTAAACTGGCCCCCTGTGTAAAAAGTTTGGGGACCCCTGATGTAGCCTAACAAAGATTAAACATCAGCACCTACTGTTCACAGGCTAGTTACAAATACCGTCACTTAAACTATATCATTATATTCATAAGGTTTATTCATTTATAGCCCCAAATTGTGTTACATTTAGATCTTACCTATTAATGTAGAACGCAGGTGACCAACGTGAAATTTCTTAGCAATGTTGGGTGAACTGCAAGAAATGTGAACATTCATCATTTAGGTTCTATTCCTTATCTTCCAAAAAAGGAACAGAGATGTCAAACCAGAACTTTACCTCAACACTTGTTATTTATTTATAACCCCCTCTTAATTATTTTTACAAATAACTCAAGATGATAATTATATCCAACATATAATTATAGAAAAGTAGGTTGGGTTGCGAGAAAGAAACTAGCTATGGTCAGCCTATTGGCTTTCATGGCTAAGGCAGAACAAAGATATTCTCTATTTAGCTCATACTGTGAAGCATATACAGGAAAACACGAATTCCCTGCTAACCAATGTAAACAATATAGCATGGCAGAGTAAATAGAACCTTGGGCAATTCCACTGCTAGTAAACTTAGGAACAAAATCAATACTGAAGGACATCCTTTAGAAACATATACTACATGCTAAACCACAGATCTTTCAAAGCAGAACAACACATTCCACTTTGTATCTGTATTCCCGTTCTTTCCTATATTTTATTGCAATATGAAATAACAAAATTGTGTCATAGCTGAAATGGAAGCCTACATAATCCAAGGGAAAATGAACCCGAATATATCATATGTTCAGATGTAAAAAGATTGATTTCAATACATTGGTACCTCTACTTACGAACGTAATTCATTCGGTGACCAGGTTCTTAAGTAGAAAAGTTTGTAAGAAGCACTTTTTAAATTCTATTTATTTATTTATTAGGTTTGTATGCCGCCCCTCTCCAGAGACTCCCATAGCAATCAATGTAAAAGCAAATAATGTGTGCGATTGGGGAAACCACAGGGAGGGTGGAGGCCCTGTTTCCTCCCAAGAGATTCCTAGAGAGGCCCCATGGAGGTTTCTTCCTGCCTTTTCCGGTTACAGTTTTGCAGGCTCAGGTTTGTAAGTGGAAAATGGTTCTTGAGAAAAGGCAAAAAAATCTTGAACACCTGGTTCTTATCTAGAAAAGTTTGTAAGTAGAGGTGTTCTTAGGTAGAGGCACCACTGTACTCCCTAAACCAAACTGCATGCTTTACTAGAAAGAAATGAACCATACCAATCTTAGGCCAATGAATCAATGCTGATTTTCAGACAGGTTACTTACATAACCTATCTGCAAAGACTGCTCTTTAGAAGACCAGATTCTGAAGATAAAACTCAAATACTTTGGGCATCTAATGAGAAGGAAGGACTCACTGGAGAAGAGCCTAATGCTGGGAATGATTGAAGCAAAAAAAGAAGGGGACGACAGAGAATGAGGTGGCTGGATGAAGTCACTGAAGCAGTAGGCGTGAATTTAAATGTCCTCCAGAGGATGGTAGAGAACAGGAAGGCCTGGAGGAACGTTGTCCATGGGGACACAATGCATCAGACACAACTTCATAACTAATAATGACAAAACCTGCATGGTACTGTATTTTAGTTATTTTCCAAAATAAACAAGCCTGTATACTTACCTAAAATCAATCAGAACCTTTCTTTTTGGCAAGCCTGAGAAAAGTTCGCTCTTTATTCCATATTCAGAGCCATCTTCAAATACCTGCTGTAACACTGTCTTAGGAAGCAAAAATACACATAGCTACAATGGGAGTAATGAATTCTGAGATCATTTTAAGACCAAGGTAATGCCTTTCATGGCGATTTGCAAGATCACAAATCTCTCATTCCGCAAAAACCCTCAAAGACTTCACATCATCTAAGCAGACATCTGCAAATGCTTTTCAAGTGCACAGATAGTAAGCAGCCAACGCTAATTCCTCTTTTTATGTTTGATTACTTTTCTGAACTGAGAACACTCATTTTTCAATCTGCCCTTGCTCAATTCACTACACATGGTATTCATATAATTATATTTTAAAACAAGCTAACAATATTATGATTAATATTATTTATGCCAATTATTATGTGTTAATATCATAAACAACATTAATATTTATGCAAAATTGATTCACTTTTTAAAAAACATCCTGCTTTTAGATGATTGCTACTCCCTTTTGTTTGATGTGTTTATTTCTAAACTGTATTTTATTATTTTATATTTTTAAGATTACATCATTGGAAAAACCATTTAAGTTAAAACTATGGGATAGGAACTATATACTCCATATCAGTGAAAACTAGCCTTTTCCCCCTTGGGTGCTGAAAGCATGTATGTGCAGTCGCACGTGTGCATGTGCCTAAACCTATAATGCAATGCCCCTCTTGTGCGCCCTGCTCCCTGTACGTACACGCACAACCCCACTGCGTATTCAACCACTGCTGCCTCACATCCCAAAATAATGCTGGAAGGGGAGGGGAAAGCTCCCATCCACAAATGGTGCTTGGAGGGGGAAAAGCCTCCCATCTCCAAATGGCACTGGGGGAAGGGAATCTCGGGCGGCAGAAAGTGACGAGAAAGGTAGCCCCCCTGCGCATGTGCTTCCAGCAGACGTGGTTGGTGAATCCACAGTAACTGAATTTAAACATGCCTGGGATAAACATAGATCCATCCTAAGATAAAAATACAGGAAATAGTATAAGGGCAGACTAGATGGACCAGGAGGTCTTTTTCTGCCGTCAGTCTTCTATGTTTCTATGTGTTTCCTTCAAGCAGGAAAGAGCCAAAAACCAGCTGGCTAGCGGGAGGTGCGTTCATGTGAGGTGGAGCTGAGCTGGGGGACGGCTCTCGTGCCCGCAGAGAGGACTCGAGCAAGCCACCAATGGCACATGTGCCATAGGTTCACCATCATGGGTCTGTACTGTATCTATTATAGAAAACACTAGCTTCAAATTTAGCATGTTTTCTTCTATTCTACAGTTCATAAGACATTAGCTCTTACCTTTGCTAATAAGTCTCGATTTATTGTGAAATCTACTGTTTCTTTACCTGGGCTGATTTGGTTCACGACTGCGTCACATTTTAGCTAAAATAAAAGTAAAGGAAATAGACAGAAGAGTATGTCACAAATAAGTGGAATTATCCTGCACACTGTGTTACATAGCTTCACATTTTCAAGCAAGGAGGGTAAGGAAGTAGAGCAGCATTGCAATGGGTGGTCTGCTATTTTTCATTTTCACACATAGCAAGCACATTCCAAAATGGCAGAGCTTGCACCCAAATGCCACTGTGTCTTTCTGACAAAAGTAGCAAGAACATGTACACAATGTTGTTTTTCAAGAATTATAACAACTAGCTGGGTCATCCATGCAAAGAGTACAGTGTTCCCTCAATTTTCGCAGGGGATGCGTTCCAAGATCGCCCGCGAAAGTCAAATTTCCGTGAAGTAGATATGCTCCCTTTCTTTCCTTCCTTCCTCCCCCTCTCTCCTTCATTCTTGGTTTTACTTACCCCCAGAACCCACAGGGGCAACGGGGTGGCAAGCAGGGGGCTTTGCTGCGCTTGCTGCGGCGGGCAGCAGTTTGGCTCGGTTTCAATTGGAGTGTACCAACGCTCCAAGAATTAAAGGGGTGGGATCGGAAGGCTGGGGCGGAAACGGAGCTTTTATTTAAAGAAGCAGGAGAGCTGAGGTGGAGGGGAGGGAGTAGGAAAGTTAAAACGCACAGTATTGTACATCGGGCAGCCCCAGAAAACTCTTGGTGTGCAAAAAAACCACAGAGTGTTTTTTTAATAATATTTTTTGAAAAACCGTGGTATAGACTTTTCGCGAAGTTCGGACCCGCGAAAATCGAGGGAGTACTGTATTTAACTGTATTTCAAGTAATTTTTGAAAGACTATAGATTGCAATTGTTGGAAGGCAAGAATGTCTCCCCACCCCCACCCCCCTTTTCACTGGTAAAAACAGCAGGGCAAAGAACTGACCCTCCCCAAGTCTTCATAATCTGTAGGACACCATTTTTCATAATCTTTATGCAGTACAACTCATTTGATAAGCATTTTTTATTGATGCTTCTAATTAATGCTTATTACTACATACCTTATTTGCCAGCTCTTCTGCCTGAAGATTGATATCTGAAATTGTGATATTTGTAGAATTTGCATCTAATACAGAATTCATAGAAAACTGGAAATCAGCAGTTTGCCTTTAAAAAAAAAGGAGGGAGGGGAATGTAAATGTTTATACTCTTTTCCTGAGAGAGAGCTCAGGATTTCTAAGATTTAGAGTTAACATAGCTGGAAACTAACATAGCTGGAGTAAGTTCATTTCCAAATGTTTCTGAAACAGCAAATAGTCTGTGAAACTAATATGCCTTTTTAACAATATACAAGCTAGACCTTGTAGTTCCTATTCTTCAAATGCTAAAAGCCATAAAATAGCACTTAAAGATCTGTTTGCCCAATAATGCCTAATGTTAACCACCATGGCATTGGACCAGATTACCTCCGGAACCGCCTGCTACCGCACGAATCCCAGCAACCGATAAGGTCCCACAGAGTTGGCCTTCTCCGGGTCCCGTTGACTAAACAATGTTGTTTGGCGGGCCCCAGGGGAAGAGCCTTCTGTGTGGCGGCCCCGGCCCTCTGGAACCAACTCCCCCCGGAGATTAGAACTGCCCCCACCCTCCCTGTCTTTCGTAAACTACTCAAGACTCATTTATACCGCCAGGCATGGGGGAGTTGAAATAGCTCTTCCCCCTAGGCCATTACAAGTTATGCATGGTATGTTTGTGTGTATGTTTGGTTTTATAATAGGGGTTTTTAGTTGTTTTTAATTATTGGATTGTACATGTTGTGTTTATTATTGTTGTTAGCCGCCCCGAGTCTGCGGAGAGGGGCGGCATACAAATCCAATAAATAATAATAATAATAATAATAATAATAATTATTATTATTATTATTATGATGTTAGGAACTTTTAGTCTCTCAGATGTTGCTAAGCTACAACTTACAGTAGCCCTGGAGAACAATGCAAGGGATACTGAGAATTACAGTTCACTAATATCTGAAGGTCACTGGCCTGTGTCTTAAGTGATGCTAGAAATAATACAAATTAGAAACAGAGACTGATCGAGTTAAAACACTAAGTCAGGACTTTATCCCTAGTTTTATTTGCTATTTTGTACATATGACAAAAGAATCTCAAGAAATTAAATGCTGTGTTGGAAAGAATTCAAAGATAGACAAAGATCATTGCAGGAGTGAAAAAGGCCTTACTTAATTAGTGGAAAGAGCCAAGAAGCCAAAAGAATCAAAAGAACCAACTTAATTTATTTCACACAGCTCCCTTTCATAATTCTCTGTTCCCTATGACCTAATCCAGCTAATACACATGCACAGTTCTACATGCTCTCTACATGTGGCTACCTTTGAAGAGTGTTCGGAAACTTCAGATCATGCAGAATGCAGCTGCGAGAGCAATCATGGGCTTCCCGAAGTAACTCCAACACTCTGCAGTCTGCATTGGTTGCCGATCAGTTTCCGGTCACAATTCAAAGTGTTGGTTATGACCTATAAAGCCCTTCATGGCACCGGACCAGGTTATCTGCGAGACCGCCTTCTGCCGCACGAATCCCAGCAGCCGGTTAGGTCCCACAGAGTTGGTCTTCTCCGGGTCCCGTCGACTAAACAATGTCGTCTGGCGGGACCGGGGAAGAGCCTTCTCTGTGGCGGCTCCGACCCTCGGGAATCAGCTCCCCCCAGAGATTAGGATTGCCCCCACCCTCCTTGCCTTTCGTAAACTCTTTAAAACCCACCTCTGCCGTCAGGCATGGAGGAACTGAGACATCTCCCTTTGCCTATGTAGTTTTGTGTATGATATGACTGTGTGTATGTTTTTATATATTGGGGTCTTTTCCTTTTTAGACTTTTTAGTATAAAACTGTTATTTTAGGTTTTAATTATTAGATTTGTCACAATGTATTGTTTTTATCACTGTTGTGAGCCGCCTCGAGTCTGCGGAGAGGGGCGGCATACAAATCTAATACATAATAATAATAATAATAATAATAATAATTATTATTATTATTATTATTATTATTATTATTTATGCTGTAATTCATAAACATGCCAACATATCATAGATAACGCTGCAGGTATAATGATACTAGTTTGCAGGAAAGCTTTGAGAAAGCCTTGACAACTAAGCACAGGAATTTTTTTTAATGGTACCAGCTAGTACGCTCATTTCCTTTTGATGATCTCATACAACTCTGTCTGTTGAGAACATGAACTTTCCTTGAACTTTTCCCACACCTAAAAATCCAGGCCTATCTGTACTGCAAAGCCTGAGCAAAAAGCTCATGCTTGCATAATGTGAACCAAGCACCCATGTGTGGCTTCTGGCCATACCGAGTGTGCCCAACCACGTGGCCTTTGACCTACACAAAAAAATACTACAATTAAATTCTAAAGTATAAATATCCTACCTATTTTTTGATACTGGAACAGCCGAGATTGATTTTACCAGGCTTTCTGGTGGGATCTTCAAAACCTGTGAAAGCTATTTGAAATAAAATTGCCAAATTTAATGTGGAAGAATAAACAGTCAGTAACATCCTTGTCACCATTCTATCCTCTATTTAATTACATTAAAATTTATCACGTATAAACACATACAGAGCAGCGATGAAATCTACTTACCTTCCCTACCAGTTCAGAAGCACGCATTTTGCACATGTGCCACCGTCACACACGTTTTTTCACCCTCTGCGCCAACGCTGAAGGCTTTGCGCATAGGGTTAAAAAAAGAAAATGGCGACATCTGGGCAGGTGGCCTGAGCCTCACCCTGCCCCCGCTACCTGTTCTCTGAACCACAGACAATCCCTGCTACCAGTACACCAGAACCGGGCCGAATTGGTAGCATTTCACCACCAAAACAGAGGTTACATTCTTGCAGTGCACAGATGTAGATTCATCCTTGTTTCCTATAGTACAGTTTTCCCTCGATTTTCACGGGTTCAAATTTCACGAAGTCTATACCACGGTTTTTCAAAAAATCTTAATTAAAAAATACTTCGCAGTTTTTTCCCTATATCACGGTTTTTCCTGCCCGATGACGTCATATGTCATCGCCAAACTTTCGTCCGCCTTTAATACATATTTTTTTAATAAACTTTAATAAATAAACATGGTGAGTAATAATCTAAATGGTTGCTAAGGGAATGGGAATTTGTAATTTAGGGGTTTAAAGTGTTAAGGGAAGGCTTGTGATACTGTTCATAGCCAAAAGTAGTGTACTTTATTTCCGCATCTCTACTTTGCAGAAATTCGACTTTCGTGGGCGGTCTCGGAACGCATCCCCTGCGAAAAGTGAGGGAACACTGTACTTCTAATATTTATTAGAAGAATGAATACCATCCATCAGGGGTCCCGAACACCTGGACTGCAGCCCACTACCAGCCTGTGGCCTATCTGAAATCAGGCCATGGCAGCAGTGGGTGACTGCAGCTCCATTTGCACAAGGAGCAGGCAGGCAGGCGGGCGGGTGGGTGTAAAACTCCATTTTTCCAAGCAGCATCTGTGTCTGCTGCTTGTGCGTATGGAGTTGTTCATGCATGTTTGTGCCCATCAGTTTCCCACAACCATTCCCTCTCCCTTCTCCCGCCGGTTTGCAAAGTTGGAAACGTTGGGGACCATTGTCATATATCATCCTTTGGGGAACTGGAGTTGTCCTTTCTATTGAAAATCAGCATTCAGATTAAAATGGACAGCTTCAGTACACATTTCCTTTCTGGAACCATGCAAGATCAACATTCAGATAAAGACCTACAGGTTTGAATCTAGAAGATACAAGTGCTTCAAATTCAAGCAAGTGAATAGGTAAGTCCAGCTGCTGTAAGATAAGTGATGGAATATCCATTGCTCCCTTTTGGGTAGCAGCGCCATAGCTGCATAGAGACAACTACCCAACTTGAAGCAGTTTTTCATACGCAACAAGAAACAACAGGGCAATGATTACAATATAGGAAGCAACAACACTAGGTGCCTACTTTGCCCCTGTACCCATGATGGCAAACTTATGGCATGCATGCCACAGGTGGCATGCGGAGCCATATCGGAGGGCACACAAGACTTTGCCATGTTTCAGCGCATGCGTGGGCTGGTCAGCTGATTTTTAGCCTTGGAAAAGGCCATTTCGCCCTCCCGATGCTTCAGGGAAGCTTCCCTAAATCCTTGGGGGCAAAAAAAAATCGCCCAATGGAGAAACCGGAAGTTTGGAAAAACGCACTTCCAGTTTGCCTTTGTGCTGTTTTTTGCACACTGGAGAGTTCAGGAAAGCTTCCTAAAGTTCTGGAGTGCAAACAACAGCACAATGGGCAAATCGGAAGATTATTTTCTGAACATCCAATTTGCCTGTTTGCTGTTTTTTGCACTCCAGAGCTTCAGGAAGCTTCTCTGAACCCTCCAGCGTGCAAAAGGCAGCACAATGACAAACCGGAAGTTAGTTTTCCTGAACTTCCACTTTGCCTGTTTGGGCATTTTTTTCACCTACCAGGCTTCAGAAAGACCTCTGTGCGGGGGGACAGCGGGGTGGGTGGGTGTTGCACATGCACGGAGGGGTGGGAGCTTGTGCACGTATGCTAGCACACCCACGCCCCTTTTGGCATGCGAACCAAAAAAGGTTTGTTATCACTGCCCTATACCAACATCATCACCACAGACCTACAGAGATGTGTGTTGATGTGTTCATCGTCCAGTGCACAAAAATCAACAGACACAAATTTGGTATCAGTACTTAGGGCAAAGCTATATTGGAGCATTTCAACCTCCCAAGACATTTTATAAGGCAGACTTCCAAAGTGACCTTTTTTTGGAAAAGCAGATCTTAATAGCATAGATTGTTAAATGTGGAAAGGTTTCAGGGTATTTAAAAAGGAATCAGAAAAGAGAATTTTTTTCATATATTATAAATTCATAAACCTGTGTGATTTCTCTCATAAGTAACTTACACCTGCATAATCAACCTGCCTTCCCTTCCTCTCTCAATCCACCTCTCCATTTTAGCATCTGATGAAGCAAGCTCCAGATGCTGATAACTCACTTTAAAAAATACCATTGGAAAGGGGGCTACTAAATTCATGATTTTTTTCACCCTGCATTACAGGTTTTGAAAAATATTTTCAAAAATATCTTTCAAAAAAAAATAGACAGATATTTCAGCATTTCTGGCACGCCAAAGGACAATGCATTTGATTTACTGAAATCCAAATAAATTATATTCACAGCATTTCTTTGATCCACTAATTTAATCGCTTTTTATTAAAGAAAATACCTGTAATAAAAATTTGTCTTTCATAATCCATGAAGCAATTTGCCTTCTGGAATTGTAAGTGATCCATGTCTAGAGGTCTTCAAGAAAAGACCAGACAGTCATTTATCTGTAATAGAATAAGCTTTCCTGTCCTGGCCAAGGGGTTGGACTAGAAGACCTCCGAGGTCCCTTCCAGCCCTATGATTCTATGAAAAAGGACGATCAATACCTGAGCGGCAATGCACTTCCGGAAACGACACCTCGCCATAGTTCTTGTTTAGAGGGGCGCTCTTCGTTTTCCCACTCCTCCGTCATGGAACAGCCCTCTTGGTGGGAGGAGCCACTCCAGCCTGACTCCCCTTTCTGGTAACGGGGGCGGGCGTAGAACTCGCCTCAGACAGAGAATACGAGCACGAGCCGGACTACGGTACTAGACCCCGTACCGCTCGCAGGGCGGGAAAGAAACTGACCCCGGAAGTAGGGACGGGGGGGATAGAGGGGCTCCCCGCCGGAAGTCCGTCCACGAATGTTGGCGGGTCTACCTTGGCGCCGGAGGCGGCTTCAGCCTTCGTTATGAGCACGTGCTCAGTTTCCAAGGTGAGTGGGAAAGAGAAAGGGAGTGGATTCAGTCCCCTCCCTCGAAAAATGGAACGGACGCCTCGCTTTCGGGTCCGCGAGGGAGTTTTCAGTTCGCGATCCTGGTGGCCGTTTGATAATGTCCGTCCCTCTTCGGGCATGCGCATAGGAGTCGCTGAAGCTATAAGCTTCGCGGCTTTCCCACTTTGCGTGTGGTGTGTTGTTGTGTTGTGTACGGACAGCATCTCTTTTCCAGGTTTTTTTTGTCGAAGGAACTAAGTGGAGAAAAGCAAAGTGAGAAGCCTGAGGGAAGAGGGGAAAGTGCAGTTGTGGAATGTAGTAATTAATAAATATATATCCTTTTTTCCCCTCAAAAAAGTTTTTTTAATTTTTTTTCTTCATAGTAAAAACATGTTTACAACATATACCTTCAATACAGCTTGAACATATATCTTCTTAAGTACAGTTTTAATTTTAAAAAATCACATATCCATTCTATTCTATCTTATCTTTCGGTATATATTGCTTATCTCTTGCTGCCTCCTTTTCTAATTTTGTCATCTAGATAAACCAATTCTAGTTAAATTTACCGCTAATGTTCTTTCATGTGCTTAATAACATATCTTTAATTTCTTAAATCTAGACCCTAGTGCCTCCTTAATAAATATATTATCCTGTTCGCCAGGTAAAGTCCCTCAGGTTGCCTTGTTCACAATCCTGTCCTCTTATTCCTGTTCCATGTTTAGGAGGTAGAATAGTAGAAAGGGGCATCTTTTCCCCAAGATGGAAGTTTCCCCTCATTAATGGAGTGACAGACAAACCCTTTTGAGGGGGGGGGGTAGGGGAGGAAAGGGGATGTTCATGCCAAAAAACATGCACTTTTCTTTCCTGGATGACTATGGCTAAGTTAAGTCAATTGAGACCAGGTTAATACCCTACTCAAAGAAATAAGGGGAACACTTAAACGACACAATATAAGTAAGTCAAACTTCTGTGAAATCAAACTGTCCACTTAGGAAGCAACATTGTCAATTTCACATGCTGTTGTGCATATTCAACTTTGTACAGAACAAAGTATTCAATGAGAATATTTTATTCATTCAGATCTAGGATGTGTTATTTGAGTGTTCCCTTTATTTTTTTGAGCAGTATATTTTGATGGGATATGTGTTGGTAGGCTACAACAGGTAGTGGGGAAAACACCCCAGAAAAAGGCAAACCATTTAACTACAGTTAGTCCTTGACTTACAACAGTTCCTGGAATGGGAATGGAATGGAACTGTTGGAGGAAGACTTACAAGGTCCCTTCCAACTCTAATAATAAATAAATAAATTCTTTATTGGCCTACTGTGATTTGACACACAAGGAATTTGTCTTTGGTGCATATGCCCTCAGTGTACATAAAAGAAAATATACATTTGTCACAAATCATGAGGTACAACACTTAATGATTGTCATACGGTACAAATAAAGCAATTAGGAAACCATAAATATTAATATAAATTGTAAGGCTACAAGCAACAAGTCATACAGTGATAAGTGGGAGGAAATGGGTGATAGGAACAATGAGAAGACTAATAGTAATAGTAATGCAGCCTTAGTTAATAGTTTGGCAGTGGAAAAAATTGACGTGACCATTTTTCACACTTATGACCATGGCGGCACCCCCATGGTTACATAGCTTATATTCGAATGCTTGGCAACTGGTTCATATTTATAAGGGTTGCAGTGCCCCAAGATCACATGATCCCCTTTTGCAACCTTCTGACATGCAAAGTCAATGGGGAAACCAAATTCACTTAACAATTATGTTACTAATTTAAGAACAGTGATTCACTTAACAAGTGTGGCAAGAAAAGTTATAAAATGGGGTCAAATTCACTTAACAAATTTCTCACCAACATAAATTTGGGCTCAACTGTGGTCCTAAGTTGAGGATTACCTGTATTTCTGCTAAGAAAGCTGCACAGGCATCTCCGTAAAATCACCAGTTTGCCTTTTATTTTTGCCAAGTACTGTATCTGTAGAAATAAACTTAGTGCTTTCCTCCTAAACTGTTGACTACACAGTATCTCTTGAGCAAAAATCCTCAAAGGTTTGCGGCTGATGGTTTGACTGAGATTTGGGGAACGTGTGTTCTTTGAAAACTCACAAATTCTGTAGCAAGTGCTACAGAAGTCATAACAATTGCAAAAACATCCACAAGGACACTGCTTGTCAAAAATTATGGCCTTCCCCTTCCTGCAAATTTTTTATGCTTTTCCATTGTTCTTTTTCTGGGAAGCTGGGAATATTTCCAAACTAAACATTAGATTGCAACTGATCATTGTTCTTATATTCTGAGAAAGCTTTCAAGATCCAGAAGAAATAGTAGAAGCGGAAAAAAGCAGTGCTTTTTTTCCTGTTATATTTGTTATTTTTGTTTGTTGAGCAAATAACCGATTGGGTTGAATTGCTGGCAATCTGACAATCTGAGTCACCAGTTGGGAGCAAAGATTAGTGGATCTAATGCTATCCCCACTTATTAAACATGGGAATTGGCTGATTAGTTGCATAAAGAGGAAAGAAGGGATTATATTCCTCTCCCACATGTTATCTTGACTATTTCCTGGCATCTTTTCTAGAGATCTTCCAGTGTTTTCCCAAGAGCAATCTATAGCCTTTGGTCTGAACCCAATACAGGTTACATCCAGAGATGGGCTACTGCTGGAACGGCTAATTGTGCGCAGCTCCGCAGTTCTGGAACATGACTGCAGGATCAAGAGCAATCTTGCTTCCCGCACTTGTGCAGGTAGCAAAATCTCACACAGGGATGCCTATGTGGGCGTGTTTTTTGAGTTTTTTTCCTTCCCCGCAGCAGCCCATTCAGTGATTTTTAAAAGTTACAATGGCACTGAAAAAAATGGACATAAGACCAATCCTCAAAGTTCTGGTCATCGCAGCACCTTTACACTCATAAGATCAAAATTGTAAGTCGGCCTACATTTATGATTAACTGTCCCCCCCATGCCACCAGCTGACTTTTGCTTTGCATACCTTATTAATTAATTAATTTATTTGTTTGTTTGTTTGTTTGTTTATTGATTTGATTTGATTTGATTTGTATGCCGCCCCTCTCCGTAGACTTGGGGCGGCTCACAGCATACAATGAAACAATTCATAACAAATCTAATGAATTTTAAAAACTTTTAAAAACCCCATTATTAAAACAGACATACACACAAACATACCATACATAAATTATATAGGCCTGGGGGGGGGGCGTGTGCCTCAATTCCCCCATGCCTGATGGTAGAGGTGGGTTTTAAGGAGTTTACAAAAGGCAAGGAGGGTGGGGGCAGTTCTAATCTCCGGAGGGAGCTGGTTCCAGAGAGTCGGGGCCACCACAGAGAAGGCTCTTCCCCTGGGACCTGCCAGACGACATTGTTTAGTCGATGGGACCCGGAGAAGGCCAACTCTGTGGGACGTAATCGGTCGCTGGGATTCGTGCGGCAGAAGGCGGTCCCGGAGATATTCGGGTCCGATACCTCCTCTCTACAGAACTTAACAGCACCATCTGGTCTCAAGCCCTAAGGAATGGATGTTGTGTTGACCCTGCTGATGCTTCCTCCTCCAGCTGTCTTGTCACAGAGGAAATATGCAATAGCTGCTAGGAGTTGCTGCCAGGCATCTTGGCCCTACACCATAGGCATGGGTTCTGGCTCCTGTTTTTTTCTAGCATGCAGCCTTGCTCCCAAGTGCCCACTTGCAACACTTCCTCCACCTGTAGCTCTCACCCACCAGCTTATTTGCCTTCGTCTCCCACTTTTTCCCATGTCATAGTTACATTAGGTCCCCACTTAATGACTTCATGAATTAGCAATGGAAATCCCAATCCTAATTGCCATTATCATTTGAGGACTATCTGTATAATTTGCCATAAGACTGTTTTAGTTGATCGCTCAAACTATTTCAGTGGTAGTTTGCCAAAAACCTCTTAATTCTTCTCCACAATTATAATTTGATCCTTTGTTGCCCAATCTATGTCCATGATCCTATCACTAATCCAAAATATTAGGAATGTGATCCGATCACAAGGATGGCTGATTAGGATGACAACAACCTTAGGATTTGAAGGTTAGCTCCAGACTGAAGACTGATCAAATTGATTTTGAAATCCTTCTCCCCGCCATCATCATAAATTGTACAAGTTGAATATCATATATTCCTCCCACTTTTTAATAAGATCGTTGCACTATTACAAGTCTCAGCACAGTGGTGCTTCAGTGCAACAGGAGTAAATTTTTGTTTAATAACAAGGGTGAGCTGTATCTGTTTTTTCAGTTTAGGTAAATGGCTGTATTGGTTTATTCCAATTTGCTGTATAATTTGGGGTTTGTACAGTTATGAAGTACAATTCCAGATAAGCTTTTGGCCTGAACCAGCAAAACCTTCATTTATTAGTATGACTCATCATGAACCTGCTGTGAATAGATACTCTTCATAAATACTAAAAATTCAGCATTATTAAGAAAAGTTCACTTTTTGGCTATTACATATTTTGTTGTTTGATATATGCAATATTTTCATATTATGGGTAGCTTTTAAAACAGTGTTCTCTTCACACTTTCCCTGAAGGTGAATCTATATCAGTGGTTTCTTATGAATAAATGAATATAAATCAATCAATATAAATAAATATATATGAGAATAAATACAATATTTATCAAATGATCTGTCATATTTAAAGTTTTTTTTACCTAAAATCTTATATAATTTTACATAAAATTACATAAAAAGTAACAAAAAGGTAGTAAATAAGAGCAAACTCTTACCATATTTTTCAGAGTATAAGACGCCCCCGCCCCTAAAAGAGGGTGGAAATGTTGGTGCGTCCTATACACCAAATGCAGCCATTTTTGTTGTCCCGAAGCCCTAACCCCCTGCCTGCAGAGAGCTCTTGGATGCTGGGGAATGGCAAAAATGGACCTGTTTTTGCAAAAAATGAGCTGTTTTTCACCTGTTTTTTGCAAAAATGAAGTGGGGAAAGGCTCTTCATTTTTGTGAAAAAACAGACTAAAAATGCCTCATTTTTCATAAAGAGCTGTCTGCAGGCTCCCTAGACCCTTTGCCCACCCAATTTTTGCAAAAAATGGGTGAAAAATGTCCAGTTATTCACAAAAATTGGGCTGTTTTTGCCTTCTAATTACCACCTCTAGTATGACTGGAGGAGGCATTCTGGGAGTTGAAGTCCACTAGTCTTAAAGCTGTCAAGTTTCAAACCCCCTTGAGGATTAGGGGTGTAAGTGTCTTCAAACTTGGCAAGTTTAAGACTTGTGGACTTCAACTCCCATTCCTGAGCTGACATGACTGGAGGAGGAATTCTGGGAGTTGAAGCCCACAAGTTTTAAAGCTGTAAAGTTTGAAGTTTGTAAAAAGTGTACATGGTTGTAAAAAATATACATGTTTGTAAAATGTATTCTGCTACACTGGTATTTTATTAAATAATATATTACTACACCATTTGGTTCAGAATACTTTTTTCCTTGTTTTCCACCTCAAAAATCTAGGTGCGTTTTATACTCCGGTGCATCTTATACTCTGAAAAATAGGGTATTTTGTTTGGCGGTACACATTTTTGAAAATTTTGAAACTCTGAACATTGTAACTTGTTTAAAATATATAATTTTATGTATGCTACATTTTAATTTTTGTCATGATAGAAAATATTTATTTTGAAATTCATATTTTGAAGTAAAATACTGGATTTTGAAAAGTATATTTCCTGCCATTAAAAAAAACATTCTAAAAAGTCCTTTATGAAACAGTAGCAATTGCAGATACTCTTTTTACTTTGTAAAAGTTAATGTATCATATTTGTTAATCCACTTAATAAATCCTTCGTTGATCTTAAAATAAACCTCTGATTTTCTTTGTTGAGACATTAGGGAATATATGTACAATAAAACGTAATTATCTTTCTTTGATGCCAGCCCTAGGAAAGTCCACATGGAATTCACATAATTGTTTTTAACTTTAGGCAGACAAACACATATGATTTCTTATGTACTATTTGAAGTAGCTCATGGTGAAATGCTACCTTTTTGGGCTGGTGGTAATAAAAAATGCTACCAATTTGTCTGAAGTGGTAGTAAAAAAAAGCCTTTAAAAGGTTTTAAAGGTGCGATAGTTGGAACCTTTTAAAAAAATTAAAGAATTTTTACTATTGATTCTGGTGAATAGGTAGTAAAAAATGCTTTAAAAGATTTTTTAAAAAGGTTTTGACCATCGTGGGCACAGCTGATTGTCGCAGCTGATCGTTGGAACTTTTAACAAAACTTTTTAAAGCATTTTTGAACTACTCATCCAGTCATATGACCCCCACAAATCCATGCCCACAGAACCGACAGGGAAAACTTTTGAATTTCACCACTGGAGTAGCTCATTCATGTCTACCTAGTTTACTGAAAATTGCAGTGTTAAAAATAACTTTATATAAATAAAAGATAGTGTTTCTAGTTTTTCCACTTGAAAAAAGGTGACATATGGAGGAGCAAATGGTAACGAAGGAAATAATTGCCTGCCTTATTATAGGTCATTTCTGTCAATGTAGAGTTAGGACAAAATGTTTAACGGAATCAATATTTCTCTCTCTCTCACTCTTTAGGGCTGCTTTGTATTCAAGCCAAATTCTAAGAAGAGGAAAAGATCTTCAGCAGGTTAGTGTGCAAATTTCCTGCAGAAAAATGAAAATTACATGACTGCTTATACATATGTGGTAAAATGAAAGTTACATGACTACCTTGAGAAAAATATTACCATTTTAAAACATGGCAATGAAACACAAATTAGTGATTATGCTTAGAAGACCCCCCCCTCAAAGAATAGTTTGAATTGAATTCTTTTTATTGGCCAAGTGTGATTGGACACACAGGAAATTTGTCTTTGGTGCATATGCTCTCAGTGTATATTAAAAATATATACATTTGTCAAGAATCATGAGGTACAACACTTAATGGTTGCCATAGGGATCAAATAAACAATCAGGAAACAATCAATATTAATAAAAATCTTAAGGATACAAACAACAAGTTACAGTTATTCAGTCATAAGTGGGAGGAGATGGGTGATAGGAATGATGAGAAAAAAATAGTAATAGTGGTGCAGACTTAGAAAATAGTTTTACAGTGTTGAGGGAATTATGTTTAGCAGAGTGATCGCATTGGGAAAAAACTGTTCTTGTGTCTAGTTGTCTTGGTGTTATAGCAACGTTTTGATGGTAGGAGTTGAAACATATAAATACAAATGAGGCTACATATATGTTACCTTTCAAACAACTGTTTTATTTCATCTTGAGCTTTTCATCTCAGCTCTCAAATAGGAAGAAATAAATCCCAATATTTTTTTAGTGCACTCTTAAAATTTTCAAGGTTTCTTTGAGACAAACTCTTCATTTACGAATACTGAGAAAGAATGCCATCTTTTTCTGTTTTGTTTTTCCAGTTGACTATTTCAATAAGGGAAACAATGACTTGGATAATAGTGAGTTACGACTTGATACTTGTCTGTTGTTATGGAAACAAATTAAATCTGAAACAGAGGTGAGTATTGCTTTTAATGTTGAAAATGGATTTCATGTCTGTTCAAGAAGTCTCTAGAGAGTCTTCCAGATAAACAAATAATATCAGTTATTTTAAAGTGCTGAACAGAAGAATAACATTTCTGGGGTGGTTTTTTTTGAGAAGAGTGACAGCTTTATAGAGGCAACACAAGCAATTGTAGAGTTCAACACGCAAGCAGCAGGGAGCATCCTTTTTCCTTTGTCAGGTGCTATAAATCAGGGGTCTCCAACCTTGGCAACTTTAAGCCTGGTGGACTTCGACTCCCAGAATTTTGAGGAGTTGACATCCCCCAGGCTTAACCCTGCTGTTCTGTTTAAGAAAAGTAACAAATCTTCTGTTCCCGGGTCACCCTGACCCGGACTGAAAACTCTTCATTTGCAGTGCTTATCTTTGGTCAATTTGAATACTTTTTTCACTTGGAAAGTAGTCTGAACATTTCTGCACACAATGATATGAAAATTGAACTGAAGAAATTAATCCTTATTGGTTTATTTTGCACATAAATATGCCTCCCCCCCCCCCGTTTTTGTGAATTTTCTTTAGGTTTATTGATAATTATGCCTGCAAAATACATTCTATTTTACTAAAGTTGGTATGGGATTGGTAGCTTGAACATTTCTGAACATAATGATATGAAAATTGAACTGGAAAAATTGATGCATATTGGTTTATTTTGTTGATGAAATGCACGCCCCCCGTTTTTTTTAAATAGTCTTCACTTTATGGATAGTTTTGCTAGCAAAATACATTCTATTTTACTAAAGTTTGTGTGGGATTGGTAGCTTGAACATTTCTGAACATAATGATATGAAAATTGAACTGGAAAAATTGATGCATATTGGTTTATTTTGCACATAAATGTATGCCTCCCCCCGTGTTCAATTATTTCAATTTATATAAAAATTATGCTGTTAATTTCAAACTTACATACTTTTTTTTAGTAAAATGGATTTGTTTCATAAAATTACTTCTCTGGCTACAATGTGGTTGATTTTCAAAAGGATATTCCAAATATTTCTAGACAAATATGTATAAACAGTGACAATAATGGCACATAGCAAGGCCGGGGGGTGGCCCTTTTGTGGCAAAAATAAACCAATAAGAACCATTTTTTTCAGTTCATTTATATTTTTCTTATATTCAGAAACGTTCAAGCTACCAATTCCACACCAACTTTAGTAAAATAGAATGCATTTTGCAAGCAAAACTATCCATAAATTGAAAAAAAATTCACAAAAATGGGGGGGGGCATGCATTATATCCGCAAAATAAACCAATAAGATTTACTTTTTTCATTTCAATTTTCATATCATTGTGTGCAGAAATGTTCAGACTACTTTCCAAGTGAAAAAAGCTTTCAAAAAGACCAAACATAAGCACTGCAAATGAAGAGTTTTCGGTCCGGGTCAGGGTGACACAGGAACAGAAGATTTGTAACTTTTTTTGCCCAGCAAAAACTAAGCCCCCCACCCCCCAAAAAAAATTCTCATAGAGAGAACCCCTGAAATGATGAAAAGTCATGAAATTTCAAGTTTCAGATATGCAGGGAAATTTTTTTACAGGGACTCAAACTTGGCTTCGGGTCGCATACGACCCGAACAGAACAGCAGGGTTAAAGTTGCCAAGTTGAAGATCCCTACTATAAATGAAAAAGCTGGTGATCGTGACTGCAGTGTGAAAGTTTACAGGAGAGAAGTATTTACCAACAGCTGTGAATTTGAGATCACACTGAAATTTTGCTTGTACATGGAAAGGCTTCTCTCTGTAAATAGTTCTGTTACATGTACTGGCAACTGGCTGTTTGCTATCAGCATGGTGATACTTACAAAGGAAGACAACGCTTATCATTTACTCACACCTGAGTTCTGTATTTATATGAACTGAGTGAGTCTTCTCTCTCAATAAGGCATGCTGCTATAAACACATGGATATTTTTCTACAATTACAGGTTGCATCCCAAAACTTTGAATGAAAATAACCAGGGTGCTTTTCCGCTAGAAAATGAGGGATGGGTGATACGCTGCTTTAGTTCCCTATTCCTTTGGCATCCCCCAGTACATCCTTCCAGTTCTGAAGGCTTTTTCAACCTCTTGACTGAACAATGTGAGAAGGATAATTAGGGCTGCAGGAGAAAGCAAGAATTATAAAAAGGGATTACTCTTGCTCTCTCCCCTTTATCACTTGTGAAGCCTGAGGGTTTTAAATGTGGATTGAAAGGAATGAATTCTTAAGAACAAGGTTATGCAGTAATGCAGCTAGTTAGAATAACGTTTCTTAGACAAATGTCTTCTCCTAATGGAGGGTGAACCTTCTTGCTGTAGTCAGTGTATTTATGCAGAGGGAAATAATATTAATCTGGGAACAGTTACATGTGGCATAAATAATTTGAGGGTAAATCTAGCTGCATCAATAAATATAATTTCTTACTGTGGTGTTACTTCTGCATGAAGTGTTTCTGCATAAACACTATGCATAAATGCATATATGCCTATGAAGAAATTTCTACATAAATATAAGATAAATATACAGAGATTAAATAATCAGTTAGTAGATTTTGTCAGTATGGAAAAATAGTCGTAGCATTTCATAAGTTATTTTGCAGAGTAATAGTATTTAATTTAACTGGAATTGTGGGTTCTTTGTCTATCTAGCAAAAACCTGCATTAAAAACAGGTTTATTAAAAGTGCTATGAGTAGCAGAAGAATTATGAAATTACATCATACAATGTTTAAATATTCTGCCAAAACATAAATAGAGTATTCGGTTTACTATTAAAAAAATGTTGACATTTTTCCCAAAGCCTTAACTCTTCTACTATCTTGGAATCACTGAAGTGGAGTAAAACTAAGTAGATTAAAAGTTTTCTTCCTTTCTTCTGATGTTCTACAAAAGCAATAAAATTAGTTGCTAAGGAAACCTATATACTTTAAATACATTTCAGTATTTACCTCCAAATTTTCTTTATTGAAATCAGGAATTTAATGGACTATTGAAATTAAATAACCCAATATTAATCAGTTCCCTAAATGGTCAGTGCAATTTCTAAAGCTAATAATGACTAACATATGTAGGTAACTGATCATGGTAATGAATGAACACAGATGATCAGAGGAAGTGCATTGTCTGTTTCACCTTCAGAAACTTCTAAGATTCCCTTAAATATATATTTTTACTATTTTGTACTTGTGTCTATGAGAAGTTAGTTAGAAAGTTAGTATAAAATTACAATATTTTGGTTGTTATTCCTGTTTATAATGACTCACCATACGCAGAAGTTTGAGATTGTCTTGTGGATAATTGCTTGGTGATATAATGCCATCTTACCATAATTGAATTTCCATTCCAATTTGTTTCAACTTCTTGGTATATGTTTTATTCTGCCTCTAGCTTATGGCAGGCAGAAAATGCTGTAAATAAAATGAAATATTTCCATGGTTTTGCTAGATGCCCTAATTAAAGCTTGACTTCTTATCACTGCTATTTAAGTTAGAGGAATTAGAGTCGTTAAAAAACATTCTGAGAAAAAGATTTGTGGAAAAATATACTTGGTTGTACAACAGGTTTTGAAAAGTCAGGAATTTCAACCAGTAGGTTTTTTACATTTATTTATATGTTTGATTTTTATCTTACCTTTATTACTTTATAAGTAACTCAAGTAAATGAACATACCTAATACCGGTACTATCTTCTCTCTCTTTTTTTACCCACAACAACCCTGCGAGGTGATTTGGGCTGAGAGATAGTGACCATCCAAGAAATAAATAATAATGAAACAGCTAGAGATATAGAGTCATAATGGAATCCATTGTAACTTAAGATGCAAAAATAGAATCTGTCTTGTTTTCGATAAAAATCTAATACATTTTTTTTATACTTCATATGTCTAAGTTTGTAATAATTTTAGTTATTTTTTGTATCTTTTAAAAAATGGTTACCGATCTCCTCCTGGGATCTAGTTGAAAAGCCTGAGCCTCTTTTTTTTTTTTTACAGCAACTACAAGAGGATTTAAATAAGAACCTATTTGATAACCTTATAAAATTTCTGAGACAATCTCACTTAGATTTCAAGGAAAAGAAAGCAGAATGGATTTGTCGGATGAAGTCCAGTGAAATTCCTACTGCAGCTGTTGTTCTAGGTAGTGCTTTTTCTGGTATTTTGATTTAATTAATAAAAGACAGAGGGTTTTTTTTAATCATTGGCTCATTTTTTCAAAAAAGAGTTACACACACCCTAAGTATATGTACTTTGTCAACCCAGCTAATTAATTTAACTACATATTTGCTCTAGCGAGGTAGGATGTTATGTCATCAAACTTAGCAAAACCATATACTGTATAAGCAATTTTTTCTCACTATAAATGTGATATACTATTGAAGAGTTTCTCTTTGTGTCTGACTTTTAAACTACTCTAGTTGGAGAAAGAGTGCCTGGGAACATGTAAATTGTGTAAAAAGAAGAGGATTCTCTTTTCTTAACAAACTGGAAGTTAACTTGATTTTAAATTCTTAAGGAACATGTTTAAATGATCATTGGTATACAGTATAATGTGCTTTATATTTCACTGTTCTGTATAATCCCTGTGTATAGCACCATAGTGATTTTAAATCAGCTTTGGCATGGTCAATTTCAAATACCCTACAGCAATGTTTTATCCTGTTTCCAGTCTTTGCATTTTGTAAATCGTTAATGCATTCTTAGTTAATTTGTTGACAAGTTATTTTATGTGTGTTCCCTGCAGTTCCAGATTCTGGTTATTTCCAATGTGCATTTAGCACATTTTTTCTTTCTTTCTAGGATAATTCACCTGTTTTTTCTTAGGTCAGTAATCTTTGATGCTTCAGACCATCCACAATTTTTGTTTTAATTTTTACTTAGTTTTTGAAAATACAGGACCACTGCAGTATCACAATCTACAGTGTAATAGACAACAAGGGGAGCTAAAATGTTAAGTTCAAATATATCTTACATGATCTTAATAATGATTAAGCTCCCTCCATCTCCAGCTTTTCCATTCCCACCATTATCTCATGGTCTTTGGTACAATCTGTTTTTCCCCTGAGAGAAGGAAGGAAAAGATGAATGATAATGCTACACACAATTTTAAAAGTTATGGAAATACATTCTTTATATACAGCACTATAAAATAATCAATTTTGGCTGCTATTTAAAAATACATTTCTGTATTTCTTCCTAATATCACAAAAATAATACTAGTTAGGTTAACAGGGTTCACTATTTCTTCTTCTTAAAGTAAAGTGCTAAGCTTTTCTTTACGTCATTTACATTCTGATATTTATTCTGCATTATAGTAAGACTCAAATGTCTGCATTGAGTTCTCTCATTGCTTATTATGTGAAAAAATAGTTAATAGTCATTGACACTTTTTTGTTGCATTGATTACATCATATGCTTTATACTTTGTTTTACTTCTGACAAGCTTGAATTTTTTTCCTTTCTGTTTTTCAAGAAACAAAAAGAAAAGAAATTGACTTATATAAAAGAGATGAAATACAGTATAAGTTTATAATTATTTCAGAAAATTGCAGTGCATGTACAAATGATTGCAAAAAAAAATTAAAAAAACATTTTACTTATCTTGAAACAAGTGGCGCCATTTACAATGGCAATAGATACACTTGGATTTTTAGGTAGAACCTACTAATCTTATTTTAAAAAATTAAGCGACTCTAAGATTCTTGCACAGTGAGATATATAATATATCAGAATAAAATTAAATGAGCACGTGTAATGAACACAGTATAATTTGTGTTTTAATCAGCCTAGAGTTCAACATTCTGCTTTTCTTTAGCTTTTGTGCTGCGAATGTAAAATAGTATTAAATTGATTTTCCTCCCAGAGTTCTGCCTTTAAATATTCTAGATATGAGACAAGCTATCATAAGGAAAATCAGTTGAAAAGGGTATGTATAATTGCATAATACCTAGTGCCTAAAAATTATCTCTTACCTGCTGTTGGACAAGCCTAATTTCCATAAAGTGCAGCTCTTTTTAAATTAAAAGCTCAATTGATTTACTATATATTTTTTTATTTTCTTATATGTTAGATTACTTTAGCATTTGCAATGATTAATCTATATGTCTATGAAAGTTGACTTCTGCTGATTACAATTGATTGGGGATAGCATTTTATGCGACCTTTTGTTATCAAATAGAAATTTCAATTGTGACTTTAATTTTTTTTTAAAAAAAAAAACCTTATGAAATTCATCTTTGTGAGAAAGACCTAGTTCTCCTAAATTAAAGTAAAAGAAGTTGCCAGTGCAGAGTATAGTGACATTCTTTTGCCCAATGCCTTTGCCCATGAATCTTAATTCTAGCATTTTTCAGAAATGTTAGTAGAGCCTGAGCATCTCCCCTTATTTCCTCATGAAAATGGCCCTGCAATTAAAATTTCATTGAGTGCTATTCCTTCATTAATATTGGATGTGTTTGTATGGGTGTTTTGAATTGCAAATTGAGTTTGCAATTTTCTTTATTGGTTTTAGCTATCCATAAAGAAGAATGATATACTGTATTTCAGGCTTCTCTTTTCTCCTAGGTGTGAATGTTACAGACCATGAACTAACGATTAAAAGTCTATCTGAAGTTCTTCGAGATGATATTACTCCTTTTGTGGTGTCATTGAAGGGCAAAGAATGTCCAGGTAAACATTGTAATATATTGCGGAGACTTTCACCATAATAATTTTAGCAACATGGTAAATACCTGCAGAAAACCGTTTGGATGTGCATTGCTTCAGATTTCAAGGAGAAAAACTACTTTTGAACTGTGAATAAGCACATACATAGTGCCTTTCAGCAACCAATGGAGGCTGAGATTTTTTCCCCCTTCATGTTGCTGTAAATTAAGTAAAATAAAATTATTGTGCAAATTTTCTTACTATAAATAATTTAGATTGTATAATTAGGTTTCCTTTTCATATAAAGTTTTTAGTTGGTTTAATGTAGAATTTGGATTTGTTTATGTTGGAGGGTCCCAAATTCAACAACAACCCATTATGTGAAAAGAGCTGGAAAAATATAATTCTATTTTTTTTTTTTTGAATAATTCAGATATTTCACATTTTCATTGCCTTTTCAATTTTGCCTTTCTTTAATTTTTTTTGAATTGGGGAAGGCATAAAGCAGCTGCTGCAAAAGCTGATAATACAGCTCATGGGGTGTGATGTAGAGGTGGAATCCTCTGAGGAAGAAGAATCTCCCAAAAATTTGCCCAGAAGAGTACGCTGCTCTGTAGCATCGCTTACCGATTGGTATAAGAATGTAATCAAAGTAAGCTTTAAAATTATTAGTTTACATACTGATATATTTTTCCAAATTTTGTAGGCATTGCATAACTTCGGTATTGGGTCAAAGTGATTAAATTGCTTTTTTAAGGGACTACTAAGATGTAGAAAGACAAATATAGTATTTTTGATAGAAGGTTTTTTTATGAAGAAGGGTTTTTTTTATGTATGTCTCCTATATTCCGTGTAAATCTTGGAAAGAAAATATTTAATTAGGAATGTTTTATTAATGATAGGTGAACCCAAATATTATAGGAAACATATGTATCATGGTATTTATTACTAGATACCGTGTTTCCCCGATAGTAAGACCCCCCCGATTGTAAGACATATGGGGGGTTTCAGGGGGGTCGGCTTATATAAGCCATACCCCGAAAGTAAGACATATGTCTTACTTTCGGGGAAACACGGTATAAACGGTATTGCGGGGGGGGCGATGACATTGCTTCCAAGCTCCCCGCGCGCCCCTCGCCTTCGCTCGCCGCGGCCTCTTCCACCGCCTCTTCCCCTGCCGAAGCTCAGCTGCAAGCGGCCAGCGAGGCCGCTTGCAGCTTCGCTCGCCTTCCAAGCTCCCCGCGCGCCTTCGCATTCTCCCCGCGCGCCTTCGCCTTCCAAGCTCCCCGCGTGCATTGCTTCCAAGCTCCCCGCGCGCCTTCGCATTCTCCCCGCGCGCCTTCGCCTTCCAAGCTCTCCGCGCGCATTGCTTCCAAGCTCCCCGCGCGCCTTCGCTCGCCTTCGCTCGCCACCGCCTCTTCCCCTGCCGAAGCTCAGCTGCAAGCGGCCAGCGAGGCCGATCGGATCCGAGGCGAGCGGCCGGAGCTGCGCCCTCCTTCGCCCGCCTCCTTTCCGCTCGCCTCGGAGCCGCTTGCAGCTGAGCCTCGGCAGGGGAAGAGGCGGTGGCGCCGCGGCGAGCGAAGGCGAGGGGCGCGCAGGGAGCTGCGCCCTCCTTCACCAGCCTCCTTTCCGGCAGCTCCCTGCGCGCCCCTCGCCTTCGCTCGCCGCGGCGCCACCACCTCTTCCCCTGCCGAGGCTCAGCTGCAAGCGGCTCCGAGGCGAGCGGAAAGGAGGCGGGCGAAGGAGGGCGCAGCTCCGGCCGCTCGCCTCGGATCCGATCGGCCTCGCTGGCCGCTTGCAGCTGAGCTTCGGCAGGGGAAGAGGCGGTGGCGAGCGAAGGCGAGCGAAGGCGCGCGGGGAGCTTGGAAGCAATGCGCGCGGGGAGCTTGGAAGGCGAAGGCGCGCGGGGAGAATGCGAAGGCGCGCGGGGAGCTTGGAAGCAATGCGCGCGGGGAGCTTGGAAGGCGAAGGCGCGCGGGGAGATGTAAGACATACCCCCAAAGTAAGACACAGTGGGGCTTTTGGGGGTAAAAAGATAGTAAGACACTGCCTTACTATCGGGGAAACACGGTATTTTGCATCCTAGAATTACAAAGTTTGAAGAGATTATTTAGGAAATCAAGTCCAACCACATTTTCAGTACATGAATCCAAATCAAAACATTGCCAAAAGATGGTTGTCAGTAAATGGGAAGTTACAACCTCTTTAAATAATTTGTTCCTCTGTCTTATTGCTAGAAGCAGATTCATTATAATCTGTCTTCCTGTTATTTAAGACTTTATTCCACATTGAACACTATGGAATATTGGACCAGAGAATTCTGGGTGCAAATTCTATTATTCAAAGAGTCCTGTCATATTTTCTGAAATCCCCCTCAGTCAGTCTTCTAAGATTGGACCCAGTTTTTTTCAGTCTTTCTTCGTAGGAATCAATCCAAACATTTTTATAGGATTATTGTGAAGAAAAAGTATAGGGCAGTGTAATGTTTGCCACTTTCAGCTCCCAGACATAGGATATAAATAAAATTAATATGTGATGAGAGATGGTAATATTTTGGCTTTTATATATTCTTGCAACGTGTACATTGTAAACACAAAGACACTGCTTTTTTTCTTTTGGGATTTTTATGGTGATTTTTAACTTTATGTTTAATCTATTGCTCTCAGTAGGTGATGCAAATATAAGCATTTTGGAGTTGATCTCACCCATCATTACAAGACATGTCTGGAGAACAATGTTTTTTGATCCTATACTGTATATTTGAGTCTTGCATGGCACTCCCTTGTTTATTTATCTTATTGCCCACCTCAAATATCTAATGTTTTTACTGCTAAAATGGAATGAGAGTTAAACATATTTTAATAAATGAATATTTTAGGAAAATGGGTTATATGTTATTTTGTTATTTTTATTTATTTACTACACTTACATCCCTATTTTTTTTCTTTTATGCTGGAAAATGTGGTGATATCTGTTTGGATTCCATAGTTTTAGATCATGGTCTAAGACAGTGTTTCCCAACCTTTTTTGAGCCGCGGCACATTATTCACATTTTCAAAATCCTGGGGAACACTGAACGGGGGTGGGGGGGTGGCTAAAGAAAAGTTTTGACAAAAAAAAATCTTCCTCCATTTCGCTCTATTTCTCCCTCACTCTTTCTCTCTCTTCCTTCCTTCCCTTCTTTCTCTTTCTCCATCCCTCTTTCTTTCTTCCTCTCTCTTTTGCTCTCTTTCTCTCTCCCTCCTTCCCTCCCTATATGTCTTTCTCTCTCCCTTGCTCTCTCTGCCTCTCTTGCTATCTCTCTTTCATTCTCTCTTTTTCTCTCTCTTTCTCTCTCTCTTGCTATCTCTTTCTCTCTCTCTCTGTCTCTCTTTCTCTTTCTCTGTCTCTCTTTCTCTCTCTCTTGCTAGCTCTCTTTCTTTCTCTCTCTTTCTCTGTCTCTCTCTCTCTCTCTGCCTCTCTTGCTATGTCTCTCTTGCTCTCTCTCTCTTTCTCTCTCTTCCTTTCTTCTCTGCGGAGGCCGGCGAAGGTTTTTCTTATTTTAAATGTTCCGGGTGGCAGGGGGATGCGGAGCCCGCACGCACACACCCCCGACATTCCAAATCCTGCCTCAGCTGTGAGAAGAAAAAAGCGCTCGTTGAAGGGACTGCATGCAAGAGGGGCCGGGCGGGTGTTAGCAGCCCGATGAGGAGGACGAGAAGCCGCTGCAGCCACCCCCAATCCCCCCCTTCCCTGGGTACCTTCCAAAGGCCCCTGGAAAAAGGCAGGAGGTAGCAACGAGGCGCGAGGACAAGCAGGCAGCTTGGCGGAGGGGAAGCGCTGACGGGCTCTCCTCCTTCCCCACCCCCGCGCTTCTCTCCCGCCCTGGCTTTTGCTTCGCCCGCAGATTTCCCCGCAGTTCAAAAGGAGGCAAGAGGTGGCCTGGATGAAATTGCGGGGAAATCATGGGGCGAAGCAAAAGCCAGGGCGGGAGAGAAGCGCGGGGGTGGGGAAGGAGGAGAGCCCGTCAGCGCTTCCCCTCCGCCAAGAGGTTATTGCCGCCGCCTCTGCCTCCACTCAGGGAGCCATCGTGGTTGAGCTGAGCGAGAGGAAAAGGCGCGGTGACCACGGTGGCTCCCTGAGTGGAGGCAGAAGCGGTGGCAATAACCTCTGTGCTTTCTACGTCAGCGTGGCTGAGCTGGACGGAGGGAAGCGGCAGCTCCCACTCGAACCCACGGCAACGGGCGACGGCTTGGTGGGAGGCGACGGCGGGAGACACAGGTGGTGGGAGGAGAGGGAACTAGGAAGCGACTGTGAAGCCCAAGACCATCCACAGGACGACACTCAGGCAGGGGCGCCGGCAGCGCCCCGCCCAGCTGGAGCTTCTCACGGCACACCTGGCCATGTCTCGCGGCACACTACTGTGCCGCGGCACACCGGTTGGGAAACGCTGGTCTAAGAGACTGTATTTTTTCCTCCCAATTATTTTTAAAAATATATGCAATATGATTTGCAGAAAACAGATACTGAATCTCCATGTAAGAAGACAACATTTTCATCCAGACACTGGGAATCTCCTCCAGTTGTTATTATTTTCAAGGATATGGAAAGTTTTACAACCAAAGTTTTGCAGGACTTCATAATTATGAGCAGGTAATAATAACAAATCAGAAATTGAAGCTACTCTGATCCATGTTCATTTTCTTACAGGAGAAAAAATAGTAATTGGATTCATGTTTGCCTTTATTGTTTGTAACAAGTGCAGATGTCGACTGAATTAGCTTTGCCTGGAATTTACATTATAGGGAAGGTTTTATAATAAAAATACACTCCAATTCTTGGTATTTTTTTTTTACAATTCAACCATTAGGTTTGCAAATATTTATTAGCTGGCTTGTGAGCAAATTTAATACACAGATTAATTTTCTCAGCATTAATGAAGAATGAAATTCAGAATTTTGGAAATTGATTCGGCTATTAACTTGCTTATCCTATCATTATTCCATAGGAATACAAAAATAAATACTAGGCATGCAGTTTATCATCTTACAGCAATAAATACATTTAAAAAAAATATTCAGTTAAAAACTCACAAGCCAAAAAGTTCCTATGTGCTGCACAGCATATTGTTATTCTTCATAACATCAGAAGATGGACAAATTATTAAAATTAGCAGACATGATGTGATTTATATACTGATAAAGACGTACAGTCTTCTGTTTTATAAATTATATTAAATTTTTGTATTCAAATGTGCAATTCAACTAGATGAGATTTCAGGCTACACACAGCTGGTTTGTATAGTATGAAAGCCAACTAGGGACTTTAAAGATTCTGTTTCTGATTTCTGACTGGGACTGTATGGAATTTTACAGACTGCATTTCTGTTTTGTATATACTGTATTATATTAATATATCACCTTATTATATGATGATCAGAAAAATGGAATGATTACATATAAAGAGCAAGTCTCTTGGAATCAAGCTGGTCACTTGTTTGTATTAGTAGAATACTGTTGATTCTCTTATACACATTTTAATTTTCCTCAACTGTTTATTTTTCTCTTAGTCATTGTATACGTGAATTTCCACTGGTCCTTATTTTTGGAATTGCTACATCTCCGATGGTCATTCATAAGCTGCTTCCTCACTCCGTGTCCTCTTTGTTATGTATAGAACTCTTCCAGTCTCTTTCTTCTAAAGAACATTTAACTAAAGTGATTGATAAGGTAATGCTTTAAGAAAAGAAGGTGTGGTATATTCTGTGCAAATTCTTGATAAAACCAAAATGTTCATAGGTGTTCATTGTTAAAAAAAAGTTTTAAAAAGTTGGTTTTCTTGAAAAGTTGTACAGGTTTTTCTCAACCCATTGTCGTAATTGAGCCCCGAATTATTGTGGCAGTTATTAAATGGGCCACTACACGACCATAACCAATTTTACTAGCTTTTTTGCAGCGGTTGATAAGTGGATTTGTAATTGTTAATCAAACATCACGGTTAAGTGAACCTGTTTTCTCCAATGGGAGGAGTTTTTTTTTTCTAAAAACCAGAAGTAAATGCCCAAAATTGGCAAAAATCCTCAAAAATGCAGTGAGATGCTATAAACAGCCATAAATGTAAGCTGGTTATCAAGTACCCAAAATATGATCATGTGACTGGGTGTGTGTGTGTGTGTGAGAGAGAGAGAAATTGCAGACGTAACTCAAAAATCAGATCATGGGTAGCTTGGGAGTGGTGTTCAGTTTTTGAATAGATGCTAAAAGACCAGTCATTAAGCAAGGACTACCTGTGCTATATTTTTTATTATAATTGCCACCATAGATTTCAGATCATATAAAATGTATAGCCCACCCCTGTATAATTACTTGTTAATTAGTCCATTACATCATTTGATGGACTATTCAACAAGTAATTACACAGGGGTGGGCTACTGCCTGGACAAGGGGAACGCAGTGTGGTAGCGAAAATGGAGCTCCACCCCAGAGTATCCAATTTGCACTGAAAGATGATGAAAGAAAATGCAGGGCATCCTGCATAAGCCACGCCCATAGTGTGGTAGTAAAAAGTTTGGTAGCCCTTCACTGTAATTATATAATGATATTTTCTCTATAGTACATTTTATGTTATGGATCCAGGAAATCACTGGAATATATACATTAGCCAATCTCAAACTGTTACCTATGTACCAAATAAATTTTAATTTGATAAACCTACTGCTCACTGAAAATCTGAGTGTAAAGCCCAGTATCTGGCAAGCAGAAGACTACTTGTCTACCTACACCTCTAAAACTTGCTCCTGGGCCAACAAGAAAAAAAAGTTCACCCACATTTTCAGCTCTGCTAATGGAATTAATTATACTGAACGTAGTCATAGAATTATGATATGAAATCTATCAAATCCATCAAATGATGTAATGGAAGTGAAAGGGGCATGTAATTTTTATAAATATTTGTCTATTTTTAAAACGGACATTTAACACAGAATTTTGATTTAATGGTATTCATTTCAGTTACAATTATTTTCATCTTAAAAGTGTATTAATGTTCTCCCATTTCAAAATCAGTTTCTTGCACTTACTTAAGAAAATACTTTATGTACTTTTTATTTGCCTTTGAACAGCTATGCATTAAAATATATTCTGGAACAGTACAAGTATGGACTTGGGGTTTTATTTCTATCAAGCCAACTAGGCCTCTATTTTCTCAATCTTATTTTCTGTTCTTTAAAAACAATTGAGTTGCTCAGTTCATACAAAAGTACTAATACAGTACTGTTGAATTTTTTAAAAAAAAACATTTGTCATTATGGCCCCATTAAGAAACTCCAAGACTTCGAGAATTCCAACTGTAGAAATAATTAGTCATCTTATTTCAGAAATACGTAATTTATTAATGTTTTTTTTCCCTTCTACATCAGCTACTTCTGACGAGTCAATTCCCATTCAAAATTAGCGAGAAGGTTCTGCAGGTGCTAACAAACATATTTTTATACCATGACTTTTCTGTTCATAATTTTGTCAAAGGATTTCAGGTAAGTGTTAGTGAAAGTAACTGAATAACTTTAGAAATAGTAAACTTTGTGTCAGATTTTCATTATGAATGATGATGGTGTGTATGGATGAGAGATTTACTGAATATTCCTACATGCAAGGAATTTTCCTACACATTAAAAAGTAATATGAAAGAGAACAGCATGTGGTAAAGTATTTCTCAGTTTTTAATCTTTAGATACTTTTCTGTATATCCCGCCATAGGGATGTTGTCCCTGTTTACAAACAGTTGGGGAAGTGTTAGATTATATTTTAGGAATCAGGGTGACATATAAAATGGTTTAAGGTAGGCAAAGTTGGCTCTTCTATGACATGCGGACTTCAACTCCCGGAATTCCTGAGATAGCATGATTGTCTCAGGAATTCTGGGAGTTGAAGTCCACAAGTCATAGAAGAGTTAAAGGGTTAAATAAGGTTCAGGAGGGAAGTGTTTTTAATAGGAAAGTGAACAAGAGGACACAATCTGAAGTTAGTTGGGGGAAAGATCAAAAGCAACATGAGAAAATATTATTTTACTGAAAGAGTAGTAGATCCTTAGAACAAACTTCCAGCAGACGTGGTAGATAAATCCACAGTAACTGAATTTAAACATGCCTGGGATAAACACATATCCACCCTAAGATAAAATACAGAAAATAGTATAAGGGCAGACTAGATGGACCATGAGGTCTTTTTCTGCCGTCAGACTTCTATGTTTCTATGTAAGAGCCAACTTTGCCTACCCCTGGTTTAGACCAGGGGTTTTCAACACCCGGTCGATAAAATGGCACCTGTCCTCAGATGTGAGAAACTGGCTACGCAAACAAGCAAAGCCCTACCCACAGGATGCAGGCAGTTAATGTGAAACTATACCCTTCTGGACCATGGAAGCATTTCACTCTCTTTGGTATAATAGCGATCCCTTGTTCCGGTCCCGTGAGCTCAAACCGGAGCCCTGGTGACGAGTGTAATCCGGGTCCTGGGCTCAAGCTGCTGCTACTCAATGCCAGATCGGTCGTGAATAAAGCTCTCCTCATCCGGGATCTGATCCTGGATGAGGAGGCCGATCTGGCATGTGTTACTGAAACCTGGCTGGGCCCAGAGGGAGGGGTGCCTCTCTCGGAAATATGTCCAGCCGGGTTTCAGATATGGCACCAGCCTCGACCCCAGGGAAGGGGGGGGGAGGAGTGGCTATTGTAGCCAGGGAGAGCCTCCATCTGCGTAGACTCGTTGCTCCTGAGATCGCGGGTTGTGAGCCACTCCTTGTGAAGTTGGACTTAGGGGTTCAGGTGGGCTTGTTACTCAGATACCTGCCTCCCAGCTGCGTGTCAACAGCCCTGCCTGTGCTGCTCGAAGAGGTGGCCGGGCTGGCGGTGGAGTTCCCCGGACTCATTGTCCTAGGGGACTTCAATCTGCCGTCGCTCGGCGGTTCCTCAGGATTAGCACAGGAGTTCATGGCCACCATGACAGCCATGGACCTGACCCAAGTAGTTCAGGGTCCGACTCACGAGGGTGGACACACACCCGACATGGTATTCCTCTCGGAGCAATTGAATAGTGGTCTGAGACTAAGGGGCTTAGAAGCATTGCCTTTGTCATGGTCAGACCATTTTCTACTGTGGCTCAACTTCCTGGCTCCAATCCTCCCCCGCAGGGAGGCGGAACCGATTAGGAGGTTCCGCCCCAGACGCCTGATGGACCCTGAGGGCTTTCAGAAGGCGCTTGGGGTTTTACCAGATTCGCTCGTCCACAGCTCGGCAGAGTCTCTTGCTGAGGCCTGGAACAAGGCTGCAGCGGAGGCTCTTGACCGAATTGCGCCACTGCGACCTCTCTGTGGCACTAGACCCCGTAGAGCTCCATGGTTCAACGAGGAGCTCCGGGAGTTGAAACGCCAGAAGAGACGTCTAGAGAAGCGATGGAGGAAGAGTAAGTCCGAATCCGACCGAACACTTGTAAGAGCTTTTATTAAGACTTACAAAGTGGCGCTCAAGGCGGCAAGATGCGCGTACCATGCCGCCTTGATTGCATCAGCGGAATCCCGCCCGGCTGCCCTGTTTAGGGTGACCCGCTCCCTTCTAAATCAGGGGGGAGTTGGGGAACCCTTGCAGGGCAGTGCTGAGGAATTTAACTCATTTTTCGCTGATAAAGTCGCTCGGATCCGAGCGGAACTCGACTCCAATTGCATAGCAGTATCGGCTGACAATGAGTCAGTCGAGGTGACTGGGGCTAAACGTCTTTGTCCATCTGGGAGGAGTTTGACTTGGTGACACCTGATGAAGTGGACAAGGCCATTGGAGCTGTGAGTTCTGCCACCTGCTTACTGGATCCGTGTCCCTCTTGGTTGGTTTCGGCCAGTCGAGAGGTGACACGGAGCTGGGCCCAGGAGATTGTCACCGCCTCCTTGGGGAGGGGGTCCTTCCCGGCTCCTTATAAGGAGGCACTTGTGCGCCCCCTCCTCAAGAAGCCTTCCCTGGACCCAGCCGTGCTTAATAACTACCGTCCAGTCTCCAACCTTCCCTTTATGGGGAAGGTTGTTGAGAAGGTGGTGGCGCTCCAACTCCAGCGGTCCTTGGAAGAAGCTGATTATCTAGGGCCTCAACAGTCGGGTTTCAGGCCCGGTTACAGCACGGAAACTGCTTTGGTCGCGTTGATGGATGATCTCTGGCGGGCCCGGGACAGGGGCTTGTCCTCTGTCCTGGTGCTTCTTGACCTCTCAGCGGCTTTCGATACCATCGACCATGGTATCCTTCTGCGCCGACTGGAGGGGTTGGGAGTGGGAGGCACTGTTCTCCAGTGGTTCTCCTCCTACCTCTCCGGTCGGTCGCAGTCGGTGTTAGTGGGGGGGTCAGAGGTCGACCTCTAGGTTTCTCCCTTGGTGGGTACCTCAGGGGTCGGTCCTCTCCCCCCTGCTATTTAATATCTACATGAAACCGCTGGGTGAGATCATCTAAGGGCATGGGGTGAGGTATCATCAATATGCGGATGATACCCAGTTGTACATCTCCACCCCATGTCCAGTCAACGAAGCAGTGGAAGTGATGTGCCGGTGCCTGGAGGCTGTTGGGGCCTGGATGGGTGTCAACAGACTCAAACTCAATCCAGACAAGACGGAGTGGCTGTGGGTGTTGCCTCCCAAGGACAATTCCATCTGTCCGTCCATTACCCTGGGGGGGGGGGACTATTGACCTCCTCAGAGAGGGTGCGCAACTTGGGCGTCCTCCTCGACCCACAGCTGACATTGGAACATCATCTTTCGGCTGTGGCGAGGAGGGCGTTTGCCCAGGTTCCCCTGGTGCACCAGTTGCGGCCCTATTTGGACAGGGAGTCATTGCTCACAGTCACTCATGCCCTTATCACCTCGAGGTTCGATTACTGCAACGCTCTCTACATGGGGCTGCCTCTGAAAAGTGTTCAGAAACTTCAGATCGTGCAGAACGCAGCCGCGAGAGCCATCGTGGGGCTTCCCAGATTCGCCCACGTTTCTACAACACTCCGTGGCCTGCATTGGCTGCCGATCAGTTTCCGGTCACAATTCAAAGTGTTGGTCATGACCTTTAAAGCCCTACATGGCATTGGACCAGAATACCTTCGGAACCGCCTACTACCGCACGAATCCCAGCGGCCGATAAGGTCCCACAGAGTTGGCCTTCTCCGGGTCCCGTCGACTAAACAATGTCGTCTGGCGGGCCCCAGGGGCAGAGCCTTCTCTGTGGCGTCCCCGGCCCTCTGGAATCAACTCCCCCCGGAGATTAGAACTCCTCCCACCCTCCTTGTCTTCCGTAAACTACTTAAGACCCATCTATACCGCTAGGCATGTGGGATTTGAGACACCTTTCCCCCAGGCTTATTATAATTTATGTTTGGTTTGTATGTGCTGTTTGGTTTTTTAAATTGATAGGGTTTTTAGTTTTTTCTTAATATTAGATTTGTGCCTGTACAATATTGTTTTATCGCTTGTTGTGAGCCGCCCCGAGTCTTCGGAGAGGGGCGGCATACAAATCTAATAAATTATTATTATTATTATTATTATTATTATTATTATTATTATTATTATTATCTGGTTTAGACTATCATTTTGTTAGTGTGGAAGAGTTCTGATTTTTAACTTTGGTCACTGGGAAGGCCGATCAGAGGCAAAGGACTGTTTTGCTATTTCAGGGACATGGGACAATGGAGCCCTTGTTTCACAAAAATGCCAAAGGTACGTCAGTTCTGGATTTTATTAGAAGAAGGAAAATACAGAAATAGACGGCAGGAGAAACTGAGAATTGCAGCAGCCTACTCTGCTATTAGACAAGATGAACTCAGAATCAAAGAAGAGAAGGAAAGGCTTTTCTTCAGGCTGACATGCTTCACAACCACGTTGCTTTGTTATAGAAATTCCGGTCCCAATTGTTTTTGTAATTCGAGGCCTACCAGTATATACTAAATTCCCATCTTAAAAAATGTCAGTTTAAAGATTGGGTCTTGCATAAATTTCCATCAGCAAGTTTTGATATAGCAGTGTTTTTCAGTTGGATGAATGTGGGCTTCAGGTGATACCTTGAAATGTCTCCCTCACTTTGTAAGGCTGGAGGATAGTGGAAAAAGTGATGCCTAGGGTTACAGAGGGAGTCGATTGCATAAACACAATTTATGTCAGAAGAATCAAAATAAAACCAATATGATTGATCTCTAGTGCAGTGTTAATTTTAGCATTCTTGATATCTAGTCATATTTCTTTTTTTATAAAATGATAAACAAAACCTTGCTTCCCTTGGCTTTCCTCTTGACCTGCTATTGTCCTTACAATACAAACAAGCCTTTCAAATAATTAAGACCTACTCAGAAGTAGGTACTGTATATAAGTCTAAGTGATATTGCTAGTGTTGTTGAAAAGAAGGACTAAGGGAGACATGATAGCAGTGTTTATTTATTCATCCATCCATCCATCCATCCATTCATTCATTCGATTTTTATGCCACCCTTCTTCTTAGACTCAGGGCGGCTTACAACATGTTAGCAATAGCACTTTTTAACAGAGCCAGCCTATTGCCCCCACAATCCGGGTCCTCATTTTACCCACCTTGGAAGGATGGAAGGCTGAGTCAACCTTGAGCCGTTCATGAGATTTGAACCGCTGACCTACAGATCTACAGTCAGCTTCATTGGCCTGAAGTACAGCACTCTACCTGCTGCGCCACCCCGGCTCTAATATCTCAGGGGTTGCCTCAAAGAAGAAGGAATCAGGCTGTTCTCCAAAGCACTTGAGAGTAGAACAAGAAGCAATGGATGGAAACTAATTAGGGAGAGAAGCAACTTAGAACTAAGGAGAAATTTCCTGACAGTTAGAAAAAGTAATTACTGGGACAAGTTGCCTCCAGAAATTGTGAATGCTCCAGCACTGGAAGTTTTTAAGAAGATGTTGGATATCTGTTTGTCCGAAGTGGTGTAGAGTTTCCTGCCTAAGTAGGGGGTTGGACTAGAAGACCTCCAAGGTCCCTTCTAACTTTGTTATTCTAGTCTATTGCTAATCACACTTACATTCCTAGCTCAGCGGAAAGTCTTTTTTTAGTGTCTGACATCATGTTGTGCTTACCTCAGTGATCAGTTAGCCAAAATTCCTTTTTCTAGAACGTGTCTGCAATTTGCAATTCAAATGGGACAGAAACCACCTAACATGTTTTGTTGTACTGTTCTTATTATCAAAGTAGCTGTTATTCTTTTATTGGTTCAGTATCTGAATATTGTCAAGATGATTAGATCATCTTTTATCTCATTTTTTTTTTAATCAGACCATAAATCTAACTTTGCATATACTGAAACCAGATATTGGGTCATTGTTTTAAAAGACAAATTGCTATGGAATTAGATCTGTATACCGTGACGCCGGCATTTGGTGGGCTACACGGTTTTTTTTACCCAGACTCTACAGGGACGGGGCTGGAGAGGAGAGGAGTCGTGGGAGGCTGTGGTTTAAGTTGGGGCCCCTTCAGGTTTCCGAATTGGACTGTTGAATCATTGCCCTTATCCTTAAAAGCCAGGTAGCCTGTCCAGGTCTGGCTGTGCCACCCAGACGTTTAAAAGAGGAGTGATTCGAAATGCCAGGGCAGGAGGACGGCTGCCGTTTGGGACGGGGAGGGAGAGAGAAAGAGCCAAGGACCTTTACTTGGGAGCAAGCGGACGGAGGGAGGAAGCCTTGGCGAAGCTAAAGGGTTTTGCCAAGTCCTTGGAAAGGAAGGACCCGTCTGCAAACTCGCCTTGCCTGTTTCCCGGCCAGTAAAAACACCGGGTAGCCTGCTGAATGCCGCTGCCACGCTGGGGGGGAGAAGAGAAAGGGAGGAGGTTCCCTCCCTCTCTGGCCTCGGCTCTCTTTTCCACTCTCGGCCATGCAGTTAGGAAGGGTTTGGAGAATTGGGTCTGGGGGACAGTGCCGTGGTCCTGGCTGCTGGCATTCATTCTGTCTCCTCCTCCTTCTTCTCCCCGCCCGCTCATGCATGCCCTCACCCCCAGAAGCTGCGCTTGCCAATCAAGAAGCTTTTCCACTTTTTTTGACCTTTTGATTGTTCCGTGGAGAGCGGGATCAATAGGAGAAGGAGGAGGAGAGCACTCTCCTCCTCGCTTCCGCTTCTCCTTCCCCCACTCCTTCCAATTAAGACAGTTCTCGAGCCTGCGGGGGGAGTGGGGAGTTAAAGCCAGCTGCTTTGGGCACCTTGAAGAGACTCCCCCGGAGGAAGTGGGTGCCAGGCACGGAGTGCGAACCAGGGAGCCTTGTCTGAGGCCGAAGCACCAGTCCTTGTCATGCCGGGATTCCCCTCTGCCTGCCGCTGCCACCGAAAACACTTTCAAGGAGGGTGAAAGCGCCGCTGGCTGACAAGCTGCCAGGCAGCTTCCTGCATGTGTCAATCCACCCACGAGGCTCCCTCCAGGCAGCCTGCACTGTCTCCCCTATCTCCACCCGCCCCCAAACAAGGATCCGAGTGCCGGCGGTAATGAGGCAAAAGGGGTGAGTTTTCGGATTGCACGCATTATTCGCTTTTACATTGATTCCTATGGGAAACATTGTTTCATCTTGCGAACTTTTCTTCTTACGAACCTGGTCATGTAATGAATTAAGTTCGTAAGACTTATATATATGTATATGTATGTATGTGCCTGTGTGGTGTAAACCAGCGTTTCCCAACTGGTGTGCCGCGGCACACTAGTGTGCCGCGAGACACGGCCAGGTGTGCCGCGAAGCTCCTAGGGAAGCTCCAGCTGGGCGGGGTGCTGCCGGTGCCAACCTGGAGCTTCCGCTCGCAGCTGTCCCCCGGCTCCTGCTCGATGCCGCAGTTTTCGGCACTCTCCTGCTGGGCCCCAAAGAAGGAAGGCAGGAAGAAGGAGAGCTTCATTCTTCGCGCCTTTTTCTCGCCTTCCTTCTATGGGGCCCAGCAGGAGAGCGCCAAAAACCACGGCATCAGGCAGGAGCCGAGGGACAGCTGCGAGTGGGAGCCCCAGGGCGGAGGCACCGGCAGCGCTTCGCCCAGCTGGAGCTTCTCTGGCGTCGGCGGCAAGTGTCCTTTGGAGCCCGGCGGGAGGGCACTGGCGGTGGGAGCGGGGGGGGGTGGCTGCAGCGGCCGCAGGCAGTCGCGGGGAGATGGCGGCGGCGAGAGGGAGCTCCAGGCGGCGGCGAGAGGGAGCTCTCTCTCTCAGCTGACTGCAAGCGGGAGCCCTGACGGTGGCGGTTGGACGTGCTGCTGGACGCCGTACATGCTGGCGCTGCGGGCCTGGCATATACAGCGTCCAGCAGCATGTCCAGCTGCTGCCGTCAGGGCTCCCGCTTGCAGTCAGCTGAGAGAGAGAGAGAGAGAAAGAAAGAAAGAGAGACATATAAGAGAGGCAGAGAGAGAGAGAGAGAGAAAGAGACATAGCAAGAGAGGCAGAGAAAGAGAGACAGAGCGAGAAAGAGAGACAGCAAGAGAGGCAGAGAAAGAGAGACAGAGCGAGAAAGAGAGACAGCAAGAGAGGCAGAGAAAGAGAGACAGAGCGAGAAAGAGAGACAGCAAGGGAGGCAGAGAAAGAGAGATAGAGAAAGAGAGAGAAAGAGAGACATAGCAAGAGAGGCAGAGACAGAGAAAAAGAAAGAGAGACATAGCAAGAGAAAAAGAGAGACTTAGCAAGAGAGGTAGAGAGAGAGAGAAAGAGAAAGAAAGAGAGACAGAGAGAGAAAGAAAGAGAGATAGCAAGAGAGGCAAAGAGAAAGAGACATAGCAAGAGACAGTGAAAGAGAGAGAGAGAGCAAGAAAGAGAAAAAAGCAAGAAAGAGATAGCAAGAGAGACACACAGAGAGAGAGAGAGAGCAAGGGAGAGAAAAAGACATAGAGGAAGGGAAGGAGGGAGAGAGAAAGAGAGCAAAAAAGAGAGGAAGAAAGAAAGAAAGAGGGATGGAGAGAGAAAGAAGGGAAGGAAGGAAAAGAGAGAAAGAGGGAGAAATAGAGCGAAAGGGAGGAAGAGAGAGGTTTTTTTGTCCAAATATTTATTTAGCCCCCCCCCCCCCCCTTTCAATGTTCCCCAGGATTTTGAAAATATGAATAATGTGCCGCGGCTCAAAAAAGGTTGGGAAACACTGGTCTAAACCATCTTATCTGTTACCACGGAGACGGGCGGCATATAAGTCCAATTAACAAATATTAACAGAAGTACAGAAAGGACTTGGAAGTCTTCTAGTCCAATCCCTTGCTCAAGCAGGAAACTATAAACCATTTCAAACAAATTGTTGTCCAATGTCTTCTTAAAAACCTCCAGTGTTGGAGCACCCACCACTTTTGGAGGCAAGCCATGTTTATCCTGCTGTCTGATTTACAACTATATTAAAATGCATATTGTTTCAGCTTCAGAATAATAGTTCAGGAGAATGGGTTTATTTTTCTAAAAGCTGCAATAATATTTGAATTGTTTTGATCAGTGTTCTTTCAAATTTTCACTTTATATTTGGACTTCCTTGTTCTTACAGCTGTCTCTGTTGGAGCATTTTTATTCACACCCTCTCAGTGTGCTATGTTGCGAAGTGCAAGAATCTGTGAAAAGAGTACAACTTTTATCACATAATCAGTTTGAAAATATTCGAAGGTTGCCATCTTTTAGAAGGTACATACATTAGCTAAAGTTCTTGTCATTGCATATTTTTTTTTTTGCAATTTCTTAAATCTTTTTGATTTAAGAAAAAATAAACCATTCCAATTTGAGGTGAATGATGCAGGCAAATAAATTTCCTAAATTGCACATATTTGCAAATGCATATAACATTCTTCATATTAATTTATTTAAATATATATGTATATGACCACTCATATTAAATGAATAATTCTGGTAAACGAACAATAAAATAGTGTCAATATAAAAACATTATAAAGCCAACATAAACCAAGACAAATTATAGCATAAAAAACAACAACAATAATACAATAGCTAAGGTGCAGTGTAATCACAATAACAATAACCAACACACAAAAAGACATGTTCTGCTTCTGCAAACATCCAGACCTTAATGTTTAGAGGGAAAAAACCATGTCTTCATGAGCCTCCAAAATGCCATCTGGATCTTGGGGCAGGTTATTATATAGGACAGGTACCACAATAGAGAGGGATGTTTCCTGGGCCCTCTTGGACGGTGCTGTTCCATAAGAGGAATATGCCTATCCTGTCAAATCTAATGGAAAAGTGATTCAGTGCCCTTTAAGGCTTTAAGGGTAATAACTACGATCTTGAATTGCATTCGGGAGCCTACTAGTAGCTGGCACGTACAATTGTGGTGTCACTTGGGAGAACCCCATACTGTACGTGCTGCTGTATTCTGGAGCATCTGATACTTCTGAATCGTTTTGAATGCAGGAGAAGCTGACAAAAGAACAATTGTTTTTTGGAATTGAGTTGAAACTGGTGAGGAACTGCAGAAATATCAAAAACCCACTATATTTCTAGTTAGAAATTCAGAAGGATAAGAATACAGTGATCCCCCGATCATTGCGAGGGTTCCGTTCCAGGACCCCCCGCAACGAACGGGTTTTCGTGAAGTAGCGCTGCGGAAGTAAAAACACCATCTGCGCATGCGCAGATGGTGTTTTTACTTCCGCAGCGCTAGCGAGGAGCCAAAGATTGGGGGCGGCGCGGCTGTTTTAAAACATCGCCGCCGGCATGGGGGGCTTGCCAGTACCCCCCAGACCCCCAACCCGGGTTTGGGGGGCTGCTAGGAAGCCCCCCATGCCGGTGGCGACGTTTTAAAACAGCCGCGCGGCTTCCCAACTGAGTCCCGAAGACAAACGTCAAAGGCGAACTTCCGCGTTTGTCTTCGGGACTCATTGGGAAGCCGCACGGCTGTTTTAAAACGTCACCGCCGGCATGGGGGGCTTCCTAGCAGCCCCCCAAACCCGGGTTGGGGGTCCGGGGGGTGCTGGCAAGCCCCCCATGCCGGCGGCGACATTTTAAAACAGCCGCGCCACCCCCAATCTTCGGCTCCTCGCTAGCGGGCAGGCAGGCGGCGGACAAGCCGTTCGCTGGCGCCGCTCGCTCGTGCTTCCCAGCTGAGTCCTGAAGCGAATTCGCTTCAGGACTCAGCTGGAAAGCGGCGAGAATGAACAGCGTGGGCGGGCGATGCGCGAGCGGGCGGCGGACAAGCCGTTCGCTCGTGCTCGCTCTCGCCGCTTTCCAGCTGAGTCCTGAAGCGAATTCGCTTCAGGACTCAGCTGGAAAGCGGCGAGAATGAACGGCGTGGGCGGGCGAAGGGCGGGCGGCAGCGAGGAGTTTGCGTGGGCGGTGGGGAAACTCCTTGCTGATGCCCGCCGCTCGCCCTCTCGCCAGCAAGAGGGGGAAGACCCAGGGAAGCCGCCCAGCAGCTGATTTGCCCGGCGCCATCTACGCATGCGTGCCCATAGAAAAAAGGGCACGCATGCGCAGATGGTGTTTTCACTTCCGGGTTGAAAAATCGCAAATTAGCCTGTTCGCAATGGTCGGGGACGCAATAACCGGGGGATCACTGTATCTCTGATTTCTCCTTCCGAAGTCCCTTCCTCATCGTATGATTCAGTTTGGAATTATTATTAAGGGGCTGGAACGTAACCTCAAGTTCATTAACATAACCTCAAATTATGACCTATAAAGCCCTACATGGCATCGGACCAGAATATATCCGAGACCGCCTTCTGCTGCACGAATCCCAGCGTCCGATTAGGTCCCACAGAGTCGGCCTTCTCTGGGTTCCGTCGACAAAACAATGTCACTTGGCGGGACCCAGGGGAAGAACTTTCTCTGGCCCTCTGGAATCAGCTCCCCCCGGAGATTAGGACTGCCCCCCCTCCTTCCGCAAACTCTTGAAAACCCACCTATGTTGCCAGGCATGGGGAAATTGATTCCCCCAGCTGTTCCGCGTTTTGTATGGTTTGCTGAATTGTGTGATTGTTTTTAATAAAGGTTTATTAATATGTTCTGGTTTTTAATATTGGATTTGTAAATTGTACTGTTGTTGGAAGCAGCTCTGAGTCCTTGGAGAGGGGCGGCATGCAAATCTAATAAATAAATAAAATAAATAAATAATTACCAGGTTTGAAGTTGGTCTTTTCTTTTCCTTGCAATTAGCTTTTTCTTTTCCTCTGCTCAGGTTTGTCGAAAGCCAGGAAGTAGAGAAGCAGGCTGCATTGCTGACAGATGACGAATGTTTAAAGGTAAAATCTAGGACTTAAAAAAAAAATCTACAGTGTTTCTTATTTCAGTTAAGCAATACTTATGTAAAACATCCAGAATTTAATTTAAGTAAGTGTGCCTTTATTTCACTCTTTACGTCTTCCAGATCTGTTCCACTGGGAGTATTAAATATCAGGTTGGCCAGTCAGAATTCCTATAAAATGGAAAATGATACATTACGAAATTGCATCATTGTATTTTTATTAGAGAGACTATGCGTTCTTTACACTAATTCCTGAACTATTTATACCTGTTCCTTCAAACATAATTAATTTTAATTAGTCCTTAGGAATAATTACATTTCAGCCTAGTCTAAAAGAAAGAAAGTACTTCCAAAAATGAAGAGAAGGAAAATATGAAGCATGTTTATGATGACTGCTTTAAATTTTTGTCATGCTTTCTAGAAAAACACCTTGTAGAGAAGAATTCTAAAACAAGGGCGTAATTTCCTTTGATGCGGGACTGAAAAGAGAAACAGTCTAAGAATTCTTATTAGCAAACCACCTGACATAATGAATTCTAACTTCATCTTTTGCCACTTACTACTCATGCCAAGGCTGATGGGAAATTAACTTCAACATGTCCAAAGAGAAGAATTTACCCATTTCTGATTTTGAGACTTAAGGAAAATGTACAGGGATATTGTATGGATTCAGAAGCTGGTAACTGAATGCTGCATTCTGCTTTCCTCTTAACTTTAACTGTGAAAATTGAAAAGATTTCACATGCTGTGTTCTTTAAAATTTAAAAACGAACAGCAGGTTGGTGAGCATAATCTGACTACTGTAATTTACTTGCTATGATAATTATTCTAAAACCGGGGACATATTTCAATAACAGCTAGAGAAATAAATTAACATGAGATTCAAAGAGAGGCTGGGATATAAGAACATCAAAAGGCAAAACATAAATCGACTTTATATCACGCCTTCAGAGGCAGCCAGTATTGAAGAAGCTGTTTAAAATCCATATTTTAAATAGCTGGAAAACAGCTACTGTGAATGATAGGTCATAAAAATTCATTTCTGCAATGTCCTGAATTATTCAATATGGCTCTATCTTTTTATTATGTTAGCTAACAGCATTTTAAGACAAACATGGTGTTTTGATTTAAAATAGGAAACTATACTAGCTGTTTCAGAACTTATAGTAACCCAAACATGGATTGTTTTGGTTTTGGTTTAGTTCAGTATGATGTGTGACCTCAACCTTTAAAGCTTGTTTAGCAACCACTGTAAAATACATTTATGATGTACAGTATGATGCATATGTCCTGATTAGGTTTACTAATCAAGCTAAGCCACAATGTTGGCTTGCCATATATGAAACCTAGCCATTATGATTTGTATACCATGATTTACTATTTACCATATAATATACAGTAAGCCCAGTCAATAGCAATTCATAGGGTACAGTTAACTAAATCATTGCTTTCCTATGTGATCTTAATCACTAAGTCATTTACTGTCATTAAAGTTAAAACTAAATGTATTTACTGATATGCAGTGCCAAACTGCATGAATTTTGCTCTTCTTTGTTCTTGCGTACTGCTTCCCAGGATTTATTGACAAATTGCCTTGTTGGTTCCATGTGATGACAACCTATTGTTTGCACTAAGGAAGAATGAATGTGGATGTATGAGGAAGAGAGGAATGTGTAAATGCAAGATTTATTGACATGCCAAAACTTGGAATGTTGTGTTAAGGGAGGATTCAATTAGTGGAACCTATTTGTTGCTTAAAGAAAAGCATTTTATATTTGCAGCCAAATATTAAGCATGTTTATTTAGAAGCAGGTTCTACTGAATTTTCTGAAGCTAAATGTTTAAACATAAAAAATATATAATGATGTGATTTACCGTATTTTTGGTGTATAAGAGGCACCAGTGTATAAGACGCACCTAGATTTTAGAGGAGGAAAACAAGGAAAATTCTGAACCAAATGGTGTACTGTAGTATTAAATAGTAATAGCAGAATAGAATTGAATTGAATTGAATTGAATTCTTTATTGGCCAAGTGTGATTGGACACACAAGGAATTTGTCTTGGTACAGATGCTCTCAGTGTACATAAAAGAAAATATAGATTTGTCAAGAATCATGTGGTACAACACTTGTCATAGGGTCAAATCAGCAATGAAGAAACAATCAATATTAATAAAAATCTTAGGATAGAAGCAACAAGTTACAGTCATACAGTCCTAAGTGGGAGGAGATGGGTGATAGGAATGATGAGAAAAAAACTAGTAGTATTAGTAGTGCAGACTTAGTAAAAGGTTTGACAGTGTTGAGGGAATTATTTGTTTAATAGAGTGATGGCATTTGGGAAAACACTGTTCTTGTGTCTAGTTGTATTGGTGTGCAGTGTAATATTAACCTCTCCAGCCACGAAGGGGTGGGTTTGTGGCTCCTGGTGTTTTCTGTGGGAAATGTCTTCCTTCCTTCCTTCCTTCCTTCCTTCCTTCCTTCCTTCCTTCCTTCCTTCCTTCCTTCCTTTCCTCCCTTCCTCCTTCCTTCCTTCCTTCATCTCCTTCCCTTCCTCTCTCTTTCCCTTTTCTTTCTTTCTCTCCAGTTCTCTCTCTCTTTTCCCTCTCTCTCATTTCTGTGTACCTCTCCCTCTATCTCCCTTTTTCCGCTCATTTCTCTCACTTTCATTTCTGTTTTTTCTCTCTTTCCACTTCCTCTCCATTTTTCTTTCTCTCCCCTTCTCTCTCTCAATCATTCCCTCATTTTTCTCTCACTCTCTCCCTTTCATTTCTGTTTTTCTCTTCCCTCTCCCTCTCTTTTTCCTTCTCATCCCTTCTCTCTCTCATTTGTTCTTCTTCTCCCCCGTTCTTTCCCTCCATCAGTTTCTCATTTTTCTCTTTCTCCTTTTCTCTTACATTCCCTCCCCGTCTCGCTCCCCCTCTCTCTTTCCCTCTGTCTCTGTCTCTCTGGGGACGATCCAGCAGCCTACCCCACTTCTTCTTCGCAGCGGTCGGTGAAGGCACTCCAAGCAGAGGGTGCCAGCTGCAGAATTCCTGAGCTGAGGCAGCTTTGCTCGGAGCGCCTTCGCTGACCACTGTGACCTCCCAAAGGAACCCCCAAAAGCGGGAGATTGGGGTGGGGGCTGATGGAGCCGAGCCACATCCCATCGGATGATCGACGCTGCCCAATGGGCTCCTCTGCCAGCTGGATGCATTGAGGTGACACCCACCCGCTTCTCCAAATCTGCTGCCACGCACCTCACTCATTCCCAGAGCAGAGCCGCCGGCCTTCAGCTGCCGACTGCCAAACAGCCTTGGGGATAGCCATGGTGGCTGCTGACCACCGGCCAACATCCGGTGTATAAGATGCACCCATTTTTGACAAACCTTTTTGAGGTAAAAAGGTGCGTCTTATACACCGAAAATACTGTAAATGTTAATGAAGTAAAAGGGACTATTGAAAAATGAATTGATAATAGCTAGTAAAATCCATTTACAAATACCGTATTTTCCGGCGTATAAGACGACTGGGTGTATAAGACGACCCCCTAACTTTTCTAGTTAAAATATAGAATTTGAGATATACTCGCCGTATAAGACTACCCCTCTTCTGACGCACATGCCTTCGCTCTCCTTCTGTGCTGCGGCGGCGAGGGAAAGGAGGGGGGGGAGGAACGAGCGAGCGAGCGAGCGAGAAACAGGGTGTTGGTGGAACCGGCGGGCTGAGGCAAAGGGCTGCGTTTCCCTTCCCTCCCTCCCTCCCTCCTGCCCCCGTCCTGAATGGAAGCCCCGCTCGGCCAAGCAGCCCTCTTCTGACGCACATGCCTTCGCTCCCCTTCTGTGCTGCGGCGGCGAGGGAAAGGAAGGGGGGAGGAACGAACGAACGAGTGAGCGAGCAACGGGGTGTTGGTGGAGCCGGTTGGCTGAGGCAAAGGGCTGCATTTCCCTTCCCTCCCTCCCTCCCTCCTGCCCCCGTCCTGAATGGAAGCCCCGCTCAGCCAAGCAGCCCTCTTCTGACGCACATGCCTTCGCTCCCCTTCTGTGCTGCGGCGGCGAGGGAAAGGAAGGGGGGGAGGAACGAACGAACGAGTGAGCACGCAACGGGGTGTTGGAGGAGCCGGCGGGCTGAGGCAAAGGGCTGCGTTTCCCTTCCCTCCCTCCTTCCTGCCCCCGTCCTGAATGGAAGCCCCGCTCGGCCAAGCAGCCCGGGATCTCCGCTGCTTGCAAACCGGGCGGGCGGAGCGGACCCGCGCTCACTTTCGGCTCCGGGGACTGCGGATGGCTATGGCACCGAAAGGAAAAAGAAGTTGCTGAGCGTCCCTTCGTCGTAAACCCGACGGGAGGCGATGCCGTAAGACGCTGTCTCCTCGAGCGCTCCCTTGCCTCCCGAACTCCCGCCTGTGAAGAGAAACCAAAGGGGGAAATAAAAAAACAAGGCGTCGGGCGAGCGCCAACCGATTCCGGAGCTCCCTCGCCGGCTTCATCGACGCGCTGCTGTTGCTGCTGTCGCTGCCGCCTGAAGCGGCGGCACTCGAATCTGGCGTGGTGGAAAATCTTTGCCTGCCTCCACATTTTCCAGCACGCCAGATTCGAGTGCTGCCGCCTCAGGCGGCAGCGACAGCAGCAACAGCAGCGCGTCGATGAAGCCGGCGAGGGAGCTCCGGAATCGGTTGCCGTTCGCCGGACGCCTTGTTTTTTTATTTCCCCCTTTGGTTTCTCTTCACAGGCGGGAGTTCGGGAGGCAAGGGAGCGCTCGAGGAGACAGCGTCTTGCGGCATCGCCTCCCGTCGGGTTTACGACGAAGGGACGCTCAGCAACTTCTTTTTCCTTTCGGCGCCATAGCCACCCGCAGTCCCCGGAGCCGAAAGTGAGCGCGGGTCTGCTCCCCCCCCCTCAATCCCGCTCCCGGCCTCCTCCCGCCCGCGGCTGTGGAATGGGCGCGGTATCCGGCGTATAAGACGACCCCCCACTTTGGAAAAGATTTTCAGGGGTTAAAAAGTCGTCTTATACGCCGGAAAATACGGTACATCTCTCGGTAATATGTCTATATTTGACCCAGTCTGAGCAGACAAAAATAAGTTATAAAGCGAAATAACGACAAAAAGTCATACTTCATGATGAAAAACGTTCTCACAGCTTTAGGTTTAATATGCATAAAGATTGTGCTTTTTTTTCATAAAAGTGAAGCATTGTTTCTGAAATAAAAGTTCTTATTTTGCAGAGGCTTCAGTTCATATTGATCTAGAAAAATTATTCACCTGTGGAGAAGCAGTAGAGTAATAAAGCAGTAGAAGCACCAGTGTTTTAATGCTACATTTTTCTATTAAATAGAAAAGAAATCTGTTAGCTAAGGCTTTCCCAAAACACTGTTAAATCTTCCTTCTCTGGAAATTGTCTAATTTATTTCAGTTTTATTACAACAGTTGAGTTTAATAATATAGAAAAAAACCCTAGCCTTCTTCTCAGAAAAAAGAAATGCAGCAGTTCAGCATAGAACAAAATGATCTGTCGGATCTCTTCATTAAATTTAAGGAAACTGATGTACGGATGGATTTTCTCCTTAAATCTGTAGAATGGCAAAATGAAATATATGGGATAAAACAATATACCGTATGTTTCTGTCTCCTGGATCAAACAGATGTCTAGCTTCTACCAAACACTTGCCTCTTCTGTGAATTACTGTACTTTTTTATTGTCCTATATTATTATAACACTCTTATGGTTTTGCCAAGATTATTGCAATCTGATATTCCTTATACGCTGCAAGACATTTAGGATTTGATTCTGCTCATCTGCAAATATTTTTAATTTATTGAAAAAAAATTGGAGACCCGTTCTTCCTGGGGGGAAATGCTTATCTTTCAGTTTACTATGTACCAGAGGTACAATTTTTTTCTCTACTACTTTAAAATGAAATGAAATGCATCATTAAACTCAATGAAATTACAACAAGATATTGTTAATGTACGGTAAATGGAATATTTGCAATTTTCTTACAACTCCATTAGCAGTGGAATCACTGAAATAATTTGGGATTTTTTTTCAAGTAGAATAATTCAATTTAGCTGTTAGAAGTTTGGGGATCATTCACTGCAATTTTTTTTGTACAGGCTTTAAGAAAGGATAGGGATACTAACTGTTCATCTGACTTTTACATTTTTATTGCTAATGTCATCCCCCTTTTCTGTCTTCTTTTCTTTGTAGTTTCCTTTCTAAGTTTTTACTTGTGACAAAAAGGAAATCTCTTTGTTTCAATTTCCAAAGAAAAATGCACCCTAGAACCCTAAATAACGCAACTTCTACTATTTGTGTAGCAACTATGAATTGAGGGTATTTAGTTAGTTGTATTTAATAAAATGTGTTTCAGTTAAAATGACTTATTCATAAACCAGGGCCTTATAAATAAGTCAGATGCTTTGAATGTTAAAAAACCAGCACCTACGAGGTTTAAGAGTTTATCCATTTACTTCAACTTGTTATGGCTGTCAACTCCAATAGACTCTGGGCAGATTACAAAATCTAATACATAGTTAAAGTAATATGTACAAGGCAAGATAGCTTGAACTAGACATAATCATATGACATACCAGGGTCCACCCCAAACACCATAGCCCCGAGTTTGAGAACCAGGTTTTAAAGACTTCCAAGAACTCCAGGGGATGGGGTCCATCCTGATTCCTTGAAGTGAAATGCTGTTCTAGAATGTGTGCGCCCCAACAGAAAAGCCTTGCTTTCTTGATCCCACAAGATTTAATAAATTTAACATTTAATAAATTTAACATTTAATAAAGCCCTACATGGCATAGGACCAGACTATCTCTGAGACCACCTTCTGCCGCACGAATCCCAACAACCGGTTGGTCTCCTTAGGGTCCTGTCGACCAAACAATGTCAGCTGGTGGGACCTAGGGGAAGAGCCTTCTCTGTGGGAGCCCCAGCCCTCTGGAATCGGCTCCCCCTGGAGATTCGCACTACCCCCACCCTCCTCGCCTTCCGAAAGAGTTTAAAAACTCATCTTTGCCACCAGCCTTTTAGATCTTCCCCCTGACCAATGAATGTTTTCAGTATGATTGTTGAATGATTGGTTTGATAGGTTTTCTTTTAATTGAATTTAATGGTTGTTTTAATGTATTATTAATTGGATTCATATTATTGTTCTATTTTTGTACTTGCTGTGAGCCGCCCCGAGTCCTCGGAGAGGGGCAGCATAGAAATCCAATTAAATAAATAAATAAAATAAATGGGACCTGTAATGTATCCATATACCATGTTGGCAGAAACGAGAGAGACACGGTACCTCAGACAACCAGTCCTTATATTGTTGTATAACTGATACCCAACGGTTCATAATTAGTTGGACTATAGCACGGGGTGTCAAACTTGCGTCATCGTGGCATCGTCACATGACAGATCGTGACTCCCCCCCCCTTTGCTAAACTAGGCATGGGTGTGGCCAGCATGTGACACATCTGACCCACAGGCTGTGAGTTTGACACCCCTGGACTATAGATTTAATGGGAAAGGGCTGCCTTGCTGTATTTATTTATTTATTTATTCATCCATCCATCCATCCATCCATCCATCCATCCACTTACTTACTTACTTACTTACTTACTTACTTACTTACTTACTTACTTACTTACTTACTTACTTACTTACTTACTTATTGGATTTGTATGCCGCCCCTCTCCGGAGACTCAGGGCGGCTAACAGCAATAATAAAACAGTGTACAATGTATGGAAGCATCTCCTTCAAACAAACACATGCTTTCCTGGAATCCCGCCGTAGCTATAAAGGACAGTGTCGTGATCCCCCCCAAAAGGCACAAGTGATTTAAGGAGTTGGTGATAGTTATCTGTCTCTCTGTAATTGTTTGTATCCATCCTATGAGATCCAGCAGGAGACGTATTCCAGATCCCGTCTGGCAGAGTACAGTGCCATCTGCTTGCTTATGCATCTGTGAATAAATCCCATTCAATTTAATTGAGTTTACTTCTGGGTAGAATATAGAATAGCAATGTAATTTGTAAAATAGGCTCGTAATGAGTATAACTGACTAACCAGACACTTCCTTTTATAATTTTAGGAAACAGCACAAGCATTGCTAAAAGATCTCTATAGTTACCATGAAAATTATTTCCCAATTTTGCGGTGTCTCCATGCTTTCACGTCCTCTCTTCCAAAGTATCCATTAGGCAAACAAGTATGTGCTCTTTATTTTATGTCTAATATTTTGAAATCTTGAATTTGGTTTGCAGTCCTGCTGCTTTTTCTTTTATGTTGCCTGCAGTGCAGTAAGATAAAACAACACTAACTCTTTTTTACTGCCAGGCCACTCAATATATTCAAAGACAAAAGGGCCTTGAAAATATTTTATAGCCCTTCTGACATTAAAATAATTAGGTTTAGTCAAATTGTCCTGGCTTCTTCTGAGAAGCGAATACTGAAACATATACCTCAGGGTGGGAAACAGATAATAAAAAAATACATTTATTTGTAAGGCAGTGAAAGCAGTTTATTTTTACAGTGTGAATCTGTCCACATTAATTGCATGTATTTTCTTCATTATTATTGAATTAACATTTCTGGATAGAGTAGATCAGTGAAGCCTTACAATTTATAAAGCTTTGATTGCAAGTAACAAATTAACAAATTACAAAGGAATATTTCATTTATTTATTATTTACAGAACATTTCTTGTATTACAGATCAGAGAGCTGTATTGTGCATGTTTGGAAAAATATGTATGGGAAAGAGAGGAATATGAGTCTGCCATGCAGCTGGTGAGGTAGCTCTCTTTCCATTTCTTTCTTTATTGAAGCCTCCATTAGCTATTTAAAAGAACTTGGGGTTAGAAATATGTTGCCAGAGGAGTGGTTGTTTGGGATTTTGTGTGTGTGTGAGCCATTTGTATTTTTATTTTTGGCAATTGATCATATTTTTATATAAAACAAGTTTTTAATCTCCCTTGTTAGTGGGATTGCCAGCTGGATTGCATAGCCAAATCCTACTTTTTTCCCATTCAGACTGCTTGTTCTTTGGATGAAATTTTGGCAGCTCATGGGTCTGTTTAATTTTTTATCCTTTAGTCTTTTCTCCAAGGACTCAATGGAACAAATCTTTGAATTCAGCTAATTCAGTGATTAAAATAAAAATATGGAAATTTAACCTGAATCATTATGATCCAAGCCTAATACACTAATAAGTATAATGCTCAAGCTGTCCTATACCACATACAGTGGTACCTATACTTACGAACTTAATTTGCTCCGTGACCAGGTTCTTAAGTAGAAAAGTTTGTAAGAAGAAGCAATTTTTCCCATATGAATCAATGTAAAAGCAAATAATGTGTGCCATTTGGGAAACCCCAGGGAGGGTGGAGGCCCTGTTTCTTCCCAGAAGATTCCTAGAGAGGCCCCAAGAGGCTTCTCCCTGCCTTTTCCGGCCCTGTTTCCTCCTAGGAGATTCATAGGCCCCACGGAGGCTTCTCCCTGCCTTTTCTGGTTACAGTTTTGGAGGCTCAGGTTTGTAAGTGGAAAATAGTTCTTGAGAAGAGGCAAAAAAACCCTGAACACCCGGTTCTTATCTAGAAAAGTTCGTAAGTAGAGGTGTTCTTAGGTAGATATGTCCAGAAATATGTTCTGCCCTGTTAGACTTTATTTCTATAACTAATATTGAGATGTGTTAAATTGTGTGGTCTTAAAGTCAGGAAGATACCTGATAGGACAAGATGGTAATGCTGAGATGAGTCACACTTGTCGGAAGGGTGGCTGTGTAAATTGAACAAATAGACCAATGGATGGATGGACAGATGGATGGGACAGGCAAATGTGATTTCAGGACTTTGTTATGGAGTTTGGGTAATGTTTCTTCCCTCTCCAATTATTTTTCTTTTCATTTTGGATTATGCTAATTATAACATAATCCTATGGACAGGGACTTTTTTGCCCAATATAATTTTTATTAGACTTTATTAGGCTATAAAGATTATCTAGAAGTGTAATTAAGTAGAGATTTCATTCAAGTATAACTAAGAAGATCTGAAATACTGTGGCTTGGATCCAGGGGTATTTTGGACAAGGAAAAAATACTTATGCTTCTGCAATGGTCCCTTTTTCAGGTTTTTCAGTTTCCTCATTTCTGCATCAGTTGAGGCCGTCCAATTAATATTTCTTTCTTTAATTTATTTTTATTTGAGCTTGTTATAATATAAATATGAATAGAAACTTAAGGAAAAGAGAAAGGAGGGATGAAGGAGTGGAAAGAAAACGCAGTAGAATACAACTCAAGTTGTATTTTCAAGGTTTTCCTAACTGTCAGACATAGCTTGGAGATCCCGTGCAGGGGATTGTAGAGAATGGAAACTTCAGCAAAACCCAACCTAACTGTTCACACACAATTTCATTTATACACCTCTGAATGTATACTGTATTTCTAAAACTTTCTATTTATGCATTTACAACGTTTATTTTATTTGAATTTCCTGTAATTGCTTACATTCTATCCTGGCAAATCCTGACAACCTGGGGGCAGCAGGAAAAAAGGAAGGGTAAATCTAGATGAAAAATAGTCTATTTTGCCCCTCATTTAAAAAAAAAACTGACAAGGGAATGACTTAAGTTATACTGATGTCATAAGCACCTAAAGCAGTAGTTCTCATCCTTTCTAATGCCGCGACCCCTTAATACAGCTCCTCATGTTGTGGTGACCCCCAACCATAAGTCTAGTGCCAATTCTCCCAACAGATCTTTAAACTGATTGGCAGGAAGGTCAGAGGCACATCCCCCCACTGTAAACGCCTGATTGGTTGGATTGTAAAAATATGTTCCCAGGCACCAGAATAGAAGCTTTAGTTCCTAACACCATGGGAAATTTGTCTTTTCCCTTAGTCTTAGGTGACCCCTGTGAGATGGTTGTTTGACCCCCCAAAGGGGTCCCGATCCCCAGGTTGAGAACCACTGACCTAAAGTGTATTCTGATATATTCCATGTCTACATTTCATTTGGAAAATATTTTTAAAATTACACTGTGAAAGTTCTACGAACAAATGCATTTTGTGAAGATACTCTTGAGATAACACTGCTTTCACTTAATTCTGCATCAGTTCATATTTACATTCTCTCCTATAATGTAACACTGACTGGAATCAACCACAGAAGAACTAGTGCCCTTCTCATCTGGTGCAGAAGGTTACTCTGGTTGATGACATCAAAAGCTGCTGAGAAATCCAGGAAAGCCAGGATGGACATACACCCCCATCCCAAACCTTTCAAAGATCATCCGCAAGTGTGACCAATGTCTACTGTAACCCAGTCTGAATCCTGACTGAAAAAAGTCCAGATAATCTTCATCCAGGGTCTGGATAAAAAGATTTGTAGAGCAGATGATCCTAGAGACTGAACAAAAGTTGTCAAACAAAGTTGGGTCCAAGAAGGGCATCTTGAGAAGGGGCCTACCCTTCATTCAATGAAGACAGAATCATTTTCATAAAAACATACTAATTACTGCTTGGATCCAACCAATTGACAAATCCGGAGCATGGATCTAAAATACAATGGCAGAACTTGCAGTGATAAAGACCCTCTTTCTCTTTCCTTGTCTGGCTCATACTTCTCCCAGATAAATATAACATAGACTTTTGAATTCAACACAGAGCAAAACCAAGCAAAGCCAAATTTTGTATTCACACTGCATCTGTTAAAAAGTTAACCTTTTTGCTTTGTCTTTATACTACAGTGGAACCTCAAGATACGAACTTAATTGGTTCCAGGGAAAGGTTCGTAACACGAAAGGTTCGTAAGACGAAACATTGTTTCCCATAGGAAACAATGTAAAGTCAATTAATCCGTGCAACAAAAAAAAAACAACCGCAAAAAAACGCTGCCGCCCGGCTGTCACCTTTAAAAACAGCCGGGCGGCTTCCCTCTCTCTCTCTCTCCTTCCTCCCTCCTCCTCCTCTTCCTCCTCCTCCCGTATTCCACCTCCCTCCCAGCCCGCTAGGCAGGCCAGTGGTCCCCGTCACGGCGGCCCGATTGAGGGGCCGGCGGTCTCCGCCAGGGAGAGCTTCCTGGCTTTCGTTCTTGTTGGATTCGCGCGTTTTCATGCCCAGGAAGCTCTCCGAAGTGAGGAGAACCGCCGCTGTCGCCGCTCGGCCGCGCCTCCTCGCCCGCCGCCCGCCCGCCTGCCCAGGATGCAGACCTGCTGCCTCGCCCTGCGCCTGCTGCCGGCCCGATCCTGCGTCTATTGCTTCTGGGCTGGTTCCATTCTGTTCCCTACCGGCCCGATTGAGGGGCCGGCGGGAGGAAAGCGAATGCCTCTCTTCGTTGCGCTGCCTGGCTGGCAGCGGAAGATGTAAACGAGCCCACGGGGCCGGTCTCCGTGGCCGACAGGGAACGGAGCCTTCCATGGCGGCTGCCTGCTGGGCTGGTAAGAGGGGGAGCCGAGCCCAGCCCCGTGAGCTCGGTTACATCTTCCGCTGCCAGCCAGGCCATGCTGGTGGAAGCGCAACAAAGAAAGGCACAATCTTTGGGGTTTTCGCTGGGGGGGGAGGAAGTTAGGAAGGTCCTACCTCTCCCCCCAGCGAAAACCCCAAAGATTGTTTGCTGCCATACGATTTAGCAGCAAAGTGACGTGGATGGATGGAAAGCTGAAACAGCCCGGTTTCAGCTTTCCATCCCTTCACGTCACTTCGCCGCTAAATCGTGTGGCAGCAAACAATCTTTGGGGTTTTCGCTGGGGGGGGGGAGGAAGTTAGGAAGGTCCTACTTCTCCCCCCAGCGAAAACCCCAAAGATTGTTTGCTGCCATACGATTTAGCAGCAAAGTGACGTGGATGGATGGAAAGCTGAAACAGCCCGGTTTCAGCTTTCCATCCCTTCACGTCACTTCGCCGCTAAATCGTGTGGCAGCAAACAATCTTTGGGGTTTTCGCTGGGGGGGGGAGGAAGTTAGGAAGGTCCTACTTCTCCCCCCAGCGAAAACCCCAAAGATTGTTTGCTGCCATACGATTTAGCAGCAAAGTGACGTGGATGGATGGAAAGCTGAAACAGCCCGGTTTCAGCTTTCCATCCCTTCACGTCACTTCGCCGCTAAATCGTGTGGCAGCAAACAATCTTTGGGGTTTTCGCTGGGGGGGGGAGGAAGTTAGGAAGGTCCTACTTCTCCCCCCAGCGAAAACCCCAAAGATTGTTTGCTGCCATACGATTTAGCAGCAAAGTGACGTGGATGGATGGAAAGCTGAAACAGCCCGGTTTCAGCTTTCCATCCCTTCACGTCACTTCGCCGCTAAATCGTGTGGCAGCAAACAATCTTTGGGGTTTTCGCTGGGGGGGGGGAGGAAGTTAGGAAGGTCCTACTTCTCCCCCCAGCGAAAACCCCAAAGATTGTTTGCTGCCATACGATTTAGCAGCAAAGTGACGTGGATGGATGGAAAGCTGAAACAGCCCGGTTTCAGCTTTCCATCCCTTCACGTCACTTCGCCGCTAAATCGTGTGGCAGCAAACAATCTTTGGGGTTTTCGCTGGGGGGGGGGGGGGAGGAAGTTAGGAAGGTCCTACTTCTCCCCCCAGCGAAAACCCCAAAGATTGTTTGCTGCCATACGATTTAGCAGCAAAGTGACGTGGATGGATGGAAAGCTGAAACAGCCCGGTTTCAGCTTTCCATCCCTTCACGTCACTTCGCCGCTAAATCGTGTGGCAGCAAACAATCTTTGGGGTTTTCGCTGGGGGGGGGGGGAGGAAGTTAGGAAGGTCCTACTTCTCCCCCCAGCGAAAACCCCAAAGATTGTTTGCTGCCATACGATTTAGCGGCGAAGTGACGTGGATGGATGGAAAGCTGAAACAGGCGAAAGGCGAGGAAGCCTATTGTAGCAGCTGCCACAGCGGAGACATTTGGGGTTTTGGCTGGGGAGGGAGGGGAAGGCAGGAGGTCCGGCCCTTCATTTGCCCTCCCAGCAAAAGGCAAAGCCGCGCAGCTCCGCATCGCCGAAGGAGGCTTAACCCCACCACTCTGTCCCACCCCTCGGCCGTATCCGGCATAACTTCCTCCTGCCTATCCCCGCTCTTCTGCCGGCCACGGCCGAGGGGTGGGACAGAGGGGTGGGGTTAAGCCTCCTTCGGCGATGCGGAGCTGTGCGGCTTTGTCTTTTGCTGGGAGGGCAAATGAAGGGCCGGACCTCCTGCCTTCCCCTCCCCCCCCCAGCCAAAACCCCAAATGTCTCCGCTGTGGCAGCTGCTACAATAGGCTTCCTCGCCTTTCGCCCGTGCCTGGCGGGAGCTGAAGAGTGCTTTGCCCAGTGCAAAGTTGACAGCAAGCAGCTCCGCAGTCCCGAAAGGAGGCTTAACCCCACCCCTCTGTCCCACCCCTCGCCCGTGGCCGGCAGAAGAGCGGGGATAGGCAGGAGGAAGTTATGCCGGATACGGGCGAGGGGTGGGACAGAGGGGCGGGGTTAAGCCTCCTTTGGGGACTGCGGAGCTGCTTGCTGTCAACTTTGCACTGGGCAAAGCACTCTTCACCTCCCGCCAGGCACGGGCGAGGGCGTGGAAGCTTATTGTAGCTCGCCCATGGCCGGCAGAAGATCGCTCTTGCCCGGCTTCCCCGCGAGGCATCAGGTCAGCATTCTGGGCGGGCGGGCGGCGGACGAGGAGGGGGAAAGCCTCCTGCAGCAGCTGCCACAGCCGCCGGCTTCCCCGCCGCCCGCCCCACAGAATGCTGACCTGATGCCTCGCGCGGAAGCCGGGCAAGAGCGATCTTCTGCCGGCCATGGGCGAGCGGCAGGGAGTCGGGGCTGCTGGCAAGCGCCCCAGCCTGGCTGTGACCTTTTAAAACAGCCGGGGGGCTTCCCAGGAGCCTCCGGAAGCCAAACGCCAAACCCGAACTTCCGCGTTCGGCGTTGGGAGGCTCCTGAGAAGCCGCCCGGCTGTTTTAAAAGGTGACCGCCGGGCTGGGGGGCTTCCCAGCACCCCCCCCGAACCCCGAACCTGGAAGTTCGGCAAAAGTTCGGGATTCGGGAGGTTGCTGGGAAGCCCCCCAGCCCGGCGGTCACCTTTTAAAACAGCCCGGGGGCTTCCCAGGAGCCTCCCAATGCCGAACCCGGAAGTTCGGGTTTGGCGTTCGTAACTTGAAAAAAGTTCGTAAGAAGAGGCAAATTTTTTCTGAACCCCGGGTTCGTATCACGAATTGTTCGTAAGACGAGGGGTTCGTATCTTGAGGTACCACTGTACTTGATTGGGATTTATCTATTTTTTCTTTCCTTGTGTAGTTATGATGCTAAATAAGAATTTTATCTTTTGAGAAGATAGGCAAGTTCATTACACAAAACACTGTCTTGCATTGTACATTTGTTGGATAGCAGCACCTTGTCTAGGATGATCTTGAAATGCTTAGCAAGGTTAGATTTGCTTACTATGTGAATGTTATACCATTAGGAAATTCCAGAGATATAGCCAACATCAGGAAGTTGGGGAAAAAATGGAAGATTCAAATCTGTAGAGACTTTGGTCCAGGGCTGTCAGCGAAGGGGCTCTGCAGGAGAGGCGAGGTGGGAGTTCCGGAAGCGCTCGGAGAAAGCGCTCCCAGTGAAGCGGCTGCGAGAGCGCTTTCTCTGAGCGCTTTGGGAATATCTGCCCCGCCTCTCCTGCAGCTCCTTCGTTGACAGCCCTAGACAAAAGCACTCCCAGCAAAGGGGCTGGGAGAGGGGTGGAACGGGCATTCCTGAAGCACTCGGAGAAAATCCTCTCACAGCCCCTATGCTGGGAGCGCTTTCGCCGAGCCAGCCCCTTCGCAGCCGCCTCTCTGCTCCAGCCCCGCCCTCCCAATGGGTGGGGCTGCCACATCCCGGCAGATTCCATTCCTCTTGCTAGGACAGGAGGATAGTGGCGGCGGTGGTGGTTTTCCTTTCAGAAGCAGCAGCATCGCTGGGAATGTCACATCCACCACCACCCGCCCCTAACAAGGATCCGAATGCTGGCAGTAATGGGCAAAAGGGGTGAGTTTTGGGCTTGCACGCATTATTCGCTTTTCCATTGATTCCTGTGGGAAACATTGTTTCATCTTACGAACTTTTCACCTTACGAACCTCGTCCCAGAACCAATTAACTTCGTAAGACGAGGTATTACTGTACTTGTCTCACTAGACCTTTTTTTTTCTATAGTAAATTCTTCATATTCTTGGTTTTCTTTTTTTTTCTTTTTAGGATGTTGGCCAAGGATGAGTTGGTGGCTATTCTTGAAAAATGTGTGGACATTCTTATATCCTCTTCTGCAGAGGGTCTTAGAAAGGCTTTAGGAAAATTGGAGAAAATATGTGCATCTACTTAATAATCTTGAAGGTACTGAAGTTTTGCTAGATATTCTAATTCCATTGTTATTTTCTACATCCATACCCACCGAAGAGAGGTAGAAAATACTCTCATTAAAAAAGAAATCCCTGGTGTTATGAGAACAAATAAAGAATAAATTGGCTGGTCCTATAAGATATTTTAGGCTTCTAAGTAGTAAAAAGAAGTCCACTTGTTAATGTTGAATTTAGCCCATTAGTTTGAGAATTGAAGCAGTAATGGATATAATGGATTGCATTTTAAAGTGCCATTTCTTGAGGAACAGGAGTTCTACCTAAATTGTTTTTGCTGCTATTGGTCAACTTAGCATGAAAACTTACACTGCAAAACTGAAATGTTTTAAATGCCAAATTAGAAGTTGAAGAAAGACAAAAAGCCAATGATTGATTGAAATCAAAAGGCAAGGTTGTGGTTGTGTATTTCATGATAACAGCAGTTTATTAGTGGAACCAGTTACAAGAAAGTGGTGATCTCTCTCTCTCCTTTACTCAGTGTCTTCAGAAAAAGCCTGGGTGAATATTTATTGGGTGATGCTTTCTTTCTTTCTTTCTTTCTTTCTTTCTTTCTTTCTTTCTTTCTCTTTCTTTACTTACTTACTTACCGTATTTTCCGGCGTATAAGACGACTGGGCGTATAAGACGACCCCCCTAACTTTTCCAGTTAAAATATAGAATTTGAGATATACTCGCCGTATAAGACTACCCCTCTTCTGTACATCATAGACCTGACTGAGTCTAGGTCTATGATGTACTTGCATTGAGAAAAAAATCATTTCTGAACATGATAACACAATATTTTAATTACTAATGATGAAGATCTTATTGTTAAAATTATGAATGAATTATTTAGAGAGAGAGAGACAAGTGGGAGCACTCTTCTGTCTATCTCTCCATATGTCTCTGTCTATCTGTCTTGTCTGCCTCTCATATTTCTCCTCACCACAATTAAGTTTATTATTATAACTCATCATAATTTGTCAACACAAAAAGGTGAACCTGGCTATTTTCCTTTCTCCTACCATCTATTCTGCAGGTATCTTTCAGTCTAACATGCAGCATGCTGACACCTATGTGAGAATCTATTATGGAATGAGAATCTGTATGTGATATCATGATATCGCAATCCAAACAGCCCATCCATTTTTCCTCTTTCCGCACTTTCTGTCTTTATCCTCTTGCAATGTCACTTAAACAGATTTTAACTTGTCGGGTTTAATTAGTGACCCTGCCAATTTCAGTACTGTGCAGTGTGCTATGATACAGAGCAGGGTGAATAATATGACCGCAGCTTTTAAAGTTATTTTAAAATGTTGCCTAAGAAATATGAAAAGATGATTCTTTTTGGAGGAAAAGTACATTTTCAATGGTTAAACATAAGAACAAATACAAACAGGCAGAAATAAATGCATCCAGTTTAACATTCAATCATTTCCCTGGCTCTTTTTATTGAAATGAACAAGTTCATACATTCAATTTTGCAACCACTAATAATGTTGGTCAAGTAGGTACAAAAATACCTGGGGAAATGATCAAAGTCTTTCTCTCTCCCCCTCTCTCTCCCTCTCTTTCTCTCTTGCTATCTCTCTTTCTCTCTTTTTTTTTTGCTTTCTCTCTTTCTCTCCCCCTCTCTCTCCTTCTCTTACTATCTCTTTCTCTCTCTTTATGTCTCCCCTCTCTCCCTCTCTCTTGCCATCTCTTTCTCTCCCTCTCTCTTTCTCTCTCTCCCTCTCTTGCTATCTCTTTCTTTCTTTCCCCCCTCTCTCCCTCTCTCTTTCTCTCTCTCTCCCTCTGTTGCTATCCCCCCTCTCTCTTTCTCTCTCTCCCTCTCTTGCTATCTCTTTCTTTCTTTCCCCCCTCTCTCCCTCTCTCTTTCTCTCTCTCCCTCTGTTGCTATCCCCCTCTCTTTCTCTCTGTCCCTCTTTTGCTAACCCCCTGTCTCCCTCTCTTGCTATCTCTTTCTCTCCCCCCTCTCTCTTTCTCTCTCCCTCTCTTGCTATCTCTTTCTCTCCCCCTCTCTCCATCTCTCTTTCTCTCTCTCCCTCTCTTGCTATCTCTTTCTTTCTCTTTCTGCCCCCCCTCTCCCTCTCTCTTTCTCTCTCTCCTTCTCTTTCTCCCTCTGTTGCTATCCCCCCTCTCTCTTTCTCTCTGTCCCTCTGTTGCTAACCCCCCCCCTCTCTCCCTCTCTTGCTATCTCTTTCTCTCCCCCCCCTCTCTCCCTCTTTTTTTCTCTCAGCAGCAGCAGCAGGGTGATCAGCTGTGAGGCGGAGCTACGGAACCGAGGCACGGATGGCGGCGGCTAGACATATCGCGTGTGGGCGAGCCTGTGCTTTGCGCAGGCTCGCCCAGCTGGGAGGTGGTGTTCTCGCCCCTCCCAGCTGAAACTGAGGTCCGGCCGGGGCGATTCTTCCCCGGCCGGACAGGCACGCTGGTGCTGCCAAAGGCAGCGTGTGGGCGAGCCTGTGCTTTGCGCAGGCTCGCCCAGCTGGGAGGCGGTGTTCTCGCCCCTCCCAGCTGAAACTGAGGTCCGGCCGGGGCGATTCTTCCCCGGCCGGACAGGCACGCTGGTGCTGCCAAAGGCAGCGTGTGGGCGAGCGCTTGTGCTTTGCGCAGGCTCGCCCAGCTGGGAGGCGGTGTTCTCGTCCCTCCCAGCTGAAACTGAGGTCCGGCCGGGGCGATTCTTCCCCGGCCGGACAGGCACGCTTGTGCTGCCAAAGGCAGCATGTGGGCGAGCCTGCGCTTTGCGCAGGCTCGCCCAGCTGGGAGGCGGTGTTCTCGCCCCTCCCAGCCATCGCAAATATCGGCGCCACTGTCCTATATCCGGCGTATAAGACGACCCCCCACTTTGGAAAAGATTTTCAGGGGTTAAAAAGTCGTCTTATACGCCGGAAAATACGGTACTTACTTACTTACTTACTTACTTACTTACTTACTTACTTACTTACTTACTTAACTTACTTACTTATTTTGCCGCCCCTCTCCACAGACTCAGGGCGGCTCACAGCAATATTTGGGTTCAAATGTGTAATGGAAGGAGAGAAAATAGATTCAGAGACCTACATGGATTTGATTCTTTGTAATTCTGTGACTACCATTATATTCCTGGTGTATTTAATGGAATTGCATGGGGTGTTACGGTAATTACATTTTACCCGGTAAAACAGCTGGGGGATTTCCAAACTCAGGTTTAGAGTGTTGGAGATCAACTAAAATGGAGATAAACTGAAAAGGTACCCATTTTATTTGCCTTTGAAAACTTTACCCACATTTTTTAAATTTGAGCAGTTCAGAAGCTAGAGATAACCTTCTAGATTCTTCATTGGCTCCTTTCTGTCTGTTATAGTATTGAATATCCCAAAAGAATGTGTTCTTTTGAGTTATAAGAAATAAAAACTTTGGAAAGATTACAAGAATTAGGCAGTCAATAAGTACATGGGGTATTTCTTGTTTTTGTTTTTTAATTTGATTATTATTTCAAAAATAGTTTCAGTTTCAGGTATATAGATAGATAAAATTACAAATATGAGTATCCAAGGGGACAAAACATCAGAAATAGATAAAGATCCTGCATACCTACTGTACATCAGAGAACAGTTTTTGAACATTGCATTTGTGTTTTATGTTAGTTTAGTTAGACTCTATTGTCTTCAACCGTGCAGATTATTTGAATGTATGGCACATAATGGCTAGTGAAGGAAGAAGTCTCTGTATATGTTAAAAACAATAACTAAAGCTGCCTGGAAGGCATTTGAACTGAATTTTGTAATTTCTGAGAATCTGCCCAGCAAGGCTTAATACGGGATTAAGTATTGCAAGGGGATTTTACAGCGTTGCTTCATTTTATCTCTCATTTTTCTTTGAGTCTTATTTGGTTTGATTGTGGGACGCCAGAGCAAAGGAGTAGAAGATAACAGGTCCAAAAAAACCACACACCCATGCTGGATTCGTGAATGCTTGATTTGCATTTATGTGCATCAAATACCTACTAAATCCTAATTCCCATGGCATTCTTTGATTTAGATTGCCATCTCCAATGTCACCTTCAGTGGAAGATCTCCCAGTCCTCTGAAATCTATTGGGGGGGGGGGAGGATGGGATTGCTGAATACGTTTCTTGAAGTCCATTCAGCCAAATCCCACCTCTTTTTCAGCTAGTGCATAGAGCAGAGGTCTTCAAACTTGACAACTTTAAGACTTGTGGGCTTTAACTCCCAGAATTCTGGGAGCTGAAGTCCACAAGTCTTAAAGTAACCAAGTTTGGGGACCCTTAGCATAGAGCTTCTTTTCTCAGTTGGATCCTGTATGGAAGATAATTATACTTGCTCTTTTTCTTATACAAATCACAGAAGCTAGTGGTGATCAAGAAAAATCAATATGCTCACTGGAAGAGCTTCAGAAGAAAACAGATCTGTATCATCTTCAAAAGGTCAGCATATTTAACTGTTGACTTTGCAATTCTAATGTTACTTATAAGTTGACTTGGTATATTGAGTCTCAGAAGGGCGGCTTAGAAATCAAACAAACAAACAAATAAATAATATACGCTCTGAAATCAAAACTAATCAAAGGAAGACATTTCAGCTTGAGCCAAATGGATTAGAATTTTAATATATCCCAATGTGGGAAGAGTAAATTTTCCTCCAGACAGCACTTATTAGTTGTTCTTTACAATGCCTATTTAGTATTTCTAAATTAACTTAATACCCCTATATATTACATATGTAGAAATATGCAAGTTAATTAGTTCTGAGGTCACACTTTCAGTTTTATTTTGTAAAATTGCTTCTATCTTTCTGGTTCCCTCTCCACCTCTTTTTGCCCTACTAGTTCTTACCTTATTTACAAAAGGAAAGAAAAGAGGACATTGACAATGTGTGTTGGTGTTAATTACCCTGTTTTTATTTACCATCTCTGATTATATCTCATGTGTGTGTAAGTCTGCTACAAAAATATAGGAACCAGTCCAGTAGCTCCAATTCTTCTACACAGCTCAAAAAAATAAAGGAAACACTCAAATAACATATCCTAGATCTGAATGAATGAAATATTCTCATTGAATACTTTGTTCTGTACAAAGTTGAATGTGCTGACAACAAAATAAAATTGATTATCAATCAGTGTTGCTTCCTAAATGGACAGTTTGATTTCACAGAAGTTTGATTTACTTGGAGTTGTATTCTGTTGTTTAAGTGTTCCCTTTATATTTTTTTTGAGCAGTGTATAATCAAATAACTGGAAAAATGGAAAGATGGTCCATGCCTGACCGGCGAACTGTAGTGTTCTTCAGTAAAACAAATCAAACCAAGCAAAATTAAAATGGTTGCTTAGATCACTGTGTTGTATTTGCTGTGTTGTAAAAGAATTGTGTAACTAATAGATACTGTTTAATATCTAAGAACCATCTAGTTATTTCTGTAGTTTTGTTTGCTTTTGTTAGATTTATGTCCCCCCTTCCTGCAGAAGCTCAAGCTAACTTATGTGATGGCACAACATATAAGTTGTGTGGGAAAACATCATTTTCCCACAACAACCACTCTTTACAGTTGTTTTGATTGAGAAATATTAAACTGGCTCAAAATAACACAGCAAACGTCCATGGCTAGAGATGGACTTGAACCTAAATGTCCCAGGTTATAGTTTAATACCTTAATCACTTCTAGCTTGGTAAAAGTATCTTTGCATTAATGTATGATCA